>NC_142789.1:13383872-14008872 GCF_988280905.1 Pimephales promelas | reverse complement strand
CATACTCTATCATTTCTGGACAAACAGAAAATAATAATGCATTATTCACAACTACTTTTATTTGCGTAAACTCAAAATAACAAGAAAACGTTGTGCTTTTGTAAAATAAAATATAACAATCAGGCACGGTTTCATGATCTCTGTGAACTGAAAGCGAGAACTGAAACAAAACATAGCCTTGGCTAAAGCTTGAAATGTCCACTATAAAACGAACATATTCGAATCGAAAGCTAATACCTTCTGATTATGTAATGAATGGTGCATTTCTCTCTAAAGGGTCATCCGGAGATGGAGATATGTTTTTAGCCGACACTGATTTAGAAAACAATAGTTTATAATAAACAATTAAAATGCCTCGTTATTTTCAGACATATTTATTATAGCCTATAACTCACCTATAAATCACCTTTCTGTAGGCTGTGGTTCCAGACACATAGGCCTATGGCTCTTCTCATTCAGCACTGTGGGAAAAATATTATTTCCAGGTTCTAATTTGGCCTTAGGAAACCAGTAAAATCTAAAAAAAAAAAAATGTTCATATTAATTTGTGAATATTTGAAATATTTAATAAAGGGGCCAAAAGTCAAACAAAAATCTAAAAATACGTCAATATTTATTTTTTTGCACAGCATTTGGTGTATTGGGGGGCAGCTTACAAAAGGTTGAGAACCCCTGAGGTAGACTATAGGTTATGATGATCCATGAAGATTTTTAAAATGTATATTTAATTTGTGGAATTATTACTATTTATAATAACTCCTAATTATACTAATTATTAAATTAAATAAATAATTTACCCCAACTGTTTCACTTTAGCTTAGCTTTTCACTTCAAAATAACATTTCTTACCATACAAATCTAAATAAATTACTGTATCCAAAATAATCTCCCATTTAACAAATATAATCTCTGAAGAACCTTGAAAATTCAAACTAAAATAAATTCACTGTCTTACTATTACGCAATGACAAAACACATCATGGAGCTTCACTAACAGTCTGTGCCTGTGCAAACCATCTTTATATATAAAAAAGACACAGAGTAAAAAAATAAAAATAACAATAACAATGAAAAGGCACAGACAATTATTTTTCCAGCTGACCTAATTGCATATGCTTTTGTAGGGAGTTTCCCTTTCAGACATAAAATTTATGGAAGGAGAGTAAGTCATGCAACATGATTTACTAAGCTTTGTGGTGGTCAATTTATTATTTACCGCCCTAAGAAGCATGTCTTAACCCATTTTGCACTTGACATGAATGCAATAGTTGCTGCTAGAAGGAAGCTCAGAGAATAGATCATCAAAAAAGATAATTTTCTACAGTCATGTTCATTTTTTTTTAATACCAGAGGAAGACGTCATTTGAACATATCGCTTACCAAGCCACAAAATGTTTAACTTGCTGCACTTAAATTGTGGTAAATTGTGCTGGTCATAATAGAAACGAGCTGATACGTCTGTGTTCTTCAATTTGCACATCGTCAGTGGATCACCTCCAGACCTTTTCACTCCCATCAACACTTTAATGAGACTACATCTCATGCTAATTTCCCGTTTAGTAAATCTGGCTCCATACCTCACCAAGGTCATTTTGTTGAGTATGTTGGGTTTCTAATTGATGTACAAAAAAAAAAAAAAAGCTAGGTCCTGAAGATAAACTATATTATAATCACTGCTGTGAAGCATTGTTCAATACCAGTCCACTTTCTTTTCATCTATAGGAACATTTACTCAAATAGGAATAATATGTTCCTGGATCATCCACTTTTGCTGTTTCTAGAACAGCATGCCTATCCGCTAATCACTGATCTCTCATTGTACAGGGCTATGATTGGTAGACAACAACTATATTTCAGGAATAAAACATAACATTGATCCAGGATAACACAGTCTCATCCCAAGAAGTCATATAACTGACGTATTGGGACGTCTTTTGACCATACGTCAAAATCCGGGGTAAACGGGGTAGGTTTAGGGGGAAGGTTTAGGTCTGGGGTAGTCTCGCATAGCCAGACCTTCAGACTGACGGCTGAAGGTCTGGAATTCATAGCAGCTTTCTTTGGCCAAGGCCCGCCCATAAGGCCGTTTGACCGACATGTCAAACAACCAATTACAGTTCGTTTCGTTCAGAGTCACGTTTCGGGGCGTGGAAATGTCCCCACAACAACAGACCGGCGTGCAACAAGTCAGTCAGCAGCAGTCACCGGAGGCGCTCGTTAACAATGCTCCGCGTTATTAAATTCACCAACGAACTCGCGCTCATGTCCATCTTATGCCCGCTTTGTCACACGGCCAGTTCAACCTCGTATAAATCAGGTTATGTGTGTAAATCACGTGCCCGCTCACTCTTAACAGACACACTGTCCCCGGCGCTGCTCGTGCGTCACTGAATGTTCATAAAGCGCTCCCCGTTCACAGTAACCGGGTCGTCTCATTCAAAACAGCCAGCTGTAGCTGTCAGCGAGCTGCCGCACATTGAATACTCACATGAGTCAGGCTGCGAATGTAAGTTACGTCCCCACTCCAGCGCGCTCACGCCTAATAAATAAACGCCTAGCTCACCTCCGGCGCCGCGCACTCGCTACATTCCCTTTAGCACATCTAGTGGATGCATAACGCAAACCCAGTCAAAGGTTTGACTCTGCAGTATCTTATGCGCCTTATAATCCAGTGTGCGCTAGGGCTGTCGCGGTAACCGCAATTTTGTAGTACCGCGCTTCTGACAAGTCAACCGCAGAGGATTGCACGTAACCGCAGCAACCGCGATATTCACTTTTTTTTTTTATAAGGCTATTCTTGTTTTGAACTTAATGCATGTGTATTGAATGTTAAACAAGTTCATAATGATAACAAGACTGTTTATCATGGTGATGTGTAGCCTACAGGCTTCACACAGACAGTGAATGATCGGCAGAGCGCGTGCAATTCTGCGTCTGTCTTTGAAGTCGTGAAAAGCTTGTCGTGTCAAAGGGAAGCGAAATGTTTGTCGCATCATCATATTAACGTTCTCTTCACGGATATTTTCCCATAAATGCGCATCAGCAGCAGCGCTGGTCAGCATCCCATAGCACAAGGAAACCACGGGGAAATAAAATCAGTGAGTCACGCATTGAATCAATGCTATATTGGTCTCTAATAAGTGAAGCTTCAGCTTCAGCGTTGCCCATGCGACGCATTGCTGCTCAGCTGAGCCTTGAAAAGTTGAACCTCAAAGTTGAAAATAATTAACATCTTGTTTCTTTACATCTCTTTTAATGAATCAGCTTTTTTTAAACGTGTTCGTTGAATGAACGGTTCAATGACTCGCTCAAAGTCCGTTGCCATAACAATATGCGCGCTGAGTGAAAGTCTTTCAATGCGCATATACTATATATAGTTTCGGTTACATTGATTACTGAAAATGTCCTCGTTTTTGTCCACATCGTAAACTTTATTTATATAGCAACAAATACATATAAATTAAATAAATAAATAAATGGCGGTAATACCGCATATCGCGCTATTGAGCCACTCAACATTACCGCAAGGGAAATTCCATAACCGCGACAGCCCTAGTGTGCGCCTTATTTATGAATACTGAATCGGCCAGCTGCGATGTCAGCATCTGTTGTTTCATGTTTGCCCACAAACGCGGCTGATATCCCCTTCGCAATTAAGTACTTCACTTGATCTTCCATAATAGATAGGAGGGGACATACAACTACATTTAGCTGATCTTGATAAATGCTCATTGTCACTCACATAGGTCACTCATATAAGTTAAACACAACAGTTTTTCTTCCGCAATCACAATTCTGCGCTTTGTTTCCCGACGGACCGAAAATAAACGCGACACTGACGCCCCCCGGAAATCCGATAAAATTCAACTAATCAGATGACGACTCCGACATTCCTGAAGTGTTTCCAGTTAAGTGTACCATATGCATCAGACGTTTAGCCAACGTTCCGTGGGCGTGACGTCTGAGGCTGAGACTAGGTCTGGGGTGGGGTTAGGATACGATAACGTCATCTAACCGACGTTTAAGGGTACCCTAAAAAGGCGGATGTTGACGTATGGTCAAAAGACGTCTCAGTTATATGGCGTCTTGGGATGGGACTGCGCTGTCCAGGAACATGTTCTTCTTGTGAAAATCATGTTGTTCTAGCACTTTACCAGATGTCGCTAATGCCACAGTGAAGAAGTGCAGACTTAAAGCGATGCATTGCAACAAAGTAAATCTCAGTAGTTCTATTTGTTTTGTTCACACTCATCCAGCTAACTCAATATTACATAATGTGAAATGATCACTCTTAGAACAACGGCAGTTACCTTTCAGCAAACCTAGTTAGATTAGCGCTGCTAATATAAATTGGCAGGCTGTCAACGCTTATCTTTATTACATTACTGTAGTGAAAATGCATTTTTTGCATTGATTCCAATTTGTTTAAATTATATGCCAGAATACCAATGGCTAGCATATAGGACTCCCGTGCACGTTGAATACTAAGCAAGGCTGGGGATCCTGATGCATAAAAAAAAAAATGACTTGCATGCTCATTTACATAAGAACTGAATGCTGTCCGTAATCATATTCCACTCTAGTGTGTGTGTTTACAACCTACTCTATCAGTTTCATTACTCACTATCATTAGAGCCTTTTAGAAAAGAGAGTTTGATGTGTGGAATGTGTTTGTGTCTTTCAAAGTCTCCATATGAAAGCTTTATGACATGCCACAGTGTGCAGTAACAATACTGAAAGATTCCAGCTCGTTTGCTCCTCCAGTGGTCAATAAAGGAAATCGTTTAATGGAATGATGCTGCACAATTAAGAGAAATCATCAGGTGTGCATGACTTTTCTAATATTTCCCAGTCCATCCTTTAATGATGCAGATCTAATGAGTCCATTAGTCTCCTCTGAGGGGCACAAAAGTGTTTGCCAGATGTTCCATCTGCTCTGACATTAAGCTTTCTTGTCTTGTATTATTATTATTAGGCAGTATTAATAATTTTAATCAGATGAGATAGATAGATAGATAGATAAGATAGATAAGATAGATAAGATAGATAGATAGATAGATAGATAGATAGATAGATAGATAGATAGATAGATAGATAGATAGATAGATAGATAGATAGATAGATAGATAGATAGATAGATAGATAGATAGATAGATAGATAGATAGATAGACAGACATTTTTTAATCTTAATCCCTTGTTTTAAAAAGTATTGTTTTTTTTTTTACTCTTCAGTTCATGTTCAGTTCAAAGGCACCACATCCCCTCTCTCCGAATACAATTGCTCAGCATGTTAAACAGAGCCATACGCATTTAAATCCCTCTAGACCAGCGGCTTACGAAAGAAGAGCTTTGTGTTCTCATCATGTAGTTGAAAATGGAGAGCTGACATTCCTGGGCAGAAGAGAATAGCTATGAACGTGGTCAAAAAGTGATGGTTATATTCAGATGCTGCCAGGTGAGGTATTACAATACAACTGGGCCCAATTCGCAGAACATGCAATTAAACAAAAGAGGAAAGACAGACTACAATGCAACAATAGCCCCTTTCACACAGCGATCCAGGTAAATACCATAAAATTACCAGATTGATTTTACCGGTAAATACACAAATATGCTCTTCAAACAAGCAACGGCATTCTGGCTTTTGACCATTAACCCTTAAAGACCTATACAGCCGCTGACGGCTAAAAATAACTGTTGTTCTTAAATGTTAAATAACTTTTGAACTGCTGCTCCAATCCGTATGCTTTAAAAAGTCCCATAAAGAGGAGATTCGCAGCTTTTCTGTGATATCAGGTTTATCGCGTTTGGACATTCAGAAGCTCCGTAGTGAATGTGATTGCGTCAGTTTTGATCAGCATTGATTCGTCAAAGAAACCCATGCGTTTTTTTTCCCTCTGAGCCAATCATAAATGACTGTTAATGCTTAGTTCCACCCCATCCCCAGATTGGTCTACTCAACCAATAAATATATAAATAAATATAATATATATATACACATTTTTTTTGCTTCATTGTTCCACTACAATGTTTCTATTTGTGTTACTTCCTTAACTTTTTTGGACACATCTAAATTGTCAGTATGAAAAACACCGTTTTCACTGAAACGATGTTTTTCACTGAAAATCGCCTATATATGTTGTAATAAATACCTGTAACTTGCTTAGGGATTGTTGCATGTAGTCAAAATTACATCTGGAAATGTAAAATATCCAAGTACAGCTTTCTAAAGGAAAAAATCCAAACTTCAGGAGGATTTGTTGATGAGTTGAGTAAAAAAAATCACTACAAATATGCTGCCGTTTTTCTTAAATCTGGTAAATTCATCCATTCTAAGACAAATTAAATGTAAAATTGGATTATTTAAATGAGATAGATTGAAACTTCAAGTTCTCCTGTTAAAAAATATATATGGCACTTGATGCTGACTGCTATAATGGGTTAGAAAAACAAAGAAAAGAACAAGCGGTGCAGGTGCTCCAAAAATGGTCTAGGTCTTTAAAGGATTAGTTCACTTTTGAAAAAACTTTTGCTGATAATTTACTCACCCCCATGTCATCCAAGATGTCCATTTCTTTCTTTCCTCAGTCGAAAAGAAATTAAGGTTTTTGATGAAAACATTCCAGGATTTTTCTCCTTATAATGGACTTCCATGGGAACCAGGTCCAACCGAGGTCCAAACGACAGTTAATAACAGTTTCAGATGCAGCTCCAAATGTCTTTAAACGACACCAGACAATGAATAAGGGTCTTATCATGCGAAACGATCGGTTATTTCAAAGCTTATTCCAAAAATGTAACTTTTCTAAGGACAAATGCTAGCCTTGCTCTATTCTGTGAGGCGCGTTTGTAACGTCACGTAATACGTAATTACGTTCAAAAGGTCACGGGCGACGTAGCCAGAAGTACAGAGTCAGAGAACAACCGAGGTGTTTACAGGTTGAACGCATAGGTTGAACGTGAAAACTAACTCAAACGCCGTTAACAAAAAAGGAATTAAAAGGTAAAACAACGATGTAGGACGATTTTGATTCCGTACTTCCGGCTACGTCGCCCGTGACCTTTTGAACGTAATTACGTATTACGTGATGTTGCAAACGTGCCTCACAGTATATTGCAAGGCTAGCATTTGTCCTTAGAAAAGTTACATTTTTGGAATAAGCTTTGAAATAACCGATCGTTTCGCATGATAAGACCCTTATTCATCGTCTGGTGTCGTTTAAAAACATTTGAAGCTGCATCTGAAACTGTTATTAACTGTCTTTTGGACCTCGGTTGGACCTGGTTCCCATGGAAGTCCATTATAAGGAGAAAAATCCTGGAATGTTTTCATCAAAAACCTTAATTTCTTTTCGACTGAGGAAAGAAAGACATGGGCATCTTGGATGACATGGGGGTGAGTAAATTATCAGCAAAAGTTTTTTTTTCAAAAGTGAACTAATCCTTTAAGGGTTAAGGGACCATTCACACATAAGCAGCAAAGTACTGGTAAATTCTGTGTTGTCAGTCACCAGAAACTACTGTGTACCGTTGTCTTTATGAGTAGTTCAATTTGACAACATTTTTTGACAAGCATAAAGGGATTATCAAACAAAACACAAAGCCGCAGCGCTGATGAATGGAAAAGAAGGCTGGGTCTCGAATGTGACACGTCTGTAAGACGCGGCACAACAGGCAAAGATGATTATCTAGCGCATATTTAAATATAAAACTATTAAAAACCTTACTGTAAACACAGAGTAATCACTTCACTCCTATATAACTTTATGATTGGCCCAAAGCATACCAGTAATTGATGCCTGGTTCAGATTACACGATTTTAGCCCGATTTTGGCACGATCCGTTTGACGTAGGGTGTCGTGGGGATTCGTAATTGGCGACGGCGTTAAGACGCAAGATTCGATCATATCATCTCGTATAGTGTATCATAGTGGGCGATAACATATGTCGCGTCTGCGATGCTTCACAACAAAAAGACTAGCATGTTTTTTGTTGTTTTTTTTTACGGTCGTCCACGACAGTTCCGTCACATGTATGAGGTTGACCAATAGGAACACAGAAGCTTTCAAAAATGGAAGAGAGACGATGGTGCTAACGCTAAAACTAAAAGTAAAATATATAAGAAAACTATATTTTTCCTCAAGATCTCTTTGGAGGACTGTCCTCTTCGAGCAATCCAGGAGTATATCCATATACTGTCCATTTTCGGGTTCTCTTTCTTTTTTTCTGAACACAGGGCAGCCAACAACACTCACCACTTCATCCATTGTTTACATTCGTTTCCGGAAGTCACTCGCTACTAGTTTCGCCTTCTCGATGACATCACGCACGCCGTTAAAGACGGCATGCGATGACTGGTCAGGAAGCAACGTGTAGTCTGACGCAGCTTGTTTGTTTGCGTTCATTTCCGGAAGTCACTCGCTACTAGTTTCGCCTTCTCGATGACATCACGCACACCGTTAAAGACGACATGCGATGACTGGTCAGGAAGCAACGTGTAGTCTGACGTGTCTTGTCCACGACACGACAAGATTTTAGGAGTCAAAATTGCATAATCTGACACAGTGACTATTGTAACAGAAAAATAAAATGTGTAATCTGAACCAGGCATTACTGGTAATGTTAGGCTACAACTTCCCTTACTGGTAAATTGCAAGAACCAATTTACCGGTATTTTTGAAAAGGTCCTGTTCACACATGATTTCTTACTGGTAATTTACCAGTAAAGACTATGTTTGAAAGGGGTTAATAAACACCACTTGGAACAAGACAGTATCATATTTGCAAAGCATTAAGATATCCAATAAGATATCCAATCATGGAAACTCTAAGTTCTGTTCATTTGTGATGCTTCGAATAATTAAATAAATGAATTCAACCAACAAAGGCTATTGTTCTCCGAATACCTAACTTTTCAGAGCAAGATATTTTATGTTCTTGAGCACTTTTTTTTTTCGTTCAGTGTTTCAACATGTCTATGTTTCTAGATTCATTCTACACTTTAGTGGTGATGTGCACTGATGACTGAAAATCTCCACCCATTACTCAAATCCATCCAACACTCAATTAACAGTCCATTTGCATTCTGGCAGCGCTCTGCGCCTAGCTCTTGATAAATAACTCTTTTCCTCTTGTGCTAGTCAATCATGAATCATCCCCTCATCTGCGGCGTGGCAGCCAAAACCTCACAGGGTGTGACTGACGACTGTTCTTAGCATAAGCGTCTCTTATAGAATTCGACTTTTATAGTCTTAATGAAACCCTACAGATTCCCACTGCAAAGAGCCCAATGAGCTGTGACCAAGGTATTCATACGTGGAGTGTACATATACATTTTTGCAATCACCCGAACCACACAATATCAATGAAATGACAGCCCATTCTCACCCCCAAGGCGTCACTTAACTGACGCCTTGGGAAGCATTTGGACATGCTTCAATATCTGACGCTTTAGGCGCCCTTTAGCGTCAGTTAGATGACGCCCTAGGATCGCGTGTACCCTACCCCCACCCCACACCTAAACCTAACCGCGCCCTCTAACTGACGCTTTCCTTTAGCGTCAGTTAGATGACGCCGTAGGATCGCGTCATGTAAGTGATGCTAAAGGGCGCCTAAAACGTCAAATATTGAAGCATGGTCAAAGGTGACGCCTTGGGGTGAGAATGCGTTGGAAATGATAGCATAGAGTACAAGGGAAACTCATTTAGAAATTTACAACTTCAGATATACAAATCTTTATAAATTACAATTAACAAATTAAATTAGTATAGTAAATTAATATTTCATTTGCGATATAATTTACACTTTATATTAAGTAGATTTAAATACTATGTACAATCAATCAATGTTACAATTATGACTTAATTACAAGCAATTTCACTTTTTTTTTCATTGCTTGGTTGTATACTTTATTATATAGACGGAAGAAGATTTACAGATAAAAGTTAAACAATCACTTTGATGAATAGCAGCTATGTAGAGAAGGCGCTAAAAACAAGGTTTGTAAGTTTACTTTTTGTACTCTAGAAATTTGATAAGAATGTTTTAATAGAGCATATGGTTGTTCTTGCAACCTTTTCACCCAAAGGAAAACTCAACGTAGCGCTATTAGAAAACACTGTCATAGCTTTTTGGTGCTTAACAGCTACCGTAGAGGCAACTCTCATTTGAAAATGTGAGGTGCTGGAGACCACAATTCATTTGAATGCAAAAAAGTATTTCACCGCTAGATGCATAGACTGTAAAAAATATGGACAAAGGATCCATGACGTCACCCGTAGACTTTCTGAAGAACACTTTTGAGGCTGTTTATGTGGGGTATGGGCGGCGCCATACTGGAAAATCTTGGGAAATACAAAATACAAATGTTCAGAAAGGATACAGAGTTGGTATGATGTGTTGTGTCAGATCATGGCCGAGACGTTAAATTCACTCGGCGCAGCCCGTTATCAGCTGTCAATCAAAGTTAACCGCCCTTATTTGTCATACATACATTTTATATCTAAATATGATCTAAACTAACGAGTTAGAAAAAAAAATATGTCAGGCACTGGGAACCTATCGAAAAATACAATAAAAGTCCATGGGACCAAACTGTAAACATATGAATTGATGCTGTGAAAATTTTAACATGAGATATATGGACATTTGCTCCCTTTTGGGACCGGCCTCTAGCGGATTTTCGATGTATTGCAGTTTTTCGCACTTCCGAGTAGGCTTCATTTTTCAGATTAGAATGTTGCCGCTTGGCTAGATGGAGAAATTCCTACACAATGTCCTTTTAACCCACTCCTAAACTCATACCACCACACCTGACCATAACCTCACCCATATCACATCTCAATAGCAGCAGAAGTGTTTTACAATACAACATCCACAAAATTAAGTACATTGTACTTATTTTTCGATGTAAGTGCTTAGTACTTAAAGCCACTTAATATAAAGTAGAACCTAATTTTTACCCTTAATAATTTTGTTTGTTTGTTTTTACTGATTGACTGACTGATAGATTTAAAATAATGATAAAGATATATATGTTTTATTTTATTCAAAACCGTATAAAACCACCATGAGTATAAAGGGTACATTTCAAAGAACTTAGCACATGTTTTAAACTAGAAAAAATAAATAAATACAAAACATTCAATAAAACTGACCCAATAAAATCCAATTAAACTCAATCATCTATGTGTTAGAAAATCACTTTATGTAAAACACCTAAATACTAATAAGACCACACTGGTGTGACAGGCGAAAAAAAGGAGGAATTAGAAGTTGAAGATCAAGAAAGAGATCAATGTGAAATGTGCATAAACAGAGACCGCTAATTGGAAAAGAGGAGAACGCAAGACAACAAGCTCCCAAGGACTTTTTTTTAATTATCATTTCATATAGCATGCATGTTGCAACCTATGAATTGACTGATTCGAGCTGTATAAGATGATGATGACACAAATGCTTTCAGATATAACATATGTTGTTTTTGTTCCCTGTTCAGAAAAAATAAATAAATAAATAAAATAAAAAATCCCAGCTGAACCGAATGTTGATGAAATGCCATAAAACTGTTACAATCTCTCTCTACCATGTCCCCGGCCAATCGCTCCCATCCATTGCGTGCATTTGCCATTATGTGAATTTTTTGTAAGTCCTACCCGAGCACAGCCAGATGGAAAACCCCAGAGACCCCGCAACAAATGTAACTGCCTCAGACACTTGAGTGTTTAACTCATCTTGTTTTCCCCAATGAAAAACGTATTGATAGTGTCAAATGAAAGGCCTGGATCTTTGAAACTCCTAAAAAAAAAGACAATTTCAAACAGTGCTTTGACATATAATATACGTTTGCATGAACAATGGACACATATCATCACTCCAGAAGAGCAGATGGGAAATTAACACTGTAAATTAATTTCAAAAAGCCAAACTCATGCATTTGCATTACCTGCGAACCGTATAAACATCCACAATTGGCAGTATCTCTTAATTGCTTCGAGCATTTGGCCTTTCATCTATTCTACTTGTTAGGGATTTCCAATCTTAGATGCTTTTGGTGGTAGGATGCTGAAGTAGACTCTTTGCGACAAGGAGTAAATTACAAGCATTAATCATGCAGAGTCATTATCAGGTTTTGCCAGGGAAAAATCAACAAAAACTGTTTATTTCACAAACCCCACCACCCCCTCCGTACTTTGGGACAGTTTGCAAATTAATGTTATAATGCCAGAGAATGTGACAGAATTCAATGGAACTGATTCATATATACTTTAGTTCCATTACATGGGTCTGAGCTTTTAATAACCAATAAGCAAATGTATGCAAGTTTGCATATTGTGCTGTATTAACTCGTGCCCTAATGACTTGCTGAATCTGATAATTTGGCCAGAACACCCACTGCGCATATCACTCCATGAACAAGCTGGGGTCTGCAACTCTACGAAAAACTGACATTGTGATTTTATAAATACGAATGACAGAAGTGCAAACAGTGGTGGGAAATATTGAGTCACTAATCACAACTGCCACAGTTAGACTCTCTATGTTGGGGAATTTCATTTCATTCAATAAAATCCCAAAATAAAATTCAACCAACATGTGCTAACAATCATGTCTGATTTAAATCAATCAATCAATCAATCAAATCAATCAATTGTAAAGTAAGATTCAATTAAGCAAAGAAGAAACATTAAATTAGAAAAAAAAACATAAGAAATTCTCCAAGCCATACTTCCTAAGTTTGTAATCCTAGAATCGTACCTAAATACATGAGCAACTGATTTCCTACTTCGGCATTAAATCTAAAAAATTCACTGTATGTCATACCTTATTTATTTTAGCAGTAGCTTTGAAAGGTCTGTGGCACATTTCTTGAGCACTTACTTGTAATTTGATTTCATTTCTCAACCCAATCCACATGCCAGTGGAGAGGGGAATTGATTCTGGATTGCGAATCTATCTAAAGTGGAACTGACAATGATTGTAAGTGAGATGCAGAGCAATTCGATTCCAAGTCATTTTTTGTGATATTCTACACGTTTCATCCTGACAGGATAAAACATTTGCGGATAATCTTGTGCTCCACCCGACCCAGATACAAAATGTCAGTAAAAAGACAGATAAACTTAAATTTTAATTGCATAAAAACTAGTTCGTGTTGTTGGGGAGAGAAGCTGCATTTAGTTAGGGTAACTAAATTCAAAGATAACTGATCCAAAAGTTTCCCTAGAAAGGTCAACAAACAAAAGACCCAAGGTGTCAGTAATAGAAAGGTCGACATCAGGGGCACAGGAACTGCTTTTAGCCACCTCCCCTTTAACCCCTTAAGATTTGCCATAGAACAATTCCACCAGAGTACATCTTTCTATTTTTACATGCTTAAATAAATTAATATGTTCCATCGGAAGACGTAACTATCAATCGCACATCTACAGAACGTGTGCAAAAGACGTGCAAATGCATTTTTGAAAACACATATTAAGCAATTTGTACAGACTCATTAGAGGGTGAAAACAACATCTGATCTGTCGTAGTGTACAGAACGTGACACGTCAATGCACCATCGGAAAACGTAACTATAAATCGCAGATCTACAGAACATGTGTGCATAGATGTGCAATGCATTTTTGTGATTTTTTTGTAAAAGCATTTTACGCAATTTGTACAGACTTATTAGAGGGTGAAAATAACGCAACATGAGCATGTTGGGGGCTTGATCTGAACATGTTATATCTCTGGTTTTGTATGCAAAAAGAATGATTGAGCTAGCCATTTGGTTTCAGTTTCTATTGGCTCTTAAACAGACACAAACAAACCGGAGTGCCGGTGCTCTTAGAGGGTTAAACCTAACCAAACTTCATCAACTTATGTTTAAATATGTTCCTCTGCTCACTTGCATTATAAGCACTTTGTTGCACATTTCTGATAATAGTTTTATCCAAGAGTTTTTAATCATTTTGATGCCAAGGACCCTAAAATTTCATAGAAAAAATGTTTTCAATATCTTGAAGTTTCTTCTAATTGTTGTTTAATCCATGGCTAATTATTAATTAACAATACAAAGTAATGTAACAATAAGTAGCTCACAAAGACAAACAAATCAGGAAACCACATTTAATTCAAAATTCTGAGGAACACTCTGGGAAACGGATCACACAACACCTTAAAGCTACACTGTGTGATTTTTACCCCCAGCTAGCGGTGAAAAGGTATATGATCACCCAGTGAATATTAGTTTCTGTTCCTCTCAATTCCGATTTCGTTTTAACTCCTACGGTGGCCAATGTAGTCCAAGATTAACATGGCTTCGACCTCGTCCTTGATTGTTAACTCAAACGGAAACGCGAAAGGCGAAGCTTGAATTAACGAGTATGTCCCTCTTTGGCTAATGTACTTTCAAGATGGAGGGGCAACATGGCGACCGACATTAGAACTCCTTAACCGTGTGTATTTTCAATGGCATATTATACACTCATGAGAATAATTTAGTACTTGAACGAAGTAAATATACATTAATGAGCACATATATTTTTGAAAGAACTAAGTGTTTTTAGCTAAGAATAAACTAAAAGAGTTACACAGTGCAGCTTTAACATAGACCGGAAAAAGGAGTATAAATCCTATCCTAAAGCGAGGAACTACTAAGATCATTATTTAGTCAACAGGTGAACTGCATACAACAATCAAACACACGGGGAAACTCCATTGACTAACAGAGCACACAGGCAAAAATGACAGAATCAAAAATACAACACATGTTTCAATCTGTGCTAATGTAAATCTAGCATGGTATATCAAAATGCTAAAATAGCAAAACATATGCAACGTCATCACAAACTAATTAATATTCATGAGTTCAGCCTCCTCCCTACAGTGACATCAGAAGCTGGCTGTCCTCTGGCCTCTCCACTCAAAAACTTGTTCAGGTGCCACTGGCCAACATGGTTTTAGGTCTACAGTCGCCATCACTCCAATCCTCGCTAATGAAGACAAACCAGTTAGAGGAAGAAATTAAAATTTTAATTGCTGTCCTCAAGATCCCAATATGTTGCCTCTCACCCAGGGGTCTGCGATTAAGTGGGTAAACTGCATTCTGTATTGATGGCTCTATGCTCTTGTGGATATTAATCCTTGCCATGTGCAAATCACCCCCATATTGTCATTTTGATGGCTCCACAAGGTGGATTATAATGCGTCTCCATATGGCTCGGCTTTGCCACATAACCGTGAATGAGCCTGTGAATTATCAATATTTTGGGAGAAATCGCTGTGATTCAGTGCACCCTCGACAAAAGACACATGTGGGGTGTTAATTATTGCACTTAATACCCATGAGTGTGTCATTTGGGATGGAGAGCCATGAGAAAATCATGGTCCCTGCAGAATTATACTAACGATTAGCATGACATCGGGGACAATCAAACCATCATTACAGTATGGCCTCAGATTACTATGTTACACACCTACAGCATTTAACTGTAATGTATCAGTGACATCATGGACTTGAGTGCAGTAATACAAGCTTGAGTTCTGATATCATCCATTTAGGAATTAAGTACATATTTTATTTCTAAAAGCAACATTCTCCATTGACAGTCATTCAAATGTATTCTGAATAAATATATTTTGGGCAAGCAACATATTTACATTTATGCAAATAACGTCATACTGTAGTAGATGCTAAAGCAGTGACAATTTCTTTTCTGCAGTATCTAAAAATAGAAATACATGAATGTGTTTCCCCTAGTTGCCTTTCACATCACATCTCAGTAAAGTCTCTAGTGATGTCGGTCTATAATGAAGAAAAGGAAAAACCTTTTAAAATGTAGTTTAAATTACATGTGCCAATTTCTTAGAAATGTACTCTTTATATTCCGGTTGCTTTCAAACGACATTTTGAAGTTTAAATTTAATTGGAAAAATATCATTGTCTCTGTCATGTCCAGTTTCATTGACTTGTTCTGGGCTGCATTTCCCAAAAGCATCATTAGTCTAAATTGATTGCAGAACAGGTGCATACAATGCTTTTGGGAAACGCAGCCCTGTTTACTTTATAGTTATTCTATTTCATTGTCACTGTCATTTGCCATTGCTACTATATATTATGCGAAAAGAGTATGCTAAACATGTATGATATACCAAAACAGAGTATTCAAAACCGTAAAAGAAAAGTACCTGGATGCTACTACTACCACCAAGATTCTGAAGTGTGCATTTGATGGACACTTTACTATCCAATGAGGCCACGGGAGAAGATGTATGAATGCCAGTGAAGTGAAGCAACTGACACTGCAGGGAACTACACTAACCTTTTCCACTGGTGGCACTTGCGCTACTAACTTTTTCAGTTACTGGCGCAAAACATGATTTGGTCGCACAAATTATTTATAGTAAGCCGCACTCTGGATAGTAATGAATAATAATGAAACTGCATTAGGGGTGGAACAGTACAGAAGTCATGGTTGGGTCGGGTTCATACCTTGGTTCACACATTCAGACGGTTCGGTACGATTTCGGTACAATGGAGTGAAAAGCAAAACAAAAATGCAGAAGGCATTTTTATAAATGTCTTAAGCCTCGTATTTTTTAAGTTGTTTAAGTTTTATTAATAAAGGCATAGAAACAGTTTATTTGTAGTGCACTGGCAATAGTTTTATATAATTAGTTTATTAATTAAATTAATAAAAAGACAAAATGACCTTGATATATGTTTGGTAATTGTACTTGAATGAATGTAAAATTAATTTGCAATATTTCAGACCAATATATTTGTTTTCCTTAATTTTAACTAACCCATAACTTTATTCTCATCTGAATTATAAATACATTTTCGTATAAAATAATTACCATTAAAACACATTTAAATTTCTTTTTTAATCAATGTAGAATCATACGCAGGACTGTTGGAAAGCTGTGATGACAATAAAATGATAGCTTATAAATAAATCTCTGGTTGTTTCTGTTCCACAACATTTTGTATGTCATGTTTGGGGTGTGGGATGAAGAGAGGGATATTTTCAGTAATTGTTTAATAAAACATTTAATTTATCTTCAGTGTGTAGTATTAGCCAATCAGGTGTCTTGACGCAAATCACGCGATTATGATTATGAAAAAACTAACGTTAGTCTAAAAAACTGCTAGTGATCATATAATGTTAGTCGATGTCAATATCAGCGCTAGCAATATAATTAGTTAGCTCATGGCAGAGTTTATCAGCCGAACACCAGACCGCAAATCTACCTTTGGTGTAGGAAGAAGAGACACGGTGTCTACATCTCTGCGTCTTTTTCCTGCCGCCATGCAGGCTCAGATGGTAGCCTATATGATTATGATTAGCATGCCTATTATAAAGACACAAACCTTTTACTATCATGTCATTTGAATAATATGCGCGCGATAGAGAGAGAGAGCAAGACAGCGCTTGTGTTGTGTGAAGACGTGATAGTGCGCGCGCATCCAGGGCGCGCTCTCTCTCTCTCTCTCTCTCTCAGCTCGTTTGCGCCCTGTCAAACACAACACGCACCGCGATCAAAAAAGGCTTTGGCGGGACAAAAAGCGGACGATCCGACAGGTTTTAGAAGATTAAATACAACCCGAAAGAAACTAAAAAAAAAACAAAAAACAGACCCGTCAAAATAGTCAGTGATACATTTGCGACCCATTAAAAATTAGGGTCGCAATGGGATTTCAAAAGGTCGCATATGCGACCATTTTGGTCGCAGTGTAGTTCCCTGCACTGGTAGGTCACATGACAGTAACAACATAGCGGATTTAGTATGGCCAAATTTAATTAATTCTACCCATATTTAAACTACATAGAACATACTATTTTTTAACGGTTGTGAAGTAAATTCAAAATCAAATGTAGTACTACTAAGGTGATTTTGGATGTAACGCCCAAGTTCTCAGAAATTTCTTACTATGACTTTTGATTAGCTCACACATGTTCTGTTGATTGCCATCCTCTGTGTATTTAAGACCTTTCAGTCAGTCACACCGACGCAATTTGGATCACTTCAGGGAGCCCTATCATCTTAGAGTGTCTACAGAAGGAGCCAATGCATATTGGCATGCAAGCTTTGCATCTCGCCCCCCACAACAGGGGCATGACACTGCGTCCTTTTCAGGATGTCATGTGTGTTTCTGGGTGCGGTCGTTTTCTGGCACCAGTGGGTTGTCACAATTGTTGCCTTTATTGCTTGGGCATTCAGCACACTGAGGCTGCTTTTGTGAATATTGTCGTGTTAAGGTCGAAACTTGCTTACCTCAAGGGAGGTGGCAGTCCCCTTGCCTATGCCTTGATCTACTTCCTATTCTGGTCTTCAGAATAGGGCTACTTCAACGCTTAGCCAGGGTGACCTGAGGATCACCGTGAGGGCTTCCTTACCAAGTCAATCTCTGTGGGCCGCTCACGCCTCACAAAGTCTCCGGTGGAGCCTCCTTGTCCTTCGCATGGATGATCAGTCGTTTCATTATCGGTTGCAGCATCGAAAGGGACCCAGAATGATCTCCAAGCAGAGGATGGCCCACCTGATAGTGGATTCCATTGCTTTGGTGGTACCAAACCCAAGGCGTGCCTTGCCCGCTCGGGTTGAGAGCCCACTCCACTAGGGGTGTTGCCTCTTCCTGGGTGCTGGCGCACAGTGTCTCACTGGCAGATATCTGTAGAGCTGTGGGCTGGGCGACACCAAACACGTTCGCTTGATTCTATAGCCTGTGTGTAGACCCAGTTTCTTCCCCGTGTACACACCTCAAGTAGCCAGTAACAGCATCTCTATTGTCAACTTGCTCCACCACTTCCCTCCCCAGAGGATACATGCGCTTATTTGCTCCAGGCAGCGTTCCCTGCTGTGAAACCTGTTGAGTTCCTCCACACTCCTCGGCAGTCGGAACCTGTGTGCTAAGTTGGGTTCCATATATTGCGAACCCTGCAGCGATCCCATATGTGTATCATTCCATGGAACTGTAACGTTGTGGGTTTTGTGTCTATCATTTGATTGCCTGACTGTTAATCATCTGATCATTGTTCACAGGTGTTCCTTGTCTTGTAATTAGTCTTTGTATTTAAGCCCTCATGTTTGCCCTGTGTCTTTGTCTATAATTGAATGTTTCTTGTTGTTCTTGTATTTGGTTAATGCCTTGCCATGCCTTTGTTTTATATTAGATTATGTTTTGAAATAAAGTTCCATTTGAGTTCTCTACCAGATATAGACTCCCCCGGTATAGACTCCCCCTAATTAGGCTGGACCCACCTCAGTGATGCACTGCCCCCTCAGCCATATGTTTAACTCCACGTCATCTCCCTTCAGGCAGGATGTTCCTCTCCCCTGGTAGGGGCAAGCTTTCCCAGTGTTTTCCAAAAAGTCTTACTGTGTGGGTTATACAGAACAGCAGAACTCTCTCTACGCAGATCTTGATGTGCTTCAGACATCGGTCACGACAGAGGCATTACCCATTAGCGTCATGGATAGGGAACACAGATATATTCATAACCTGACACGTTTTATAGTTAGTATAGCTTGTATTTCACATACATTTTTGTAATTTCATGGGCTTTTGAATTTTTTTTTTTTTTGTATTTTTTAATAAAGTAAAACCTATTTGAAGTTTTGTTTTAAATAGTTGTAACTCATTTTTATTTCGGTTTTAATTCACTTGGGCAACTTTGGGCAATTTTGATTGAAATAACCACTCGTTTCTACCGAGGTATGCAGCAAAGCATTGTTTAAGCCAAAACACAGAACAACCTTGAGGCGGATGGGCTACAACAGCAGAAGACCCCCTTCCGGATACCACTCATTTCCACTACAAATAGGAAAGAGAGGCTACAATTTGCAAGAGCTCACCAAAATTGGACAGCTGAAGAATAGAAAAATGTTGCCTGGTCTAATGAGTCTCGATTTCTGTTGAGACATTCAGATGGTAGAATACTGTTACCACTGTGCAGGCTGGTAGTGGTGGTGT
The DNA here is from genome assembly GCF_988280905.1 of Pimephales promelas. Lineage (NCBI taxonomy): Eukaryota > Metazoa > Chordata > Actinopteri > Cypriniformes > Leuciscidae > Pimephales > Pimephales promelas. The sequence goes on along the minus strand of NC_142789.1, from coordinate 13,988,911 downwards.
AATGGTGTGGGAGATGTTTTCTTGGCACACTTTAGGCCCCTTAGTGTCAATTGGGCATCGTTTAAATGCCACAACCTACCTAAGCATTGTTTCTGACCATGTCCATCCCTTAATGGCCACCATGTACCAATCCTCTGATGGCTACTTCAATCATGATAATGCACGGTCACAAAGCTCCAATCATTTCAAATTGGTTTCTTGAACATGGCAGAGTACAGAGTTCACTGTACTAAAATTTCCCCCACAGTCACCAGATCTCAACCCAATAGAGCATCTTTGGGATGTGGTGGAACGGGAGCTTCGTGCTCTGGACATGCATCCCACAAATCTCCATCAACTGCAAGATGCTATCCAATCATTATGGGCCAACATTTCTAAAGAATGCTTTCAGCACCTTTTTGAATCAATGCCACATACAATTAAGGCAGTTCTGAAGGTGAAAGGGGGTCAAACACAGTGTTAGAATGGTGTTCCTAATAATCCTTTAGGTGAGTGTATGTTTTTTCCTCTCTCTCATATGTAGCACTGACAAGTCTGATTTATTACACCTTCACACGTCCAACTCTTGACTGCTGTCAACAGTCCATGTGACACTTTGGTAAAATGACAGGCTTAGGGGATAATGTCCACATGAAATGTAAGGCTGATGTAGGTTTATGTTATGCTGTCAAACAGAGGTTTCCTGGCGAGAAGTGGATGCACCGGAGTTGAGGCTTAACAGAAGGGGGTGAGGAAAAAGAAATCAATTTGCTTGTGTTTAAGTGACCCGCAAAGTAAAGACACGCCATAAGCACAACAAAGCAATCCCGCACCCCCAAGCCGCAAAACAGGATCTGTCATCCCGAGCGAATGCATAATTCCAGGTCAACACAACCTGACAGGGAAAAATGCTAGAGTACATCCTCCCAAATAAAAAACAACAGCTTTTGCGTTGGAGTAAAACCAAATAGATATTTTGCCAGTCCCTTGCAGTGGCTGGTGTTAAAATGTGCTAACCACTGAAGGACATCTTGAATAATTTCTTTTTTTTTAGATGGACTAAGTGTACTCTTCATGCTTTACTGGCTGCATGCTCTATCTCTAGACAAGCTTCCTGAGTTGCATTTCAGCACAAAGAGGCTCTCTAGGTTTCAAAACCCAGTGCATATTCAAGCTAATAATTACATACTTCTGAGTTATGGGTGACAGACAGTATGAATAAGTAAGCGGTGTGGATGTGCGACCCCAGAAATGCACACGACTCTCCAGACACATCATGATAATACTTGACTGAGCTGAAAGTATGTCTGAAGTACACGGCAGCATGGATTTAGCCTTGGCTAAAGGTCAGTGTGACCCATAAATAAAAGGGCTACAATTACTGCCATCCATGTGGAAGATACTCAAAAGCAAATGTAATGTTTCACCAAAAAGAAGAAGAAGAAGAAAAGATTCCAGTTAAGCGTTTTTCTTGTTTTTGTATACAACCATGGACAATGGTATTTTCAATATTTTTGGAAAGCTTTTTTCCCATTACTCTATTTTTCCCATTACACAATGAAGCACATGCACACACATACTGTAAAACATCGAAAACATTATGACTAGTCACAGGTGAAGGGAATATCATTGATCATCTCCTAACAAGTCCACGTTATAAGTCCTGGGTAGATTAAATGGCAAGTAAACAATTAGTTCACGTAACCAACATGTTGGATGCCCAAGATATTGGCAGGAATAAATATCTGAGCAACTATCAAGGGCCAAATTGTTATGGCAAGCCGACAGAGGGTCAGAGTATCTCTGTAACGGCAAGGCTTTTGGGTTGCCCCTGGTGAGCAGTGATGAGAATTTACTAGCAATGGTCAGAGGAGGAATAAACCGACGACGAAGGTCTGTTGGGCGCCCAAGGCTCATTGATGCACAAGGGCAAAAAAAGCTTTCATGTCTGATCCTTGCCAAAAGAAGGTCTACACTGGCACAAGTCACAGATTTTTTTTTAATGATGGATAAGGGAGGAATGTGTCAACACACAGTACATCGCACCTTGTTGTGTATGGGGTTGCATAGCCACAGACCAATCAGAGTTCGTGTGATGACAAGGAAGAACCTATGGACACACAAGCGTCAGAATTTGACTGCGGAGAAGTGGAAGAATGTCGCCTTGTCCAATGAGTCGTGTTTTATTTTACATCATGTGGGTGGCCGTGTAAGTGTGTACCTTTAACATGGGGAAGTGGTGGTTATATTTGACGCATGCCACCTACCTAAACATTGTTGCAGACCAGATACACCCCAGGTACACCCAACACGGACTTTCAACTCCCTCCACAAGTTTTCTATGGGGTTGAGGTCTGGAGATTGGCTAGGCCACTCCAGGACCTTGAAATGCTTTTTACGGAGCCACTCCTTTGTTGCCCGGGCGGTGTGTTTGGGATCATTGTCATGCTGGAAGATCCAGCCACGTTTCATCTTCAAGGCTCTCACTGATGGAAGGAGGTTTTGGCTTAAAATCTCACAATACATGGCCCAGTTCATTCTTCCCTCAACACGGATCAATTTTCCTGTCCACTTTGCAGAAAAACAGCCCCAAAGCATGATGTTTCCACCCCGATGATTCAAAGTAGGTATGGTGTTCTTGGGATGCAACTCTGCATTCTTCTTTCTCCACACGACGAGTTGAGTTTTTACCAAAAAGTTCAATTTTGGTTTCATCTGACCACAAGATATTCTCCCAATCCTCTTCTGGATCATCCATATGCTCTCTGACAAACTTCAGACAGGCCAGGACATGTACTGGCTTAAGCAGGGGGACACGCCTTGCACTGCAGGATTTGAGTCCCTCTCGGTGTAGTGTGTTACTTACGGTAGCCTTTGTTACTTGGGTTGCAGCTCTCTGCAGGTCATTCATCAGGTCCCTCCGTGTAGTTCTGGGATTTTTGCTCACCATTCTCATGATAATTTTGACCCCACGGGATGAGATCTTGCGTGGAGCCCCAGATCGAGGGAGGTTATCAGTGGTCTTGTATGTCTTTTTTTTTTACAATTGCTCCCACAGTTGATTTTTTCACACCAAGCTGCTTGCCTATTGTAGATTCACTCTTCCCAGCCTGGTGCAGGCCTACAATTGCCTTCCTGGTGTCTTTCGACTGCTCTTTGTATTGGCCATGGTTGAGTTTGGAGTGTGACTGTTTGAGGCTGTGGACAGGCGTCTTTTATACAGATAACAGGTTCAAACAGGTGCCAATAATACAGGGAACAAGTGGAGGACTGAAGAGCTTCTTAAAGAAGTTGTTACTCGTCTTTAAGAGCCAGAAATATTGCTGGTTTGTGGGTGACCAAATACTTATATTCCACCATAATTTACAAATAAATTCTTTAAAAATCCTATGATGTGATTTCCTTGATTTTTTTTTCTTTCTCATTTTGTCTCTCAAAGTTGAAGTGTACCTATGATGAAAATTACAGACCTCTCTCATTATTTTAAGTAGGAGAACTTGCACAATCAGTGTCTGACTAAATACTTTTTCCCCACTGTATGTATGTATATATATATATATATATATATATATATATATATATATATATATTATATGTATATAACACATTCCCAATATAAAAAAAAAAAAATATGAAGAGACATTTGAATGAGGGCTTTGAAATGAACATTAAACATTCCATAAACGTGCCCTAGATTCTGAGTTATAGTCCTTGAAACAATTGTATGTCAACTACAGCCTCCCTTATTTTAGAATACTGAAATATTGCATCCTTAGAACATTTAAAAGTATATCATATTCTAATGTTACAACAAAGGATGACTCCAGATTCATAACCCATGTTGTCTAGTCTATGTCCCATGCATCCACTAGCCATAGAATAACCCCTGCATATGCGATTTTATTATTTATCATGAGATATCTTTATTATCTTAATTTTAATCCTGCATGATAGCATACACTTCAATATGAGTGCCTTTTCACAACAGCTTGAGCCTAACCCAGTTGAGAATATACCCTCCTACTCTCAACTTGAGTGACCGAACAAACCTCACCAATGGAAGCCTGGGCTGGAAGGCATGTAATTGTACTTGGCATAACTGTGAGAGAGCACTTAAACTCCTGCCTCTGAGATGACAATAAGTTCATTACTCCCTTTCTATCCACCTCTTTCTTTCTCTCTCCCTTCCCCTCCTTTCCCACCTGACAGACAGATCAGGGTAATGAACTTCCAACATTAATGGAAGAATAGTCAGGAGGATGGTGGGAGTTTGGTTTCAGGGCTGGGTTCACATACAGACAGCCAGCGCCAGTGATGATAACATACACTGACAGCATTGGAGGCAAAGGGAAATCTCTACATGAACATTTGAAGCTTTTATAACCGCAGTTAAGCTTCAAATGTAAGTATATAACAAGCAGTCTCGGGGAATTTACTGAACTTACCTATTTATGCATAAATGTATACTTAAAAATGATATTGTAGATACAAATACACTACCATTTAAACATTTGTGGTGAAGATTTATTCATGTTTGTGCAAGTCTTATGCTCACCAAGGCTAAATTTATTAAAAAAACAAAAACAAAAAAAACGGTAAAAACAGTAATACAACAATATCGTGAAATATTAAAACATGTAAAAAAAAATATATTTAAATTGTATTTTAAAATGTAATTCATTTCTGAAATGGAACAGCTGAATATTCAGCAGTCTTCTGTGTCTCATGATCCTTTAGAAATCATTTTGATATGCTGCATTTGTGCTTAAGAAATATTTTAAAAACATGATTTTTATACTGTACAATCTGTATAGTCATCCCCTGTAGTATGATACGTTTTTTTTCCCTCTCATGTGGACGGAAAATTTCTAGTACTTCCATCCTTGTGGTGACATTATGTTATGACACACATTATGAGGATATTCAATAGGCATCTAAATCAAAACCTACCCATCACAGACAACATTCTGCATTTTTAACTTTTCAAAGGACATCATTTTGTATGAGCGTTTTTCCCTCATGGGGACCAAATAAAATGAAACGTCACTGGTATAGTGGGGATATTTTGTCCTCAAACATAGGGTTTACCAGGAACACACACAAGCATGCACGCACGTACAAAATAATAAAACATCAAAAACCACATAAATCCAGTTGTACCTTATAACATATTAGAACTTACCTGAAAAGCATTAAAAACTCATAACTATTTTAAACCAGTCTCAAAATCATTATATTTTGAGAGAAACAACTAAACAATACCTTCAGAACCGAGAGTCACAGCCGCAAACACTGCTATTGAAATTCGATAAACATGTCACCGCCACCACAAAATAAATTATTCCCTAACGGCAGCCTGGCAGTCACAGGAAGTGTTTTAAAAACTTTGTTGCCCGTCATAGCATTCACAAACTTCCTGGAGGTTTACACTAAGTATTCCAAGCGTGTATCCCTACTCAGTAAATTATAACCATCATAAGAGAGAAAGAGGGGACAGTGTGGTTTACACCTAAACATGTCACCACCAATTTAATTATCAAGGTAACAGCTGCTATAACCAGGCTACCAGCGTTCTTATCACATCCTCACATGTGTTCAGTATTCCTAATGCCAGCAGCGACAACTGAACCTTGAGTTTTACTATACCGAAAGCTGCTTCACATAAGAGATTAAAGCAATTACAGAACCATTACAACAATGAGTGCGACATTGTCCAGATTAGCACAAGTGCCACAGACACATAACAATGACACATTCACTATAAAATAGGCCTTGATTATTTGCGGATGACAGTTTCATTCTGATCATTAATTCTGTGGACATGAACTGACATGCATTTTTGAGGTCAATGCCTTTGTGGCATTTTATCCTGCTATAGGAAGTAATGATGGTTATTAAACCCAAGGATAAAGTGATTTTTAATGAAAATATCAAAAATTACAACGCAATTGTGATTATGTCAAGCCAATATAAATAAACGTCAACTTTACAAATGAAAATGAGGACCGTCTGATTTCAATACCAATGAATTAATATATATATATATATATATATATATATATATATATATATATATACAGTATATATATATATATATGTGTGTGTGTGTGTGTGTGTATTTTTTTTTTTTTTTTACCTTTTAAACAACCATCATCCATCCACTAAGCTTCAGTGTCTTTCTAAAACAGGTAAAGGAAATTTTAGAAAAAAATATGAATGTTGTGGAATTAAAAATGTTGTAAAAAATTCCAATTCTAAAATACAGAACATTTTATTAATTATGCAAGGTTTATTAGGGGTTAGCGAAGCCAATATCTATATGTTAAAATATCAAAATTATTCGTATTTGTATTAATAACGCAAGTGGGTGGGGAGGGAGAAATCAAAAGACTGTTTTAAGGGTAATTCTGTTTCTTTCGTAGTTATCGTTTAATAAACATGCCATTTATTTTTTATAATTATAACATTTATTTAAATATGTTCTAATTGTCAGAGCCGATAGCCTTATAGGCACTACCTCAAGATGTAGTGCAGATGTGCTTTGAGTTCGAGTCCAGGTGTAGTGCTGAATAACGTGGCCCTAGTGGGCACTGTATTAATGGTAGGGTTAGGATTGGGATTAGGAGTAGGTCAGATTAGCTCTATACAGCGCCTAGATTGGGCTTTCTTCTATTTTAAGGCATGCAGAATTGTTTAAGGAAAAAAAAAAAGTTTAAATATCTCATTTTGGAACATGTGATCAAAAATGATCAAACAATATGATCAAATATTGAGTTTTAGGGGATACAATTATTGACTAGAGGGGGACTTAAAAAAAAAAAGATTCACCCAAATTAGAGAATGCATGGACCCAAATGACTAAAGCAGACTGATATTTGCATCTGATGCACCGAAGATGTCAACTTCAAATTATTCAGGACGTAATGGCGAGCACACGCCGCATTGTCCAATGTGCTGACATCTCTTGATACAGGCCCCTATGAGCAGGCCACAGCACAGCAATCCAATCTCAAGGAGCTTTGCATCTCCGGCCAGGCCGTTATTGACTGTATTGGGGGCCATAAATCATGGACGAGACACGTTGTGCACGGCCTGGTAACTCAGCCGATGTGAGCCTTCACAAACTGCTTTCAGGCCTCTGATTCACAGAGCATGCTCAGATCAGATGCTGAAGTAACCATCGTGTATTAAACACACACACACGTGTAAAAGCTCCTAGGCAAGTCACACACACCAATCTCTCAAAAGCACTCTAATTCCACCTCTCCGTCAATCATTTGACGTGAGGTGGGGCAGAGGGAGAGAAATAGTCATTTACTGGAAGCCATTGACTCTTCTATGCATTGCAACCAAACCTCAAGCCTGTTACCCACCAACGTTTTTGCATTATGGCTTACCAGAAGACCTTCTGAACATTTCAGCCATCTCCCTGGTTTGCTAAAGATATTAACAGCAACGAAAGGCAATGGAATGACTAAGTAATTTTCCATGAGTGGCATTAAGGAGATTCTGGGACGCTGAGATGTGAGTGAGCATGTGCAGATGTTACGAGTAAGAACTCACAAGTACGTCACAGCAAATTGACGGCAAATTAACTTGCCGTGTACGATGGCTGAAGAAGACGTTGCGAAGTGGCATGGTCAAAAGTATGACGTGCAACACTCATGAAATAGGACATTGTCTTTGACACACTGTCAAACTTTTTTCCAACACACCATTTTTTTTCTTTTCTGAAAAAAAAATAGGGAAATTTGGGACAAGATTTTCTGAAATAGATTATGAAATTTATCACATGGTTATAATATTATTCATTCATCACACATATTTTGTCATACTGAATAAGTCAACTTATTTTACAAACACAAACACCTAATGCAAACTTAACAGTCTACAGTCTACTAATGTTTTAATGAGAGTAAGTTGACATGTAGCCTACTGTAGTTGCAAAGTTTCTTACAGTTATTAGAATCTCTTTTAGAGGACCATCAAAATAAAATGTATGACTTTGCAATTCAAATTTCTGATCATTCAAAAATACTGTAGCACAGACAAAAACAAAGCAGAACGTACCATTCTTTACTTGCTAGTAAGCGCCTATTGATTTCAAGGAGTTGATGCCATTTATCTAGCAAACTAAGGTAAATCAACTTGGTACCTTGTAAATTCGACTTTCCAATGTACGGAAGTCGGATAAGGTCAGCTAATCAGATTGCCAGAGCAAGAAAGTGGTGTCCAGTTATGGGTCAGTCAGTGAACAGACCGTGTGCAGTCTGTGGGTGAGTCTAAGACTAATAACATGGCAAGTCAAATATGATATATGTTACAGTTTATTGGAACAAAGTGATTCACTAAAACGATCAAGCTAATTGCATTATGCACAATCAAGTTGAAAGCAGAAAGTTAGGCTCACTGTTCTCACATTACATCCCCGGGGAACGTTTCAGAAGTTTTAGCCATGGTCTTGCCCATTACCGATAATAACTTTGCGGCAACATTCCGCTGCTGCAGGATATGTTTGCTATGGTGTCATTTTGTTCTAAAGCATCCGCCAACCTAATACCTGACTCACTGAGCCCCGCAGCACCCAAACAACTCCTCTGAAATACTCAGGTGAAAATTCACTGAACACATTTATTGGTTTACTGGCATAAATTAAATATTTCTGAAAGTAGCATTTGAACAAGTAGCAGACAAATTCACCATTTGTAATTTAAGAGACTCCAGTGATCTTTAACAATGATGCACGGACACACACACAAAGATAATTTAAGGCAGGAGAATAGACAGGGTGTAACTTACTCGCAGGCATAACTTTTTTTTTTTTTTTTTTCTTTCCATTTCATCGCATTAAGAGGAGTTTAATTTGATGCGACTCATATACAGTTACTTTTTGGAGTTCAAAACACAATATATATATTGACTTTTTATTTTTTTTTTTGTTTTATTTAATTTTTTATTGATTTGATCAGTCTCTGAAATTCGTTTTTTTTTTTTTTTTTTTTTTTTTTATACACCTCATCCAATATTTGTATTTTGTGTATTGTTTATACGGTTGTTTTTTACAAAAAAAAAAAACAAAACAAAAAAAAAACAAAAAAACCTACCATGTTTTTTTTTATTATTATTATTTTTTATGTGTATTAGGATTTTAATTAGGGCATTAATGTAGCTTTCAAAAACATGCCTTAGGAAGAAAAAAAAAACATTACTCATGCATCTTGAGAAAAAACAATGACAGACATTTTAAGACAAGTCAGTTCTATTTGCTTTCATGCATGTTAGCATGAAACATGCATGTTAATCTGTGACTAGGCTCGACCCTTGTGTGTGAAAATGGGGGTAGATGTTTTGCCACACTGTGTGCTGCATCCTCTCATTAAAAAAAAAAAAAAGAAAAAACAATCATATGGTATATGATATACAATAAGGTCTCTTTTGTTAACACAGTTAATGTATTAACAACGAGCAATACTTTGTTGCAGTACTTTTTATTCATTTTTAATTAGGGCTGTGCAAAAGTTAATTGCGATTAATCGCATCCAAAATAAAAGTCTGTTTTACATAATATATTTGAGTGTGCTGTATATAATTATTTTGTATATATAAATACCTATGCATGCATGTATATATTTAAGAATTATTTGCGCTTAAATTCTGTATATATATATATGAAGAGCTCTTTTCCAAAACGCTATAAATCCATTTCAATAGTTTTCAGGAAAACTACATTTTTTACCTAGACCCACACATTTTGTGAATATTCAAATTATCCTGTTTAAATGTTTTATTGGTTCAGTCTGAACATTTTGAACAATAATTATTAAATCAAACAACAATATTGTTAATGATAATTTAAAAGTTAATTTTATTTTTTTCCAAAACGCTATAAATCGAAATAAACCTCAAACAAATAGTACCAATTTCAGCATATGCATGGAAAAAACAAATTATTAATACCAATTTCAACATATGCATGAAAAAAACGAATTATTAAAAATGATCAATATATGATAACGATATTCAAAAAAGGGATGGGCACCCCTCCAGCACATGCGCACACACACACACAGGCTACATAACATGTGAGCAAAGCGGAGCAGCATGACGCTTAAATATAAGTTAAAAAAAAACAAAAAAACAAAATAAATATTTCACATTTGTTTTTAATAATATTACATTACTTATTTTTATTATTTCATCTATGTTGAGTAGGCTATGAAAAGGGAACCGCATGAGATGAGTAAGATAGGATCAAAATTCAAAAGCTGCCCAATATCGGAAAATATTTGGAGTGCGTCAGACATGATTTTGACCACTTATTAAGTTTTGTTTTGTAGAAAGCTTGTAAATTTCGTTTCATATAAATTGTATCTTCATTTTAATAAATGTTTCATCGACAAATTGACTGGATTAAAACATTAGAAGTAAATATCAGACAATATAATCAGGACACAGAGGCGCGCAGGTGAACCGGAGCGCGTCTCATAATATGAAACGAAACACCGCGATGCTTGCCTCACACAGGCCTGAGAACTAAGCTACAGAAAGCTTTAAATATCTACTTTTAAACAAAACAATTAAAAACTAAAATAAATTGGCAACTCTCTGCGTATGTAGGCTAATTCGAAGTATGCGTTTCTCTATGCGCGTTCACTGCGAAGATGGCGAGTAAGCATCATCAACTTTATCTTTGTTGCTGACACTGAGACCCCGTTTACACCTGGTATTAAAATGCGATCTGTATCCAGATAAGTTATCCGGATAATAAGTACCGATTGCATTTACACCTGGCCACATAAATGTGTTTTTGCAAAACGGATACTAAATCCGATCTTCGCCTCCTGCGTTATATGCAGATTTATTGGATTGCACGCCACCAAAAGCAACAGATCTGAGCGGCATTTTATTGATCATCAGCTAATTTCCAAAATCCGAGACATCAATAAGAGAGAGTGGCAACAGGCCTGCTAAGATAATTTCGTTTCTTTACTTGAAGATGTGTTAACTGCGTCTGTGACTTACTTTCACTTTTATTTGCGATGTTTGCACGTTGAATAGACGCTCAGCTGCTCATCTGCGGTGATGCCTGTCGCATCTGACTAGGCTATAACATGACATAGCCTGTATAACACGCTCTCACTCGTTTATTTTTTAGCATTTTTGGGAGGAGTAAAATATACATATGTGGTTTCAACAACCAGATTGCGTTTACACCTAGTAAAGATCCGGACACAATGCGAGCCAGACTACCTCCAGATGTGGTCAGGCAGATTCGATCACGATCCGATCACAACGCGTTTACACCTTGCATTAACATGCGTTTTTTATTATCCGGATAACTTATCTGGATACAGATCGCATTTTAATACCAGGTGTAAACGGGGTCTGACAGAAAACACTAGTTTATTAATAAACAATTCAAATGTTTCATGCATCATTACTTTTGCCGGTTCTTTGTGGCAAGCTTTATGCATACGTTGAGATGCGGAATATGCAATTAAAAACGCTCATATGGTTTCTCTCCCATTTAATTAAATCAATATATGTGATTACTGATAATACAAATGGCTTAAATGATCTACTACTAGTCGACTAGAAAACTAGGACTCATTTTGAGGAATGAATGAACATAATAAACCTCTGTTCAGAGTGCCGCCGTGCTGGATTGTGTAGAGCGCTCATTGAATTTGAGGATTTATCGTGTTTAGGCTAAAAACAGGGCTGGCGCTTATCGTGGTTTGGAAAGAAACTGTATCTTGCAGTACATTTTAAACAAGGAAATATAGCGATTCGGCATGAAACGTTGATAGAGCAGTGAAAGGGTTCTGTCCACAGCAGAATGACACGACAAACTCATTTTTTTTAAAAATGTCGTTTAACGCGTTTTGGAAAAGAGCTCTTCATATATAAATACATAATCAATATTATAATAATATAAATATTTTATATAGGAATAACACATTTTCTTAAACATATACATGCATGTGTGTGTATTTATATATACAAAATAATTATATACAGCACACACAAATATATTATGTAAACACAGACTTTTATTTTGGATGCGATTAATCGCAATTAACTTTTGCACAGCCCTATTTTTAATGTTAGTTAATAAAAATACAGTCCTTTATTGTTTATTACAGTTTAGTTACAGTCCTTTATTTTAGTTTAAAGTGCATTAACTAATGTGAAGAAATATTTATGGTAACAATGTTAACCATTAATGTAAAGTGTTACCCAAATCTCTAACTTAGTTTGACCCAAAACAATTAAGCATCATTGATAGTTTATATATGCAACCAGCACTTGATATTGAAAAAAGTAGCCTAAATATCAAATCTTTGAATCAATGAAAGAATAGGCCTAGTTTAAATGAGTTATATTGGGATAACTCATTGCATAAGGAATGCAATAAACTTGGCATCATTGAAAGAAAGTGTTCCTCGTAATCGAGATAAAGCAAAAATCCGTGCACATAGAGAAATCCAAAAAAAGACAGAAAACAATAATCCACCAATAAACCATCACAACTTCACAAAGAAAGAAGCTGATCTTAATCCTTGTGCGTAAAAATCAACAGGATTCACAAGCGATGCCAACAAAGATCAAGAACAGAAATCCACTTGATCTCTATTTCCAATTACACAGTAAGCCATACCATGTATTGTGCAGTCCTGCTATAAACACAGAGGAACTAGAATGAGCAAAATAGCATGATAGTAAACACAAATGCAATGGTTATGACCACATAAAATGACAGAAACAAACAAATTTGTCTTCCTCTATGTACCAACTTGACACTTGATACTAGGAACCCCTTTTGCTGTTGAGTCTGTTACAGCACCACTCCCCAATAAATATATAATTAATAATAATAATTAAAAGATGACAACGAAAGAACTGTGTTTTTGAAATACAATTCAAATGAAAACACTGTACACATTAAGAAAAAAAAAAAAAAAACGGTGAAGTAGGCAGTTTACATACAATGATGACTACCCCCACTCTTCAGTTTGTACCGTTTAAACTAACGCTCCTGCAAGGTCAAGTGTCTAAGTCTCATCAGGTAAGTGTTTGGTTGAAAGCAAAGCCTAATCCTTCCAATGAAAACAAGAAGGTCGCATATCTGCAAAACCACAGGCAACGGCACTCTTGCTCTCTTTTTCTCTTTGTTTCCGTTTAATGGTCTCTTGGTCTTTATTGTACACACTCACAGCCACTCTCCAACACATATCCATCCAGGAGTGTGTCTATACCCCTGAGACACAAAATGGAGAGCTATTAAATATTGATATTGAATATTGTGAGGCTGTCTCTTATGCCCCCTCTCCAACCACTTATTTTTTCACAAGATGGCACAGTTTCTACTAAGAGAAAAAGAGAACCAGAGGTACATGCATACACCGAATCTAAAAATAAAGTAGTTATATCTTTGCAATGGTGACAAATGATCTTTGAAATTGGAGGATCATTAGCTACGGAAGTCTGCTCTGATACTCATTAAGGCACATTCATGGAGGTCTCAGTACAATTTCCACAAGGTCTCCAAAGTAGCACCCTCTGCCTTTGAGTCGTTACTTTTATCATATGAATAAAAAATCGTGTTATGAGTAGCTAAAACAAACCAGACACAAAAACTTTTGTAATAATTTATTCACCCTCATGTTGCTACGAATACAAAAGTTGAAACTTCACACAAAGGAGAATGTTTAAACGGCTCTTTATCACACAACATCGGTTTAGCGTTCATTGTTAGTGTCCTCAAACAAAGCGTTTGTGTTCAAATCCAAATACAGTATTATTGTGAAATAGTGTTACACATTTAAAGTAACTGTGATGAAACAAATTCTGGATTCTTCTGCTAAAAGAACAACTAAACCTGGACGATGACCCAGTTTTCAACAGTTCTTTTAAGGCACACATTACAAACAATTCTCAAATATTTTCTGACATTAATCCTGAGGCACTGTATATACTTTGTCACTTAATGTTGTTTTAAAAAAGTCAAAAAGTTGTCAGTCAACTAGTGGGCGTTGTGAACACTTTTTCTCGCAGACGACAGCAAGAATATTCAAGTTTCCTTTTTAAGAGAAAGAATTGTCATCACTTTATTTCAAAGCTTTCTTGAAGTCTATTATCCGTCAAGCTGCAAATTGAATTCCTTTAATGACGCTCCTCAGAAATCCACATTTAAAAGGATGGAAATGAATAAGTTGTAGGTTATTGTGTTATGTAGGTTATTCCTATCATGGTTATTATATAGCTTGATGTGATATACTGATATGACAGCTCTATCAAAACAACATGGCCTGAATGGTTAGGAAGTGACTCATTATTGAAGTAATAATGTGGACGTCCAGTAACATTTTACTGTAGCTGTTCTGTAAGAAACATAGCAACAGTTCTCAAGTGTTGCCTAGCATTTTGCCCACCTTAAATAGCATCGTCAGCTCGTCTCAGAGAGAGTTGCCTGGTGATTCTTGCAACCATGTGCCTGCAGTTTTAACGATGCCACCTCTGTCTGATTCATGAAGGTCATTATGCGGGTTGACTTCCTCTAACTCGCACAAGGGCAGTGCACCTGCTGTGCATAAAACATGCTTGTGGCAGAACCAAAGTCACTGAAAGTAATTAATGAGCGTGAATATGTAAATGCTATGAGTGAGCTACATGTGAATACCTAATATGCTAATGTGCTTGCCTATCCAATGCTATATGTAAAGTATGCCCATACGAAGGCCACAAAAAATGTATTTGTCACAAAATGGCCAAGTCAATGACCTCTAAGAATATCCAAAGCTGTCCCACATGACAAAAGTTCTTCAAATATTAATAATTGATATTGAAGAAGATATATTATGTATTATTGACTAGTGGTTGAAATTGCAGTCTAAATTCAAAATATTGGAGAGAGTTAAAGGGGAAATGAAGCAGTGAATCAAAATTACATGATTTACAAGATGGATTTGCAATATAATCAACAATTATACAAGAAACATTACAAATGTAAACATTTAGAAGAAAAAAAGAAAAAAAACGTTGTATCTTTCGCCGACAGGGCGCCGCCATTTTGCAGTTGACGTCATGGGGTTGGTTGGCTCAAGTTTAACAGGCTCTGGGCATTGAATATCGCGACATCAAACTGTGTTTATACCAGTGTTTTGACCGCGAACGACTAATGTTAGGTACAGTCATTAGACAAAAAGACGACGTCTAATGTTATATGTTGACAAACTGCACATAGAAACATTGTTCGCGATGTCTGCCGTCAGATATTCCCGTCTCGTCAACAACATGTAAGTTAGCATGTATTTGTTAAAGGGGAAATGAAACATCCATATTTTTGCACTGGTAGTGCTAGTAGCTACAGCCTACATATACTAGGAAAAAGTGTCTCCGTAATGACATCCTTCAGGGAAAGCATCGCCGCTTCCACACGTCTAAACGTGGTAAACGTGCGCCGGTGATGCAAAATTGACCACGCAACACATGCTCAAGCTCAACCTCTTGACAGCAGATGGACTCTGACACGGAGGGCATCGCAGTAACGCTACAATGGCCACACTGACACCTGGTAAGTTAGCGTTGCAAACCCGCTCTTCGCCCCAAACCACCACCGGCTGTTCTACATAGCAACGTAACTTAACATTACATGATGTTGACGAGACAGAAATATGACGGCAGACATCACCAACAATGTTTCTATGTGCAGTTTGTCAACATATAACATTAGACGTCGTCTTTTTGTCTAATGACTGTACCTAACATTAGTCGTTCGAGGTCAAAACACTGGTATAAACACAGTTTGATGTCGCGATTTTCAATGCCCAGAGCCTGTTAAACTTGAGCCAACCAACCCCGTGACGTCAACTGCACAATGGTGGCGCCCTGGCGGCGAAAGATAAAGTTTTCTTTTTTTCTTCTAAATGTTTACATTTGTAATGTTTCTTATATAATTGTTGATTATATTGGAAATCCATCTTGTAAGTCATATAAACTTGATTCACTGCTTCATTTCCCCTTTAAAAATAATAAGTAGATATATTTATAGCACTGAAAGCGCTTTACATGGAAGGGGGAAATCTCCTCAACGACATCCACCTAGATGATGCAACGGCAGCCATATTGCGTCAGAATGCCAAACACACACCAGCTTAATGGTGGAGAGAAGACGGAGTGTTAAGGACTATCAGTATTTATAGGGATGATTAGGAGGCCATGATGATGGACTGAGACCACTGAGCAAATATGGCCAGGATTCTACACCCCAAGTCTAGTTGTTTCCCCCTTCCTCCTCCTCTGACTTAACACTCCCGCAGGTTGCCAGATTAAGGACACACAACAGGAATTAAAGCAAATGGCAATGGAAGGCTATGATTAGAATCTGTGATCACTTTTTCTGCTTATATTGCTGCAAAACACTGTGTTTTCCATTAACTGGCAACCAGGGTTTTCGAAATAATATTGGATAAATTGGCAGTGGGCGGAATCACTCGGACCAAAACAAAAACAGACATTCTGACATTTCAAAAGAACATTTTAACGTCGCATAACTTGCTATTGCATTGCTTTTCGAAGAAACAAGTATGTGCAACTTGACATGTTTCCTAAAATATCTGCAAACATATGGTATTTGTATGCTTTAGTACGGTAAAAAAAAAAAAAAAATACGTATACAGTCAGGAAAATAAATGTGTGAATTAAACCTTGAATTAACATTTCATAGAAACATATGTGGTATTTTTGAATAAAGTAATAATTGATCCCCATAACACTGATTTAGACATAGCAAAGGTGACACTGAAGTGACAAATTCTTCTATAGACCATTTCACAAGATGTAAACACTGGCCCAGAAGCACTTCCTGTGTCATTTTTTTAACACTACATAAAAGCTGGGATAAAATACAACCACCAGAACATTTAAAACTGAATCAAAAAGTTAAACAAACATCTTTAAAATGTTTTCTTTACATGTGAAATAAAGAAAACAGTTACAAACTGCAACAGAAAGTGTTTCTGGACCAGTCTTGTTTACATCTTGTGAAATGGTCTATAGAGATTTTATTTTTTTTTTTTATCATTTAAACCCAGACAAACTGTTTTGCTTGAAAAGTGCGCTTTCACTGTTTCTATTTACAAAACAAAATGACACTTGATTTGAGGATTTTTTTGTATAAACGTAGACATTCATGCATTTTAAGTGCATCCAAGTACTTTCTGGGACCACTCTACACAGTAGTTTGCAAGCTAGAAACAGAACAACATTGGATCAATTACATTGAAGAAATGAAGGGTACGATAGGTGCATAAACACGGGTTCCACAATTTCAATAAACCATGGACCATCCCAATAAACAGCTGGGGAGAGCGAGAATATTTTATCTTTTACAAGCAGCTGCCACCTCCTCTGAATGTTAAATCAAACCCTCAACCTCGGCGTCTAATTCAGAATCATAAATCGCATTCTATGATCTCCTTCTTAATCAACCTAAGCACAAGCTTCTAATAAAAGATGATAGTGCCACAGTTTTGCAAAGTCAAGGTAAAATATTTTGCCTCTGAAGCAAGTGGGCAGGACACTTTGCATGTCATATAAAAATTTGTACTGCGGTGAAATAAATATTCCACAAACAGTAAAGCCATTCACTTAGTCACAAAGGTACACAGAGTTCTCTATCATTTCCTTCACTAATACAATAGAAAATTGCCCTGATGCGGTATATATGGCAGAAGAAGCAGCAGAAAAGATTGGAACATATTGTGCCTACAGGAAAAGAGCCAATTTCCCTGCTTGGCACATACGCAAATGTGCATCACCCGCAAGATAAGAAACATAAAAGAAATATACTGACACTTGAGCACAAGTCACAGTGAGGGAAATCTTTCCTCTGCTCTTTCATTCTTCTAAACTGCTGTCTTTGGGCTGGTTTGTTGTTAGGGAGAGGCTAACTAGTAGAAAAACTTCTAACTTAACTACATTTTGTAGTAGCATGACAGCTCAGCTACTGTCTGAAGGGTGCATCCATGCACTTTAAGGTTGCATCATAAATCAACTGAAGGTGAGTTATGATGAACCCAAACAGTTTATTGACAAAAAACAGAAACGTAACACCTAAAAAAAAAAACTTGAAAAACTAAACATGAACATGGCTTGGCATTAAACAAACATGAACAAGACTGATTCACCAAAACTGCAGTTGAAGAGTTCAGATGCAAAAGCCTCTAAATGCCATTTGAAATTGTCATCTTTAATGATGATTTTTATCAAACTTGTATATTTAAGTTCAGTAATTTCACTTAAATAACAATTAATAGGTAATTATCATTTCCATTTAAGTGAAATTACTGAACTTAAATATACAAGTTTGTTAAAAATCATCATTAAAGAAGAAAAATTCAAATGGCATTTAGAGGCTTTTGCATCTGAACTCTTCAGTTACACAAACAAAGCTAGATAAGGTACAATGGAAACATGAGGGCTATTTATACAGGACTAATGACTAACAAGAAACATCTGTGAACAATGAAGACGATCAACTTCGCATAACATGACATATAAGATAAGAGGAGCAACAGACATGGGGCAACTTACAAACAGAAGTGAGCATCCCGATGTCCTACTCCCTTTGAAGGGCAGGGACCTTGAAGTGGGGACTTTGGAGTGAGCAGGGCAATTGTGTTTCATTATGTAGGCGTTTGCAACACACTTGGCTAAGGGAGCAATGAAAGACAACGTAATGCCCTCATTATCTTCACCTGGAAATGTTCCCATGACAACGCAGCACGGTGTCCATCAGCTGATAAGCTGTTCTTGCGACATAACTGTTGCACATAAATCTACATTTTTTTTTGTTTATTTATTTTATTTAATTTTATTTAATTTGTGTTATATTCGTTGTATGTGTGAGTATTTCTCTGCTCTAAACTTTAAATGTGTTTTATGATTAAAATTTGGCAAATAACCATTTGTAATGTATTTTCGTCAAATAAAAGGCTGCACAACAAAACTGGATGAAAAATTGGTTCTATGATATTCCTTCGAAATAATAATATTGTGTTTTAAGGTGAAAGTTCCAACTTACTATGTGTACTTACTGCTGTAATAACAGTAAACTATGATAACAAAGAACTAACCGTAAACCACAACTCTATAAAACTAAGTATGTTAATTAAAGGGGTCATAAAATGCCATTTTCATATGAGTTAATTTGATTCTTTAGGGTCTAAATGAAAAGTTTGTAATATAATTTAATTAAAAATTATCATTAGTATTGTAAGAAAACACTAATTTTACATGGTCAAAAACAGCTCTGTTTTCAGCACACCGTTTCAATGCCTTTAAGTGTTGATAATGATAATGAGCTGTGCTGACTCCGCCCCTCTGTTCTGTGGGCGTTTTGACAACGCACGTGGAGTGTTGCCTTGACAACAGTTGAGGATATATTTTGGAGAAAGAATGGCAGCAGGAATCTCTGAGGACACACCTGTGCTATCAGTTTGAACTGTACCGTACTGTACTTAAATCAGACCCGGAATAAGACAACGGCCGCAAAGAAGTTAGACAATTAAGGCTCGAACAGGACGTTTCTGAATGGTTGGTTAACATAATGTCACTTTGATCTATCTTTGTGAATTGGCAGGGTTGAGTAGCTTCGTGAGATTCATGAACGCTTTGTGTTTACTGTGTGTAAGTTATACATACTCTGTAATAACACAATAACCATAACACGTTGTTCATTATAAACGTGGGATTATGAATTATATTGAGAACGTCGTACATAGAAAACATGTTGTAATGTACCCTAAGTGTCAACCTTAGCCCCATTCATCGTGAAGCGTACAAGCGATTTGCAAAGATTAATATAAAGGTTAATAAAATTTTACTCACTTCTTCTGGAGGTGCAACAGGGACATGAATAGTTGGTAACTTTTATTGTTGATTCATTTTTCAGGAGCAGCTTCTTATCAAAACCAGTTTTATACTGATAATCGTTTATAAAGCAGTCTGGTGAGAAATGATTTGTGAATCGCGCAAACATGAACTTTTGTTTGCTCGTGCGGAATATTCCCTTCGAAAACAAAACTCAGCCACTGTGTCTTCAGCGGTTCGATTTAGGAACATCAAAATGACTGCTGGGTTCATTATTACACCCAAGAACAGAACACTACAATCGCTTAGACACCATTCTGCTCCAGCATATCAACAATTACGGACTGCGGTGACCGCTCGCTCAAGATGGGGATGTATTGAAACTCTGCTGTCAATCAACCATTGTGAGAGGGGCGTCCAACCATGTGATGTCACACAGTCGAACGGCTCGATTTGAGGCAAGGGAAAACATTTAAGGAGATGCAAAAACACTGGATGGATTTTTAACATTATATGATGGTTGTGTACAGGCACTGCCAACACACATTTCAGAACAATAAACTTGAAAAAAGCGCATGTACCATTATATGACCCCTTAAATTAATACATTTCTGTCCTAATATTACCATCACAAAATATGGAACTTTGAGACTCAGGGCTTTCCGAAAATGTGTTTTGTCAAGATTAGAAAAGGCTTTGATTATAAAGTAGTAAAAATAAATTTCGTAATATGAAAAATGACACCGTCCACTAGGGGAGGAGCCTGTTAAAAGAATTGAGTGCACCGTTTCCATGGCAACGCAATATCCAATTTCAAAATAGTTTCCACTGGCTAAATTGAGTTAATAAGCTTCCGAATGATAGCTAACTTAGGCCGTGTGTCCACCAAAGTGTTTTCCACGCGCCTGACGTACATTTACAATTGTTTTCAATGGGAGTGCCACGTTTTTTTAAACGGCATGAGCGTAATGAGGCGCTGAGCGGTTTTTTTTTTTGTTTGTTTTTGTTTTTCACGCTGAAGCCCCGAGCGCCCAGCGTTTTTACTGGTTGCCGAGAGTTGAAAAATGTTCAACTTTGGATAAACGCAGTGCTCATCACTGTCACATTTTACCAAGCCGTCCAATCACAGTGGAGGGGGGGCATGCCTAAACCACACTGACCAACTGTCACAACATTGTTTCTGTACAACCCGGTCTCATCCCAAGACGTCATATAACTGACGTTTTGGGACGTCTTTTGACCATACGTCAATATTCGCCTTTTTAGGGCCCCCTTAAACGTCGGTAGATGAGGTTATGGGATCCTAACTCTACCCCAGACCTAAACTAAACCCTAAACCTAACCCGTCACCTAACTGACGTTAAAGGTAAAGCGTCAGTTGTATGACGGCCCGGGATCGCCATCTACCGACGTTTAAGGGGGCCCTAAATAGGCGGATATTGACGTACGGTCAAAAAACGTCCCAAGACGTCAGTTATATGACTTTTTGGGATGAGACTGTGTTATTCTGTACAACGGCATCAGCTGGCAGAGCTAAACCGAACAAAATGGATGAAACAATTTTTTTTAGTATGAAAAAAATTATCTGCGAAATCAGTTAAGTAAACTGTGCTGCGGATATTCTGTATCATAGCAACAAAATGGCTCAACGGAAAAAACGCTGCGCTGCCAAAACGCTCTCAAGCGCCCAAAGCATGACGTCTTCAGCAGAGCGTTTGGTGTTATCAGCTGACTAAAAACGCTTTGGTGGACACACGGCCTTATGGTGATTACTAAAATATGTCATATAAAAAAAAGTTTATAAAAAGAGGACCAATCGTCCAGTTAGACGGTGACAGTTAAGGGGTTAAAGTCGCAATGAAACGGAAATTTGAAGATTATGAGGGTAAGTGAATTTAAAAAAAAAAAAATAAAATGCAGTTAACTCATTTAGAATAAATACTGCAATATTTCATTAAAAAAAATAAAAATAAAAATGGTGGCTTTAAGTGCAGCTTTCTGGCCCAACTTAACACCCAAAACAGGAAGCCAAGCTTCAGTAATTACCTCACAGTTCACCAGAAGGGTCTAATATCTGTTGCCTCTTGGCAATTTCTAGAGTGGCGACGCCGCATGATTGATGGTTTATAAAACCTTTTTTACAGTTCTGACATTTCGGTGAAACAAGCAGGCTCTGAACTTTCCATCTGGTGCTCTACCTGCCTCCTGTCCCCACCCTCCCTCAAAGTCCTCCACCGTCCTTGAGGCCCAGCGTCACGCTTTGATCAGAGCTCTTTAGGGAAAGGGCAGGAACCCACAAGATTAATGCTTTCCCAGGGCATATTACAGCCCGGCGCCAGCTAGCCTAATCACTATCAACAGTGTATTGTTGATGCAGAGTGTGTGCGTGGCTGCTTACCAACACGCCTGCCACCAATGTCATATTTGCAGCACTCCCCGCAGGGCACTTAGCAGCACGGCTCCTCGGTGCATTAATGTTCACGAGTCTGATGAAAGGAGGATGAAAGCAGAAGAAGGGAACTTCTATCGCTCCACCTCATCGTGCATCGCTCCTCTGTAACTGAAGTACCGCGACATGTACATTATGCCCGAAATTAAGGGAGTGATGAACACATGTACTTTAGATCCTCTTCCCTGTAATTAAGTAATTAAACTCTTTGTTCTTTGTTTATAAAGCTAATAACTGATTAGCATAGAAGTTATAATGATTTACGGGGTGCCAAACAAAAGACTTAACACTAATTCTGTAGTGCTGGGATGCAAAAAAAAAAAAAAAAAAGCTGTAAAAAAGAAAAAGTAATCGATGTTTCCGAGGTCTGTTCATCTAAGTTCTCACAAACTGTGTACGGATATAACATTTACTTTCATAAACAATTTAATTGAGACTACAGGATGGTTTCAAACTGATTTTTAGTCAATGATTCAATCGTCACTAAAGTCAAACAATGTTGAATAATTAACAAATTTTGGAAAGCATATGCGCTAAATCTATTAGCTATCTGTTTGTTTGCGTGTGTGTGTGTGCGCGTGTCGCTAGTTAGTACACGACATAAATTTACAGAATAAAACTAAAACGTCCAAAACAATTCATTTACAATCTGTGTATTTACATACACAACATTTTAAAAGTTAGAGGTCAGTAAAGATTTTTTATGTATTTTAATAAATTGTCTTCTGCTTACCAAGACTGCTTTTAATTGATAAAAAGATACAGTAAAAACAGAAATGTTGTTAAATGATAACAATTGAAATAAATAAAATAATCAGCAGCCACTACTCCAGTCTTTAATTAAAAAAAAAAAAACATATAGCTTACTCAACTGAGAAGTTGATATCTCCTGTTTTTAAATGTTTTTATAAACATATAGTGTTGACCAAATGTAGCTGTAAGAGTTACACTTTTACAATAAACATCCTCCTCCTTTTAATACATTTTAGTAATGTTTCTTTAAAAAAAATATTTTTCTTAATTATAATTTTTATTATTATGATTAAGTTTACCTAAATGAAATACTGAGTTATAATCAGAGGAAATGTGGTATGAAAGGATAGTAATAATAAAAGTGTCTAATAACTAAATGGCATCATTTTCAGAAAAAAAAAAAAAAAAGAGAAAGAGAAAATGTCAGATTAATTTGGAAAATTAACTAATGGCACCTACTATCGAAAAACAGTGCTACATAACTGAGCATTTGATTGATAAAAATAGTTTACTATGAGGAATTGTTTTACAAGAGCGGTGTAAGAGAGGGCAGAATTATTTCCTGAGTGTGTCTCTGCCTATACGTTCCTCCCCCTGCCCTTGTTTAAGGTTACCTCTGCTAATTTGCACCTGCGCAGGAGTTATACACCAATTACATGGCTGAGTGCTGTGGAAGACTAGTAGGTGCTAACCCTTGAACATGGGTCTATTTACCAGCCAGAGTGGATATTAGACTTAGATATTAGGCTTTAGTAGGAGAGTGCAATTACTGCAACTCAATTTACATTCAGAAAAATGACCTCTTTTGTCATTTATTTTATCTTAAAAATATGTGATTAGATGTTCTGATGCATACATCCAACAATTTCATCTCTTACATGGCCCACAAGCCATTTCAA
The DNA here is from genome assembly GCF_988280905.1 of Pimephales promelas. NCBI lineage: Eukaryota > Metazoa > Chordata > Actinopteri > Cypriniformes > Leuciscidae > Pimephales > Pimephales promelas. The sequence goes on along the minus strand of NC_142789.1, from coordinate 13,964,956 downwards.
CTGACCTTTTTTTTTTTTTTTTTTCCAAGCTGGATATGTATTATTAGCATAAACTATTTCCTGTAGATAATTGACATGAGTGTGCAATGAGTTACACAGCCTGGGTTCTCTCATAATCCTATTTTCCAGATATCAAAAGCATATCCTGCTTGATGATGCCTCCTACCAGCCAAAAAGTATCAAACATAATTGTTTGTGTGTGTACATTCATTTGATTTCACTGAACACTGAAAAATCTGTGATAAAAGTGAATTATATTTTAGGTCAAATTATAATACCCTGCAAAATGTGAACATTATATTCATCAAATAATCTGTCAATCACAGTTTCTGCAAAAAAATATATAAGCAGAACAAAATATAATAATTAGAAATCCTCAAATCAGCATATTAGAATGTGACACTGAAGACTGAAGTAATGATGCTGAAAAATCAGCTTTGCATCACAGGTGCAAGAAATATATCACAATAAGTCAGTTATTTTTAAATGTAATAATATTTAACACTATTTCTGTTTTTACTGTACACGTTTAATTAAATCAATGCATTTGGACACGTAAGACACAATTTAAAATGCCCGAAGCCCCTAAAGGGGCATGGTGGTGAAATAAATATGGGATGGGAGGAAAAGATCACTTTCAAAGCATTTGCTTTCTCACACAAAACTCTGGAGTTCTCGGATATTTTTCATAGTAAAAAGTCATAAAAATTATGCAAAAGCACATTATATCAAACTAAGTGTTGTAGTATGACCAGTCGAAGACAATGGATGTGCAAACTGAATTTGGTGACAGTGTGTAACATTCAAGTTAATTACTTTTTTTGTAGCGGCGCTTTCGGCGGCCCGTTCAGACTTCTCATAGAGTTTTATTTATATTACAAGGCTCGTTTTGGGAACAAAATAGGTCGTAATTTGTTTTCTGTTACTAAACATGTGTCATTTGTGTGGTTCCTAATGATGGTTCAAATCTGTGAAGATAATGCCAACCTTTGAACCAAGTACTGGTGGTATTTCTTTATACTTCCAAGTTCAAACTCTATGAACCGCTGTATTGTGAACATACGGAGCTGTCTGAACAACCCGATCACACTAAATGCGTCTTTATAGCACGCATGTGTATTGTCGTGTAATTTATATGCTAAAGTGAGTTTTTACGTGCATATGATACGCATTGGTTGGTTAGGGTAGGTTTAGGTGTGGGGTGGGTTGTATTATACGTTTGGGTAGAATTAGTGGTGTGGGTTGCTTGCATCAAATGCACGCGAAAAACTGTCTCATATGCACGTAAAAACTCATTTTTGCATATAAATTACACGACAATACACGATGCGTGTTAAAAAAACGCATTTAAGTGAGAACAGGCTGGTCTGAAACACTGCCAGCGGGACATGAAACAGGAAGTATTTGTCCGAGCTCACAAGTTGTGATTTTGTTGTTGTGAGCTCACAACAACGTTTGCTTTATACAACAAGTATAAAACAAACGTTTTGAGAGAGAACGCAAAATTTTCAGAGTCTAACTTCTTTTCAGGACCACTTTATTTGTCCCCCTCAAATATCTTCACTTCCTCTCTATCCTGGAGTTGAGTTTCTGGTAAGTGCAAAGAACACCCTACCAGTGGCCATTAAAAAAAGAGAGGGGGGGGGGGGGGATATTACTTTTTACTGTCATTTTGTACACATCAATGCTTGAATTATCCCCAGACAGCATTTAATGTCAGATATCCAAGTCAAACTCATAAAACCATGTTCTAACATGACATGTTTTAAAAGTTAAAGGCCCATGTAACAGCTTTCCACAAGGAGCTGCCAAGCCTGAGTGGAGAGCTTTAACCCTTTTCATTTGCCAAAGAGCAACACACCAAAAAAGCAAGAGATCGCGGAACAGCGATAAACAGTTAACCCAAACGCAGCACAAAGTGATTGAGCATGCCATTTTTGGCAGATCAGGGTTTTATACGCGGCCTACAAGGACAATGACCGAAAGAAAGGCTGAACGAGAGAGCAGTCAGGGATGAGAGGCATGCATTCAGCCCCCCTTCTCCCATACTATAATCTCCAACTGTGATGGAGTGAATTAAGTTTAGATTAGACCTCATGCTTGACCTAGTCACTTTCAAGCCATAAAAAGAGATTGTGGTGACCCGATAAGGGGTGGAGAGAGTAGGAGGGGTGATGTGGACAGCAGAGGAAGAGAGAAAAAAGGGCTTTCAAAAAAAGAAGGAAGGCCCAGCTCAGCTCAATCACCCCATCAAATGCATCAAGCCAGGATGTAAGACACATGCTGTAATGCTATGGCCTAACACAAAGAATTCAATCAGTTATGTACTGTATGCGTAAACTGAGTATCACCAACTGGGTCTTCCGTTTCATTTGATTTTCCAGTTGATATATTAAGAATGCATGGGGCCATTGAACTGCATGTTACATGAGCATGTTAGACAATTCACTTCACTAATGGTGTTGATAACCTCACAAATAACTCAAACTGATATGGGGTACAGATAAAATAGCAATGCCATGTGTCAGATATTGCTGGGTTTCCCAAGAATATTTAATTGCATCTTAATTACATTACATCTGAAGAATGTGCATTCAAAAGTGCCATGTGTGATAATTATAACGCTGAACTAACACCAAATTCACCAAAACCTCCAATACTGTCGTTTTTGAACACTAAAAATGCTCAAAAAACATTCTGTACATTCCGATCAAAAGGTTGTTTTTAAAGAATGTTTTTTTTTTTTTTTTTTTTAAGAAGTTTGGGTAACACTAGAATAATGGTATGTCATTAATAAGTGACTATGCAGAAAGTAAGCCAGGACTAATGAGTAGTACTACACTCTCGGGGAAAAAAGGTCCAAAAGCTGTCACTGGGGCTGTACCTTTTCAAAAGGTATGCTTTTGTATCTAAAGGGTGCATATTTGTATCTTAAATGGTACTCATTAGCACCTAAATGTCCATATTAGCACCTAAATGTCCATATTAGCACCTAAATGTACATGTCGACACCTAAAATGTACATATTAGCACCTAAAATGTACATATTAGAACATAAACGTACATATTAGCACCTAAAATGTACATATTAGCAAATAAATGTCCATATCAGCACCTAAAATGTATATATTAGCACCTAAAATGTGCATATTAGCAAATAAATGCCCATAATAGCACCTAAATGTACATATTGGCACCTAAAATGTCCATATTGGCACCTAAATGTACATATTGGCACCTAAATGTGCATATTAGCAAGTTAACGTCCATATTAGCACCTAAATGTACATATTGGCACCTAAATGTACAAATTAGCACCTAAAATGTACATATTAGAACCTAAATGTACATATTAGCACCTAAAATGGACAAAAGTTTACCTTTTGAAGAGGTACAGCCCCAGTGACCGATTTTGTACCTTTTTTTTCCCTGAGAGTATACATTAACACTTTTCCATTATCTAACATGGAAACAAGCTTAACTAATCACCAAGTAATATCAAATTCAGGACTAAGATAGTTCCTCTTTAGGTAATCAACAAATTACTTAATGAGATTGGCATCATTAAGAACTAATAGGTAATTATAAATAATTAATTACACTTTTTTTGATTCTCAACGTGGTCATAATGACATGACTACTAGGTCATAACTATTGATAATGGTCCAGATCACTAGTAGTTCTTGAAGATTGCCTTGATGAATTAGTGATGCATTTGATGACTACATTCAGAGCGAAAATTATGACCGATTACGTCAGAGACCAACGATAATGTTCTTTCTAATTTGTCAGTTAGTTAATGGTTATTAATGAGGCTAATCTCATTAAGTAATCATTGATTGTCTAATAAGCAACTTGATATCACTTACTAATTAGTTAAGCTTGTTTCTATATTAGTTAATAGCAGTAGCTGAAGTGTTAATGTAGTTCTACTCATTAGTCCAGCATTACTTCCTGCAGAGTCACTATTGACAGACCATTATTCCATTAGTAAAGTGCTACCGAAATCAAAGTATGCTCACAAAGACTGACCAAGCTAAATTCCTCTGAAGTTTTCATGAGAAATTATGCATCGACAGCTTGAAACAGACCTTGTGTTTGACGCGTTGCCCTTCAATTAAGTGCATATTCCGATGTATTACACCAGGCGCCGTGACCCTCAACCCTGCACAGCATTTAAAAAAGCAGCGTGCCAGAAGAGGAGGTGATGCATAATGTGCGTAAAAAGCCAGTGGGTTAAGATAAGCAGTCTTCTTTCAGGAGAGGAAAATGGCTACAAATAAAATCAATTTAAAAAAATAAAAAGCCAGACACAATGCCGAAAGCTGTTTCTATCTGACCTCTTTAGCAAGCTCTTAAAGCACAACAAATAGCACTGTCACATATTTAGGTGTGAAACCTTGAATGGTAAAGTAGGCCACGCACAGGTGTTAGGGAAAGATAAGCCCTGTCCTTTTCCTGAATTTTAAGGGATCCTGCTCAAAATATGCGAAGAGACATTTCCCCACACAGAGACTGTCAATCATCTCGCTTCCCCTGCTCAAACGGAAAGTTTGCATGGGGCTGAACTGAAGTTTCAAAGCTGCTTTTGCTCAAGACCTAAATGAAGAATAAAGATATCAGACAGCCAACAGATTAGAGTTAGAGGTCACCTGTGATATACCTGCAGGACCTGACATTTTCATCCATGCTTCTTTCTTACACTGCTTTCTGGAAAACTTTGTTCTGCATGGTCAATCGGAACATTCAGCAGTGCTATTCAGATATTTAACCGAACCGTCACATACGGCCTTTATAAACATGGATGTGTTTCCAACATAAATGCATTGTTTTAATTCAGAAGGCCTTTACTAACCCCCTGGAGCCATATGGATTACTTTTATGATGGATGAATGAACTTTGTTGGGCTTCAAAATCTCAGTTACTATTCACAACCATTATAAAGCTTTGAAGAGCCAGGATATTTTTTTTACTATAATTCTGATTGTGTTTGGCTGAAAGAACAAAGTCATACACCTAGGATGGCTTGAGGGTATGTACATGTTGGGATCATTTTCATTTTTGGGTGAACTAACTCCTTAATCAACAAGATATTATAGTTCTTAGTAACTGCTTATGGTGTTAATGTGTTTACATTCACACCGTTTATACTCTTCAGCACAAAAACAGAAACTCTTTCTTTATTGTCAAACTCGAATTTTTCGAACAAAAATTGATCTTTACCTTCACAAAAAAAAAAAAATAAACATAAAATAATACTTATTTTCAACCTTTATTCCCTGGCTTATCCAGTCCTATGTAGAGCATGCTGGGAAATAGAACTCCACTTCCCAAATTTCAAAGTTATAAAGATAATTAATTGTTAAAAGTAGTGTTAAATTATCACTACAACTTAATTTTGAACAAAAATCGATAAACGAGGATTCATTTGAGTTTAAGTTACACACAATATTAAGTTAATGTTATGATCAACATTATCTTTACGTCAACTGAACTCAAAATAATGCTTGTTATTTAAAAAGTTTAATTAAATCAATAAATTAGAATCATTGACTTGTAGCTATATGCATTTATTTAAGTTGTGGCAAAATGTCTCCTGGATTAGTATTTAGAGTTTGACGTCAGCAGTCAAGATTAGCCAGTTGCCTGTTGACCTCCATAATGCGGTCGTTATTTACATCTCGGGCCATGTAGACTATTGAGAAACCAAGGCAACGACTGACACATCTGTATTACATTCCAACGAGCTCTGTTACAATCCAACATTGTAAAATGTTTGGCCCAATGGTGAAAAAGCGGCTTAAAAAAAACAAAAAACAAAAAACCTTAAGGTTTTTTGTTTTTGTTTTTGAGATTATTAAAGTGTCACTCACCCTAAGATCTAAGGTTCTTATAAAAACTGTTCACAAAAGAGTCTTTGGGGAACCCACAATGGTTATTTTATGGCAGTCACTGCTAAAAAAAAAAAAAAAAAAAAACTGTTTGGAAACTTTGAGTGCATTGTGTGCTTCAAGTAAAATGAACTGTGAAGTGAAGTTTTAAAAAAAAAAAAACATCCCTGTGGTAGTTGTTGTCACGGTTTTCCGATATGAACCCAAGCACAAACAGTATTCTATAAACACAGTTTTATTGACAAACAGAAAAAAGAAAAATCCATGAGGGGGCAAATGAATATTGACAAGGCAAAATAACACTGACATGAGTTTGTCATGATCCTGCCTCGGGACTAAAATAAAACAGGAAGGAATCCTGACAGTTGTAGTCCAATCCACCTTTTAAATCTAAAGTCCCCATGCAGTGAACCGTGTTAGCCTACAAATTGGCGGCATGAATGAACAGCTCTGCTGAATTCGAGTGCTCTTGGTGTCATTTAAATTTTCATAAATTAATTAGACTTGTTGGTCTGGCAGTTCAATGCACACGATCAAAAGCATAATTTGCCATTGCTCTGAAGCTCTAAGACTAGGGAGCATTGACAAACTGAGGTTGCAGATCTAGGGACAATCTACAAATTCCAACACTGACATGTGAAAATGGTGTTTGAAATCAATGTCATCTTTAATTATGGGCTGATTTCTATTCTTGGTGCCAAACAATACAATCAACTGGCTTTTACTTGAAACGTACAAGTCACACAAAGACAATAAAAGCTGACAGCTCACAAATCATCACATGACAGAAAGCCGTTGAGTTCTATAATTTACTTTAAATAAAACATGCAAGCAGGAGCTGAACAATTTAGATGGGCTGGTTGTCTTCAATATCTACATGACATCCATGTCAAGTTAAGCGATCCATTGTTGAGCAAGAAAAGAGCTTATTGAAGAATAGAACATTTGGTTAGATATTAAAGCTAAGAAATTCAAGATAACTGTCAAATGCCTTTGCATATGCATAAGTGAAATAATAGTAAAAAAAATGGCTTTGTCTTATGCATAAGTGACATAATAGTAAAAAAAAAAAAGTTTAAGATAATTTGTGTCACAGACATAAAGTACATTTGGAAAAAGGGGTTATTATAGTGTCAATTATAACAAACTGAAACCATAAAGATGCTTTACTTAGAATAACGTTTAACGTATATATATATTGTATATATATATACAGTATATAGTATAATCACTAGTTGCCAAGGCAACATTTCTCATGATGTATTAAAGTAAACTAAATAAAAAAATTTTATTAAAAAAACATTTTTAATACACAACCTAATAAAAATGACAAAAAGACACAAATTGAAATGAAAATTAAAAATAAAAATGAATTAAACACATTAATAAAAAAAAATAGGCAAACAGTTTCACAAAAAAAAGTTTTTTTTTTTTTTGTATGTATGAAATTGTTTTTAATGAATATAACACTTCGAACTGAGCCGAATGCAATGATATGATGATATGATGGTCAAGTATAAACGCCTAAACCATTTGTAAAAGGACATTCGAGACATTCGCACATTCAGTCATGGTGCGGAGTCAGGTGAAAGTAAAAAACAAGGACTCCAATGTTGTAAGACATCCAATGTTTTTTTCTGAAGCAACCGTTGTTGTGAGACACTAATTGAAAATCACCTACTCATTTATTTTTTTCCAAAAGAAATGTAAAAATACAACAAAGTTGATCACATACACCCTGTCTATGATTTGCAACTCACTAGGTTGTTGCGCTCACTACTAAATCCAGCTCAAATTCTGCCTGTTGAGTTTTATGTGACATATTTCTCCCAATGTCCTTCAAGATTGGAGTGTGAAAATGCATTTCCGAGAGGAGGGAGAGAACAGAGAGGCTGGAAAATTGAGTGAGATGACCCATATTTCCATTAAACAGGCTGATATGAGAAAAGACTGTGGCTATAATGGTCACCTTCATTTATTTGTGCCAAGGCCAGAGCCTTCCTCATTCCTTTAAAATAAAAGACACGTTTCATCTTCGAAGACCACAGAAGGTCTATTTTCATAGATATTTTTAATATTAATATAATTACTTAATATTAATATAAAAACTAATACTCTTACTCAGTTATCATTAATATACATATAGTTCCTACCAAAGAAAAAAAAAAGTCATGACATTTATGCATATTATATAAAAGCACCTTCAACAACAGGTTAAATCAAATATTTTGGACAATTCATTCTGGATGGCAAGGGATAATCACTTCTGATAATGTCAGAAACTGTGAACATAGATCTGATCAAAGCAAAGGTAAAGCCGCAAAGGAATTAGAGAACATTTAACGTCTTTTCTACCACCTTTTATATAGGTTAGTCATGTTTGCTCTCTGCTTAATGGAATATTGTGAGGGACGTCCAGCAAATATCTGGCTTAGGCATATGAAATTAAATAGATTTCATTAAAATGTGAAGAAATTAAAAATCATATAGCTGGGCTGTGTGTATTATTTAGGGCACACATATAGTAGGGCAGTCAATCAAATGCATATATATATATATATCTCAATCAATCAATCAATCAATCATATATATTATTGCAATAATGTTATTGAACCATTTACATAACTATTACTTGCCATTTAAATTGTTTATGTATGTTTATTTATGTATTTATGGAAATGTATGAAATTGTTTAATGAATATAACACTTCGAACTGAGCCGAATGCAATGATATGATGGTCAAGCATAAACGCCTAAACCATTTGGAAAGGAGTGGAAAAGGACATTCAGGACATTCGCACATTCAGTCATGGTGCGGAGCCAGGTGAAAGTAAAAAACAAGGACTCCAATGTTGCAAGACATCCAATCTTGTAATGCAATAAATATAAAACTGTGGCACATGCATATTTCTCTGCTAATGCATCTCCATTGATCCTCAGGGTACATTTTTATTGAACTGCTTATTCACCATTTACAAGAGTAACTGAAAGAAGGCAGATAAGACACTGTTCTTCATTGACAAATATTAATGAATTACTTTAATTACAAAGAAAATGGTTAATTTTAATTGTACAGTATGTGATCTGAGGATAGAGTCTCAGCTGCTGAACTCAAATATTAGTGAGCCCAATAGCTCACAAGAAGAGTCAGGGAAATGGGATGGGATAATTATAGGCTGAAGGAGGGTTCCTGGGAGGGAGGCTTTGCTTTGGAGTGCACCAAACAAGAGCTCATCCGGCGGGGTGGGGGGGGGGGGGGGCAAATAAGACTATCTGGTTAAGGTTTTTCACCTCACAATAGAGCAGCAAGAGCATTAGGTGTGTAACCATTAACAATAGTGTGTGAATGGTATTTCCTGCACAAATGCAGGAAATTTCTACACTGCAAATAAACAAATAAAACCGGTCATTATTCCTTCTCTTGTTATTGATTTCTCTTGTAAATCATTTGATGTTAAACATTTTTTAAAAAATGAATATTTACTCATGAATTCAGTAACAAGCACTGCACCTGACCTCATCAGCTTTAGCTTCTCCTCTTGTCGACTGACGTATAGTGAGTTTGGAGTAAATGTTATTAAATGTTGTCTTTTGTTGGACAACATGTTTATGAAAGCTTCGGATAACAAGTTTTGGAAGATGTTTGATGCATGTTGTTTTTTTTCCAAATGCATGTCATAAGTGACTCAAACTCGCACTGCTTTCAGAGAAAGCAGGATTTACAACTGATCAGAGCCTAACACATTTATTTATTGAATTAAAAATAATCGCTCTAAGGCGAATCACAATTCCGGTTTAATATCAATTAACAACGCATTCTCACCCCAAGGCGTCACCTTTGACCATGCTTCAATATTTGACGTTTTAGGCGCCCTTTAGCGTCACTTACATGACGCGATCCTACGGCGTCATCTAACTGATGCTAAAGGAAAGCGTCTGTTAGAGGACGCGGTTAGGTTTAGGTGTGGGGTGGGGTACACGCGATCCTAGGGCGTCATCTAACTGACGCTAAAGGGCGCCTAAAGCGTCAGATACTGAAGCATGTCCAAATGCTTCCCAAGGCGTCAGTTAAGTGACGCCTTGGGGGTGAGAATGGGCTGCAATTAAATCTCATTAAAACGCATTACGAACATATCAGAGCAACAGTAAAACTAGTTTGATACTATACTGTATGCGAAATGCGAACAATAATTGAAAAAAAAAAAACACTCGCACACGCAATCAATTCATATATATGTTAGGATTAGAATTTGGATCATGAATATTAATATTAAAGTAACAAGACTGGAGATGAGTAACATCATAACAATATAATATTTATGAACTCAGTCTTTGTATATAATCTGACAACATTGCACTCAAAAACTCAATCTGATGTTGGTGGTGATCAAACTCCAAAAATGATCACAATGTAACAACAACAACAGGTTAATTTCAAGTAAAAATTTTAACTGTAGTCCATTCAATTTATGCAATACAAATGTGCTAGATTCCAAGTATCCGGAAACTGAATAAGAGCTTTGTGTGAGGAAAAGCACTTACAATCCTTTTCCTCTGATATCAGCAGGCTCTTTAATATTTTGTAACATCGTCCTACCTACAGCTTCATCTTTGAGTCTGACTAAGGGCCATCGGCTGCTTCAATAGGCTTTATGCCGAGCGTCACGTGACCAAACCGGAAAACAGGTCTCATCGCGTCCGCTTGTCAGAGAATGTGTTAAGAACTGACTACGATATCTATGGATTTTTAAGGTAATCAGCTAACCTACCTAGTTCACTTAGTTATTGGCATTTTATTCCATTTAAAGGTGCCATCTGGAACTAAAAATCCAAAAATATTCCATATTCCATATCAGTTGGGGGCAGTATACCTCCAGAAAATGTGTTGTGCCGCGGCCGCACGCACTCACGTCTTCAAACAACACAAGCGAGCGCTGTTTTGCTCTCTTTCTCCGCATATTATTCAAATCATTTGTCACGATAGTAAAAGGTCGGAAGACCGCAGTTTCACGTGGAGCATTTGGAGATTTTTAGAGATCAGAGACTCAATGAACAACATCTCAACACTAAATGATGAAGACCGACTCATAGACGCTTGTCTCAAAAACAAGCTGTTGCATTTTGACGATATGGGAAAATAAAAGCCTGCGGGCTATTATTTTAAGTTTACGGTATTCCTTTTGTTCATATTACACTTTTATTGTTAGTTTGAATTAATTTGACAGACAGCATTCGCTGATGTTGATCAACCTAGCGCCATTCAAAGCTGCCAACTCTCACGAATTCACCGTGAGACACATGCAATTAACACTTAGCAAGCAGGTTAGTTAAGCTCTTAGATTCTGTCAATTTTATTATGCAATTCAAACAATAAATACCGTTTTGGCGCTTGTACATGTTACACCAGAGATCCCTTGCGCATGTGAACCGATCATCTCTACTAGCTAATGGAAAAAGAACCCGAACACTGTTGAAAGATACAGTATGCTACAACTTACCAAAATGTATTCCTCATGCGTGATATCGACCAATCATTTTTTGAACTCTTCACTGAACTGAAATGTAGTAATTGGCTGTATTTCCACACGACTGACATCAGGTTCAAGTACACACAAGCCTGCGCGAGCGCGACTCACTCGTGTACTGCAGTTTGGCTGGTGGTAACGTTGCCCGCCTGCATACCGCCTCCCATGGCCGGAACTGGTATTATGACACCTGCCGGGCCGGGGCTAGTAATTTAGCATGCTAATTTAGGTTTATATCTCGGCAGCACTATAACTTGTCAGTTTTTTAATTACATCATTGCACTTATTTCTTCTCATTCTTTTGTTGCGTGTCGCTCATTTTTTGGATATTTTTACCTCATTTATTACAGATGGCACCTTTAAATATCTAAACGTTACTGTGAAGAAGAAAAAATATAAAACGTTTAAATATCAATCTGCACATGTGAGGGACATTGGTTGTGCTAATCTTCGCTCGCCCCTTTTAAGTTATCTTGAGTAAAACCAGAAAAAAAAAAATCATGAAGCACATACAAAAGACCAGAACCGGAAGCGATGCGATCTGTTTCACAGACTGCGGAAGTAAGTTGTGCATAGAGCCTATTAGGAAGTCTCTGAGATTTCCTGAGAAGATGGTATCATAATAGAGATACATGGTGTGCTTGTACTATCCATGCAGCACCAATCATAAAATCTCCTCATCATGACATCCTTAAGGTACAGTAGGCTCCTTCTGTTTTGTTAGGAGTTGAATCTCTTTCAGGGTCGCTTCCTATAAGCCAAAATGGCAAATCTGCTATCTGACAACCCCAACACCCCATACTCTATTAGCAATCAAGCATGTCAGAGCCGGTAATGCAGTCTCTCCTAACACATTCATAAATGGAAAGTCATAGAAAGTCAAGGCTTAATTGGCATCTCCAGAATTGAACCATCCAGGCAGAAGCGCATCCACAAATATATGTGTGTGACAACAATAGACTGACAAGTTTTGTGTGTGCGCATTAAATGGGTGTTTGTGAAGAATAGCCCCTGCTGTTAAATGTCATAACTACACTATAATGCTGCCAAAAGCATATTGCTTTATTGAAATTCTGACGGATTTGGAGAGTTTTCTTGTGGCCACCAGCCAATCGGCATTTTCATGACATCATTGTCCAGTCACATGGCATTTATGGCTCAGTTGGTTGGCTTAAAAGAGTGTCCATAAGCGAAAATGTCTACAAGCAAATAAAATAAAGTAAGTAATTGTCAAAGTACAGTGACAAAAATGTCTCTTGAATTTTCAGTCATGTGACAAACAGTGGCTCCATCCAATTGTATAATTCAATTTATCAAAATAAAAAGAAAATCTCTTTATGCCGTTTAAAAAAAGTTTTTTTTTTCTCATGTGTCAGTTTGTTTCCACGGTTACTGTTTATATTGTCCACATGGGTCATTATGTTTAATGCCTTCGAGTGTTGTTTTTGGTGTGCAGCAAAACTGTTCAGTTGTTCTCTGCGTTAGAGTTCTTTCTTTGTTTTGTTTGCTGAATAAAAGTGTACTGCTGCATTCACCTTTCCTCTCTTCTCATTTGCCTGCCCGCCGTAACAAAATACTCAACCTAAAACAGATATGGATCTAGCAGTGGCATTCATCCAACTCAGCCAAAAAGGTCTTTCCTTACAAGGAAAAACACTTCCTGCATATGCGAGTTATTACAACAAACCAATTGGGATGATGACCGTCACAAATTAATCTATTGGATTGGGGCTAATCATGATGGGCTGGTGGAGCAACATGAAATGGAAAAGTTTACATTGAGGTAATATATCCTCATTTGCTTGGCAAAGGTTGACCTTGAGCTAATCTCTAGGTTCGCTCTAGCCCAAGAGCTCACACCTGCCACGGAGACTTGTTCATCCCAGGGCCAGAGATTGCTACCATGTTTGACCTGGAGCAAAAGCAAGCCATTATGCCTGTCCCGGATGGTAATGGCTATGTCTGGTAAGGATTTGTTTTCCAAAACTTGAACCCACTTCAAAATGTCTTCCAGCGGTCTCTCCTATATTCAACGATTGATTGGCCCTTTGTAGCTCCTCAACTACGCTGTGGCCCGTTTGCCTCTCAGCTCTGGCTACGCCATGGTCAACCATCACATTGGTTGCCATGGACTTACAAGGCCTTTAGCTTTACCTCCACCCTCCACAAGCTCCTATTTGCAACTGGCTCCTTTATCCTCACTCCCACACACTTGTCTGCTCTCTTGGTCTTCCAAGCCCCCAGTTCCACCTTCGTCCTCCAACTCTCCAGTTCCACCTTGGTCATCCGTGCTTGCAACGCCACCCATGTCCTTCACCCCCCCTCGTTGTCAAGGTATGTGTCAGATATGACACCCTCATTGACTCCTTAATGGTCACTTCCTCTACTGGCCCTTCTATGGACTCTTCCATTGGTTAATCCGGACCCTATTCCCTCTGTTTACTCAGTTATTTTGTCAAATATTGTCAGTACATTCGAGTAATCTCTATCAAATGTTAGTATTGTAGAATAGAATAGCGTCCAGTATAACCTAAAAGTGTTATTCCTTAACGTTATAATAACATTCTTATAACCAAGCAAGAACGTTAATACAACATCTAAAAAACTGGACGTTTTGAATGTTCCTACAAATTTTTATAACTTAATGGGAACATTATAAAAATGTTCTTATAACCTTAAATTGTTAGCTGGGGAAAAGGATAGATTCACAATTGCAACTGAACACGTTTTAAGAGCAGGATTCTCAGAGCGAGCCCAGAAAAAATAGACCTATTCTTACAAGAGCAGCGTGTATCTCAGAGTGCATGCGTGATCGCGCTACAATAGTGCACTCTCGACATTTGACAGGAAAATAACGAAATAGTTCTGCAGCATCCACCTTCCATGTAACGTAACACCAGAGCACTGCTGTTTGGCTTACCCTCGCCTCACCGTCGCTGCTTAAAAGTGCAACATTGTAAAGGGTCCGTATGAAACAGTGTCAGTGGTGCAGCGTAACGTTCGTGCCGAACGTTGTGTAATTAAATACATCGGTATGGCGGTATATTAAAAATTAACATCATAACAAAAATATACACCGGTTTTTGGTATGAACCGGTATACCGCCCAGCACTACTTAAGGGTAGCTGTAGCACATCCTGAACCATTGGAGGGTCAGTTGCACACTTGAGTCATAACCTGTTTGATGCTTGAGGATGAACAGGGTCACACTGAGTGAAAATAATAAGACACGGATAAGACGCATGCCTTTGGTGTGAGAGACCCAGGTTCGAATCCACTCTGAGACACCAATGTGTCCCTGAGCAAGACGCTCCAGACGCGTGCAACCTCTGACATATAAAGCAATTGTAAGTCGCTTTGGATAAAAGTGTCAGCTAAATGAATAAATATAAAATGTAAATAAATGTACATTCTATAAGTCAAAACATTTAGAGATTTTTTTTTTTTGTGTGTGAAATGCTCTCAGTTACATGTATTTAGCGGACAAATTGAGCAGAGCCAAATCGTTCATTGGCTTCCTCTAAATGGGTTAGCTCAGGCATTTAAATGACCATTCATTAAAATATCTTTGTGCTCCTCGCTGACATCCATAAGAGGAAAATGACCTTCGTGCTTCAGACTATAACACAGGTAGGTTCTATGAACACAGACTAGGTTTGAGCGGATTACTCCAATTGAAGCACTCTTTCCATTCATATCAATTTAAATCGTTGTATTGTGCACAGGGTTGCAAAAAATAGGAAGAGCACAGCTAAAAGCAGTTGAACTTTTCTTTTATAGATGAGGAAGATGTTCCTCACACTCGCACGGCTGAAAGATTGTTTGCTTTTTGCCTCTACGTCTCATGGTAACTTTTTCTGCCTTCAAAATCCATTACAGACCTGACAAATTCGCTACAAACCCATGGAGAGTTTTTCATCTGCAAAAAAAAAAAAAAAGTTGCGGAGAGGTACATTATTTTTCTTTCCGACGGTTGAAGGAATATCATGAATAAATCAGGCACTCAAGACGACAGTTTTGAAGTGTCATGCAGGAGATTCACGCTAAGAGCATAACTGTAATGTAACAAATAACCATTTACAGTTGCTCTATTGAAATAGTAGACACCATCTCATTTGTCCTGCCAGCCCTGTCCCAAGTACAACCGGTCGGAACAGAATGTTTCTCCCTGTTTGATTCTCCGGAGGAGAGTGGAGCAGGAAATGTGAGGTGACACGGTGTGAATTGAGTCAGGTTGTTTTGGTGGCTTATTGTGGTGATAATGCACAACTCTAAAAATGATCTCTAACAGAGATGGACACACTGAGCAGAACCAGACAGAACAAATACAGGGCTGAACACACATCAGATCCCAAAATAAAGCGGAGAACAGTTTTGTGTACAATATGTACTGTGTTGTATAAATGAGTTAAGTGCACTAAACATAAAATAATGCTTCTAAGTGTTTTGAAAGTTGCATTAAGTGAGGATTAATTGACGATGGGCTGTTGAATTATTAAAAATAATAATGCACACCCGAGGTGGTAATGCCCGAGGCCACGATCCAAAGCGTATAATTCAATTATTCTACTACGGTTACCACACCTGAAAACAATGTTCAGATAATGACCGTTTTTTAGCCTTAAAATGCTCTTGTGTGTAGGACTCATTTCTTACACATCTAATCCCAATCTAAATGTAATTAAATGCAATTTGTTTTAATTGAACAAAACAGGAAAATACCTCCATTCAAACAATGACTCTCAATCTCTTTGTGCTTAAAATAAGAAAGCCTAGAATCTTTTTTGAGGAACTAAGAAGGTCACCATGTTGCACCTACTGTACCCCACGACATAGACGTCCAACCTTTTTGTTCCATGTGCTGACTGAGTTGAAACGCATGCAGAAGAAATAAGGTATATTTATGTACCCCTTTGTAAACCAAAGGTGTTCTGAGGTGTGCTCATCAATGGCCAATGAACAACCATTCTGAGGACAGATAACAAAGGACGTCCCACAAGAGTATAGATACCAGGATGGAGCATTGGTTTCCTCTCTGCCTTTGAAATTCAAAAGATCAAGTTTCAAAAGGAAGGGGTGAACAAAAGGGGGGTGATGTGTGTGGTTGGATGGTGTGGTCTTTTTAGCAGCGTGTCAGCATGTAGAAGGCAAGGGCAAGGATGTGTCATTGCTTCCCCACCACCAGCTGTGTGTCTGTTCCTTATCTTCGACACAACAAACAAAACAGGGTACTAAATATAGATACACAGATTATTCAGATCTGAGAACGTATCCCTCTTCTTTGGGATACAGTTACACAGGAAATTAATATGATTGCTAAAACCGATCAGGTGTACACCTTTTGACCATTGACCTTAAGGGCTAAACATGAAGAGAAGAGTGTTTCATCAACATAACAAGTATGGACAAGGTGACATGACCTATAAAAAAGCAAAGCAAAAAACGCGCACACACATTTCCACTTTTGTCCACCTCTGAGATTAAAAGGCCTGAATTAATGATATACCTGGTTGGAGAGAGGTAATAAAAAAAATGGCATACTGTACCATAGAATGGATTCAGAGTTTGGCTGTTTAGCATTAGAAATTACCCTCTGCTAGATACTGTAACTACCATTATGCTGACAAAAAGCATCTCTCTCCATTGCCGGTCAATAAAAATGAGCTCAGGGAATGAAAAATTGCAACAATCAACAATCATTACCATTCAAAAGCTTGGGATTGGTAAGAACTTTGTATGCTTTTGAAAGAAGTCTTCTATGCCTAGGAGTGCACATAACTGGTTCGCAATTAATTTTCTTTAAAAGATAATAATAATAATAATAATAACCCAACATTACAAACCTGTCTTTTGAACTGTATATATTACTAATTTCACTGTCACTGACACAGGAATGTTAACATTCTCTGCACATGCAGACATCTGCATGCCTACACATGTCTGAGTGATCACACTTGGACACACACAAAGGTGTGATAAATATTGAAGTGCACGTAGGCTACATAATACTGTGGTATTACACAAACTCACATACCAAAACGCACCCCTGCTAATAGGGCTTGAAATATAAAAATATAGCTGCGAGCAGCGATTGCGGGCCCAAGCCGGTGGCACCGCAACCCCGATGCCTTTAGTTACCCAAAGGCACCGGGATGGTGGTACCGCCGGCTTTGGCCCTTTATCGCTGCTCACAGCTATATTTATATTTAATATAAAGCCGGTGGCACCGCCACCTTGGTGCCTTTAGGGTTATTCTGTACGACGTGTAAAAACGTAACCCCCGCTTTGACTATCAAAAAGAAGTGTATTGTAGAGCTTGCATCAATGCGGACTCGATGCGCTGTGCGCTGTAACTCCATGTGGCTTTAAGCGCATCATTCTCCACTCGGGATGCGCATAAGCGTTTTGTGCCACACTGTACTGAGCCTTTCATATCATAATGCAGTGACGCAATGACAGATTATTAATTGCCTTTCTTGTTCTGTTCCATCTATTATATGTTGATAATAGATAGGACAGAGCACTAAAAACCTCAAACAAAGCACTAAAAACTTAAGCTGTTTGCTGTGTAGTCTGAGAATGAGCTGTTTGATTTGCACCCTCTTCCTCTTCACTGTCCTCCATAAAAACCAGCTATCCAGGTCCATGTTGTTCTAGAAAGTTTGTATGTTGCTGCCTCAATTAACATCTCTGCTATACATTTAAAACATGGCTATATCTAAAATAATTTATCTTTTTGATTTTTGTTATCTTGTTTTTCATGAATATTTTACAACAATACAAAGAGCAATGTGTATTTTCCAATAATATAGTTTGTAATGGCTTTTTTTGTCATAGATTATAATCATATATTTTTTGGATTTGTTATTTATCTTTATAATGAAGTTGTCTGTATTAAGTAGATTGTGTTTAACACACACAAGAGTGATTTATTAGTTCAACACATAGTTATAGAAATTCTACTTTATCTAAAAAAAAACCCTGCACTTTATACACACACGCACACACACACACATACATGTAAGTAAAAATACCAAAAAAAAAAAACATCAAATGTGTTTTTAGTCAGAGTATTATTTTATACAGAAACAAATATTTGTAATTCAGATAAGAATGAAGTTAGTGTTTTAAAATCTTAAGGAAAACAAATATATTGAAATATAGCACATGAATTTTAAATTCATTCAACTTCAATTACAAATACAATCTTACTTTTATTTAAAGCAATCTATACATTTAAAAGATGGGGGTTATATGCCTATTTTGTCATTTAAAAATATTGTTATGCGAAATTGTTATGCAAAAAGACAAGGACTTAGAGACAAGGACTTGAAGGAAAAATCACAGCCAGCCACACACACACACATAAACACAGACAACAGCCCTCCCCTCCCCCCCCCCACACACACACCCACACACACACACAGAGAGAGAGAGAGAGAGAGAGAGAGAGAGAGAGAGAGAGAGAATCGCAGGGGAAATAAATCCATTCAAACTACAATATCTGACTTTCTGTTGCTCAGAGCGAATGACTTTAAATTGGAAAGTTGATCGGCTTGACGAGAACAATATACGTGGTAAGTTTTGTAACTGTAGGTAAATTGAGCAAAGTTCTAACACACTTTATGTGTCCTTTTTTAGTCATAAAATTCATTTCCTCGCCACGGCCAGACCGTTCGAGATATCAAAAATCCGTCCGGAATTGAGCATCCTCAATGTCTTGACTTCATGCACACCGAGTTTGGTTGTGATTGGTAAACACATGCGTTGTAATTTGATGTATTTCTCCTAGGACAATTATTCAAACAACCCATAATTCATAATTCATAAATAACTTCCATTTGAACTGTCATAAAACTTAGAGCACGAAAGTTGTTTGGCCTGATGTGATCTATAATTGTACCGAGTTTCATATTAATTCATGCAAGTGTGTTTGATTTATGGACAAATGTTCGAATCCCAGTCCAGGGGGCGCTGTCGAGCCGCCCTGCCACGCCCGGTTACCAGCTTCAGCCCGGCCCTGATGGCCATGGGTTCTGACCCGTGTGCAAAGTTTCAAGAGTTTTCGAGGATGTTAAGGCCCCCGAAAATGCCAGAGAAGTCGCACACAGCAAATAAAGGGTTAAAATTAACCTGACAGGCGCCCCTCCTCTCACTCACACAGAGGGACACTGAGACACTGGCAAAATTCTGAGATTTTCTCTACATTCAAACAAACATATCTGACTTTCTGTGGGTCCTAGCTAATGAGTGTCAATTAGAAAGTTGTCCGGCTCGAGGAGTACAATATACATACCGATTTTTGTAACTGTAGATAAAACTAACAACCCCACTTTTGTCAAAAGGTGGCGCTACTGAGCCCTCACCACACCCGTTTCTGAAACGTTGCACATGTCTACTGGCTAATAAATGTGATGTGTCTGTCGAGTTTCATGCAATTTGAAGCATGCTAAGAGTCTCAAAAGCATCCTAAAAGAATGGTAAAGTTTGATGCGTTGCCACGGCAACAGTTTCAAAGATATCAAGAATCCATTTACAGGTCTTCATCTGCCATGTATTTGCATTATACAGATGAAGTTTGAAGCAAATCGAGTTAAAATTAGAGGGTGATTTCAAAGCATTTTAAAAATGACACACTTCCTGCTGCCAGTTGGTGGCGCTATAACTTTGACTCACAATAGTCACATCCATGTGATCGTCCTATTACAGTGAACACACTGCTGAAGTTTCATCAAGATCGGTTAATGTATGCTGAAGTTATGACACACTTTCTGTTTCACGTTTCTCGCCATAATTTCGTTTCCTCGCCACGGCCAAACCGTTCGAGATATCAAAAATCCCCTCGCAAACTTTCATCCTCAATGTCTTGACTTCACGCTGACCGAGTTTCGTCGAATTTGGATCAAAGCTCTAGGAGGAGTATTAAAAATTCCATTGCGAGTGTTTTACGAACAACCCTAAATAGCCGACTTCCTGTTGGGCTGGAGTAAAAAGTAAAAGCGCGAGGTATAGATGAAACGATGAGATCAACATGTGTACCGAGTTTCATATTATTACATGCAAGCGTGTTTGATTTATGGACCAAGTGTTCGGACCCCGTTCCAGGGGGCGCTGTCGAGCCCCCCTGCCACGCCCGGGTACCAGCTTCAGCCCGGCCCTGATGGCCGCGGGTTCTGACCCGTGTGCAAAGTTTCAAGAGTTTTCGAGCATGTTAAAGGCCCCAAAAGTGCCCGAATAGTCGTTAGAAAAATAAAAGAAAAAAAAAAAAAAAAATATAGCTGCGAGCAGCGATGGCGGGCCCAAGCCGGTGGCACCGCCACCCCGGTTCCTTTAGTTACCTAAATGCACCCGGGTGGCGGTGCCGAAGGCTTTGGCCCTTTTATGATTAAATGTTAAAACGGCTTGCCATACTCTGTCATTTCGACTAGTCACAATTATGTTACAGATATCTTAAATGATAATACAAACTATCCAAAATGTAATTACGAATAGACAGAAAGACGTTGTTGATATCTACAATGTTAATTCCGGACAGGCAAACTTAGCTTTTAAATGTTAAAAGGGCTTGCCATACAGGGACGTAGGCTCAGAGAGAGGCTCACCATATTCAAACCAAAATATCTGACTTCCTCTTGGTCCGAGCTAATGACTATGTATTAGAAAGTTGTCCGGCTTGAGGAGTACAATGTATATAGCGATTTTTGTAACTGTAGATAAAACTAACAACCCCACTTTTGTCAAAAGGTGGCGCTATTTAGTCCTTGCACTATGCCCGTTTCTGAAACTTTGCACATGTCTACTGGCTAATAAATGTGATGTATCTGTTGAGTTTCAAGCAATTTCAATTTCAATTTCAATTTGACTGTTGAAAAGAAGTGCGCCGATTAGATACTCAGGATCGGTATCGGCTCTGACACTGCCATCTTTGACGAGGCTGATTCAAATTCTATATTGTGCATATATACTATTCTATGTTAGGCACAAAGGCACAAAAACTTTCTAAAGTACCATAAAGTTTTTGTGTACTGTATTATTAGTGTTCTGAAGCTATTATGTGATATAGAAATTAATATTTAAGTCATTAAATTCAAGAACACAAACTTTTCCCTCTCTGCGCCTGTCAGTCATTCTCCATTCAGCATTCAAACAGCACGTCACATTCGGTTACAGTCAATGATAAAACGATCTTCAATGATTCAATGTTAATCCTATTATACTGGATCTTTAAGATAAAGGTCTAAAGGTCTATATTTTCGAATGAAGAAACTTTTTCTTGCTGGACTTTATTGCTGTAACTTAACCGTGTTACTTTCTACCGGGTGTCGGACGCTGTCGGTTAGATCACAACACTAGAGTCAGAGCACTATAATTGTTCTTCACGCACACAGTAACTGAAATTTAAAACCTTTAAAAGAAAAGGCTCAATAAACTATTGCATAGATAGATAATGTATAATACACTGTTCATAAATATGTATTTCCTTTGTGCTTTGAACTTTTCAATACGGACTCACTGCGCTGTAACTTCATGTGGCTTCAAGCACATCATTCTCCGCTCGGGATGCACATAAGTGCTTTGTGCTGCACCGTATTGGAGCCGTAATATCATAATGCAGTGATGTAATGACAGATTATTAATTGCCTTTCAATTATATGTTGCTGCGTCATTAAACATCTGTCCTATGCATTTCAAACATTTATAGCAGCCATGGCTATATTTTTTTATGATTTTTGTTATCTTGTTTTTCATGAATGTATTTTTCAAAAATAAGAGCAATGTGTATTATCTATTATTAATATGGTTTATAATAGCATTTTTGTCATAGATTATGACAAAGTAATCATATGATCCACCAGCGAGGAACCAGCAGAACAGAGTGAACATTCATTCTGTTTAGTTCAATCCTACTTAATAGGAATTTATTTAAAATGCTCGCTCTACTCCACACCATTAATGTCTTGTGCGGACATCCGTATTTCGACTTTCGGTTTTAAGTAAGCGATTTAAAAGCTCCCAAGTCCCAGCGGAGTCACACGTTGATTAACCGGTGGGAATATACACAATAGGCCTACCTGATATTGAACACAAGAGGGCAGTATAGCACTACGTATGACTCAGATTATTATTTTTTTATGAATTTTACAACAATTCTGGCTGTTTTTGAACGTAAACATAATTCTTAAATGAAAAAAAGGAAAAATTGGGGAAGTTATAATATTTGTATAATTTAATTTAGAAACAAATGATGTGTAATTACATTTTTAGAAGATATGAGGCTTTTAGTGTTTACTTTTTTGACATTACTTTAATCTTTTGCCATAGTTGCACATGTCTACTGGCTAATAAATGTGATGTATCTGTTGAGTTTCAAGCAATTTCAAGCATGCTAAGAGTCCCAAAAGCATCAAAAAAGTAATGTTATAAGTAATGTTAAAGGTAATTAGTTATAAGTAATGTTAAAGTTTGATTCGTTGCCACGGCAACAGTATCAAAGATATAAAAAATTCATTCACAGGTCTACATCTGCCGTGTATTTACATTATACAGATGAAGTTTGAAGCAAATCGGTTAAAAATAAGAGAGTGGTTTCAAAGCATTTTGAAAGTGACACACTTCCTGCTGCCAGTTGGTGGCGCTATAATTTTGACTCACAATAGTCACATCCATGTGATCGGTCTCTTACAGCGAAAACACTGCTGAAGTTTCATCAAGATCAGTTAATGTATGCTGAAGTTATAACACACATCCTGTTTCATGTTTCTCGCCATAATTTAGTTTCCTCGCCACGGCCAAACCGTTCGAGATATAAAAAATCCCTTGGCACCTTTTCATCCTTAATGTCTTGACTTCACGCTGATCGAGTTTTGTCGAATTTGGTTCAGTGTTCTAGTAGCAATACTTTAAATTCCATTGCATGTGTTTTAAACACAACCCTAAATAGCCGTCTTCCTGTTGGGCTGGGGTAAAAAGTAAGAGTGTGAAGTAGGCTATATATGAAACGATGAGATCTATATGTGTACCAAGTTTCATATTATTACATGCAAGTGTGTTTGATTTATGGACCAAATTTTCAGACCAAGTTTATTGACCAAGTTAATCTGATTAATAAACTAATTATATAAAACTATTGTCAATGCACTACAATTAAACTAGTTATATGTCTTTACTTATAAAAAATAAAAATAAAAACTTATTTAAAAAATACCAGGCTTGAGAAATGTATTTTCTTTATGCAGGTCATACACACAGCAGTGAAATGGTTAAGCCCCCTCCCCCTGCACACTCACTCACACACACACAGACAGGCAAAGACAGAGATGTAGGCTCAGATTGAGCAAGACCACATTCAAACAAACACATCTGACTTTCTGTGGGTCCTAGCTAATAAGTGTAAATTAGAAAGTTGTCCGGCTCGAGGAGTACAATATACATACCAATTTTTGTAACTCTAGTTAAAACTAACAACCCCACTTTTGTCAAAAGGTGGCGCTACTGAGCCCTCACCACGCCTGTTTCTGAAACTTTGCACATGTCTACTGGCTAATAAATGTGATGTGTCTGTCGAGTTTCATGCATTTTGAAGCATGCTAAGGGTCTCAAAAGCATCCTAAAAGCATCCTAAAAGAAGGGTAAAGTTTGATGCGTCGCCACGGCAACAGTTTCAAAGATATCAAGAATCCATTCACAGGTCTACATCTGCCGTATGTTTACATTATACATATGAAGTTTGAAGCAAATCGGGTAAAAATAAAAGGGTGATATCAAAGCATTTTGAAAGTGACACACTTCCTGCTGCCAGTTGGTGGCGCTATAACTTTGACTCACAATAGTCACATCCATGTGATCGTCCTCTTACAGCGAACACACTGCTGAAGTTTCATCAAGATCAGTTAATGTATGCTGAAGTTATAACACACTTCCTGTTTCACGTTTCTCGCCATGATTTCGTTTCCTCGCCACGGACAAACCGTTCGAGATATCAAAAATCCCCTCGCAAACTTTCATCCTCAATGTCTTGACTTCACGCTGACCGAGTTTCGTCGAATTTGGATCAAAGCTCTAGGAGGAGTATATGACATTCCATTGCGAGCGTTTTACAAACAAACCTCAATAGCCGACTTCCTGTTGAGCTGGGGTAAAAAGTAAGAGTGTGAGGTATAGATGAAACGATGAGATCAACATGTGTACCGAGTTTCATATTATTACATACAAGCGTGTTTGAGTTATGGACCAAGTGTTCGGACCCCGTTCCAGGGGGCGCTGACGAGCCGCCCTACCACGCCCAGGTACCAGCTTCAGCCCAGCTCTGATGGCCGCGGGTTCTGACCCGTGTGCAAAGTTTCAAGAGTTTTCGAGCACGTTAAGGGCCCCAAAAGTGCCCAAAAGGTAGTAAAATAATAATTATTATAATAATAATAATAGTAAAGAAAAATAATCCCAAGGAAAACAATAGGGCCTTCGCCCTTTCAGGGCTTGGGCCCTAATAATCGGAAGGAAAACAATAGGGCCTTCGCCCTTTCAGGGCTTGGGCCCTAAATATACAGTTCAGAGAGAGAGAGAGAGAGACACACAATTCAGAACCAACACATTTCTGCATCAGATTTACACTATGTAAATTATGTATGAATAGATAGATAGAAAATATTGAGCATGAGGTTTGTATTGACAAAGCCCTTATGAAGACATTAAAGGACAACTCCGGCGCAAAATGAACCTTTAGTCAAATTACACATTGTTACCTAGTCAACCGTTATCTGAGATTTGTTTTCATGATTGCCGAATGTAAATAGTTTTATCTCTAAAAACAGTTTAGCCTATAACGCTAGTATAATGCTAGTATATAGGGCATAGAGTAATGACAAATAAAAATCGCTTGTTATTACCACTAAAAGGCCCAAAATAGCCCCACAGTAACACAGCATAACAAGGGTTCAAACAGAAGCATTGAGA
This sequence comes from Pimephales promelas, assembly GCF_988280905.1. Lineage (NCBI taxonomy): Eukaryota > Metazoa > Chordata > Actinopteri > Cypriniformes > Leuciscidae > Pimephales > Pimephales promelas. Next base: position 13,939,589 of record NC_142789.1, on the reverse strand, counting down.
ACTTTGTCAGTGTCCATACAGTTTAATAAGAAGATATTTTATACACAGTCAACTTCGCGAATACAGGAAGAAGCCATCTTTGAAAAATAGTCTCTATCAGTCGATCTACGAACGCTGATCCAAGTGCGCTGGTGAGATGTGAATAAGGTGATAAGGTGAGCGTGAACAGTAGGCTACGTGTACATATTGAAGACAAGTAAACGGTTTGTCTTTGTGTTTCTTCTGGAAACAACGGACCATATGAGATTCTGCACAGTTCAGCGCACTTGGATCGGCGTTCGTAGATCGACTGGTAGAGACTATTTTTCAAAGATGGCTTCTTCCTGTATTCGCGAAGTTGACTGTGTGTATAAAATATCTTCTTATTAAACTGTTTGGACACTGACAAAGTTCTCAATGCTTCGGTTTGAATGTAGGGACCCTTGTTATGCTGTCGTGTTGGTGTGGGGCTATTTTGAGCCTTGTTAGAGGTAATAACAAGCGATTTTTATTTGCCATTACTCTATGCCCTATATACAAGCATTATACTATAGGCTAAACTGTTTTTAGAGATAAAACTATTTACATTCAGCAATCATGAAAACAAATCTCAGATAACGGTTGACTAGATAGCAATGTGTAATTACACCAAAGGTTCATTTTGCGCCGGAGTTGTCCTTTAAGCAAATAAAAAGATATTAGCTTTCCACATTAAACCCAAAATGATAAGCTGATCACATCATGTTTTAAGTTAAACTATGTGCAAATTCAGCTTACTCAAACAACATTCACCTACAATGCTTTTGCAGCAAAATAGACACTGAAATACAACTGCTCTCTTGATTCATGTACTCTCATCATATACATCACATAAGGAAACCCACGAGGTTACTTCGCCAAAACTACTGGAAACGGTTCTCTGAGTGAGTCTAACAGGCAACTTAGGGAGCCTGTTGCACCTGCCGAAGCACCCATTCAAAACAGGGAAGTGAGAAAACCAACATTGTGCTCATTATGGAGGAGAATAAGAGTGTTGGCAATATAAACATTTACCTTGCAAGGCTGGGTTTGAATGGAATTCCTGTGTATCCACCATTGCAGGTACACTCTCTATCCCTCACACGATCGCTCGCTCACTCTCCCCCTGTGAGGCGGCTGACAGGAGAATTGGTTATCTAATAGGTTCCCATGTAGCTTTGTCTCCCTCTCACAAGTGCGGCTCTAAGGAGGATTTCTTCTCATGTTGACAAATTAGCATAAGCTGCTTCCTGGCTCACCTGTACTCATCCAACCTGTTTGGCGCCTCCTCCGCCCCACTGTGCTGCATGCACCTGCTGAAACTAGACACACTGGCCTGAACATTTACTTAGTTGCATGTTAGAACAATTACTTAATCCAAAGGAATGAATTAGGTACACCTCCTGGGACGTTTACAAACCAGAGCTTTTTATTGTTCAGATTTTAGACTGTCTTTGAAGTAATTGCGACTTTAAATGTCATTTTTAAGGCGAGAAGACAAGAAAAAACTATAAACCTAGAACTTTTTTTCCCCCTTAAGGGAATAGAAACCCCATTCTGACTTTATCTTTGCCTTGTAAGCAGATACGACAATGAAGCCAATGAGGAGTGGAACTAGCAGGGAACTTGCAGAGAATGGCCCGGCAGTATGAATCATTGACGTTCTGCTTTGTTTAGTCCACAAATGTACTTTCATAAGGATGATGCACTACAAAAGATGACAAATGGCTCTGATAGAACAATGACAATTAGATATTAGAAAACACTATTTTTTTTTTTCAATGAATGTGATTTTAGAAATGATTAATGGATAAGATCAACATGTAATTTAATTAACCAAAGTCGCTTTTTAAAAATGACTAACTTCAGTGGGCAGCTACAATTATGAATTGCAAAGTTGAATTTCTGGTCCACACATGACGTTGCTCATTATAGAGAGAAAAATGAATTTTTCCTCGAGTGTCTGACTCTAAACTGCATTTTAAGAGGAATATGAAAATCTTTTGATCTGCAGAATGCAAATCTTTTCGCCACCCACATAAACAGGCCAGGCGTGAAGGCTTTAACAAGAGGGTCCACAGAGCGGCTCCTGGGTCTAATGAGTGTGCGATGGCACCCGTTCCTCTCCTCAGCCCATCTGAGGACTGCTCAGCCTCTGTAACATGCATCAGACTGATAGGTTACTCCGGTCTGTGGTTTAATAAAGTGAAGAGGTTTCGGTTTACACAACTGCCCCTTTTCAATATCCATCAGATTCCCTGGAAAAATGGATTCACTCGCTGTGCATACACCTTAAAGATGCTCTCAATGTGAATAACATAACTGAATTACCACAGCAAAGATCCCAACATACATGCATACCCATATTATGTTACACATTCACTGAGTGCTGGGTAATATAAGACCAGCAGGCCCAATATTCAGGCCAGTTGTTGTGGTCCCATTGTTCAAATCCTGATGGGAATCTCAGAGGCCGGTTGAATAGGGATGCTACAGCAGTCTCCTGTTACTTCCCATGGTTTCTAAGTGATGGGGACTTGGCTCATGTTCACCAACTTCATCTTAATGTTTAGATGCACCTGATAATAACATCACCTGGGTCTCCTCCTCCTCGTCCTCATCATCTAGGACTTTGTATAACACCAACTCATTGAAAATAAATCAATAGCCACTTAGAGACTGGGACTCTTATTTCTGGCTGTGTCTGCAGGCCACTGAAAGAACACAAAAACTGATTTCACCAAAGCCCCATAATTATGATTAAGAGCTTACCACACAAAAAGGAGCAGGAGAAGAATGTTTTCTGCTGTCTCATCTTCGCAACAGAGGATACAAAGTGGACAGTAGAAAAGGGCACTTGGATTTATCATTTTCCATGGCTTTTTATCCACTTTTGTCTTTGGATTGAAAAATCCTCATATGTGAATACAATGAAAATGTTCACGAATAAACGTATAAACTACCAGGATTAAAGCAGACATTTGGATAAAATGGATTCTCATGCGAAAGAAAGAAAGAAAGAAAGAAAGAAAGACAGAAAGACAGAAAGACAGAAAGAAAGAAAGAAAGAAAGAAAGAAAGAAAGAAAGAAAGAAAGAAAGAAAGAAAGAAAGAAAGAAAGAAAGAAAGAAAGAAAGAAAGAAAGACAGAAAGACAGAAAGACAGAAAGAAAGAAAGAAAGAAAGAAAGAAAGAAAGAAAGAAAGAAAGAAAGAAAGACAGAAAGACAGAAAGACAGAAAGAAAGAAAGAAAGAAAGAAAGAAAGAAAGAAAGAAAGAAAGAACGAAAGAAAGAAAAAGAGCATAGCTCTAAGTGAATGAAAACATTCTGCAAAGTTTTAAATCTGATAGTGTACCTTATAGTATTCGAAAATATAATTAGTACGTTCCAAATCGTAGTATGTTGAAATGAGTGATCCAAAGAGACCCGGATGGTCTACTATTTCTGGTCAGAATCCGAAGGGCAGATCGATGCACGCGCTAACGGCTGATATTGCCCACAACCCATCGCGCGTTATGAGGATAACTACAAACACTTCGTGATTGCAAAGCGCACTGCACAGGGTCACAATGAGCTTGACGACATAGATGTGACATTAGCAATATCTCACAGTTGTACATCCACTAGTAACTGTGCCAAGAGGAATCTGAATCATTCCCTTTCGAATCTTGCAGAGCTGGAGATTGTGAGCATTAGCTGTCCATGAGCTAGCAGCTTTACAACTCTCTATGGGCTTCTCCCTTGACTACAGTAATTTCTGTACTGTGCGACAGAGAGTTGCGTGTTATGATGCAATCGTTACCCTATTTTTACAAAAATCATAACGGAAGATACAAGGTAATGGAGCCTTTTATACATTGTCGTTTTACTTTAAAAATAAACAATGGACAAATGGAGTCTTTTAACGCCTCAAATGTATAGTTATTGGCTGTCAAAGTGACGCCAAAATGAATGGGAGTCAATGGAATGCCAACAGCAGGTGAAGGCTTGTTAGCCAATGGCGAGACTTCAGGGACCCAAGGGAGACTTCAGTTTCCAGCTGATGGATTACCCCCTTGAGAGAGGTTTAGATAGAGGTTTGAGCGATTAATTATCAGTATCTAACCTAACGAAAATTTCTTTATTCAATTTTGTCTACATTATATTGCAACTGCAGCATTGTGAACTTATTGCAAACACGAGGAGAGTCTCTGCATGAAAGACCCAAGACTGGCAAATGAACGTGCTACTACATCTCTACGAAACGGTAAGAAATTAGATTGAATGGAGGATTTTTAACTGTGACGAGATGATTGACAGGGCAGTTTACTGTGAAAGGATGCACGCGACAGATCTGTCCGTTAAAGATGACGAAGTAGTATGTCCTAAAGCTTGCCTACGCTTTTACACTCAAAATTATGTACTTTTTCTTCACAAAAAGAGAACATTCTATTAATATTAGTTTCTATGCAGATATACTCCATGACAAAACCACCCCAGTCATTCTAGAATGATTCATTCTTTCCAAATAGAGCTATTCAGGTTATCTGGTGATTTTTTTTTTTATATATATATATATATATATATATATATATTGCATTATATATTGATATCGACATCAGTAAATATCGGTATTAATATCGGTTATCAGCCACAATTTTCACATCGGTGCATAACAGAAGCGCTTTAAATTGACTTGTATGGCTTAATAAAATGCAAATTATGTCTCTTACTGAAATATGTAGTAGAAAAAAAATACATTTAAAAAAAATCCACATCGATTTATACATATTTTGGACAAAGGAGGGCGCTATTTTAGGTGCGCAATGCATTCGATGCCACATCGTGCAGCTTTTGGCTGTAATTTTTAGTCGAATGGCAAGAGAATAGTAATGCAGATTGGTGAAAAGACGTGGTGAAAAGTGTAAGGTCCAAAGAAGCTGCTTTTTTTTTTTTTTTTTTTTTTTGATCGTCGATTTTAGTATGCGGTGTGTCAGAGGAGTTGCTAGCCCAGAGGTTAAGAGCAATAATTCTGCTGGCCATAGAGCAGGAAATGGCAGTGTTTAACTAAGCATAAAAGGCAGCCCAAAACCTTCTAAAACGTACTCGGTTACAAACATAACCTTGGTTCTCTCTAGAAAAGGGAACGAGTACTGTGTAATATCTTACGCTAGGGGAAAACCTCTTTTCCACAAGATATTAAAGCCAAAAAATATCCTTAATTTGAAATCAATGGAAAACGCATTGGGGAAGCATTAAGACATAGGCAAGCCTCTGCAGCAGAGGCCCGTCCTAAGGGAGCTAATCAGTAGCCATGTTTCCATCCACTTGTCAATCGAATTATCTGAAGTTCGGTTAAAAAAAACTCCTGTGGATAAAGCTGGTGAAAGTGTGTTTCCATCCAACGGCTTTAAAGCGAATAAAAACCTGTACGTAATGACGTCACATGCTATTTTGCGATCAAATTGGTATATCGAATTGATTTGAGACATTTTAAGTTTTTTCCATTAATTTTCGCACTGAATCGAACAACATTCAAGCAAACTTTTGCGACAAAAGTTGTCACTAGTTGTCGCATGCTGCCACAAAGGATAATTTTTGGCTTCAATATCTCGTGGAAAAGAGGTTTTCCCCTAGCGTAAGATATTACGCAGTACGAGAGAACCTCTCGTAAGAGATCCAGCCAAAAGACCAGCCTGTGCAGGCTTGAAAACTGACTAAAGACCAACAAACTAGCTGAAGCTAGTTTAGGATGGGTTTGTTTCAGCAGTAAATTCATAAAGCCTTAAATTCTTGCTCATTTAGGTGGCAAATGAATATGTCAATAATTTGGTTGTACCTGCACTAGCATCTCACATCAGGTGTTAAGGAAGTGCATAGTTTTCTTTAGTATTTACCTCAAGCTGTTGCTTTTAGCATGTTTGTATCACAGTTAATGTTCTCAGCAGGAGAAGCGGATGAAAGAAGCACATCACCACCGCAGTCACTTGTTACACTGATAATCTGCTGTGATGGGATCGCAGCACCAATCGATGTTTCAAGATGCTTACACTTGTAGACATGTGGACAAGTAGGCTAGTGAGATTAGCATCTGGCACAACACTCACTTCACACATGAAGAGCCAGAGACACAAAAAACTATCAAGCCTGGATGTGACGTTGTGATTGTGAAATACCATTGTGTGGTAAATTCAATTCTCATTACATTCAAGCATCTTCAAGGCGAGTCATGGGTAATCTCGCAGAATCTCTTCAACAAAGGCATTTTCTGAAAGCTTTCCGTGTTTAGTAGTTTTTTTGTTCTTTCGTGATTTGGTGATTATAAAATAACACATTGCTTTGCCTGACAGATAAAAGTGGAAGGCATCAAATCAGCCTATTTTGTTGCATTATATGCTGATTATTAGTCAGTACTGCATATAAATCTTTTCATGGCAGACCCTCATGAAAACATCTCTAACAACATCTTTATGTTTCACTTTATATATAAACCAAACAAGAAACTGCGACTGTTGCTAACTGTGATTGTTACACGTTACATTTTTTTTTTATGTAAGCAACTGCTTTTACATGCAACAATGGTCCGTCTTTTTAGCACCAAAATATTGAAACTCTGTGATGTCAATCACCTGAAATGGCTTTTTAAAAGCTGTACTGTGTATCAGACACAAATTATTCATTATTTTGAATGAATAATCCAACAAACTCACTCTTCCAACAAAGTTCTATGAAACTTCCCCCACAAATGAAATGAACACTGGCAGAACCCATTGTCCTGTTACATGACACCTTAAGACTGATAACAGTTTTACAACCCAAAAGAATATGTAGGGAATTGACTCCTAATACTTGTGAAAAGATATTAACCATTGTAGTCCACATTTTTATCTATTCGAAATCCTGTCTAGAATTTATCTAGAATAGATGCATTTTAATCTATTCTAATTCTTAACCCTGGGTAAAAAGTGGGTAACACTTTATTTTGATGGTCCCCCTATAGATTGTCTATTGATAGTCTGCTGACTATAAGTTACTTTACAAGAAAATGCTGAGTTCTTTAAAGACAACTGAATGTTAACTAAAAGTCTACCGATACATTGGTTAATGGCTATACTGACTTCTAAAAGTACGGAGAACTTGTTGAGGGTTTGTTGCATGTCAACGAATACGCTGTTGAACATCTGCAACCTAAATTGATAAGACTTTACTGAAAGAATGTTTAATAGCAGTTTACATGTTACATACAGTGTGATGACTGCTAAAAAATGTTTAATAGAGAATCTACAGATACTACTCTGATGAGAGTAAGTAGATATTTTGTTGTAAAGTAACTTAGTCAGCAGACTATCAATAGACAATCTATAGGGGGACCATCAAATAAAAAGTGTTACCTAAAAGTGTTGCTAAACTTGCTTCTAAATTATACGTTTGAAACGTCCTTTTTCTAAAAGGGGAATTAGAACAACGACAAACTGGGGTTAAGTGCAATGTGAAAAAAAGACCTACATCGTTGTAAGAAGAAAAAGGTGATGCATCACACTGAATGTACTCTTACAAAAAAATAAAGTTTCATTTTAAACATTGGAAAAAAAAAATCCCCACACCAGGACTAATAAAGAAATATGATCTTATTAAATATCAGATCCTTAAACTGTAATCAATTAAATATACACTTGGTTGAAAAGTGCATGTCCTGATGTCTGTCTTTCTTTTTTTTTCTGCCATGATGGTTGACTGGCTGGCTAAAACACACACAATACAACAACTAGCTTTTCTCATTGACCAGGATTCAAAGAGCTGCTACTGTAACACTGGTTGGTTGATTGACTCAAGCTAGCTAGCTAGCCTATAAAAAGTGCCAGATAACTAAGCATTATAACAACAGTTTAAGTGTAACTGTTATTCAATGCTGCAACAAAGACTACATTATGCTTTTTAAACCAACAGGCGAACAAATTATGAATGAACATTCACTTAAAATACCAGCTTGTTTAGTGATAGTACTGTATGTGAGCAAACTGCAAGACCCACCTGAGCTAGATATTAAAGACAAGAAATACAGTCCCGCCATATAAGTAAAAGAGACTATTTCTGATTGGGAAAGTAATTGCATCACTGCATTTATCTGTTAGAATCTCTGGTTCCTATAGGACAGCACATGCACAGTGGCTCATCTAGCCTGAAAAGTAAGGGTTTGGTGGGACTCTGAATGAGCCAAATGGAATTGATTTGAACAGGATGCGTGGAAATAAATGCTGTAGCTAAAACGCGGAATGGAGTTTAATTTATCATTAATGGCATTCCTCAAGTGGAATGGATTTGACTAACGGCGCTCTGAACGGACATGTGCGCTGAATTAGAAACGGTGAAAGTGAGTGTGTCCAAAGTGGGTGGGTCTTGTCCGGCCCATATACAATGGTTCCGACAATGGTTAGGACTACATTTTTGGACAGAAATGTTGTTTCAGGATCAACAATGTGTGTTGATCCAAAACATGTCTTACTTGGAAAAATCAGTGATCTTGTCAGAACTGATCTATCAGTATTTCTCAAAATGTCTCTAAAAGGCTGTTTGAGTGAAAGCCCCAAGAAATGTCAGATATTCACATACAACGGATCCATTTAGCACCCTCACAGCACTTGTTTCAAACTTTCAGATTTAAATTTCAATGGGCTCTATGCACGGCGGTATTTCCGGTGAAGCATTAGGGATGCTCGATAACTTCCGCCGATCGTAGAGTCCAATGCAATACCGAGAATTTATTTTGAATTTTATACTCCATGGTTATACTAAAGAAACGTTAGTCACAAAAACAGATAAAACAGACACCCCTCGTTGTGTTTATGCTTCTTTTTAAAATTATATTAAATAAACATAACTATATATAAAATTACATCTAAACGTATGTACGTTTCGTTTCAAAGACGGGAGGACAGTAAATTTTGAATACTCTGCCATAATCCCGTTTTCCTCCGATTTAATCTCCACAACCGGAAATGGACGAGCATCCTTGCGTCAAATGCGGAACTTATGCGTGCATATAGCCCATTAATTAATTCGCCAAATTTGACAGAAATAGTGTTTGAAGAGTAATGTTTTAGTGGAAAAATATTGATTGCCTCACAGTTTTTGGTCCCTTATTTTGGTCCAATCGCGCTCTAATAACAGCATTCCCTCCCACTTCATGCCACCTTACATTGACTACAGCAAATCATGGGATCACAGCTATGATGTAAACTAAAGCTTATTAGCTATTTAAAAGAAACCACGAACCATTGACAAATGTGTCAACCAAGTAATGAAAACTGCATTTGTCAAGCACTTTATCAGTAGGCAAGTGTAGGCCTCTCTTTCACCACTGTCGATGCCTCCATCTGAGGTTCTCCATTTAGATGACTGGGGTTATTGCACTTGACTCACCCCATTGATGAATATATCTATCATTCTAATCACATTTCCATATTGTTTCCAGAGAATGAGACATAATGGGAAATCCAGGGTAACCACAATGCATTACTCTAAACATGTTAAAACCATAATCATGGCAACAAATCCCCACATCGAATGAGTGTTAAATGATAATCTATGTAGTGAATAATGGTCAAACTCATTAGCGGCTCCTGGACATAAATTTAGGTAGGGCAGAGTCTGGGTCTTAGCGCTGGTTTATTATAAACATTTTGTAAGCTTTTGCTGAACACATCAGCCACACTTTTGGCAGATTATAATGTCCTTGCGCTATTCAGCCTGCGGGTGGCGCTCTAATGGTGATGGATATACTTTGAACACATGACAAACACACAGAATGCCATCTTAGAATTGCCTTACTGTCTTTATTGCATCTGAATGTTGTTTTAGATTGTTACAAGTTTGGAATTCCAGTGAGGAAAACAAAGTCATATCTAATCTCAGATCAGACATAAAACAAACACAACAGAACTACTGTATATAAAAGCTATTCAAATAAGCACATTTATACTAAAGGGTAGAGTAAGACCGATATATCGGCAGGCAGTTATTATCGGCCGATATTATGCATTTTCAAAACTATCGGTATCGGCAATTATAATGGCCGATAAATTAACATGTAAAAAAAAAAAAAAAATGGACGAAACACACTTAAACCATGACATGAGTGTTGGAGTTGTATAGTTTGTCCACCAGAGGGCACTCTACACCATCCCTGTTGGCAGCACTCGTTGAGTTGGTCACGATACATACATTGCTTGAATAACAATTAAAAGAACCTCCCCATCAGTTCTCTTAACTCAAATAAGCATGACAAAATGTGTGACTATCATGTCCAGTTTTGCTGCTGTTAAATAAACCAAGAGTGAAGCGTAATTAGCTGGTAATAGTTACGTTACGTTGTTAGAGTGTAGTTGACTGACTGTCCTTTTAACTTTTGAAAATGTGACTGAAGTATTTCTTTAATGGTGCGTAACAGTTATAGCAATGAGACTCATCATCTCTCCTTGACCTGTTATATTGAAAATGTATTTTTTACAATTTGCAGTATGACGTAATCCATTGCTAAATTATGCCTCATCATAAACTAGCCAACCATAAAGCTAACTAATGCCACTATCATCAGTCTGTTATGTTGTGACAAAAAAAGAAACAAGTTTCTTTTTAAAATGCATTATCATTTTAGTTAAAATTATTCATAAATAACTACAAATAACTAATTTTAGGGACATCTGTTAATGTTTAGTTGCGCTTTTCTGAAATAAAAAAAAAAGAAAAAATATCGGCCGATATATCGGAATATCGGATTTTAAAACCAAAAAATATTTGTATCGGTATCGGCCTTCAAAATCCTTTATCCTTTATCAAAATCCTAATCCATTACTGACCAGATGCAGACATAGCTGAAGTAAACTGATATTAACTTGGTCTGGAGCAAGGTTTACATAAGCTCGCGTGAAAAGCCAAAAATCTTTCCCAATGGCTCTCTATTCGAGTGTGCTGCAGTTTCATTATTCACCAGAAATTTATATTGGAAATATGTGGGGCGCTGTAGAGCTAGGGAGGGCTCCAAGATCGGCTGCCCCGCTTAGTATCATAATGATATGCCTGCCGAAGCATGCATGAACTACATTAATATATCCTGCTCACTGTATGACTTAAAATAGTCTAGAAAAATCAGAAAAAATATTTGCTGCAGAATGCTGAACTCATGTGTAATTTATTATTAATTCAGTGCACATATAGGTCTATGTTTGGAAGATTATTTTGGTAGGGCACTGCCTCAACTGGCCATTACAACTTCACAACTTTACAAAAACCTTGAATATGGTTAATATATTGCCTAGAATATGATGCAGTGAGGGCCGAGCTCTCTGTCTTCAAAAACAGCCAATCTGACCTCTTCAGTTCGTTGAAAATGACAAAGTATTTTTTGGACTACAACGACTACTAGTTTTCCACCCAGAACCCCCAAAATAATCCTTGTTACTATTTAAGTAACGGGACCTACTTTTGAGGAGCTCTGTGTTAACAGCACATTAAAAAGAGATTTTTTCTTAAGAAGAGAACTGAACCTATAGACCCCTTTTCAGTTGGTAAACATGGTGGTGACAAGTTTTTGTGGGGCGGAGCTTAGGTGGTGGCAAAACGATCCCTTTGGCCACTTCCCTAACGTTAGTTTTCAAGTTTTGTTAGCTTGTTTTTTAACAATGCCTATAGAAAATCCAATTTTATCTTAATGTGCAAGGTCACTCACTGTCCAGGACCACTATTGTTATTTTCAAAAGTTAATTTTAACAGACGGAACCAGATTGGCTGACCCATACTGTACACGCTGTCAATGGATGGATGATCTGGCAGAGATAGAGAAACAGAGCTTTGAGATTTGTTGTATTTTGAACCCAATCATTCTTTGTAGAAAGCATAAAGTTTATCGTGACTGATTTCAAAGGATTCATTAGTTTGAATATACATTGGACCAAACACTATCAAAACATATTAGTTGATCATTCAATATACTATATTTGACAAAACATCCCATGTTACGGTAGTGACTGCACATTTTTGGTAGTGACAGTAAGGTTTTGGTAGTGACCACAATACTTAGTTTGCAATGGCTGAATCAGACTGTCCACATTTTATGTTAATATAAATAACTATGATGCACATATGAAGAGTTCAGATGCAAAAGCCTCTAAGTGCCATTTGAAATTTTCTTCTAGAATGATCATTTTTATCAAGCTTGTATATTTAAGTTCAGTAATTTCACTTAAATTGCAATGAGGATTACCTATTAATTGTCATTTAAGTGAAATTACTGAACTTGGATATATAAGCTTGATAAAAAATGATCATTTTAGAAGAAAATTTCAACTCTCCATATGCAGTCTGTACATATACATTTTATACATTCTATTCTATACATAGGGTTTTGAAGTGCAGTTTGCACCAATTCTGTAGACTGGCCCATAAATCGTTAGATGCCTATAACTATGTGCTGAATGGTCATGTAGAAGAATTGTTTGGTACGATTCGCCGTTCGGCCTAGCCAGCGCCAAAACAACGACAGCGTAAAGAGTGAGATTACGGTGCAATTTTAATGATGTGATTATTTTCTAGAAATAAAACTTCCAGATACAGCATATTCATTTTTCATCGATTCTTGCACACAACAACACAAAATGACATTTAATAATAATAATAATACTACTAATAATAATTTAAGCTCATTACGTAGCCGAATATGTGCAGGTTTGTATTTGCCACCTCCAGTTTTCCCTTTGTTTTGCCTCCAGTTAGCGGCATGATGTAATTGTGACTAGGGTGACCACCCGTCCCGCTTTGCGTTGTACCGCACAGCATTTTCACCCCTTGTCCCACAGGTCACATATTGAGGAAATGTCCCGCATTTTCATCAGTCTATTGGTTTTTAATTACATTAAGAAAACGTGCATGCATTCTTTTGCCTTTTATGAAAGCATTGTACGTATCATTTTTGCACCATAGATTTTCACCTATATTTAACAGCACTTGTCATAAGTACAAAAACAACAGCCATGTTTTATATCCTATCCAATGGTTGAAAAAAAATGAGTAAACACGGTCACTAGTAGGTTGTGACGGCTGTCAATCAAAATGTGTACCGGTGATTCATTCCATATATTCCCTGTCGGAAAACAAATGGATAATTCGGTAAATTAACATTTTAATTTAACAGAATTTATCTGTTGTTGTTTAACCTGTTGCCTGCTGTGGTTGTTTTAATTCACATCTTTTCTAAAAACTTTTTTTTTTTTTGGTTTTGGTTTTTAATATACTCTTATAAGACTGTCAATCTGTATTCATTGTTTATTTTGTTGGATTTTAGTTGGACTTGGTCAGAACTGTTTCTAATAGTTATCTGCATGACGCCTGCTGCCTTTGGGCTCTGTGATGTTGAAATTAAATGACATGTAAAATAAATTTTTTTTTTTTTTCTGGAAGGGACAAAAGAAGAACTAATTTTTATCTGCTGAAAGGCAGAATATAAATGTTTATCTATCTGTATTTATGTTTTTTTAAGTTAGAAAGACATTATATAACCGTTTCAGGGTATGTTTTAGTGTTGGTAACATGTCCCACATTGTCCCACACAAACTTATAATTGTCCCACATTTGGTTTGTTTGATGGTGGTCACCCTGATTGTGACGTTGGCTCGAAATTGGTCTATAGGACAACTACTGTAAAAGATGTTGGAACCACCAACACACATTCCTAAAATTCTAGAGAGGAAGAAAGAGTCAGAATAAAGAATAAAGAGCTAGTATTCTTTTCTGAGGCAGCCTTCCGTTTCAGAGATGGCTTGAAGATAAGAAGGATGGCATGAATTCAGAGCAGTATGGATTCACTTTGTAGTTCAGTGGTGACTGTAGAGGTAACTTAAAACAGTGGTCTACCCTGTCACCTCAGTCCTTTCCCTTCCATCCTCCACTCACAGATCTCGCTTTCACGCTCCAATAGACCGCATGCCCCCTCAAAAACTAATATCAAAACCCTCTGAATTAATCACTTCCCTCAGTCTTGGCTTTATAATGAGTCTCTGTGGGAATTATAAACTGAGCTGTATTAGGTCTCTGAAATGTGCTTCACATCCATTGTGTTCTTCAACAATCGACAACATCACTCAAAAAAAAAAAAAAAAAAAAACCTCCTCTAAATGTCAACAGCAATGACAAATTTTAGGATAACCTGACATTTCATAACAGCCTCAGTTTCAACTGATATGAAACATTTGAAGTATTACTTGCTGATAGACAAATTACATTTAGACATTTAGTCGACGCTATGTGACTTATTAGACAAAACAGTATGTGTAGTACACAATGGTGAGTTTAAACAATTACCTAAATTAGTAAACAAGCTATATGTAGTTTATTATAATATAATATTGTCTCAGGTTTCCTGAATCATTAGGTACATCTAAATTGTACGTTCCCCAAAACAATTGTTTAATACAGTTTTACTATTGAAAAGGCAATATAATCTATATTACAGATTATGTGTTGGTAAATATATCTAACAATATACATTTTTAATAATTTCATTCTTAATAATTCTAAGTCTCATTTGACATACGTTAGAAAACTGAATAGTACTCATGTTAAAAATAAATAAAACTAATACAACTTTACAATGTGGTTTTCATTAGTTAACTACATTAGTTAACATGTCATGAAGTAAGAATGAACAATTATTACCGCAATTATTAATCTCTGTTCATGTTCATTTCAACATACTAGTACATATTAATAAACCAAAATGGTATTTGCTAATATACAGTAAACTATCAGCTGTATTTTTATTAACTAGCATTAACAAAGATGAATAAATACTGTAAGAAAAATTACTCAGTTAATTCATGTTAATACATGGCATTATTGTAAAGTGTGCCAAATAACTCCTGAACTTATCTGCAATTTGTTTTTGGGCTTGTCAGCCACCATAACAATAAGATTTACTAGGCCTAAGTTACTAACTTTGTGCTGGTTTATGAACAGGTGTTGGTCCATAATAAAACAAAATAACATACAACATAAAGTTATAATGAGAGTTATTTCCAACATTATCAAGAAGCTTTAATCTGCAGAGAACGCTATAAGACTTGACCTTTACAGTTAAATCTGTATTATCAGTTTTATTATGCACAACATGCTTCAACTTAGAAATACATTTTCATGTCCTTACTATCATCTGCTCCCAAATGAATCAGACCTCAAATCCATTTGATGAAAGAAATCTGCAAATGTCTAAATAACAGATCTCAAACCACACACACACATAACACATTGTGCTATCATTTATGCTCTCTTGATTTCCCTTTAACCTGTTGATGTCAATAACACACATTTCTGCTAGATTTTTTTTTTCCCTTTCTGAGGAGAAAGGATGTGCAATCCTTCATTAATCCTAGGCACTATCTGGGGAGAGTGACTTGTTAAACAACATTATCAATCATAAGATGGAAGCTTGTGATTCATCACAATGTGTTTCCATTAAAACAGCCCCACGAGAACATCTCTTCTGTCCTGCATCTTTCTCGATCAATACCTGTAGCATGGACTGCCTTCTCCACAGCTCTGCAAAGGTGCATTAAGGCGTGTTTAGATGTAGAATGAAAGAGTAAAAAAAAATAATAATAACTCACTCAAACAGAGCTTCTTTGAAAAGTAGCCACACATACAAAAAGACCAATCAATGGGATACTTTTGTATGATTCCACTAACAGTTAGCACTGAGTGAAATAAACCAGTCAGATTGAATTCGGCCTGATTAGAAAAGACGGTTTAGTTAGAAGTATTTTTGATATCGTCTAATTTAATGTAAATTGTGCATATGTGAAAATCATTGTTTGTATCATTCTGCTTGTCTGTTTTGAGCATTTTTTTTTTTCATCATGTCTTTTACATCAAAATGCCTGTTGGTGACTTACTCAATGTTATAAGTGACCAACATTATAAGTAAGTCATTGATTCATTAATTCAACCAATTCTTTCAAAATGAGTGAGTCATTGAATCATTCGTTCATCTGATTTGTTCATTCAAGACTGATTTTTTTTTTTTTTTTTTTTTTAAAAAACAGTATGTTCTTCTGTGGCTTGGTTTGTGTATTTTGCTTCACTTACAGAAATCTTTTCAGAGTAACCAACAATACTGTTTAAAATATTACATTAACTTGTTTACTAAATAATTGTATTTAAATTACATGTTGTATACATTCACCTAAAGTATTATTACACCTGTTCACTTTCTTATTAATGCAATTATATAATTAACTAATAATATGGCAGTTACTTCAATGTATTTAGGGGTGTGGTCCTGGTCTAGACAATCTCCTGAACTCCAAACTGAATGTCAGAATGGGAAAGAAAGGCGATTTAAGCAATTTTGAGCATGGCATGGTTGCTGGTGTCAGATGGGCCAATCTGAGTATTTCACAATCTGCTCAGTTTTTTTCACCATATATTAGGCAATTAAAACAAAAACATAAAATAATAAGTGTTATAAGGGCAGAAAGTTGCTAGTTAGATTTATAAATAAATCAATGTAATAGGTTTAATTGTTTGCCTAAATCAAGCGGTGTTCTAAGAGAACGGGGTTTTGGGTGACAATAAAAAGTGCTAGAAGATAATCTTTTCAATCACAGTCTAAACAGCCCCAATAGCTGCACTGTTTCTTTCTCTCCTTAATCGTACACTCATTTGATTTTCCCCTGAAAAGCGGTTGCTTGTCCTACATAACAATCATGGGCAGCCAATCCTCTTAGCATCTAATCATTGGCTTTATTCATAAAGGAAGCTCTTGATATATTGATGGAACTGAATGGCCCAATCTCACTTGTACTACCATCTGGACTCCTGATTCTTACATCTCCGGTCAACAGAATGATGCATCAGCAGGACAATACAATTCCTGTCAATCAAACACGAGTATAGAGAGCCATTGTCAGCATGATGACGTTTAGAAAACATGACACAGAGGAAATACACTTACAAAACAGCACAGTTTTACACAACTGTTCTACCGTATCTTAAGAAATACAGAAATATCATAAGTGGGTCTACTCGTGTGTAGTTTATATCAGGGGTGTAACGGTAAATGTATCCGCATTGAATTATTTCGGTTCGAGGCTTCCGGTTCAGTACGCATACAAACCGAACGATTCCTTGGACTATTTTTCATGCCAACAAAATTCGCGCTGGCCCGGCCACCACAGCGTTGTGCAACATCAAATGGAAAGCGGAATGAAACTGCGCTACTGCGAAGATCGTTTATCAGTTAAGACAAGTAACATCTGTGCGGCGCGAGCCGATCTCGATCAAGCGACAATGTTACAACACAGCGCTAAGATATCCAGTAGAATTCACCACTGAAGTAATAACATCGCTGCGAGATCTAGTGAGAAGCCTGGTCTGATGCGTGTCGATTTCTGCTGCGACATTCGCATAGGGTCTGAATTTGGCATAAACTACATGAGAACATGGATCCATCCTGCCTTGTATTAATGGTTCAGGCTAGTGGTGGTGGTGTAATTGTGTGCAGGATATTTTATTGGCACACTTTGGGCCCCTTAAGGCGGGCATACACTGTGCGATGTCTGTGCGATTTCAGCAAGGTATCTACTCACACTGAACGAGTAAATCGCATGCGATGCAAAGCCAAAGTTCAGGATTTATGTGCTCACACTGTACGGTCCGATCGTCGAGCTGCGACTTCACTGCTCACACTATACGTGTAATATCTGCGATAACCCCCTGGATTGCGCCTATTTACGTGTATGTATCCAGAGATATTGTCAAAACAAGCATCTGCTATCAGTATCAAGATGATTTAGTATTTTCAATTTATGCATTTAATTATTATTATTATATTATCATTATTAGGGGAGGCCTATAGGCTAATTTTACTATTAAATTGATCCGCTATTATAATTAATTTGCCACGCAATATTTTCACTGCACATAACCAACGTGCTGTGAGGATAATAAAATATTAATCTTACTCCTCATTTAAAATTGTCTAAAACATTTAGGTCGATTACAATGAATTATATACATATAAAATAACTATTAACAGTCTATAATATGTCCGAACATTGCCATTATTAATCATCAATGAAAATTAAAACAGGTTTATTTCAAAAACATTGTTTGACAAAATAATAAAAGAGGTGTTACATATCAGGTGGCTTGAAGACGTTGGGTAATATTATCCATTTTGCAACACGAACTGGAGGTTAAGCAACAGTAATTTGTAGCTCGTTTTTATTTTAATTTTATTTTTGCTGCAGATGAAATGGTTAAACTTCTGTTTTCGCGCAGGTGCAGTGAGGGAAAAAACACTGAGTTTAGGGCAATCGGTTCGTAGCTTTGCTTCAACTGTGCGATATAGTCACGAGGAGCGACCAAAATTTCTGACATGCCAGAAATTCATCCGACCATCCGATTGTTGATCGTGAGAGGTTATTCGCCTCTCGTTTCTCCCTGTACACTGCACGAACACTGCACGACAAACGACGCACGACAAAGCTGAAAATCGGTCCGACACGAAAATGAGTCGCACGAGTCAGAATTCGGCTCAAATTCGGACGAAAATCGCACAGTGTATGCCCGCCTTTAGTAACTAATGAGTATCATTTAAACACCACTGCCTACCTGAGTATTGCTGCTGACCATGTCCATTCCTTTATGTCCACAGTGTATTTTCTGATGGCTACTTCAGCGTATCATGTCACAAAACTCCAATCATCTCAAACTGGTTTCTAGAACTTGACAATGAGTTCACTGTACTCTAATGGAACCAATAGAACAATCCAATAGAACACCAGTTGTAGTGTGGTAAAATGGGAAATTCAAATCATGCATGTGCAGCCAAACAACAAATCTAGCAACTCTGTGACACTACCATGTTATTTATTTACTGTTATTTTCTTGTCCTGCACTTGAGCAAAATTTGGGTTTAGGATGTGCAGACTTTTTTTGCATTAAGAATTAAGGCAGTTTTGAAGGAAAAAGGTAGTCCAACACGGTACTAGCTGGGTGTTCCAAATAAAGTGTTCGGTGAGTGTATAATGGTTCATTCATAGTGCATTAACTAATGTTAACAGATGCAACATTTGATTTCAAAAGTATATTCAAAAAATCTGAAATTATAGCATGAACTAAGGTTAGTAAATGCAATTGATCTATTGTTTATTGTACATTTACTTTAACTAATGTTAATTCAGTAAATGAAACATACATACAAACACACACATACACACTCACCTAAAGGATTATTAGGAACACCAGTTCAATTTCTCATTAATTATCTAAATCAACCAATCACATGGCAGTTGCTTCAGTGCAGTGTGGTCCTGGTCAAGACAATCTCCTGAACTCCAAACTGAATGTCAGAATGGGAAAGAAAGGTGATTTAAGTGATTTTGAGCGTGGCATGGTTGTTGGTGCCAGACGGGCCGGACTGACTTTCAGATTTCACAATCTGCTCAGTTACAGGGATTTTCACGCACAACCATTTCTAGGGTTTACAAAAAAATGGTGTGAAAAGGGAAAAACATCCAGTATGTGGCAATCCTGCGGGTGATAATGCCTTGTTGATGCTAGAGGTCAAAGGAGAAGGGGCCGACTGATTCAAGCTGATAGAAGAGCAACTTTGACTGAAATAACCACTCAGTGTTTCTTTTACAAGTTCCGCTACTTTCCCATGCGCTTCCATGAGGACGAGGAAGAATCACCTACTGCTCATAGTCCTGATAGTTAAATCTCATTTAATTTTTCAGATGAGTCTACTAAACTGGTTGGTGAAGAGAAAGGTGAATGGGGACCATGGAGGAGCTGAGGTTAGCGGGTTGAGGTAGGCTTTATCACCAGTGTTGTGCAAGTTACTTCCAAAATGTAATACATTAGGTATTACTTGTTACTGTTATTTAAAATACGTAGACCTACACCACAAAACTAGTTGAGGATAAATTATTTAAAATTGGGGAAGTGCAGCATTATGGACATGACATTTGCAGTCAAAACTTGAAATAAATATTCTCAGAAAATACGAAAATAGGCTACTTCCTTAAAGGACTCCAGACATTAGACAAATATCAGTCTATGTTTTATTTTTAATATTAGGGAAAAGACACACATTCATGCGTGACAAAAAAATAGGAGGCAAAATACATTTTTTGTAATTCTGTTAATTACACTGCGCAAATCGGATGAGGAAGGGTTGGCTCTCCAGTCTCCATAGAACTTAAAATATTCATTTTATTTTAGTTTTCGTGTTCACATTTATGAGGAAAAAACAATGTTACAGACGCGACCGCTCTGAACTGGCACTAAAAGACTGCTTTAAAACTTTCACATAGTCTGTTGCCTTTAAGAAGTAAAAGCAGACAATACACTGTAATACAACTGTAATACAAGCCTCACTGAACATGTAACGAGTAAAATATTACTGAAAATTGATTAGTAATGCCTTACACTACTACGTTACAGCAAAAAGTAATATGTTACTGTAATGTATGACTTTTGTAATGCGTTACTCCCAACACCGTTTATAACTTTGAGGGCCTTCAGTTTAACACGAACCTTCAGAAATCATTCTAATATGACGTTATGAGATGCCCTATGTGGGTTGATATCTCCATATTACCACATACAAGGCCATGGTGATTATTTAACATAACCTGAATTATCCACCATATTTGTACTTTTGAAATAAAATATAATTAATCTTGTGTTGCCTGTAGGAATGTTCTGTTGCTTGTGCCAGCAGCACAAGAAGGCACCCAAACGAGGTGTAGGAGAGAGGCCGTTTATCGAAATTGGGTGCCAGATTTATCGAGTTTTCTACCTGGACAAGCACCTCAACACCACCAGAAGAGTATAAATCTCACTCCTCACTGATACAAGGTAAGATACTGTGTAAATGGCCTGTTCGCATATTAAAGCTATTTCACAATAATATATTCATTTTTAAACATTTATGCACAGGGTTTGTCATTATACATGTTTGTCTGGTTGTATAGTTAAGTTAGTTAAGTGGTTGCTTAATAGATTAAAATTGATTTTGAATGATGCTGCAGATACATAAAACTTCCCACAGGAACAAAGTCAGTACTGGTTGCCTTTGAACACGTGGTGGTGCTTGAGCATGAGGCTGTAATAGGGGGCTTTAAGTGCCTATCACACCATCAAACAAGAAAAGGCATCACACCAATTATCCTGCTTTGTTAGAATTTGCGGACATTGGGGTAGTAGGAAAGTAAAGGTAGAGGGTCAAACAATATATATATATATAATTTTTGATTTTAACTTCTTCAGATTGGGAAAATAACTGACTATACTTCACATATTGTAGAATTATAGACGATATGTTAGACGTCATGCATCACAACTATTGAGTGTTTTCAACCACATAATGTTTATTTTAGGTTTCAGACATTTAAATACACATATGTACTAGCAAAACAATGATTTTGAGTTTGTAAAATACACACTGATGTCTATGGAAGCGGCAATAATAATCCTTTCAATTATAATAAGACGAAACGTTTTATTCATATCAGATACACATTGTGTAAGTAGCTTAACATTTGACCCTATCCTTCTCCCAGTTCACCAGCCACTTACTTCCATGCATTTCATGAGAAGTGGGGGAAATGACGTTATAAATCCAACAGATCTGATTCTCTGAAGTGTAAAACCAGCTAAAATGGCGCCGCCCATTGTGCACACAGCTCAACTAACGCGATCGTCATAAAGATGTTTAAACAACAAAACCCATCTACTTGCACATATTTTACAATCAGAAAATCAGTGTTTCATGCTATAGCTAATACATTTGTGAATATTTAATAAAAAAGGAAAAATGACAGATCATCATTCATTCAGCGCTGTGTTGTGGTTGTGCTGTGTCACGTGACAAGCACTGATGCGTCACCATGGAAACATTAAAATGGCAAGTTCTAAATAATGGTCGCCTTTTTAAATATTTTAAACTTACGTCTGAAATTATTAACAGATATTGTCGTGTATAACTAATGGTGTCTCCAAACAGGTAGAGAGAATGGTGTAGCCAAGCAACTTGGCCTTCCCTGGAGAGGGGAGGATGACTTCCCTGGCTGGTGTCCGTTGCCGGTGCTGCCCATCGGCTTGCCCTGTCATGCAAGGATGCGTCAACATCGGTACCCTACATGGGAACATTTAGGGACCACCTGCAGAAGCTCCACCTGTATTTTCACAACATCACCAATAGGACTGCTGCACTGAAGATGGCAGGGCAGACCTTGGTCATTGATGATTTGAAAGCGAAGGCAAGTTTTGCTAAAAGTAAAACAATACTTGCATCAATTGTTGGTTGATTCGCAAGACGCAACTATTAAAAACCTCCAGCTCAACCTATGTGCAGTTCTGGCAGCCTTGGCTGAAGAGTAAGAAGTCAAAAGGTGCCCAAAAGGTGCCCAGATTGCCCCATGGCTGTATTCCTTCCAGGCAACATACAGGTTTGCGGCAGCAGTTTACCTGCAAGCAACTGTGCTGCCACACCTAAGCTGCCAGTCCAAATTGTTCCAAAAGTAAAAAGATCATTTTCTGACACTGAAATACCAGGCAAGAATTTATTTTAATGGCATATTTCAGATGCTCTCTGCAACATTTACCACATTTAATCCTTGTATTTTCATTAGGATCCTGTGATAGTGACTGCTCTGAGGAAGATTAAAGATGATGGAGACAATGCGCCTTATTTACGGCAGCGCCATCTTTGATTTTTAATGAGAATGAAAGCAAGGTTGTGAGGGATAGTCATGCATCTCTTCAATGGGCTGTACTGTTATTTAATGTGTTTTCGGATTGTTCTGCTCATGAAACACTGGAAAAATATCTTTCCAAGAAATTTCAGTTGAAGAAAAAAAAAAAAAAAAAAACTCCCTACAATGTAAGCTGTGGAAAATTGTAAGTAATCTAGGAGCTTTATTCAGATTTTTACAGTGGATACCATTGGAAACATGACAAGTCTATCCCTCACAGCCTCACTTTCATACCTGTCATGGTGCTGCTCTGAATAAGGTCCATCAACCACCTGGGTCATTCCTGTCCCAGCTAAATCAAGACCTGGATGATCCAGCAAGACTCGAAGAAATGTCCAGCCGAAAACAGCTCTGGTCCAGATTGAGGAGCCAGGTAAGCGTTTGAAATGCTCTGGTGTTGTTGCACAGTTGTTGTTGAGTTTGGAGAAAGGGGAGATGGGAGTAAAGGCGGGTGTACACGGTGCTGGATGCCTTGATTGATAGCCTAGACCGGTGCTTTTGTAACTTGGACCTATTGAGTACATTATGTTTTCGGGCCTCAGGCAGCCAGAGGGGAAGAAGCTGAAAATGCGTCAAACCTGACCTTGCTCTCTGAGAAATTTCAGATAAGCAACCACCAGGTGCTGCAAGAATGGGCTTCTTTCAGACAACACATCCTATGTGGAGAATTCCAAGTATGTACATAAAAGTGACCATTCTGACATGTAGCGCAAGTAAGGTTAAGTTAGGCAAGTGAAGGTTAATAAGTGTGTCATGTAATTTGTATGCAATATTCTTCCAGGACATGGACCAGCAAAAAATTATGGAGAAGCTTGCGGCACAAACGGATGAGTGGGGACCACTCTACCCTGGGTTAAGTAAGCTGGCTGCCATCGCCCTCAGCATACCAATCTCCAGTGTGAATGAGAAATGAGGTTTCATTTTTCCCCCATCAATTTCTACCTTATAGCGGAAAATTAACAATAAAAACATGAATAATCCTGTCTAAAATTGTAAAGAGAAGTTTTCTGTTTGTCACCAGTTCAAGGTACATGCTGCAATAATCCTTGAATCTGTTGGTGTTATGCCATATATGTTTTTTTTTTTCTCAAAATATCCATTTCTATCCACAAAACTCATGGTTGAAGGGATTATTTAAAAAAAAAAAAAAATCCCCTAAACGCCCATCGCCCCACTCCGCCCCGCCCACCGCGGCTTGGTAACAACCTCCAGCACGTGACAGCACCGCTGCTGAAAATATTTCTAGGGGAAACACTGCCACTCGTTACAACGGAGGTATGCAGGAAAGCATTTGTGAAGCCACAACACACACAACCTTAAGCATGGGCTACAGTGGCAGAGGACCTGCAGGGTACAACTCATCTCCACTACAAATAGGAAAGAGGCTACAATTTGCAAGAGCTCACTAAAATTGGACAGTTGAAGATGGAAAAATGGTCGGATGAGTCTCAATTTCTGTTGAGACATTCAGATGGTAGAGTCAGAATTTGGCGTTTAATAGAATGAGAACATGGATCCATCATGCCTTGTTACCACTGTGCAGGCTGGTGGTGGTGGTGTAATGATGTGGGGGGATCAGACAACCTGTAACACTCTGGGCCTATTTTAACGATCTGAAACACAAGTGTCAAAGCGCATGGCGCAAGTAACTTTGTGGGCGGATCCCGGCGCTGTTGCTATTTTCCCGGCGGGATAAATGCCTCTTGCGCCTGGCGCAAATCTAAAAGAGGTTGGTCTGAAGTAGCTTCATTATTCATAGGTGTGGTTTGGACGTAACGTGAAATAAACCAATCCGAGTGCCATCCAACATACCCTTTAAGGACAGGTGCGCATGTGGCATGATAGATTGTTATAACGGCGGGTTTACCAGGCGCGCTAGGGGCGTTCACAGCCGATGAGACCGACGTTCTTGTCAGGACCGTGAAAGACAGAGAGGTGACGTTGTATGGGGATGGGAGAAACTCTTGCACATCAGCGTCGGTTAAACATTATAGCCTATACGTATGTTTCTTGCCACTATTGGGCAAACAGGTCTGATCCTTCAGTACTACAATTAGCCTTAAAAAATGGGTAATTCGTTTTTTTCATCTTCATGTAAACCACAATGATTTCCCTCATGTGTTAATATTTTTCCTTGTTACAAAGTACGATTTGCAAAAATAAAAACTACTGCATCTGTGTTGATGAGAGAATCAGTGTATGCGCGTTGTGTACTCGCTACATTATTAGCAAGCGTGCGCGCTTAAAATAGCATTATGAACAATGCGCAACGCACCACTGACTTTAGACCAGGTTTTTTCTGGTCAGTGGCGCAATTGTTTTCTGGAACTGTAAAATAGCACCAGGGAATGTTTGTGCCGAAACACACCTCCTTTTTGCGCCGATCCGCCCAGGGAGCGCAAGTTCATTCCCTAGTTTACCGACGTGCGTCTGTGGAGGGAAAAATCCCGCTTTGCGCGCGTGCAAAATAGGAATGAGACATGCGTTTATGTATAAAGTCATTTGCTTCGAGTGCAAGATAGGGCCCTCTATCTGTAACGCCCTATAGTTTAACAATGTTCTACATTTTTGTTAATTATATGCAGTACCATAGTTTCCCTGTAGGGGCTGCTATGTGGACTGAGAAGGAAATATTCAGAGAAGACGACTGGATACGCACGAGGTGATCAAGCGCTGCTTTTGAAATACTAAAATGAGCGATTTTCTGACAGAGTTTTATGAGAGATTTCATGGATTCAAGATGTTCATGGATTCAAAAAATAATTCCCTTTGATTTTATTGAGAAACTTCTGCAAACTCTTTTTTTTTTTTTTTTGCCTGATTCCAATCCGTGAAAACATCAACTGTGAGCTAATATATGGACAGCGAGACCATGATACGGTGAAAGGCCTACTGCGTACTGCAGAATTGCTGTTGGTGAAATTATATACTATGTCAGCACTATCAATGCACTATCGATTTGCTAACTCTGCTTTGCACATTTATGTCTTTTGGGGGCCGCATTGCTTTGGAGATGCTCTGAAAGGAGGGTGGGATCATATGCTTTCAAAGCTAGCTTGCTATTGCTAGCCACCCCGAAATTGCCTACCATAATGAACTCAATTATTTTTTTTTTCGTTTTTGGTGCAAAGTTCATAGCCAAGACTTTAAGGTAGATGGCTAAAAATGAACAAATTCAATGAAATAAAAATTGTTTAAAAAGAAAACTAGGCCCCGTTTACACGATGGTTAAAACGCAGATATGTTTCTGCGTTTTGCCCTCTCATTTACACGAAAACGCAGTTTTTATCACTGAAAACGATTATTTCTAAAAGCTCCGGCCAAAGTGGAGATTTCTGAAAACGGTGGTTATGTGTTGTCGTGTGAACTGGGAGAAACGGCGTTTTAGGTTCTCTCTTGTCGATTCTGAGGATTCTGATTGGCTTTATCCTTAACCCCTACACTGCCGCCAATAGGTTTGGCATAGTTATGATGGCGCTCGACGGCATATTTATGCGGGTGTGTAAACGATGTTATCTTTGAAAACGGAGAGGAGGAAAATATTCGTTTTGCTAAATACCCGGCTTTGTGTAAATGTGGTCCTAGACTTATTTCAGTCATTTAATCATCATTGACAGCTGGCCTTTATTGCAATATTGGAAAAATAAGGTGCTGTCACATTAATTAGCCCTTGTTAGTCTATCATCAGCCTGTGCTCATTAATTAAGCTATCAATCTCTGAACAGGTTGCAAAGCAACAGTCTAATGTGGAACTAAGCCATTATTAACAGCTGCAGTGCACAAACACACTATCTCTGAGGGCTTTCGAGGATGCAACTCAAACACTAGAGTTGTAAGCCCTGCTTATCAAGCATTTCTATATATGAGGACAAGTAGGTTGCACTTTTTTAAGGTTGCATGTACTTGCAGTGTGCATACCTAAGAAAGTACTGGTTAATATAAAGTAACTACACTAGTTAAGGTTAGGTTTAGGAGTAGGTTCAGGCTTAGTTGCTATTATTAACCAGTTATTTACTGTTATATTTACAGTACATCAACTCCTAGGAAAGCATCTAATCGCCTGTGTCTCTCAAAAGCCTGTATCTAATCTGAGGAGCCAAGTATGAAAAATTGTAAGGTAGACTGGGGATTGTTGTAACACATCAGTTTAACCAATTGGAATAATAATTTAATGCAAGACAAAATAACACTATTTGATTTTTGCTGGTGTTAATCGATTTTTACAACAGTTAGCTGCGTTTTTTACATTTGACTAGTCGAGCGGCATTCTAAATGTGCTCTCAAGTGATCCCTTCTGTAGGTTTTACGTCAAGGTGCGGTCACAAACTAAATAAAAATAAATAAATAAAAATAAAATAATATGGACCCTTTTCACAGACTGTGATGATGCATTTCAGTATTCAAATTACAGAAAACTGGTTAATTGCTCCTAATGTTTTTAATACAATGACTGTGGAAGTGACGGGCAAATTTGACATTTTTATCCTCTGACAAATATATACTCTAGACATATTTTCCTCTTTTGGAAAGTCATAGCAACACTTTTGTGGATTTTGGCAAAAATTATATTTGTTGTAGTTCCTGTTCACCACAATAGAAATTGGCACACATTTTGATGACTTCAGCTTCGAAGAATCTCAGAAATGTGAAAAGGTGTCAATGATAGTAAAGCAATGCATGAAGCAACATTCACTTTGAAACTTGTAGCGAAATCTGCGTGGGGAAAACGTATGCCCTCATGAGAATTTCCACATTGCATGTATTATGAATTCACAAAAATGCACAGAGCAAAAGTTATGGTGACCACAACTTCACGCCAGTAGGTGGCGATAAGTGAGTCACTGAACAGTTCATTCAAAAATCAGTGTCGACTCAAATTCATTCAAAACGATCCTACATTGAACAAAACTGTCCCTGCATCCTAATGTGCATTCTATTCTTTCTAAAAAGCAAGAAAGATTAGAATAAGTGTGTAATGTTCTATTTACTCACTACTATTTTCGGTAGGTTTTCGAATTGTGGATTAGTGCACACTCTAACGGTTAATATTGGCCACAACTCACTGTGCTTGGTTTAAAACCGCAAACACTACAAACATGGGGGAGGGTCAAGACCACTGGTTAAGTATTTGTGCCCAGAAAGGGGTTTGATTTATTAATCAATATCTAAAATAATAAAATTATGTAAAATAAAACGTAATGTTATCTGTGTAATCCACTAAATCAGCAACAATCTGAACTGTTTTAAAGAGATGAATAGCAAAACAGAAACGCTAGGCCATGACTCTTAAATGTTCGCCTGACTACGTCAGATTCCTACTTCCGCTAATTTCATTTCGCTCCTGTTGTCAGTCTGAGATAGCAGCCTATCTTTCAGTTTTTCAGCGGCCTTCAGATGGCCGGCCAATCAACGAATAGAGAGAGGGCTGAGCGCCGTGGCGAAGATGCTAAACGGCGAGTTTTACATTGTAGGTTAGAGAAATCGAATCGGAAATGAGACACGGGATGCAGTTCGCTCTGTTATGGAGAACATGTCGGGGGTTTTCAAACTGAAGCCAGAAACGAGACACGGGATACAATTCGCTCTGTTATGGAGAACATCCCGGTGGTTTTCAAACTGAAGCTAGAACAAGAAGAGTGTTAAACCTTTTAAATGGTGATGTTGTGGCCCTACTCCTGACTGGTATTGGGAAAAGTTTAATTTATCAATTGTTACCGTTAGTTACATCTGTCTACGAAGCCAAGTGAAGTAGCAGAGTCTGGTATTACCAGGCTAGAGGAACAAACAGCTGTGTTTGAAAGATCTAATCCTAAGTTTGAGAGTTGGCTACAAATATTTTATTGTTTCATAAACTTATCTGATTGGCTTATGGGTAACCAATGACTTTAAACAAGTCAAGCGCCCCCTAGCGAGAGAGAAAACACTTCTCTATTATGCCATTCCAGACTCTGTTTATGAAGCAAAGTGAAGTAGCAGAGTCTGGTATTACCAGGCTAACTTATTACGTTACTCCCAACACTGTGAACGACGTTGTAAAGAGTTATACCATTGTGCAGCGTTTCACCTCAGAAAGTTGGCCGAGTGAATCTCTGAGCTGGCATGAGTGAGGGGAGGTGGAGCTAATTAGCATATTAATGAATCCATGTATACTAAACAGTGTTGGGAGTAACGCATTACAAAAGTAATACATTACAGTAACATATTACTTTTTGCTGTAACGCAGTAGTGTAAGGCATTACTAATCGATTTTCAGTAATATTTTACTCGTTACATGTTCAGTGAGGCTTGTTTTACAGTTGTATTACAGTGTATTGTTTGCTTTTACTTCAGGCAGCAGACTATGTGAAAGTTTTAAAGCAGTCTTTTAGTGCCAGTTCAGAGCGGTCGCGTCTGTAACATTGTTTTTTCCTCATAAATGCGAACACGAAAACTAAAATAAAATGAATATTTTAAGTTCTATGGAGACTGGAGAGCCAACCCTTCCTCATCCGATTTGCGCAGTGTAATTAACAGAATTACAAAAAATATATTTTACCTCCTATTTTTTTGTCACACATGAATGTGTGTCTTTTCCCTAATATTAAAAAAAAACATAGACTGATATTTGTCTAATGTCTGGAGTCCTTTAAGGAAGTAGCCTATATACATTTCAATACATGTATTTTCTGAGAATTTTTATTTCAAGTTTTGACTGCAAATGTCATGTCCATAATGCTGGACTTCCCCAATTTTAAATAATTTATCCTCAACTAGTTTTGTGGTGTAGGTCCACGTATTTTATAATGTTAACTTTAAATAATACTAATAGCCTAGTTTAAAGATAAGGCAGCATTGGATCTGGACGGTAAGGAGAATAACACTGGAGTTGGAAGAGGTTTGTCGCGATTCTGTAGGTTCGTTGATCGAGTCGTGTGGCGAATCGCGATTTCGGTTTCATATTGCATATCGTTACAGCCCAAAAGTTAAGTTCTACTTAGTTATTTTGGTGAAAGTAACTCAAAAGTAATACATGAGTAATGTAACGCATTACAATTCTGGGACAGTAATATTGTAAGGTAATGAATTACTTTTAAATAACAGTAACAAGTAATACCTAATGTATTACAGTTTGGAAGTAACTTGCACAACACTGATACTAAATGAAGCAAGGGTGTAGTTTCATTTAAACTATTTTACAGCATGAATAAATTATTTTCACAGGAGAAAAAACTTAAATTTCATTTTGGTGATCGAAGGCGAGTTAAGGGATACAATTATTGACTAAAGGAGAACTTTAACTAATATTTGTAACTGATTGATATTGGAATACATCAAAGTTTAAGATGTAGTATATAAATCCTCTGAGTTAAAGACGTTGAAACCTAAATTAAGATATCTAAGCAAACAGTAATAATAGTTTAAGAGTATTTCCATATCAACATCCCTGCCTAATACATGGCAGACACATTAAATATTAAACTACTATCATACAGTACAATAAAAACAAACAATTTATAAAATTCAAATTAAGACACAAAACAAACAAATATAAATATGAAAAAAATACTTACATTAAAATACTATGTACTTCTGCTAAAAAAAAAAAAAAAAAAGTTTATCCAGATCCATAAATAAGTCCTTAAAAGTTTGTCCTGATAAAAAGCGCCGTCTCAGAACAATACAAATTGGGCAGGCCAAAATTATATGTTTTATAGACAAGTTGCTGGTACTATAGTATGGACAATTTGGTGCTTCTTTACCCTTAAATAAATGCCCATGAGTCAGTATGACCTATCCGGCACTTTCTATATACAACTTGGTCGTCAAAGAGGCAGTAAAGTAGTCACTTCTGTCTTCCACGTCAGAAACTGCTGTATTATTTGTTGTGCTGGGCTTTGATAAGGGGCCGCAGGAGTGGTGTCTGGCGATTCCACCTGTAAACTGACGGTCTCTGTTCATCACTTCAAATGTCATGTGAATTATAATGCAAAGCTAGCATTTGTCACAAAGACTATTGCACAGATACATCTTGTCATACACAGACAAAAAAAAAAGAAAGCTTTGTAAGAATATCTCTCCGTGGTGCTCAAACTGTTCCCAGATACCCAGAGAATAAATTCTAAAATCATTCACTGTCCGTGTCAGTATTTTATGAGAAGGGACATCACATCCTTTGACAGACTCAAACTGAACAGCTGAAATTAATTCTACAGTATGATAGCAATAAATCAAATCTAAATATTTGTATTGATGAGTTCTAAAATTAGAAGGTAAAAAAACGCAATTAATAATATTTCAATACCAGAAAATCTAAATCACTAGTAGCACCACACCACAGTACACTTGTATTTACTATATTCTTTAACATATGAGCTGTGAAATGTTGCTTCAACACAGACAAGGTGTAAAAGGGGTTATATTTCACATATCTGCCAATTAGTTAATACTTCTGCTCTGTTGTTGAAACAAGCTCAACAAACTAGATTTGCATTTCCTGAAGCAAGTGTTTGAAAGGCAACACAAGATGTACAGATGAACAGATGTAATAAAGAAATCACCGACAACAACTCTGTATGCAAATGGAACGAAAACATGCAACAACAATTCAGAGAGCAAATACTGGCAGATTGTGACTGGCAGATGCTCTATCATTGTCAAAGCGAGAGATTTCTTTAAAATTTCTTTTGAAAAGTTAAAAATCTACAAAAATCTGTTGCATTCCTTTCAGAAAAAAAAATGGAAAGAACCAGAAGTAGGATTATGAGGCATATTAATGTAAATATAGTGGAAAATAATAAATTGATTAGGAGTAAATAGGTGTGTTAACACTTTTGACCGCTAGACCCTCAGTAGTTGTGGTCTTGTTGCTTTACAGCTATGAAAATGAACTGTATCAGCAGAATAAACTTAATGATTGTTCCACAACCATCAGCACCCATAGGAAATCATTAATGTGCAAGTAAACATGGTTGAATGTGATGGTTCAAAATGTACAATGCCGTCAAAACTCTAAAATGAGACTGTGCAAGTGTATGTCAAAATCTCTGCTGTTGTAACAATGAATCTCATTAGAAATGTTAGTTTATATCTCATGGGAGAGTTTATACAGAGATCTTTAGGAAAAAAGCTGCGTTGTGAACAAAAAAAGGGCATTTGATTAGTTAAAGGTAAAGCATGCAATTTCAGCAGACATATACTGGTGCAATTTCAATGTTTGACCGAGCGACCCAACCAATAGCGTTGGCTC
Source organism: Pimephales promelas (assembly GCF_988280905.1). NCBI lineage: Eukaryota > Metazoa > Chordata > Actinopteri > Cypriniformes > Leuciscidae > Pimephales > Pimephales promelas. Next base: position 13,907,576 of record NC_142789.1, on the reverse strand, counting down.
AACCAGTGGCAGTCAAGTGTGGGACAGGTGGAGTTTTTTTAATATTACTTTACCATTCAATTACAGTGAATGGGGACTAACGCTCTTGGGCTTAAAAAAATATAAATGTATCATAAAAAAAGGATACTTATGTCAGTGACTTGAACATATGAACCAGATCAGTCTGATTTATGAACGAACCATTCATTCATTAAAACGACTGGTTTCGAGAGACAGAGTGATACAATTTGACATCGCTACTTCTCTCATGAACTCTCACGACCATGCCAAGGACGGTTCGAGTGGATGTTAAGATTAAGTAACACACATTCTCTTCTGCCACACAAAGCTAATGTATGGTTTCAGAAGACCTAGAGTCTAACCACTTGTATGATACTTCATGGTGCTTTTGTGTCCTTTTTAAAGCTTTAAAGCATCAGTCCCCATTCAATTTTAATGTGTGGAAAAGAGCATGGAAAACAGTCTTTACATGATCTCCTTTTGTATTCAGGCCATAAGGGTTGGATCCGCAGGTAAATAATCACAGAAATGACATTTTTGGGTGAACCATTCCTTTAAAAGTCAAAACAATGTAAGGTAACTGATGTAAGCATCCTGAGATTTTAAAGCTTATGAAACAGAACAGAAGAAGTGAAGTTCAAAGTAGCTCAGATTAAGGGAGGTATTACCTTCAGGACCACAGCTGTCAAATACAAATCAAGAGCTTCTGAATGGTTTGTACATGCATCTTAAAATCTCTCAAAACAATCTCTGAAATGTTCCTTTGACAAAGGAACAGTCAGGCTTATCCAATTTTATACGGACTGCCTACGGATTGGGCGAGACAAGCTGTTGTAAAATGCTCTGTGATGGACCTAATTTTTCCCAAAAGCCTCTTCCACAAAACCTTCACAAACTCCATCTTTGAAACACGGAGGGAATTAGCCTCTAATTCACTCTACTCTATTCAGCCTTCTGCTGTGGCTCGACAGGCAGGAAAAGGTCACAACAGGTGTCCCAACCAGTCCCCTTTTAAGAGTGCTTGGCTGTGTTCCATGGTTACCCCAGTGAATGCAACGCACCATTTCCACTCTTCAATCAAACACCGCAGGCCTTTTTCTTTACAGCTTTTGTCCAGTTCCTCTGTCTAACCAGGGTCAGAGCAGGGAAGTAAGTGTCCCGAGTGGTTGCTATTTTTCACACTGAGGAACTTAGAGCCTCGTGGTCCTGGATTGGACATATAGGTACGTAACAAAATAATACCACTTGTGGATGATTGCAACCCACTGGCATTTTTGCGAGTTTTTAAGAGTTTGAATAGCCACAATTTACCATTGTTATGTTCGTTTTTTAAGGGATCTTTTGAACCCTTTTAGAACGCCGTCTCAGGTAAAACGGGAAGTAGATTGTGTCTGTGTGATGCGTCGCTCTTGATGTCGGGTGACAAGTGTTGAACTGACTATTAAACCTTGTGAAGACTAGCATGTCAAATTTATATCAGTTCAAGTCGAGCTGTTTTATTGTCTGTCGTCTCATAACAAGACTGAAATATAGTACCTCAGGAGCCACGGCGTAAGATGCAACAACGACAGCTGGTCATAAGATGCCACAGTAAATGATAAAAATAATAATGACGAAGAATAAAGACAAAGGCGAAATGCTTTGAGCGAAAAACTGAGCGCGTGTTGTTGACTGGCTGTAAGGTTATTGTGTGGTGTAAAATGTTTAGTGTGATATATGCGTCATGAATACTTATTTTGGTTCCATTTAAAACCACGCATACCAGTTATATGCCAGAACATTTTAAAATGGCGACTGGAGACAGTATGGAAAACGGACCAATTCTACCCCATAAAATATGTTTTATTAGGATTTCGCGGTTATGACGGCAAAATAAAAACATTAGTAAAACCAAAGAGAATAGTTTCAAATGTTCGCTTATTTCGCTGTTTTTCTGTAACGCGAAAAATAACGCAAAGGAAAATTCAAGAGCGAACATAAAATCCTATCGATTTATTTAAATACGCTGAATATTGTATTAGAGACATTTATGGTGGGTAGACAAACAATAAGCAGCGCCTACACGTGCGATTCTTTTAAAATTGTCTCGTGCTAACGTGTTTTTGTGATGAAATTGTCTTGCAACAGATCTTATCAATTGGTCGACAACAGCTGCGTGAGGATTTAATATGCTTGGATTGACGGAAAAGCTTAGCAATCGCATCGCATGTTGGCACAATGGGAAAATTCCACCACTCACTAAAGCGGTGTGATTCTCTGCAACCAGCAGGTACCGACACGGCCATTCAAGAATTCAGTCACGCAAATGAAAATCGCAATATTAGGGATATTAGGGTTAACCGGTGCAGCGAGCAACGTTGCTTCGACATTTCCGGAGACATGCTTCACCACAAGGGTTAAAAACCGTACTACGCTTTCACTCCTATCAGCATGCCACGCCATTTTCCTGCTTTATTTCCCCCCGCTTCCATGCTTTCCTGCTCTCCTGTCCCCCTCCTGAACACTGATCAGGGAGGTATTTTCAGTCGGAGGATGAGACACCGAACACATAAAAGCAACACAAATAAAAGGTCATTGTCTGAGGGCTTACCGGAGCCGAGGCAGGAAAGGGCCCGAACCAGTCAGTAACTATCGACCACGTGCGGGTGCTGGACCTGGAAGACGGAGAACAACAAAGACAGTTTGTGACAAAGCTGACACGCTGTAGTCTTGGAAGAGTAAAATCAATTGTGACATTTTTCATTTATTTGTAAATGCCTCTTTGGCGGCAGACTCACTCGAAACGACACTCGGGCTCTTACGGAATAGGAGAGGTGAGAGTAAAATAGAAGAATCCTGACAGTTGCCTTAATGAGATTCCGCATTAGGGCCAGGCTCACACACTTTTCCCTCAGCCAGGAGCACGCCCTTCACTTTCAATCTAACACACAAGTAATTTGGTAAACGTTAACCCTATAAAAAACTAAATCCAGACAGCATTGCTGACACTTTTCTCAAGAGCCTTAAATAGTTGGCGCTGATGAACAGAAATAGATGTATGTGCAGATATCAAATCAAACATTTGCAAAGAATATTTGATTTAAAAACTTGATCCAAAAAGTCAAGCAGATCTGACGCATCCGAGTTTGTTATTTCAAGCATACAGACACAATAACTTCAATATATTATTATGTATTATTTCCTGCCTTTAAATACAAAAGCTGTAAACTGGAAACATTTATTTATATAAAAACACTTTATTTGAATGTGTCCTTATCACATGTTACATGTATTTACTATAGTAATAATTATAGAATATTTACAGAAACCCAAACCCTACCCTAACCCTAATAGTAAGTACATGTACTTAATATTGCTCAATACTTAAAAGTATAATTACAATGTAACGGACACATTCAAATAAAGTGTAACCGGAAAACTTTATACTCAGTGTTTACATATGCACATACAATTTAATGTCTACTGATTGTAAAAAAAAAACCCATTTTTTTTTTTTAAATTCCCTTATTTTACTATAGCAATTCATTTTAGTAACACGTTTACTGGGGTTGGGTATTGAGACAAATTTCACAATTCGATTCGATTTCAATTCACAAGCTTGCAATTCGATTACGATTCGATTCAATATCGATTATTTTGGATATCAGTTACAATAAATGGCCATTTTTCTCAAGGGAATCAAATCTCTTAAATGCTGTAAACTATGGGAGTCTAGTTGTAGCCTATAGACTTCATTAGCCTAATATGAAGGTAATAATTAACTGTTTTGTAGCTATACAAACACTTAAATTACACTTTTATTTATTTTTATAATAAGAAGATTATATGAAATATAAACATTTAAATGGTGGCTGTCATAAAACCTTGCCAGATTTATTAAAAAATGCATTAAATATTGAAGAACATTAAGATTATAATGCATATGTAATATGGTGTATATACTGTATATAGCAAAATGCTCCTCTCTAGAGTTATATTTTCTAGCTGACTAACGAGTTGATGTGGGTTTTCTGAGGTAAATATGACGAGACATGACATTGATTACAAGCTGTTCAACTGACGTCTTTCCACGGTTGAAACGCCGACTGAGCGAAACAATGTGACATGATACGGATTTCGATAAGCTGTACTCTATCTTTTAACACACTTTCAGATACTCATTCATGTTTATTTCTCGCTGTAACTGGTATTATTAACCCGGAAGAGAGATCAGCGCTGCTGCTTCTCTTTAGCTGCGCCAGAGCGATCTCATGCCACAGCGCCAAAACGCTATTTATGTTTTTGAATTTTTAAAGAAAATGGACATAATTTGAAAATTGAGACTTTGTTTCATATCAATAGTAAAAAAGGACAAAAATTATTGCGATTTTTTGGATGCGCGCAGCCGCGATACAATGTCCCATTCAAATGAAACAGGATGACTAATCGATTCTTGAGATTTAAGAATCGATTTCGGTTCGTAAAAATGAGAATCGATTAATATCGAGAAATCAATATTTATTACCCAGCCCTAATGTATACGCCTTATTCACGGCAGCGCCATCTTTGATTTTTAATGACAATGAAAGCGAGGCTGTGAGGGATAGTCATGCATCTCTTCAATGGGCTGTACTGTTATTTAATGTGTTTTCCGATTATGAAACACTGGAAAAATATATTTCCAAGAAATTTCACTTGATACAAAAACTCCCTACAATGTAAGCTGTGGAAAATTGTAAGTAATCTAGGAGCTTTATTTAGCTTTTTACAGTGGATGCCATTGGAAACATGGTAAGTCTATCCCTCACAGCCTCACTTCCATACCCGTCATGGCACTGCTCTGAATAAGGTCTATTAGATGTAACAATCACTGCACTGTCTTAGGTGCAGAGGTTTTATTAGAAACATAAGCTTACACAATGTAATCATAATAACATTAAGAAATGCAGTAGGCCAACTTTAACTGAGAAATGCTTTTAATTTCTGTAATATACTGGCAGGTGTGTCTGGTAATCATACAACTAACAACAAATAATTAATACCAAAAAACCAAAGCTGAATTAACCATATTTATTTATCTGAATGTCAAAGGTAATTCTTTTCATTTCATTTATTCAAAGTCATAGATAATTTCTAAGTCACGGACTTAAATTGTAAGCCGTAAACATTACACTGTTAATCTAAAGGGTTCAAAAATGAGACAAAAAAAGAAAAGATTAAAAAGATCCAGTGACTGAATAATCACCTATGCAACCCTCATCGTGCTTCTGCATCCATCTCAACTGAAGTAAAATACCCCTGTTCATAAGTGTTTTGAATAAACCTTTCCAGCCGCAGGTGACGTAAAGTACTTCACTAGAGAATTGATACAAGTTCATTGAGTTCACTCAGACTACTCACCCATTTCCACTTCGAGGGACTTCCTTATAAAGACTGTAATCTGTAAGCACAGGAAGATATATCAAACAGTAAAAGTTTAATGACTCTGGAATTAACTTGAAGAAAAGTTCACTGAAAAATTATTCTGCCAATTAATTCTCTCATCATTTACTCACCCTCATGTAATTCCAAACCCTGTATGACTTTCTTGTTTCCATGGATTATAATAACCTTAACAGAAGAACGTACAAGTCATATATATATATATATATATATATATATATATATATATATATATATATATATATATATATTTTTTTATAAAAAAAAACATACAATGACCTTGATCTTTTGAGCATTATAAAGCATTACAAGTATCATATGTAGCAATTATTATTGTTAATTTAAATACATTTCTACTTGGATTGGCATCAGAGGGAAAAGCATTTTCAATCTAGAAAGCAAAGCAAATGGCAAAAAAACTGGGGGGGGGGGGGGGGCTATTATACTATTGTTCAAAAGTTAAGGGTAGGTACGACCTTTTAAATGTTGAAAAAAGTCTCTTATGCTCACCATTCAAAATTACAGTAAAAACAGTAATATTATGAAATACTATAACTATTGGTATTTTTACAAAACAACTATTAGTATTTTAAAAAGTAATGTATGTGCTGGCAAAGCTGAATTTTCAGCTTCATTACTCCAGTCTTCAGTGTCACATGATTTTTTTCAGAATTCATTCTAATGCTTATTTGCTGCTCAAGAAACATTTCTGATCATCCTAGGATTATAAAAAAAATAGTTGTGCTGCTTAATTACACTTTTGATCAATTTAAAGGGATAGTTCACTTTGAAATTAATTTTTTAGCTTACCTCAAGGGCATCCAAGATGTAGGTGTCTTTGTTTCCACAGCATTTTCAATTTTGATATTTTTAGCTCAAACCGTTGTTGTCTGCCAGTCATATAATGGAAGTCTATGGAGCTCTCCTAAAAGAGCAAGCACAGAGAAGTCCAAATTAAACATGATTTAATAACTCATATATTTAAGTACACATTGATGGCCTAAGACACGAAACGAACAGTATTTATATCGTTTTTACCTCTTGTAACCACAGCCACGTCCAAGTGATCTGAAGGCACGGGCGCTTCGGTCTGCGCATGTGCCGGAAGTTATCTCTTGCGCGTGTACGTCACTCATTGTTTACACAGAGATTTCGAAAGTTTCACCTTTCATTGTAAAGATATAAACATATTTAGATATACCGAAATTCCTGCACAGTGAAAGGTAAAACTTTCGAAATCTCTGTGTAAACAATGAGTGACGTACGAGATCACTTCCGCCGCATGCGCAGACCAAAGCACCCGTGCCTACGGCTAAAAATATCAAAATTGAAAATACTGTGGAAACAAAGACTACATCTTGGATGCCCCTGAGGTAAGCTAAAACATATCAAAAATTAATTTCAAAGTGAACTATCCCTTTAGTGTGCCCCCCAAACTTTTGAATGGCAGTGGATCTGCCATAAGTTCATTTTGTCAATGTATAGGAGTTCTCCAGCTAGCATATTAGCATATTAGCTTTGAGGCAATGAGACTTGTTTTAATTTAATGGGGTCTTCAATGTAAATCAGTAGTGCTTAAAGGTTTAAAAAAATGTCCTCTATTTTACTTTTTACACTTCAGTGGAACACACTCAAAAGGATTAAAGAGTGTACTGAATCTTTTGGAAACATCTACTTTTTTCTCTTAAGTCGCTATGATGTGCTGGCATAAATAAAAACAGATGGCTATGTATTGTGAGAAAGTCCTGCGGGGGAGTGCACTAACATTATGCCAAAGACCCCGTCACATTTACTCTCCATCTCTGTCTGATTAGCATTTCAACTCAGTTGTCAGGTTTGCTTGATATGTAATCTGATTTGTGGGTCAGAAAGAGAGTCTCTCTTCTAGTAAGGAACATAATAGCAGTGTTATGCTGCCTTCACGGGTTATCAGAATTTTCGATTTTGAACTGTAAAAAGCCTACACGTGCTTGTAGAACTAGTAATTAAAACAGTTATGACTTGTACCACATCCGCTGTACCACCTGACAACTGCAGATTAACCTTTCATCATTTCACCGTTCACGCCACATTGTTATGAGATTTCAACTTGTAAAAGGAGTTCAGATCCTTGTAAAGCTCGTAATTACAGCTTGTAAGGTGGGAATTTTCAGAGAGCTTCTACGCATCACGTGACGTCTGTCTACGTCTGCAGATTCAGTGGTCATTGGAGGCTGCTTCATTTCAGTAAACTGGCCAGTAAATTCCAAAGTCAATAAATTACAACAATTTATCCTTCACTAGGAATAACAGTCCATTATATAATAGTTACTGTTCTGAAATAATAGTACATCCTTAATGACGCATGCGCCCAATAGTTGCGACGAACTGAAGGCGTTTTTGCTGTTGCTCTGTATACGTCTATGGTCATTGCGGTCCAGGAATTATACGCTTTTAAAGTGGATTTACTTAACATAAAGTTAACAAAAGTTATCGTGAGGATTGTATTGTTTAAAGCACATGTCTTAACAAATGTCAGTAGACAGGGAAGATTTTAAAACGAGCTGTTCATTCATAAATACGGAAGATCGCTGTGCAAATACAGACTGAAAGTGTGGCGCTGAAAAGGGACGTGGCAACATAAGGTCTATAGAAACGCATAATTTCCAGTCAAAGGACTTGAACAGTTATGAATAGAATGTCACGTGTCATCACCTTGAGACTAACGTTACGTAATAACGGCATGGCGAGAAAGCAGCATTAAGGTGTGTTAGACTTGAAGTAGCGCTGTGCAAACCAATCGGTGTACGACAAGAGTGATTTGAAATCATACAGTGTTTAATTAATAGCAATTATGACACGAATGCAGCATTTGATACCAAAGTTCTTGAGCTGGACGTGCCATAAATTTTAAACATCGAGAAATCTGAAATCTTTTTTTTTTTTTTTTTGGACCCAAGCAGACAAAAAGTCTATATCATATACCAGCCCGTTCTCATCCTTTAACGTCATATAGAACGCTATATGCAAAAACGGCGCTATACTACGCACATGGCTCCCTTTATCGTTAATATAACACGCGAACCCAAGACGTTATAAATCCTTTAGCGTGAATATGACACGCACACCCTACCCCACACCTAAACTTAGCCCTCACAGCACGTGTTATATTAACGATAACGGGTGCCATGTGCGTAGTATAGCGCCGTTTTGTCACTAGCGTTCTATATGACGTTAAAGGATGAGAATGCGTTGCAGCCCGTTCTCATCCTTTAACGTCATATAGAACGCTATATGCAAAAACGGCGCTATACTACGCACATGGCTCCCTTTATCGTTAATATAACACAGCCATACATATAACAATGAGGCAATAATAACAATTTGGTTCAATCAAAGTATCAAAGGCAAATAAACATGGTTTTTACAACAATGTGAAAATATATAGGCCAAATAGAACAATCTTCTTATGAACACTATGTTTTATAACAAATGCCTGCAGAAGGCGCCAACGGCATGGTGTTTTTGCACTTTAACCCTTGTGCATCAATTAAAAAAAGTTACACATACGTAAAGAGAGGACAAACATGTCCATGTCAAAAAACTGTCATAAAAATGTGACACTTTGGAGCACAGACTTAAGTTTGGTATCATTTTAAAGAAGACCCTTTGCAGATTATTGCTGAAGTAAAAAATATAATAATAAGTAAATCGAAAAAAAGTTATATAGGTATAGGTTTATGAAAATTATTTATAAAAAAAATATTTTATATAAAATATATATTTTATAAATCAGGTTGAACTCAAAACTGCAATAAAATCAAAGCCATACATCTAAATAGGTTGTGTTCCAAATTTGAGGATGATATCTCAAAAAATGAGCTTTCGGTAACAGTTTGTTTGGGCGTAGTAACATATTTTCCCCATTGGGTGCCAGCAAAACCCCACTGGTGCTCACAGTGATTGGATCTGAATTTGCAGTTTTTCTCTCTCAGTATTACAAACACACACACACACATACATATTTTTTTATAACACACATTCTAACCACACTCTGAGATCCATACCAACACACCCACACAAATATCGTTGCATAATTTATCCAGTTGGCTCTATAGTATGCCGAACCAGAAAACAGGAATAAAGCGATATTTGTTTTATAGGCCAAACTTAAAAAAAATGACACCATCTGATAAAAAATAGTAAAAAATAAAATGTTGAAGCCTTGCCATCAGAATGAAAGCCTCTTAAAAAAGATTGCATCATTTATAGTTAACTGAACCGGGGATTAAAAATGGCAGTTTTAATGTGTTTCAATTACATTTTTGTCGGCTGAGAGGGAGTATTTTTTGTACCTAATGCAAAAAAATATTTTTTTTTAAGAAAATGACGGTGAAATAGTAAAATTCCAATAAAAATACACACCTGTGCCAGTTTTTTGCAGTTAGTTTTAACACAGGTAAAGTGATCAAAAAAAAAAAAACAAAAAAAAACTGAAAAGGACAAAAATGTCCATAAGGATGCACAAGGGTTAAAGCAGATTGTGTTAAATCAAATCGCCCTTTAATTAAAATGTTTGATTAATATTTAATGTTTAATATTTGGACAGTTGCTTTCCACTCCTTTATGAAGACAACGCAACAGCCACCGAAATGGACATCAAAACAAGCAAACATAAAGCGAGGGTTTTATTCTGAAATAGCGATGAACAGTTCGCATATTTAAAAACATAATATTCTCCTGCGTTAGCGTAGGTTTATAAATTACTTACCTTACAAATTTGATGAAATATCGCACATTGCGTTCCCAGATGATAAACAATACAAATTGTTGTTTTAACACGTTATAAACAAACAAAAGTACCAAACACGCAGCATGCAGAGATGAAGTTCACTCCACGCACCCTAATGATAACAGGTGATGATGACGTACATCCATGAGCACGCTCTCAGACGCACGTAACGCATGTTAAAGCGCATATTAAACCCGCAGGACATATACTTATTTAATTGAACCACAGTCTTTATGAATTCATAATGGCCCTCATTTATCATTGTTGCGTAGAAATGGGTGTATATGTTGGCGTAAGATTATGCTTACACTCCCTCTCACCGCCTGATTTATGAAGATGTGCGTACCTTTGAAATCCAGGTGTACGCAATGCCTGCCCTTGATAAATCCCGCGGCCGAAAACGATCGTCATTAGAATAACACGCCCCTAAATATTCAAGTCTTCGCTCCCCCCACGCCCTCATTACGCCATGGACACATGGAAGACGGCAAAGAAGAGAAACTTCTCAGACGTGGAGCCGAAATGACCTATCAGTATCACAATGAATTATTTTACAGCACGTCTTTTGAAATTAATTTCGAATCACGTCACCTGTATAATAGTGATGATGATGATGATGATGATGATGATGATGATGATGATGTGATGTGAAGTATACCATTCATTCAAATTAATAATTGCATGACGATTTGTAATAGTATTCTTCTTATTATGATTTGTATTAATGATGCTTATTGTTATTTAGAAGAAGGATGTCGTTATTATTATTTTGTATTATTATCATTTAAAATAAGAAGGACGTATTTTTTATATTTTGTCAGTCTGAATTATTTTTTGGTCATTGAAAGCCTTTCATTAGGCTACCGAACCCAGTCCGTGCGCACCTGCCGGGGATAATCCTGCAACGTCAGGGTAAAGCGGGCTCGCGTCGCAACTGAACACTTGGATAAAATGGCCATATGACAACGTCCGTTGAAAAACAACAGCACTTTTTGTCCACAAAAGCATTAAATCTGTGAAATTAATGTATTTTCCATTGTTTATCTCAGATTTTGCCTGAACGATCTGCGCTTCGTCATTCTTCAAAAAGTGATGCAATCTGAGCACCGTTTAAGATTGAATAGGCGACATATTATGTCTAAATTCTCACAAACAAATGCCTGCCTCAGTGCCTCCAAAGTTTATTTTTCGAAATAGGGAAGTAGTTTTACTAATAGCTAATATTCAAGCAGTGCTGTCCGATTTTGTTATATAAGAGGCATATTCTCTAGCCATTGTCTAGGCAAGTGCCGTTGAATAAGTAACGGCTGAAGGTACTACTCTTGTACTTTGTTTATTTAGAAAATGGTTAGTTCCTTGATTCTGATTGGTCATAGCTGTGCTTTATTCATGATAAACACGTTCTCATCCTAGGGCGTCGTATTTAGCGTCAATACACACGCACAGAGCTTTGTTCGGTTATGGGTAGGTTTAATTCTTTGGGTTAGGGTTAGATGGCCCATATTGGCCCATATATCTGCATCTCATATTGACGCTGAAGGGTGCCATGTGCATTGGATGTAGACGAAATGTCAAAAGCGTCAGTATATAACGCCTTGGGATGAGAATGGGCTGGCTATGACCCTTTCACACAACGGTATATTTATCACTGCGCAACACTGCAGTTCCTATGATGTTTTTATTTGAACTTTCATGCATATTACACACGAACGTTGTTGCTGTTCATGGTCCGGGACTTTTTTTCTAGCGGAAGGAAAGCTTTTAATGATTTTACTTCATTAAAGTTGCACTAATATATATTTTTTTTACTTTAATATTTTATATTGTGTGGTAGCCGTTTCATAAAAGCAATAAGGTACAAGAGCCTGCGCTGTATCGTGAACTCCGCTTCACGTTGATAGGGTTGTGGGGGTTCAAAAGGGTAGAGAAACACAGCTGTAATGGATAGTAGCTCAGGGTTTGGTCAATTTGTCTTCAAGTTTTCTCAGGACCGTGATAAACACTTCTCTCCTCTCTTTACCTTTACAGTTGAACGTGAAGTGGATTTACTTGCAGGCGGCATGTGGCATGTGGCATGAGAGTCTGAGGTCAGCTCTCTCCTGCTACCCCTCTGGCGAGTTCATAGCAGACAGACTTCCGTCCTGATTCACCTGACCATTAGAGTGAACCCATAAGCTAAAGAACTTGGGGAAGAGGCCAAAAACCTGTTTGAACAACAATGCTTCAAGCTGTGGTACGGAGGATGCTATATGAAGGAAACTGAGGAAATGAATCAGATGGTTTAAAAAGATTTGGTTCTACCATCTACATCTTCGATTTGTACCTAGTAATGTTTTGTCCTGAACTCTAAAGTCTTTGTTTTTTAAGAGACTGATACACTTAAAGGAGAACTCCGGTCAATTTTAACATTGAGCTCATTTTTCTCATTAACCCTTTAAGGGGCAAGCATAAATCATTTTGATGGAAAAACGATTCACTGCTATTTTTGTATGTATCTAGACTAAAATGACAGAGTTCATGCATTTTTTTTCAAAATATGACCTATAGTTTCTAAGTTACACTCTGTATCTCCCGAGATACATTGCCCATTTAGGGATACATTTTGCAATTTTCTTTTTTTTTTTTATTGTTCATATGACAACTTTTAAAACATTTAATGAACAATTAATTAGCTACAATTTTCATATTATCCATACAACATTAGAAAAATTGGAAAAAACTGATCTTTTTCTCCCAAGATGCATTGCCTATGTAGGATATACATTTAATATTTCATAACTTTTTAAACAGTTCATGTGCCGATTTTTAAAACACCTTTTTCCTGTTTTGTTTTTTTAACTCTACCATCTTCGATGTGGTGCCCCACAACAGATATATTCTATGGGCAATGGAAGCTAACAAAACAGTTGCGAGCATTTTGTCCAGTGACCAGGCAAAGCCTCACTTTGCACTTCTGACACATGATGGATATCTGCCCATCCTGGCACATCCAAAACCTTTATCCCATTCAATATCTGTAGAGAACAGGCCTCAAAACATGAGAATATCTGTGAGTGATCAGCCCTGGCAAATACCCTTATATGGGCAATGTATCCCCCGGGATACAAACATTCAATGCCTGATAATCAAAGTTGTGAGAAGATTATTTTGAAAATATCAACACGAACATGTAAAACTATCCTTAAAAAAACTACTTTCTAAAACAAAATCACTCTAAAATATCATAATCGTGAAAAATATAAAAACACTTTGCTCATGGCCAGTGCCTTTGTCCACGTATGCTGCCTTTTTGGAGTTTGATACAAATATTTGGAATGTTATAGCAAAAAGTCACATGACCTTATTACATGACCCATCACTCCTAATGTACAAAAAAATGAGCTCAATGTTAAAATTGACCGGAGTTCTCATTTAAGTGTATCAGTATCTAAAAAAAAAAAAAAAAAAAAAAAAGACTTTAGAGTTCGGGACAAAACATTACTAGGTACAAATAATAATAATAAAAAAAGCTTTTTTCTGTCAAATGTCCATTAAATGAATCTTAATTTTGTGAACATATTATACATTCAAAATAAATGTGAAGTATTGAATTAAAATGAATTAAACACGAACTTTGAAAACAAAATTCATGTAGCCAATTTATTATACAGTCTGGTGAAAAGCAACTACATTTGCGTTGGCATTAATTTTATGCTGTGAAGCATTTTTTTTTTAATTAATCTAATTCACATTTTTTGACATAATTGTTTACATAAATATTTAAATGTTAAATATGAATTTATTTATTTCAAGAAAATATGTGATTTAGTGTTTATGTAATTGTACAAAAAAGTATTAAAAAATGTGTAATGTCAAAAATGTATTAAATTAAATAGAAATATTTGTATTAGTCATATCAGACCTTTGGACTATATTGTATATTCAGTAAGCATGAAGCGGAAGTCTTTCATTTCCATTGTGACGTATATACATGAAACGGTTTCTCAAAAAAAAATAAAAAAATAAATTGGCACAGATAAAATTCACCATGAAATCCAAACTGACAATTCTTATTTTTTCTATAGAACATTGCAGTATTTATAATAAATAGGCCTACCGAAATATTCCATAGAATATATGAGAATTGTCCATTTGGATTCCATGGTGATTTTATCGATCTGAAACTCTGTTATTCACTCACTATTAAAACCACAATGAGACAAATTGGTACTCTGTTGTCTCTGAAACAAGTGTGTAAAGCACATTCAGGCTAGCCAGTGATTCTGTGGGACTCTGCTCTGACCCCTCTATCACTCGTTTTACCTCACTGTCACAACTGACAGGCTTCTTCTCTTTCCATGCAGCAAAACAGTGACACTGACTCTGTCCTGTCAATTATTTATGTCTAAGTGCCCAGCCTTGTATCGTATGCTCTCTCTTCTCATTGCACTCTGTCTCGGCCCCTCCATTCCATTCGCCTTCTGCACTTTGGCTGATAAAATTGAGTTGTTATTTTTGAGATGCTTTTACTTATGCAATAAGCTGTGAGAGGTTTATCTTTACAGCGAATTTCCAACCGGTAAAGGTTGTTAGGCATGACCTTCTTAGGCATGTTTATAAAATCTCATAAATCTCGAGTGGCTTATTAAACCTGTTTAAAATCATGTGAAGTCACATGTGATGATGACTTATTGAATCACTAATTGAAAAAAAATTGAAGTCGCAACATAAACAAAAACTACTCGCTATCAAAGTAAATATCAGTGATTAAGATCATTTGAACCCTTGAACACAGTGTGGTTTTCGTCCAGGCCGTGGAACACTGGACCAGCTCTATACACTATACAGGGTGCAGGAGGGTTCATGGGAGTTTGCCCAACCAGTCCACATGTGTTTTGTGGATTTGGAGAGGCCATTCGTCTGTATCCCCCGAGGCGGCCTGTGGAAGGTGCTCCGGGAATTTGGGGTCCGGGGTATTTGCTAAGGACTGTCCAGTCCCTGTATGACCGAAACAGGAGCTTGGTTCGCATTGCCAGTAGTAAGTCAGACTTCTTCCCAGTGCATGTTGGACTCCGGCAGGGCTGCCCTTTGTCGCTGGTTCTGTTTATCATTTTTATGGACAGAATTTGTAGGTGCAGTGTCAGGTTTTGGGACCATGCAATTTCGTCTCTGCTTTTTGCGGATGATGTTGTCGTGTTGGCCCCTTCACACCAGGACCTTCAGCATGCACTGGGACGGTTTGCAGCCGAGTGTGAAGCGGCTGGGATGAGAAGAATCAGCACCTCCAAATCCGAAGCCATGGTCCTCAGTCGGAAAACGGTGGCTTGCTCACTTCAGGTTGGTGGAGAAATCCTTCCTCAAGTGGAGGAGTTTTAGTATCTTGGTGTTTTGTTCACGAGTGAGGGAAGGATGGAACGGGAGAGTGACAGACGGATCGGTGCTTCTGCAGCAATGCGGTCGATGTACCGGTCTGTTGTGGTAAAGAAGGAGCTGAGCCGTAAGGCAAAGCTCTCGATTTACCAGTCAATCTACGTTCCTACTCTCACCTACGGTCACGATCGAAAGGACAAGATCCCGGACACAGGCGGCTGAAATGAGCTTTCTCCGCAGGGTGGCTGGGCGATCTCTTAGAGATAGGGTGAGAAGCTCGGTCACTCGAGAGGAGTTCAGAGTAGAGCTGCTGCTCCTCCACATCGAGAGGGGTCAGCTGAGGTGGCTCGGGCATCTGTTCCGGATGCCTCCTGGACGCCTCCCCGGGAGGTGTTCCGGGCACGTCCCACTGGGCGGAGGCCCCGGGGAAGACCTAGGACACGCTGGAGAGACTATGTCTCCTGGCTGGTCTGGCAATGCCTCGGTGTCCACCCTGAAGAGCTGGAGGAAGTGTCTAGAGAGAGGAAAGTCTGGGCTTCTCTGGTTAGACTGCTGCCCGCGCGATAAGCGGAAGAAGATGGGTGGATGGATGGATGAACCCTTGAATCACTGTTGAAATCCAATCTGCATTACATCACATAAATGATGTGTTTATGGAAATAGTGGAAGATGTTTTGCATTGAATCTCGATGGTATGTTACAGTATGCTAATTGAAACACTGAACTGACTTGAGCTGAATAATGAGACTATTAAGCTGCTATACAATAGAATTTTAATGTGTCACATGTGTCACATATTTGATGAAGTTTAGATTATTGATTGTGTTGTTCCCCTGTTCCCTGTGAAGCTGCTTTGCAAAAAATCTGCACTAAACAATAGTGCTATATAAATGACTTGACTTGACATATAAGGAATCTTCTTTTATAGTTAAGGTTCTCCATTTTTTTACTTTTTAAAATTGGGGATATTTAACAAAAGTTTGTAAGGGCAAAATCTGTGAGAGCAAATTACAAAAAATCCCTACTCAACCAGAGGTCAGGTTGAACAAGTTAACTCACATTATGAAACACTTGTGTGTAGTACATTTTCAAAACTCATAATACTAATATTAATATTATACTAATACTCACAACAGATCATCGAAATTGCTTTTTTTTTCAAACATTTCATGATGTCTTAACTCATCGTTAGTTCATAGTAAAGTTATTAATTCAGCTATTAGTACATGATTATTAATGTACTGCTATTGTAAAGTGTTACCCAGTGATTAAACCAAATGTTCTAATTTCATATTACAATAATCTTGAAACACTGATTATGTGGACTGAAAATGTGCATAACAAAAGCATGGCATCAGGTTCTGAAAGAATAATGTGTTACGTGATCAGTTTGGATTTTTGAAGAAGAGTTTTGAAAATATACACCCTGTGAAAATTGCACCAAAGAATTAAAACAACAACAACAACGATATGTTAAATGGTCCCATTTTTTTGTAAACAATATTAATTTTATAAATGTTGGACATTCCTAATCAGACACTTGCTAAGTTATTGATATTATTAGCTTATAAATAACATGTAACATTATTCACTTAAAACGGGTGGGTGGAGATGGATGGATGGATGGATGGATGGATGGATGGATGGATGGATGGATGGATGGATGGATGGATGGATGGATGGATGGATGGATGGATGGATGGATGGATGGATGGATGGATGGATGGATGGATGGATGGATGGATGGATGGATGGATGGATGGATGGATGGATGGATGGATGGATGGATGGATGGATGGATGGATGGATGGATGGATGGATGGATGGATGGATGGATGGATGGATGGATGGATGGATGGATGGATGGATGGATAGATAGATAGATAGATAGATAGATAGATAGATAGATAGATAGATAGATAGATAGATAGATAGATAGATAGATAGATAGATAGATAGATAGATAGATAGATAGATAGATAGATAGATAGATAGATAGATAGATAGATAGATAGTGGATGGATCTACAGCAAGTTGTCCTTGCATTATAATCTTTTAAACAAAGTGTAGAAATATTGTTCCTGAAAATTGTGTTGTTTTTTTTTTTTTACTTTTTTTTATTGCTCAATGCACATGCCGCAGAGAAAAGTGCTGACATTCATTCAAGGAAAAGTATTTGTGCCAAATATTTGATCCATTTTGGCACACTGTAAATCTTCCTCTTAAAAGCCATTATTCTGAAATATTTCCATCAGGGGCTTGCACCGGCCCATTACCTCCCGCCCCTTTTCAGACAAAGTACATTCAGTTTAGTATAATGGCTCTCAGCCTCATAAAAACGCAATAGGTTTGCATTAGAGATATAAACGCACCCTGTTAACCACCATCCATCAATCAAACAAATTCATAGACAGAACAATGTTTATGTTATACGCTTGTCTATAATCACAATAATATATAATTTTATTAAAGATATAATTCCCTGTCCAAGGCCACTCCCAGTCTTCCCCTATTGACCTAACCAGAGTCAAATACTGCCTTGCTTGGGCAGGAAATACTTCTTGGCAAACTTTTAGTCACAATAATGTGTTGTTCCCAGGTGCAAGATAACAATTCAAATAGTAAACGTTTAGTGGAAGTGAGTTATTTTTGGTTTCAAGTGAAGGATCCAGCACGTTGTAGGCAGTGGCTAAAGGCTGCAAAGATTCGTAAATATGGAGAGAACCCCACAACAGAAAACCTGAAAAACCTGTTTTCACATGAGAAATGCATTATTTTTGCACAAAATTTTGTTTTGGACAAACAAAATAAATAAATAAATATATTCTTACATACTGAACTCCACCCGCCAGCTTTTTTTTTTTTTTTAAAGTTGCCAGCCACTGCCAGCATTAAAAAAAAAATAAAAAAAATTATGGCCCCCAGAATATTTTGTTATATAAATATCTAAACATGTCACTTGTTCAGATATTCATTTCACGGATTTAAACTGTAATGTAACGCAGCGCTTTTTCACTTGGTCTGCACTATCATTCTCAAGGTCGGACATCCGGGACTTTTACTCCTGTGCGCGCATAGCAACGCGGCGAAGGGTAAAACAAACAAGCCCCCGCCATTAAGCTACTCGAAAGCGGGAGATAAATACGCGTCTAAAATGAATCTAAATAGAAATGTAATCTCAAATGAATGGACAAATTGAGGGACAAATCAAAGAATAACAATATAATACCACTGCAGGGATGGCCACTCAATTTTCTGCTATGTTATGACATTGCTATGCATAATGGTCGGCAGCTCTACACCGATAAGCAACAATGAAATGCACTAGTGTTTTTGTGTTAGCCTTTTTTGGCTTTTTTTTAATAAACTGTGTCCCTCACTGACATTGTAGCTACAAGTTGTGCCACTGACAGACTGAGCTCATTACAGCAACGCCACTTTGTAACACAGTGCTTTTGAATAAACAGTTTTTTTAATGAATAAAAAAATCGATAACATAGTTAATATGTTATCGATGCTTGATTGGTATTTAAACATGACTGCAAGTGTAGGACACATGGTATGTACACATGGTGTTCAGGGGATTTGATGAGGTGGGCCATGCTTTTGGGTTGTTGTACCAAGACTCAGCTGGATGCCGATAGGGACAAGATTGTAATGTTAAACCTACAAGCGACAGCTTTCTGTGGTACCTGGTCAATGCAGGCGCTAGGAGACTGTCTATATATTGATACGACATTATGTAATAACAGATGAAGAAGATATAAATTCATATAGCTAGCTGCTAGCGCCTTTCACAGACATGTAACGTTAGCAAGTCACAAAGCCTTTTACATGAGTGTTTTATTATTCACTTCTCACCACCGACATACATCCGCATACACAGATATCATTCATTATTAATACAAAGTAGTCCGTTAGTATCAATAACTGACATAATCCACAGCAAAACTTCTGTGAATAGATACCTTTTTGATTTGCCTCGGGCATTGACTTCGGTTTGTTTTACCCTTCGTGGCCGGTTGCTATGCAGGTCACATGATTAGTGACGTAACGCCGACCGCAAGAATACTAAAATGCATTTTATTTACTCTCCTGTCTAATAAAGTACATGCAAGAGCGGTGTCTCTGTTAACTCGAAGTTTGTTGCAAAGCTCCCGGCATCTCAAAAACACAACCCCGATATAGATCCTCGTTTTATTTTTCTAAAGTCTCCTTTCCATGATCCATATTTGAACGAAACAACAAAAACGTGCCGCTAGACGTTACGCAGTTGTTTAGGTCTGTTGCCACGGTTACTATGGCAGTACAAGTGGATACCAGCGATAACGCAGATATTACATTATTGAAAGGCGACAAGTGGGCAAATTTTCAAATTCTTGGAAATATTTATATTAATGTAAGAACACAATTGAACGAAATATAATTTAATATATCAACAATTAAATGTGGGCAAGTTTCATAAATAATAATAATAATAATAATAATTCTCAAAGACTACATCCAGATTGGATTCAGAAGGATGATCAAAATATAGAAGGATGAGATTGAGTTCATCAACACCCCCAAACTTTCACAGTTCTATAGCTCATCTTGGGTCGACATTTCATTCAGTAACATCAGGCAGTTTTGATATATATGCTGTTTAATGTTGGTGATTTTACATATACAGATGCTTACAATTGTTATCGCTTGTTTCTGCATCTCCTTCGCATGTGCTTTGATCAGGAGAGTCAGTAATCTTTCAGAATATGTGTAAAAGCGCCCCCTAATGTGTAACAGTGAAAATACGAAAAGCTGGGCAATTTGGTTAATGGCAGGGAAGCGTTGTCTCACAAATGGCAGAAATTTCCATCAATAGGGAGGAAAGAGTTACATACATTTCAACTTAATGTATAATGTGCATTTCATGCTAAACCACCAATCAAATAGTTCTTATCTAATTGACATTCCTTGGCTTTAAGACAATGTAAAAACTGTGATTTTTAAATGAAGTACAACCGTCTCACTTTCATCAAAGCCGAATGTACAACAGTTATTGGAAAAGCTCTCATAAAAGCATTCATTTCATTTCTAGACAGGATTCACCATATGTCACACTTGATGATTTGTCAAAGGTTAGAGAACATGGGAGGTTGCGGGACGGCCGCACCTGAAGATGCAGCCTATTCTCGTTCAGCTCGACCTTAACAAGGTGAGCAGAGAGCCTCCACAGGGGTGCTTTACAGCCTCTGTGTCATTTCATCTGTCAGGCCACACAAGATCACAACACAATAAACTTGTCAACTTTCAAGAAATTACTGCAACCAAACTCATTCCCTCTCACTCAGTGAAAGAGCGGGTGACATTGGATCTTTTATAAGACCACGTGGAGGTCAGAGAATCTACTGCTTCTACGTGTGGAATTAAGGTTCCTGGTGGCTCCTTATTTATGGCTGTAGAGGCCCAAGGTTCTAGTTAAAATTCTAATTAAGGTGGCTTGAGAAACACTGATTGAACTGTGTTATGATTACACATGCTACACATATGTCATAATTATTACTCTCAAGAGTTACACTTACACCTCCTAGAACAATTATTTACTGATTGCAATTAAGGTAATTTCAACCCGATCTTACGACCAAGTCGTACGAATTCGACGAATGATTAAAAAGTGGCTAATTCGTAACAATTCATACGACCTCACTCGTACGAATTAATACGATTTTGCTAAATCGTACATATTTTACGAATTGGCCAATTCGTATGAATTCGTACGAATGACCTACCCCTTACCCCGCCCCTAAACCTAACCATCACGTGGGTTTAGACAAATCGTACGAATTAGTACGAGTGAGGTCGTACGAATTAGTACGAATTAGCCACTTTTTAATCATGCGTCGAATTCGTACGAATTGGTCGTGAGATAGTGTTGGGTAATTTGCTCTAAAATCATCTGTATTTAGTGACAGAAAGTTGAGCACATATTGGTTAATTGAGATGCAGGTGGAATGTTGGGGATTCATGGCATGCTAGGCTAGCATTGGGTAGCAGCTGCAGTCTTTAGAACAGTGTATCTGTGTAGACAATGTAAAGAGCAGAATCATCTGTTTCTAAGAGTTTAATCTCTGTTGGTATTGTTTCCATTGCTGAGGGTGTTAGTTTGGTCACGGGAAATTTTGTTGTGAGAGCTATGCCTTAGCTTGTTAAAGGTGTTGGTCTGCAGCTAGGAAATGACTTAGCAGGGAATCAGGCTTTAATTCTCCCATTGTTACATCAGCCCCTTGCAAAGTCCTTATCCTGGTGGTGTTAGAAAGGGTTACCCGCTTACAGTTTCAACAGGACATGGAGTGGCAGTAGATGGGGCCCATATCAGCCTAAAAGGAGTCCCTAGGTAAGCCTGGTAACACCTTGTTCTCCCACTTATTTGGTGAGGTGAGTAGGAAGAATTTCAGTAGGGATGATCTTGTTGAGGCTCAGAGGATGGACCCAGGTTTAACTACGTTGTGAGAAACTGCTGTCTCTTAGGCAGAGAATAAATAACAGAAGGCATACACTGACGTGATGGGGGTTTGAAGCGAAAATTGTGGCCCCCTGATCGCCCCAGCTACAGAAGATTGGTAGATCAAACTGTGATTCCACAAAGCTTTTGTTTGCGTTCACTTGACAATTTGATTTCTGAACAGCGATTTGATTAATGACAGAATGAGTGGAGCTCACTTGGTTCTGAAGCCAAAAACTGATGCTTTTCCCAAACCATGACTAAATGACTCCATTGATCGAATTGGTAAGGCAGAGGTTAAAATGGTATTGGCAGGTGTATTTAACCCAGCGTGAGTTTTTCAAGGTGACTGTTATTTAGAACTTGTAACTTTAATGTTTCCATGGTGACGTGTCATTGCTTGTCACGTGACACAGCACAACCACAACACAGTGCTGAATGAATGAAGAAATGAAAGCTTTAGCTTAAGTTCTGTCAGGAAGACTCAATCAGCGCGTCATGTATTACCTCACTTTTATCCAATCAGGTGTTAACACTAACAGTATAAAAGATTGGTACTTACACTTGTCTGAGTTCGCAGATGCTCTCACTGCCATTTACCTCCATCCTCCACAACCACCACCAAGATGGTACCTTTCCCTCCATCCTTCCTATCACCACCACCAGGATGATCCCTTCCTTACCTCCAGGGGGGTCGGCTGCGCCCCGCCTTCATTCTCAGGCGGGGCATGCAAATTCGGCTAACCTCGCTTTACTCGCTAAGGAACGGGGCCTACGCAAAAGAACTTATAAATTTATGCTTGTTGAGCTGTCAATAAATTTACACTGCTATTCAATTTATCCCCCAAGTCTTTCTGGTAGAACTTCTTTTATGTCATTTTTCCTTTTTTATTAAAAATATCCACAAATGAATTAGCTATAGCATGAAACACTAATATTTTTTAGTGTTAAAAAAATATTTTTTTTATTTTTTAGGGTACCCTAAACGTCGGTTACATGACGATGCCGGGCCGTCATACAACTGACGCTTTACCATTAAGGTCGGTTAGGTGATGGGGTAGGTTTAGGGGTAGGTTTAGGTCTGGGGTAGGGTTAGGATCCGATAACGTCATCTAACCGAGGTTTAACGGTACCCTAAAAAGGCGGATGTTGACATATGGTCAAAAGACTGCGCTGGCACAATGGGTGGCGCCATTTTAGTTTGTTTTTACAGTTCAGAGAATCAGATCTGTTGGATTTACAACACGTAAATTTCTCCACTTCTCATGAAATACATGAAAGTAAGTGGCCGGTGAACTGGGAGAAGAATGGGGTCAAATGTTAAGCTACTTACACAATGTGTATCTGATATGAATAAAACGTGTCATCATTAAAATGGAAAGGATTATTATTGCCGCTTCCATAGACATCAGTGAGCATTTTACAAACTTAAAATCATTGTTTTGCTAGTACTTATGTGTAATAAAATGTCTGAAACCTAAAATAAACATTATGTGGTTGAAAACACTCAATTGTTGTGATATGACAGGACCATAGACTGTAACAGGACTGAGTGAGTCCGTTTCTGGCTCAGCACCAGCCAACGCGTGAAAGCACGTTTGAATTTAGCAGTTGATCACGTGATGCACTGACCGTTCTAATCACACCGGTGTGATCGTACACTCCGTATACGCGTGAAAGGGTTAAGTAATAAATCTTTGTCTTTGTGACACCTGACACCCTAAACTGTTTTAAGGTTCTCCCTTTTGCAATGAAAAATGCACCTGCCACCTTTCAGTGACTAATGTTACTTATATTCAGTGACCGGCCAGAATATAATAACTGCTGGCCTCTTAAATGTGGCAACAGTACATAGCGCCTCATGGTCAGAGCATTTGGGGGATTTGTGATGACTGTTTCAAAGACTTTATGGACCTTGACTGGTTATCAATCTACCAAAATGTGAGCTGGGAAAGGGCCTAGTTACTTATTTGGGGGATGAAGTAGGTCACGGAAAGATGATCCATAGTCAAGCCAAAGCAAGAGTTATTTTGGATCTCCCCAGTCCACAGACTCTTCAGTTAATGCTGGCGCGGGATTTGCCATGATAGCGTGCCATGAGTCTGGTATTGATAGACCTTGTATATTTTTCTAAGAAGCTGAAAACACCTCAGAGATTGTATTCCACCATTCAGAAAGAGGCTTTCGCTCTGTTTTGGCTATTCGCCACAAGTTTATGTATCTAGTGCATGGGGAGACCTGTTGGTGTGTACAGATCATAACCCCTTGATTGTCCTTGCTAAGTTTCAGACATCTCATCAATGTGTGTTCTGTTGGAGTTTCTTTTACAGACATATAGCTTATTCATACAGAATGTGACTAGTAGAGATAATGTTATGGCAGATACCTTATCTAGGATGCCTGTACAATTTAAAGATTAGAGGGGTTAGGTGTATAGGGAATGATATGAGTTGAGATTGTACGTCTCAGGACATGATACATGATGATGATGATTACATTTATTTGTGTATGTATGTAATTTCTTAATGAGATGTGTAAATAAAACAAAGAGAAAAGTGAAATAGGTGGGTGGTTTGTTTAAAAAAAAACATTTTTAAGGAGGTAAGAATGTTAGGTATTTAAGTAGGGGCAATAGTGAAACATTTATAAAGAGAGTAGATGACGTCACTCACCTGTCTACAATGAAGCCAATGCTTTAAAGTGTTTACAATTCATTGAAGCTTGATTCTGTGCAAGTTATATATAAATGTGTCCCTTTCCAAATTTTCTTCCTGCACTATAAAGCTTTTATTCACTCATACTGCCTTTGCCCTTCATCTGTCCTTGTTAGTATAAATATTTCCTATAATAAGTCCAGGCATGTCAAGTTAAGAACAAAACATTCATTTTTATGGGGAGGAAATTGTTGAAGTATCAGCATGCAGGCTTACATTCAGGCACCAGGGCAGGATGCAACACACTGTTTTGTTCACAGCTTAGCCTCAAATACCCATTTCCCATCAGCCCAGCCCAGGTGAATGCACTCTAATCCCTGATCAGCTCGATGGTATTACGATATTAACAAAGACAAACAGGTAGGTGGATCCAGAGGTATGTGGATTTTATCTAGCTGTCTGTCCATCCGTCCATCCACCCATCCATCCATCCATCCATCAAACCTGTCCCATCCATCCATTTCAACAACTGTGTAACATTGCAGATTTTGATCCTGCTTTGTGTTTTTCATCTGTCTGTCCATCTATATTTCAATTCAAATATTTTAATTTTAATCAAATAATTTAGTACACATGTATTCTCCATTGCACCATTGTCTTTTCTTTGTCAATCCTTTTGTCCAAGAAATTTGCTGGTGCAATATGCTTGCAATAAATATTGTCTTCCTCCAAAAGCACAGACTCACCTCAAAAAATGTATTGCCCCAGTCATGTGTAAATCATCTCTTATCCCCTCGCTGATACCTGATCTTTCAGCCTTCGGTCTTGAAACGTCTTTCAAAAAGATTGCAGATAGGATGTCCTCAGCATTCCTGGTCCAAGGAAGAGCTGTAACAAATGCCATCTGAGATTAAATTTAGAGTGAGGGATGGGTCTTGTCTTGTTACCCTGTATAATGGAAAACAATGAGTCTTCTAGTGGAGTCTCCAGGCTGACACATTGACCTGGATAGACCATTACATCTTTTATTATCTGGAGAGCAGCTTCTTCTTCTTCTTCTTCTGGCATCCTATGAATGAATGCCAAAATACCAGAATCCAATGCAATGAATCCACAATTCAACATCTCCCTGTAAATAATGGGCAACAGATTCAATGATGTTAGAGCTTTGTTTCAGTTCATTATATTGGTTGATATTGAATATTTAATTGTTCACGCTAATTCCCTTTTAATTTTTCATTTAGATAATCTTTGCCATCATCCAAGGGCCAGATTTACTAAATAGGACAAATTATCATGAGAGTGCAATTCCAAAAAAAAATCCAGACGGGAGTGTAAAGTTCTGCTCATGATCTACTCATGACGCACAAAGTAAAGCACACACATCCGGATCATTTCCATAATCCATAAATTTCCAGAGAGGAATGATTCCGAGGAACCGTCTCTCCTTGGCGCCCTCCAGGGGGGCGATTCTCTGAGGAGAGTGGCAGTGCTTCGGTTGTTTGCTATTTCAGGGCACCGAGGTGTCAGCGTCCCCGTGCAATCCTCTGAGGAGGGTTGTAGAAGGGTCAGTTCAGTTGTTCCCTGCCAGTTCGCCGCTTCAGGGCGCCAAAATGATTGTTCAATCAAATCAAGAGGCCAGTCTCGAGAGACTGGTTCCCTCATTGGAATTTCTGGCAGTGTGGAAACTTCTGCCAAATATTTCTATATGGGTCCTGCACATAATAAAAAAGGGTTAGATATTTCAGTTCAGTTCTTGTCCGCACAGATTTCAGGGGGTCCTCCCTTCAGTAGTGGACTCACAGCAGGCTCTGGTTATGGAGCAGGAAGTACTGACACTTTATCAATAAGCACCAATAGAAAGAGTTTCTCCTCCCATTATTTCCTTGTTCCAAAGAAGGATGGAGGGTTGCGTCCTATTTAAGATCTGCACCATTTAAACAGCAGAGTTCAGAAACTCAATTTCAGAATGCTTACACTCAAACAGATTGTATCACAGATTCAGTCCGAGGACTGGTTTGTCACAATAGACTTGAAGGACGCGTATTTCCATGTATCTATCCATCCTCATCACAGAAAGTTCCTGAGCTTCGTTTTTGGGGGCGAAGCATACCAGTATCGGGTTCTTCCATTTGGCCTAGGTTCATCAACCCGCACCTTTACAAAACGCGTGGATGTCTGGCTCCTTTGAGACTCCAGGGTATTTGCATATTAAATTACATTGACGATTGGTTGATTTTATCTCAGTCAGAGCAGTTGGCAGTTTCAAGATATCGTTCTGTCCCACATAAAGTGTTTGGGGTTGCGGCTCAACACCAAAAACAGTGTGCTCCTCCCTGCTCCGAGGACCACTTTTCTAGGTGTAATTTGGGATTCGACCACAATGCAGGCATGTCTGTCTCCTGCACATATTTCTGCGATTCTCACAGCCGCAAAGAATGGGAAACTAGGCAATTAGTGTCTCTTCTTGATGGCTCTCCCATGGAGATTCCACTCAGCGGGGACCTGCTGTCCAAGGCAGGGGGCACGATATTTCACTCTCGGCCGGAGTTGTGGGAACTCTGGTCCTTGCCTCTGAGGGGGCCCGGCTCACAGAATCCGGTCTCTCAACTGAGGTCGTTGAGACCATTCTCCATTCCAGAGCTCCTTCCACGAGAAGACTTTATG
Organism: Pimephales promelas; assembly: GCF_988280905.1. NCBI lineage: Eukaryota > Metazoa > Chordata > Actinopteri > Cypriniformes > Leuciscidae > Pimephales > Pimephales promelas. Next base: position 13,880,233 of record NC_142789.1, on the reverse strand, counting down.
CATTGAAATGGAAATTATTCTCCACCTGGTGTGGTGAACGTCATTAAGATCCAGTTAACTGCCCTGTTGGTTCAGTTCTTGATTTCTTGCAAGACCGTTTCTCTGCTAGATTATCTCCTTCCACCCTAAAGGTTTACGTAGCGGCTTTATCGGCCTACCACACACCTCTGGGGGGTACCTCTATCGGGAGAGATCCTCTTATTACTCGTTTTCTCCGTGGTACACTGAAGTTGAGACCTGCACTGCACTCTAGAGCACCGGCTTGGGATTTGACCATTGTACTTAAGGGGCTGGATTTGGCTCCCTTCAACATTGAATAGGTTTCAGAAAAATTTTGGAGATTTGCATGGCCTGTCGGTTGCTCCTTCATGTCTGGAATTTGCACCTGGTATGATGAAGGCATTTATCTACACTAGATCGGGTTATATTCCTAAGCTCCCAGTTAATGTTGGGGGCCCAATAGTGTTGCAGGCCTTTTATCCTCCACCTTTTATTACCCCACCTCAGGAACTACTGAACCTATTATGTCCAGTTTGGGCATTGGATGCCTACGTTCACAGAGCTGCCCTGTGGCATAAATATGAACAATTATTTGTCTGCTTTGGGTCACTCAAGATAGGGTTCCCTGCATCTAAACAGGTGATGAGCAAATGGATAGTTGAGGCTATATCATTGGCTCTTGGTCCAGTTGACTGTGAGACCTAGGCTTTCCAGATGACTGAGGAGCACTGCTCTGTGAGATTAAAGTTCTATCTCTGATTATGCCAGAATCAGCCAATCGTCCAGGGTTGCGTTTCCCGAAAGCATCGTTGGTCGTAACTATGGTCGTAAGTTCTGTCGTTACCAATAGAGTTTAATGGAAATTGCGACCAACATGCGACCATAGTTGGCTAACGATGCTTTCGGGAAATGCACCCCAGATAGTTCAGAATTTGCAAGCCCTGATTTCTCAGGGGGGCGAGAGAAGCATCCATGCACTTTGTGAATGTATGGGGTGCTAAAGACAGGTCGAATGGCAGGACGGTGTATTGATATAGACCCCTTTTGCGCCGACGTCTCAGTTACATCACGGCGCTAGCTGGAGGCAAAACAAAGTAAAAACTGGAGGCCGCCAACACAAACCAGCACAGATTCGGCTACATAATAAGGAGCTTAAATTACTGTTACTATTATTAAATGTCATCTTGTTGTGTTGTCTGGTGCAAGAATTGATGAAAAATGAATATGCTGTATTTGGAATTTTTATTTCTAGAAAATATTCACATCATTAAAATTGCACTGTAATGTCACTCTTTATATTGTTAGGGTTAGGGTTAGGGTCTCGGCGCTGGCTCTGCAGAACTGCGGATCATACACACAAGTCTTGTACAGGACCATATAGGCATCTAAAGATGTATATGCCCTCAGTTTCTCTTTATGATCAGTTTCTATATAAGGTAGGTGTAGAAGTCAGGCCACTCACCCGAGGTAACGTAACATTAATCCTGTCAGATCGTCCATGCATTGAGTGAGTGTGTAGACCGCCAATCTGGTTCCGTCCGTTAAACTTTTGGAAATAACAATCGCAGTCCTGGACACTGAGTGACCTTACACATTAAGATAAAATCAGATTTTCTCCAGTCATTGTTAAAAAAACAAGCAAACAATACTTGCTAACTAGCGTTAGTGAAGCGGCCAGAGGGATCGTTCTGCCTCCACCTACAAAAAAACGTAACCATGTTTACCAACTGAAAAGGGGTCTATACCTGACTGTCGAAGGCGAATCTCAAGAATGGCTTGTGATTGGGTATCATCTGAATCTGAAAATAGGCATCTTTTTAGATCGAGAGAGATAAACCAGTCCCTCGAGGGAATGTGCGCAAGGATTTTTCTGGTCTCAGATCTAAAATAGGTCTGAGTGCCCCGTCCTTCTTGGGTAAGAGAAAATAATGGCTGTAAAAGTCTGACTTGCTCAGAGAAGGCGAAACCGGTTATATGGCCCCTTTGCACAGCAGCTTCGCTATTTCTGTGGGGAGTAGATGTGCTACTTCCACATTCACTGTTGTCGCGATCTGTGCTTGAAAGTGCGGGGGACAGCAACCTAACTGTAGCGAATAGCCCTGCCTTATTGTGTTTAGCACCCATACCTTAGGAATTGCTTCCCACACTTTTATACATGTAGCTAGGGGCAGAATGGCCTCCGTGTTCTGATCGTCGCACTGTGGGCTCGAGAACCGGATCCGGAGGTATAAGCACTGTGCTTGAATACGGCGGCTCACTGACAGCGGTGGTAGGCTGTTTCATATATGACGTCCTGATTGCTAAGAATGGGGAGTGTTTTGTGATCACTTTGTGATGCGCAAAAAGGAGGCATGTTTCGGCACAAACATTCCCTAGTGCTAGTTTGCAGTTCCAGAAAACAATTCCGGGTCCCACTTTATATTAAGTGGACCAGAAAAAAAAAAAAAAAAAAACTAGTCTAAAGTCAGTGACGCATTGTGCGGTTGTGAACAAAGCGCAATGCGTCACTGACTTTATGCTATTTTAAGAGCACATGCTTGGCCATAATGTAGCGGGTGCACAACGCGCATACACTTTGATTCTCTCATCAACACAGATGCAGCAGTTTTTATTTTTGCAAATCATACACTATAAGAAGGAAATATATTAACACATGAGGGAAATCATTGTGGTGTCCATGAAGATATATAAAAAAAATGTAGGCCTAAATCTAGCTTACACATTTACCCAAATTGTTCAGGCTAATTATAGTAAAGATGGATCAGACCTGTTTGCCCAATAGTGGCAACCTATGAATAATGACGCTATTTCACGCCAACCCCTTTTAAACTTGCGTCGGGAGCAAGAGTCATTTATCCCGCCGGTAAAATAGCATCAGTGCTCAAGACCCGCCCACAAAGTTACTTGCACTTCGCGCTTGATACTTGCGTTTCAGATCGTTAAAATAGGGCCCTTTATTTGATTTCTCTGGGCCGCCATGAAAACGGTGGTTGTGCGGAGGCGAGCGGGTCGTATTACCGCTCGTTGGCTGCTAAATATCCCACTGCAGTAGCCTGTTCTTAGGGGACTGACAGGGAGAGGAGCTTTGACGCTGGTCCGGCAGCAGCGGGACTCAGTCGTCTTTGCCCTCTTGCTGCCGCTTCGCGTGCTCGGGCTTCAATGCGATCTTCAGCCACCTTGTGGGGGAGGCAGCGTGTGACGGCTAGCTGAGCGCGAACAAGGCCGGCTGCCCTGTCGTCGATGTGTGCAGCCGCCGAGTCTGTTAGGCGCGAGCTCCTTTGGCGGTGACCACTCAAGGCCGTGTCAGTCGACGGTCTTCACTGAAGAGATGAAAATCAGGGACAAAGCCTCCGACCCATGCTTATATAAGCTAAGCCAGGGGTTCTCAACTCCAGTCCTCGCGACCCACTGCTCTGCATATTGTGTATGTCTCTCTAGACAGACTCTATGTCTATCCTAACGAGCTAAGGATCTGAATCAGGTGTGTTAAATAAGGGAGACATAAATAAGGTCGCGAGGACTTTTGAGAACCCCTGAGCTAAGCCACGCTCATTCTGGCGGTCTAAGACGCGTTGAGGGCGCGAGCGCCCTTCATTGGATGTGAAGTCACGTCGGGCTCAATGGTAGGCTGCTGCAGTTGCCACAAGGCAGTCTAGACAACCTGCTCTAGGTTAGTCTCAGCCTCAGACGTCACGCCCACGGAACGTTGGCTAAACGTCTGATGCATATGGCACACTTAACTGGAAACACTTCAGGAATATCGAAGTCGTCAGCGGATTTCCGGGGGGCGCGTTTATTTTCGGTCTTCCGGGAAACAAAGCGCAGTGTGATTGCGGAAGAAAAACTTTTATGTTTAACTTATATGAGTGACCTATGTGAGTGACAATGAGCATTTATCAAGATCAGCTAAACGTAGTTGTATGTCCCCTCCTATTCATTATGGAAGATCAAGTGAAGTACTTAATTGCGAAGGGGATATCAGCCGCGTTTGTGGGCAAACATGAAACAACAGACGCTGACATCGCAGCTGGCCGTTTCAGTATTCATATATAAGGCGCACACTGGATTAAAAGGCGCATAAGATACTGCAAAGTCAAACGTTTGACTGGGTTTGCGTTATGCATCCACTAGATGTGCTAAAGGCTAAAGGGAATGTAGCGAGTGCGCGGTGCCGTTTATTTAGTAAGCGTGAGCGCGCTGGGACGTAACTTACATTCACAGCCTGACTCATGTGAGTATTCAATGTGCGGCGGCTCGCTGACAGCTACAGCTGGCTGTTTTGAATGAGACGACCCGGTTACTGTGAACGGGGAGCGCTTTATGAACATTCAGTGACGCACGAGCAGCGCCGGGGACAGTGTGTCTGTTAAGAGTGAGCACTCGTGAGCGGGCACGTGATTTACACACATAACCTGATTTATACAAGGTTTAACTGGCCGTGTGACAAAGCAGGCATGAGATGGACATAAGCGCGGGTTCGTCGTTGAATTTAATAACGCGGAGCGTTGTTACGAGCGCCTCCGGTGACTGCTGCTGACTGACTTGTTGCACGCCGGTCTGTTGTTGTGGGGACATTTCCACGCCCCGAAACGTGACACTGAACAAAACGAACTGTAATTGGTTGTTTGACATGTCGGTCAAATGGCCTTATGGGCGGGGCCAAAGAAAGCTGCTATGAATTCCAGAGCTTCAGCCGTCAGTCTGAAGGTCTGGCTACGCGAGACTAGCTCTAGGTCCGCTAGCTGCTGCACTGTGTTGACAATGAATACAAAAATTAAGGATACTTTTTTGGCTTCATTATCTCGAAAAGATTAATCTTTTCCACAGCGTAAGCTAACTTCCGCAATACGAGAGAACCTCTAGTAAGAGAACACGTACTCTCTTTCTCTTGCTCTCTCTCCTACTCAAACACGTGCACATACAATATGGGCACACACTGGCTCAAAAACGTGCCGTCTGACGACTGTTCTGATGATTTTTTCAATAAAATGGTTTGACAACTTAAAAGCTAAATGACATTTCTCACTAGTGAGGTAATAACGGCATTGTTCTTGGTGAAGATAAACTTAGTTTTGCTATTAGTAGAGTCGAAGAGACGCACAGACTACACAGAGGTAATTCACACTAAATCTCTCCTCTAATAATAGCTGCATTAGTCCGCTAACAACGACTCAAGCCTCTGTTACTAGCTCTAAAATTACATTTTGAAATAAGCTACAGAGACTTAATGAGATGCGTAAGAAATTAGTCCTACACACAAGTGCATTTTAAGGACAAAAACCTGAAAAGTTTTGAAATATGCTTTGTGATCTGAAGAATGTTTTGAGGTGTCGCATCTGTAGTATAATAATGACTTCGGGCCATTGAATTACTGAAAAATATTCCCATACAAGGTATGTGTGCATTATTTTTTTCTAATAATTCAATTATTCCTATACATATGTATAACAGCTTATCTGTGAATTCATGGGAAAATATAATTAGATTTTTAGCAACAAAAATGATAAAAAGTGCATGAAAAAAAGTGAGACAATTCCATTTGGAAACACATCCGACGGAAGCAGTCCATCATGTAGTGAAGCACAGAACAGACATAATCTGCTGGAGGGGAGGAAGAGAGTGAGGCTGCATGGATTTTACCTGACAACACAGATCCCTGCAGGCCTCCAACTCTGGGTGACAAGATGACATCCTTTATCTGAATATCTGATGGGCCGTCCAATCACCTGATCCGTTCAAATTACAGCACTGAGAACATGAAGTTCCAGAGGTAGACACAAAGAGCTGATTAGTTTGGGGTCCATCCTTTATAAAGTGGGTAAATTATTAAATTACTGTAATAATTATAATATGCTGCTATCAGATTACTTGGCAGCCTGACACATTTGGGAGTAGTATTAGGTTTTCACATTTTGGATTTTGGCAAACAGGAACACACTGGAGAGTCACAAGAAATACTGTACATTTAAGTTAATGTTAACTCTGCACAGCTGATCTAACTGTTTTTAAAGGGAAAGTTCACCCAATATTGACATCATCATAATGTCATCTCAAACCCATGCATTCCCCTCATTTTTAATCTTAATTGAATTAAAAATATTAATATAGTGTAAATACTTTTAAGTCATCATGTGGTCCCCTTGGAAGTTTGCTGATGCCCCCTAGTGGGCCCCGGTCCCCTTGTTTAGAACCACTAATATACAGTAGACATTACCACTTCAAGAATATTTAATTCAAACTGACAAAATATATGTTTTAAATAAATAAGGATATGGATTTGCAACGTAAAAAAAAATCACTATCTACACGTACATTGAGAAACATTAAACATTTATATATATATATATATATATATATATATACCTTGAAGCGGTTTCTAGATATTACAGTAGGCTATACATGCTGTACAATAAATGCATTTAGACTCTGACCTCAGTGTTTTCACACTATAACAAATATTCAAACAATGTTAAATTCAATATTTAACCACTGTATTATTAATTTCCTGTAATAATTTAAAAGGCTGAATCAAACAAAGCACATACACTTTGCTGACTGTCCCGTTTCTTTCATCTCACCAACAGTATTTGGGTTTCTGGCAAAAGAAGTAATGCGTAGACGTCATAACATTTAATGCTCATGTTATCATGCACCTCAAGAGCTTTCTTTGATCACTGAGAGCTGTCATGCTTGTGTTCTTAAGCAATTGAAGATGAAAAGAAATACCTGTACTTCACCAAGAAAAAGGAAATATTGAATTTGCTCTTTTATTTAATTTCCTTGGGATCCAAAGCAATTCTGCTGGAGATTACAGTGAACATGTAAATTCTAATTAAATTGAACAAACTGCCGATGAACAGAGGCTCTTATGAATGATTCAGAAGCACACGGTTGGCATTCTCTACTCCTCTACTCGAAAGCCAGAGATACTATTGTGTGTATTAATTTACCACTCATAATAATTATTACAGGTGACAATCACTTTAGTTTAGTTTTAAATACATGTGGCCTGGTCTGCATGGACATGAAATACATTGTTGTTGTTTTTTTAAAAACTCATGAGATTTTGATGAAAGAGTTTTAATTATCTTTTAATTATCTAACTTAAAGGAGTAGTTCACTTAAAAAAAAAAAAAAAAAAAAAAAAACTGCTGATAATTTACTCACACCCATGTCATCCAAGATATCCATGTCATTCCTTCTTCAGTCGAAAAGAAATTAAGGTTTTTGATGAAAACATTCCAGGATTTTTCTATATATAATGGACTTCAATGGGAACCAAACGGTTCAAGGTCCAAAAGACAGTTTCAGTGCAAACTGTTCAAAGGGCTTTAAACAATTCCAGGCGATAAATAAGGCTCTTATCAAGCGAAACGATCGCTCATTAAAAAAAAAAAAGCTCAAATGGTCGCCTTGCTCTGTTCCGTGATGCGCGTTCGTGACTCTCCTATTCGAACTCGTTCATCAAAATGAACAAATCTTTTCCCGAGTCAACTCGTTCATTTCATTCGTTGAATGAACCAAATGAATACGAAAAAAAGATTCGTTCATTTTGATAAACGAGTTTGAAAAGGAGAGTCACGAACGTGCAGCACAGAACAGAGCAAGGCAACCATTTGAGCTTATAAAATTTAAACTTTTTTTTTTTTTTTTAAATGAGCGATCGTTTCGCTAGATAAGACCCTTATTCACCGTCTGAAATCATTTAAAGCCCTTTGAACAGTTTGCAGTTTGCACTGAAACTGTCTTTTGGACCTTGAACCGTTTGGTTCCCAATGAAGTCCATTATATGGAGAAAAATCCTGGAATGTTTTCATCAAAAACCTTAATTTCTTTTCGACTGAAAAAAGAAAGACATGGATATATTGGATGACATGGGGGTGAGTAAATTATCAGCAAAAGTTTTTTTTTTTTTTTTAAAGTGAACTACTTTAACTGAATATATATCAGAAGTATAATCACAATAATTATGTTTTACAGCAAGTTACAAAACAAATGAAAAGAGTCCTATCAGATTCACTGACCAGAATTTCCCGATTTGGAGTTACATTTCATCAAGGTCATGAAACAAGTAAAATAAACATGATAATATTTATTAACGGAATGAGGAATGTGTGTGGTGGTCTAAGCACCCGCAAAGAGTCAAGGGCTTTTTTTCTTCTTCTTCTTTTTTGGTGAGGCAAAAATATTTGGGTTAACCTTTTTGGTTATTAGAAAAGCTAACAAGTTCTTCAATCTGAATACATGACATACTCCAGTGTCACGGCCGTGAACATTTGTAATTATACCCTAACAAAACAATGTGATGATGTGTTAATCAGGAGAGAGCCGTCCAGACGACCTTGTTTAAATACACTGTGATTATCAAAGGTCATAAAACACTTGGAGACAGAGAAAATTAGAGAAACGGCTGATCAAACACAATGAGGAAATGAAAGCGGTTATCAGAGGTAAACTGTTCGATGTTTGAAAAGTACATCATAATGGGAAATGGCAAAGTGCTGTCGAACAAGGCTTGAAATTACTCTAAAACGTCCTGCGAATGCCCTTCTCCACAAACTTTTTGAGTTAAAGTCATTTGTGGCATGATGAACTCGTTCCTATCTCAATAGAACTTCAAATTCGCAGAGTTGTCAGTAGTTTTCAAGGCTATCGTCTGTTAATAATTTGAATTTAATATCTTCTAACCACAGAGAATTTCACAAATGTAAAAATGCCTATGGAAGAGTCTCTAATCAGGCTATTTGAAAATTTCAGATCAGTTGATTGGTGGACTGATGCAGCGGTGCATAATAATAAAGAAGAAAGGCAAATCAATTCAACCTTGTATGTAAATGTCCCTAAAGCCCCAACTATTTCTCTGTAAACTCCAATTACCAAGGCTATAAATCTCTTTCAGTTCATTAAATTTATGTAGATGCTCAACATTGTGTGTCCAGGTTTGCATTAAAAAGCTTTTAACATCTCTCAGAATCTATTTAATAGTTTATCTTTAATAGAGTTTACCTCTTTATTCTTAAGTTGGTAACTTTCAGTGACAACATCACTAAACAACATCCACATCACTCGTTGGCCAGATGCGTCTTTGAACGTATTTCCTAAACTGCTCTTCGTTTGGTCAGAATAAACGTCAAGGAAAATTCAACGGAACTGCCATAAGTAAACAAAGAGAGGAGGCGACTGCGCGGCTAATTGCATCTCTGGTCATCATATACTACATAGTTTTTATACACCACTTTAGGTAAAATATACATTTCGAGAATGACTACGGCAGATGGCTAAATCCAAAAATGAACAGCTTAGGCAGTTGGGTCTGTTCGAGGTCGGGTCATGTTCTCACCACAAACGAACCGCTCCAGTATTCGTTTGAAAGCATACTGAAACCACCTCCTCTAGGAAGTCTCAGTACGTTTGTTTGGTCAGCTTTTGGTGCCCACCCGAGTGCGATTGCCCAAGCGGACCGATATGAAAATTTTGCCCGATACGATAACCGATAAATTTATATTTGAAAGCCGATAACCGATATATTGGCCGATAAATCAAGATCCAAATGTTTGTATAATGTCCCAAACACACGATTATAATGTTATTTTATGTCATTTATATGACAAACTTGCGCTGCACATGTTGAACTTGACTGTTTTTCCCCCTTTTCCAATCATATTTCAAGCAAAACAACATAATTTTGAACAGTGCGCATCTGAAGCGTCTCAGCTGGAGGAGACATTTATTCATCGGCTTTAATATATCGGCCAAATTTTCTTATCGGGCCGATAACGATAGCTTTAAAAATGAACATATACCGGCCGATACCGATATGGTGGCCGATATATCGTGCAACCCTAGTGCTTTCACATCTGTAGTTTGGCTCATTTGGTCCGGACCAAGGGCGAACAATTATACTTTGTAGCATTTTTCAGGGGTTTTGGTTCGTTTCCACATCACACTGATTGCTCTGGTCCGAATCAGTTGATGAGTTGATGAAACGAACCAAAATATAGTCATGTGACAACTTCCACATTACTCGTTGGCCAGATATGTCTTGAACATATTTCTATAACTGCACTTCGATTGGTCTGAACCAGAATTAACGTGCGTGAAAATTCCAACTGAACTCCTGGAAGTAAACAAAGAGAAGCAAAATCCGGCTGACATGCGGAAAATTCACTCACAATGTATGTTCAGAATCAGCACAAGCTTTATCCTTGCGCAAATCCCCTCATAAACAAGTATAGAAACGATGTAAATACAGTAAGAGATTCACTGTGCAGTGCGGACAACTTCAGTGTTTATGATGAGAGTTTTAGTGAGTGTGCAGAACGCGGCAAGTCAGTCATGGCTTAAAGGGAGTACTATTGGCTATATAAATAATCCTATTGTTTTACTACGGCAGCTGGTTTAGTCCAAAAATGCTCAGTTATTTGGCAGTTGGGTCTGTTCGAGGTCGGATCACGTTCTCACCACAAACGAACCACTCCAGTGTTCGTGCACCGAGACCACCTCGACGCTTGTTTGGTCAGCTTTTGGTGCACACCCGAGTGCGATTGCTGCCTTCACACCTGCCCAAAAGAACCACACCAAGAGGGAAAACGAACTCAAGTGCGTTTCAACCGAACTAAATGAGGCAGGTGTGAAAGCACACTTAGAGTAGAGGTTTAAGTGACCGTCAATGTGTATTTACACTGTACTTACATACTAAGTACATATCTAGTAACCATGTAAGTTCACAGGTATTAGGGCCACTTAATATAAAGTGGGACCAAGATGTAATACTAGAATGAAACTGTAAACACAATAAAAAAAACACGCCATGTTACCTAAATAAAAGTGTACAGAACTTTTTAATCATTCAAAGAATCAGTTTGCTTTAAAATGCAAAAAAAAAAAAAAATCTTTAAAACTTTTGAAGTCCATATATTCTAACTCATTATACCATGAATGTTTGCCAGTTTGGAAGTCCTGATAGCGCCTTTAATTTGTCACACGTACAAGATCACACAATTGCTAATGAGAAAAAGATACTCTATTGTTACCCTATTGAAGAACAGAAATGTCCTGAATTTCCCTCCTTACTAAACCAAGATATAGTCAAACAGACTGAAACATTCAAGATTTCTGAAGTAAAAAGGATTTGCTCATGAGGTACAACTGGATAAGAATTTTGACCGTTGTGTAAGATTTAGGCAACATTAACTAGACAGGGTAACTGTGCCAATTTAACAGTTCTGTAGTGGGTGACTGTCCTCCACGATTGTGTTTGCATGGGGCGAATACAGTAAACAGTTGTGCCACATTTATGCATGGTATTTCAGTGAAACAATCTGTATCTTATTCAATAATCACTCATAATCTAGTTTAAAGGAATAGTTTACTTTGAAATACATTTTTTGGTGTGTTTTAGCTTACCTCAATGGCATCCAAGATGTAGGTGTCTTTGTTTCCACAGTAATTTTTAGGTCAAACCGTTGTTGTCTGTCAGGCATATGTCTATGGTCACAACCTCAAAGAGCATGCACAGAGAAGTCCAAATTAAATATGATTTAATGACTCGTAAATAGCCAAAGACACGAAACGAGCGGTTTGTGTGAGAAAACGAACCGTATTTATATTGTTTTTACCTCTTGTAACCACAGCCACGTCCAAGTGATCTGAGGGCGCGGGCGCTTTGTGGCTGTGGTAACGAGTGGTAAAAACGATATAAATATGGTTCGTTTTCTTACACAAACCGTCACATTTTCAGCATTAGTGAATTAACCCAAGATGTTATCTCTGAGTGTTGACTGGCAAAATTCTGGACGTGATATACAACCATATAGGCAAACGAGAGATAAAGAAAGACTAATGTAAATTGAGCTTGATAAAATCATTTATTGTGCTCCAGAAGATTAAATCCTATTTAACCAGAAAGAAAGACAAAATGACAAATAATCTACATCACAACAACCCTCTGTAGTTCTCAACAGCCATTTTGATCTTCTTTCAAGGTCAGCCAGTAGAAAATAAACATATAATGAAATTTGGTTGCTGTTTGTAAGAAAATGGCCCTCAGTCTTGCATTACATTCAGTTACAAGGCTTGTCCTGGCATGTGTGTATGTGAACATATGTGCATGTGTGTGAAAAAAAAACATACTGAGCTGTGGATCTTCCCAAATCCAGATGAATCCCATCTCTCTCCTTGGTAAATGTGCAATGCATGCACAAGATGAATCCTCCGCACACCCCACCGGTGTACGGTTCATTAAATTTTAATATCGTTCAAAGGAGCTTCCTTTGCAGGGGTACACATAGGCAGGCTGACTTTGCATATGCATACCTGCAGATGGGGATTGGCATACAGAAAAGTGATGCTCTCTCTGGCCCATTTGTACTGAACAAGGTTGTCACAGGTGAAGGCAGAACACAGAGGATAAGCCCAGAGGAGATTGTGTCCTGAATGGGAACATGTTGGGGACAGAGTGTGTCACAAGTTGGCTGATCAGGAGAAGAGGAGCACGATTCTTTCAATCTTGTTCCCTTCCTTGGCTTCCCTCGTCCCTCATTAGTTCTCTGCCTCTAGCTATTCGCCAGGGCCCAGGTATTTACTCGGTGTTTTATCCAAATGTTTTCCACACCAACTATTTATTAATTACCTTAATATGTGAAAAGCTGTGCTGCTAGAAAAAAAAAATGACGTCTAATATATTCACTTTGGTCATTACTCCATTTTCATCTCTATGTAATGTTGTTGCTTGAAAGCAGACACAGCCAATCAGAACATATTTGATCTTTAAAATTTAGCTATGTGGAGCAGGATTTGTCAAAATGTCCTGCCATTGTTAAGGATATAAACTCTGATTTACAGTCAGCACACAAAAAGTATAGTTCTCTTACGAGAGGTTCTGTCATATTGGGTAAGTTAGCTTATTATATGGGAAAGATGAATCATTTCGAGATATTGAGGCCAAAAAATTATCCTTAATTTTTGTATTCATTGTCAACCCAGTGCAGCAGCTAGCAGACCTACAGCAGGCTGTCTAGTGTGCTCATTGGCTACCCTGCGGCAACGGCAGCAGCCTACCACTGAGCCCAGAGTGACGTCACGTCCAATGAAGGGCGCTTGCGCCCTCATTGCGTCTTAGCCAGCCAGAATGCTCGTGGCTTAGCGTATATAAGCAGGGTTCGGAGATTGGCTCCCTGATTTTCATCTCTTCAGCGAAGCTCTTCGCATCACTGGATTCCGAGAGAAGCCGTCATTTTAAGAAGGTAAAAGCCAGCTTAGGACAGCGCCTGAAGAAGCTGGTCGTCTTCGCCGCCTTCAGCCATCCGTGCGAGCTACACTATCCTGCGACGTATCTTTTTTTCTGAGCTCTATTCTGTGCGTGTTTGCTGCTGTGACACCACCCGTTTTAAAAGATCACGCGAGGTTTTTCTAAAAATGTCTCTCACATTCTGTGGCTCATGCTTCCACGCTTAAAGTCTTTGTGGCGGCCATTGCAGCGTTCGCAGAGTCGACGCGCGGCCGATCACTAGGCAGGAACGATCTAGTCATCCGCTTTCTTAGAGGAGCCAGAAGGGATGAATCCCCCGTGCCCCCCGTCTGTTCGTATATGGGATCTTTCTTTGGTCATCCCCTGAATGCTTATCCATTAGAACCGTTAGATTCCAAGGATCTAAAGTACCTATCACTCAAAACCGTTTTTCTGACTGCTCTATCATCAGTCAAACAAGTGGGGGACTTACACGTGTTGTCAACATTGCGTGTCTTGAGTCTAGTCATCCTCAAACCAAGACATGACTATGTCCCTAAAGTGATTGGCACTCCGTTCAGAGCGTAGATCATTTCTCTATCGGCTCTGCCAGCATCCGAATGCGAGAGCGATGTTAATCTCCTCTGCCCAGTCAGGGTGCTGAGAGCTTACATTACGCGCTCCACTCCTTCCAGGCACTCGGATCCGCTTTTTGTTTCATTTGGTGGGCGCACCAAAGGTCTCGTCGCCTCGAAACAAAGCCTGCCCTGACGGATAGTGGATGCGATCGCACCTGCCTATGCGTCAAAAGGTCTGCAATGCCATTTGGATGTCAGGCCTCATTCCACTAGAGGCATGGCCTCATCGTGGGCATGATCCAGTGGAATTTCAATTCGTAACATATGTGTGAAGGCGGGCTAGGCCTCCCCGCCCACATTTGTTAGGTTCTATAACCTGAAGTTCCCACCCCACAGGCTAAACTTATATAACTTAGTCAGTATAAGTTAGATGTACGTTCTGTCCATATCTGATCATGCGGAGGCTACTCTAATGTGACAGCTCTCCTAGTTGAGCTGCACTATATTGGGTTAATATGCTACATGCTTATAGGGACCGGCGGCACCACTCTGTATTACCTATGAGTGTTTATGCTCTTATGGTGTCCCGCGTTGCTGGCCACCGCTTATCTGGGATCCCCGGGATTCCCTGGGACTCATGAAGTGGATGCTTGGCATACACGGCATTGACAAAGGGTTCCCGTAGCGTAAGCTAACTTGCGCAATACGAGAGGACCTCTTGTAAGAGAACATATCGGATCTCTCTAGAAGAGGGAACAAGTATTGCGTAACCTGTCGTGCTTGCGGCACAAGCTGAAAGCCAGGGAGACAGCCTCCGAGCCTCACTTATTCTGGCGGGCTAAGACACGATGAGGGCGCGAGCACCCTATGTTGGACATGACGTCACGCCGGGTTCTGTGGTAGGCTGCAAGTAGTTGCCACAGGGGAGCCAATGAGCACGCTAGACTGCCTGCTCTAGGTCTGTTAGCTGCTACACTGCATTGAAAATGAATACAAAAATGAAGGATAATTTTTGGGCTTCAACATCTCAAAAAGATGAATCTTTCCAGTAGCGTAAGCTAACTTGCGCAATACTCGTTCCCTCTTCTAGAGAGAACCGAGGTTATGTTAGGTAACAAATACGTTTTTACCGTATGTCACTTTGTGTCGCATCTGGTTAGGACGCATGGAGTAGTTGACCAAGTGAGTTTGCACAAAAGCAAAGAGGAGGACCTGATCTGGGAGATCCAAATCACCAATCTATTTCTATTTTTCTATATTTATACGCTTCATGCTGAGAAAAAAAAAGAGTAGAAGTTTCCCTTTCCCTGATGTTGGAGTTCAATCAAATTTACCATGAGTAAAAAGGATTCACAAGAAATCTAAACTGTCACCACAGGAACTGTCAGACTGAAGTGACTATCAACAGAAAGGAAACAGGGTTAGCATCCCGGGCCATTTTAGCATGTAGTATGTAATGAAGAAAATTAATCATGAATATTTCTTGTTGTTTGATACTCTCTCTCTTTAGCTAGCTTCAATGGCCTCTTAATATCAGAAGGCCCCGTAACAGACTCTCTCATCAGGTATCCTTTTGTCTTTAGTCAGGGATTCATTGGCGTTGATAATTAGCATACAGCATGTTACATAACAAGGCTTTGAGAAAAGTAAAATAATCAAGGATGGATAAAACTAGTAATTACTGAGAGATTTACAGGTAAAACTGGCTTTTAGCACAAAGACTAATGACTTTGAGCACTTATCTCTGGGTGATAACTGAAAAGTTTTGCTTTCTTGTCAAGTTTCTCCATTTGTCTTTCTCTTTTCTTTCTTTCTATAGCTAGCTTTAAGCAGTATGATCAAGGGCTCTGTAACATCAGAAGCCCCTCTAATACACTCTTTCATCAGGGGCCCTCCTGTCTCCAGTGAGGGATTCATTCAAGATGATCGTTCAGGGGATTCACAGAAAGTTCTGTATGAGGGGATACCAACGCAAGTATCCAAGTTGTACAGAATAAATCCCTGCGTTGGTCTCTGGTAGTTCAAAGCTGCATGGGGGACTGCCTCATAAAGCACAGAAAATAAAGAAATGAGAATCAAACATTACAGGTAAGAAATTTTCCAAGGTAGGGTGGTTTGACAATTAGCAACTTAAAAAAAATAAAATAAAACAGTGTATTATAACTGAGACCAATGAGCAAATCAAAAAGTACATTAATGTCCCACACATGGGAGCTCAAACAGCAAGTGATTCACCACTATTAAAAAGTTTTACCAACACACATGTACAAAACTAGTCCTTATAACCAGGTTCACTCAAGCTATTTGCAAATGTAATCTAGTTAGCGTATCCCCACCCCTGCCCGTCACCATCTCCAGAACCCACAATGTCCGCCCCCGTCAGCGTATTTCCAATTCCTCCCGTGAGCCAATCAGAGCAGTATTTCCTTAAACAAATCCAAACGGGGAAGAAAATTATTTTTTTTTTTAGTTTGTTTTGCTTTAAATAATGACTTAATCAGCAGAACAGCCACCAAGCAGATAAATTGTCATGCGTGTCGTGCTAAAAATATCCAGCCTCCCTTTGAGTCCACCAGTTTCAGTATAGACAGCACTTGTGTGATGAAGCTGTATCTGCCAGGAAGCCAATAAATTCCCCACTACGCTCTTGAGGCAGATTCCTCAGTATCAGCGCCCCCAGCCAGGGCTTAAAGAGCATGGGTGCTTTGTGTACGTATCTAGATATGTAAATAGGTCCTATACAATAAAATTGTTCCCCCAAAAATAAATTGACAAAAAGAATTCAAAGACATTCTGTGAATGTCTCTATTGTGCATATTCTTGAGGATTTCTCATTCTCTCCTTTTTCCCAGTAGTATTCCACATTCTCCACCAGAAGGAGAACGCATGCCTAAATTAGGTAAGCAGCATCTCCCGTCTGCTCTGAAGAGAGTAATCTACAATCCAGCGCCCCGGGAAAACAATATGTTTCCTTTTGTTTACAAAGGGCCTCCCACACGTCATCTCTTCTGTGCTTCCGTCGTTTCCTCTCCGGGTAACCGAATCAAACCATTCCTCAAAGAATCCCAGACTGATGGTTGTTTTCAGGAAATGGCCCTGGTTTTGTCACAATATAAGGGTAAAAAATCATCTCTGTTTGTTTTTCATTACATCAGAAATAGTTTTTTTGTCTTTTTTGTTCACGCCTTTAATATAAAATGATAGTTTTGATCTCTAGGAACAAAGGCATTGTTATTTCCTGTTCCTTTGAGCACATGGAGTAAAGATATTCCTCAACTCAGTGCCATCACCCCCGTCTTTTGTCACACTCGTACTCCACATCTGCGGGAGTGTATGTGTGTGTGTATGTTCGTGTTTGTGTGTGAGAACGTGTGTGTGTGTGTGTGGCTATACTCTAGTGGTGGAGTGTGAATGAGGGTGTGGATGGGGCAGGGTGTTATTCTGTCCACTGGAGTAACTGTTGAAGGCGTGTAAGGAGGTGAGGCCTGGCATGCTGTTGGGTATCATAGTTATGGTGTTGGGGGTCATGAGAGGGATGTCGTCCGGTGAACGGCGCATGGCAAGCGTGTAATCGGGCGGGCAGGCAGTTCTCAGGACCACCTCGTGCGGGTGCATAGCCTCCCGGCACTCCCGCTCCAAGTCGCTGTGTTTCATTTGTAGAGACATGATCTCCTCTTCTTGCGTATGGGGTAGCTCATTGGCTGTGGTCCTCTGCGGGCTGCAACGTCGGTGGACCTCATGCCTTCGCTTGTCCTTCTTGTAGTAGAGTGCGGCAAAAGCCAAAATGTTGAGGAAGAGCAACGAAGCACCAACGGCGATGGTGACGCTTAGTTCGGTCGAGTAGTCCCGCTGGTCCACTAGGAAAGGTTGGTTCTGGTTCTGGTTGTGGCTGTCCTGTGTTTCGGTGGGAAACGGCGTAGGGTAGGGCCTCTTGGTGTTAACTGGGATCTTCTTTGGTGTACGTGGAGTGACCTCAGGTGGAGGCAGCTTGGTGGTGGTGGAAATGATCTGGGTGACCTCATTGAGGCTATGTAGGTGAGGCACCAGCTCCAGCCATAAGTTGACTTTATTGGCACGGTAATGTTCCTTGACACGGGGCTTTAAGCCAATGTGCAAGTATAGTTGGTCCTTTTGGTTGTAACGCATCCAGGCCACCTCTTCAAAGCGATTAGGCTTGGTGTGGATAAACTTGGTGTCCTGTGGAACTGGCTGGTTGGGGTCGCTGAAAGGTAAAAAGGAAGGTTTCAGTACTCCCCACACAAAAGAAAATTTCTACAATTCCTCGTTCAGAACTGTGCATGGAAATTCACTCCTTAAGACAAATATCACATAAACCATTACAGTCAAGTCTTAGGGGAGTGCCTAGAGACCACTAATATTCTCTCAGTGCTCATTAGGGTTTCCTGACAACGGCACCTGCTTTCAAAATTAACGAGAATATATATGAGAGAAGAAATTACACATTTGCACACAAATTGATTTGTTGTCCTCCCGTGAGATGATTATATGTCTAGGCAGCAATGTCATATAAACACTAAACTCACTCTAAGTGATCATCAGCATTACTTTATTCACTGCATTACACCTAAATTGAAGCAAACTAAATTGCTGTTGCATAAAAAAGCAGTTGCATAAATTTAATGTAGCATAACCTTGGGAATCTTAACAAGTATTTGTGAGTGAGAATGCATTAGCAAACAATTAAGCAATGATTAAACCTCAGGAACCTTGTAGCACTGTTTCCTGGTAACAACGAGGTGTTGTACCTTTAATAGCAATTTCAATTCCTGATGTTTGCGTTGTTGGTCTTAGAACAAAACAAACTTGCATTCAAAATCACTTCTAAATCCTAATTAATAGCTGTATTGTTGCCCTCAAGGATTATTGATTAGAAATAATGGACTGTTGCCTAGAGACTTACCCAGTCTTGGCAAAGTTGGTCCAGTAGGTCATTACCACTGCACTAAGCATCACATCATTTTTGGAGAAGTTGCAGGGGAAGAGCTCAGTTGGGCCAATCATGGGCAACCCGAAAACATACGGGATCTCATCGCCATGTGACGCATCAGCCCAGGGTGGGACCTGCTCCGTCTGGCAGTGATGGTAGAAGGCATAGAAATAAGTAGGCGAGCCAAAGCTGGAGTGGAGGTCTGCCGTGGCCACAGCTGGTGCCACCCACTGATGATCTGTGAAGAGTGCCAGCAGGCTCTTTCTTCTTGTCTCCGGGTTGTGGCGGTCAGACCAGTCAGTGTACATAAACTTAATGGTCTCCCGAAGGATGTCCTTCCCCTCAGGGTAACCATACAAATCATCCACAAAACTTGACACGGCATAGTCAAAATCGTTGGCTTGAACACCGTTCTCATTGTCCACAATGGGCTCCACAAACTTCAACCCCTCGCCTTGGTTGACGCCCAGCATAATGTCATAGTTGAGGAACTCCCCTTGCTCCATAAGGATCTGAGGGTCATCGGGAATTACATCACCATCAATGACGGGCCCAAAAGCGATGTGGTAGCGGGCAGGCTGGATGTCCTGCTCCAAAAGTTCTTTGTAGTGTTTCTTCTGTAGGCACTCTACCATATCCACTGTATCTTTGAGGTTGCACCCCACCTTCTTGGCCAGCATTCGGGCATACTTGGCCGGCTGAAAGCTTACAGCCCAGCTGGACAAGGCTGTGCCACTTTGGGCTATGGCCCTTTGGAAAAGACCTGTACAGGAAAAAAAAAAAAAAAGAATGACAAAGAGAAAAATCACTGCATACCACAGTAGGGTCCAAACGTCTGACACCACTAATGACCACTTGTTTATATTTATTTAAAACAACATTTTTCTTTAAAAATTATATTAGTCAAGAAATATTTCAAATGAAACAAAATTATATATATATATATATATATATATATATATATACACAAAAAAATAAATATTCAATTAAATAAAAATAATCACTCATTGTTTATTTAATTTTTTTCCCCTTCTAAATCCTAAACTTTAATTAACCTTTAATCTCAGGTTTATATGGAAAAAATAGCAGATTTTCAATGTGCTCTCAGACTTTTTGACCCCACTGTAGTTTTTTTTTTTTTTTTTTTTTTTTGATGTGGTCCTCCGAATGCAATCTGGAGAAAATAAACACATCTCAGTTTAGCTGTTTTTATGCAAATCTTAAATGGTTAAGGAAAAGATGCCATGCAAGTCAACATGCTAATACTGATGGTACACAGAGCTGATCCATATTTCACTTTGATGAGTAATTTTAAGGGGGAATTGTGACTATTTCAAGAATTTTGATTCGAGCGCATTAACAGTAAATAGCCGTTTGAACCATGTAAACCCCTTTCGCCTATGGACGTCAATAATTGACCCATACCATTGAAGAGAAGCAGATATCATGCACAAACGTAAAGACAAAAAAAAGCAAGTGAGTGAGCAAGAGAGAAAGTGTGTGCTTGTGAGAAAGACAGATAGAAAGAGCAAGAGAGAGGAAAATTGAGTTACTCTGTTACCATGACAACCCCTGGGATCTCAGTCTTAACAGTGCATTTATGAGTAAAACACGTTCTTACTAAAGAAGACAAAAACTATAAAAACGGACATGGAAATGAAATGGAGATAAGGGTATGTTTCAGTTCGCAATTCAAAGAAACTGTGACAATTTTGGATGAACAGACAAATATATTTGTGAATGGATACACTGCTAAAATTAAAAAAAAAGAAAAGGGAAATATGTGAAATATATCAAAATATTTCAAGATTAAGCAGTGCACGGTTTACCAAAAGTGCCTCCGGGTTCATTTGAATGATAGTGACAACCTTAAAGCAGGTCTGTGCCAGGAGACCTCTTCACAAAGCAATCTTCCAAGCAGAGAGACTCAAAATGGAATTAATGTATTTATCCTTTTTGTGCCAATGGAAGGTAAATGGTGTATTTGGACAGTGTGCTCATGGTGTGCCTGGTAATGTGTATGGACTCAACTAAATGAAGATGGGAACATGAAACGACCCAGGGATATTACAATTTTCATAAACAAGTGATATTAATAGGATCATTCTGTATATATGAAGAGTTCAGATGCAAAAGCCTCTAAGTGCCATTTGAAATTTTCTTCTAGAATTATCATTTTTATCAAGCTTGTATATTTAAGTTCAGTAATTTCAGTTAAATTGCAATGAGGATTACCTATTAATGGTCATTTAAGTGAAATTACTGAACTTAAATATACAAGCTTGATAAAAATGATCATTTTAGAAGAACATTTCAAATGGCATTTAGAGGCTTTTGCATCTGAACTCTTCATATATACTGTAGTCCAGCCAGTTTTTATTTTTATTATTTGACCTATAAATGCAAAGCTCTAAATAAATAGCTATGGGTTGTCCCAGGTTTTTCATAATTAAGATTGAAAATTAAACTTTTAAATTAATACACAGATTTTTTTTTTTTTTTTTCTGTGAGAAAGATGAATTTTAGCCATTTCTACAGACAAGACCTTTTACATGAGTACATAACACAAACAGCTTTAGCATGCAGACAAAAACATGTCAAAAGTAAAAACCTCTGCATTGTACCTTTGGTTGAATTGCTCCAACGGTTACCTTCAGAATAATGGGAAAGAGTCAGCAGGTTGACAAATGAGGCCCCTGCCCCGGATCCAAAAACAGTAATGCGTAAAGGGTCACCCCCAAAGAATGCAATGTTTTCACTCGTCCAGCGCAGGGCCTGGATTTGATCAAGAAGTCCATAGTTTCCCTTGGCTGCCTGGTCTCCTGTGCTCAAAAAACCTGCAGAAAGAAGAAATAATCGAATCAGTGTATGCATTGCTGTGCAACTTTAAACCCATATAAGGACCGAAAGCTGTTGAAATATTAAAAAGAAAAATGCAGTTAAAAATACGTCAGAGAAAGTGACACATTTCTGAAATGAGGAGAGAATCTCCTTCCAAATGCTTTTTTAAACATTCATGAAATGTTATCACACTTGTTCAACTCAGGAAAGCGTATGTAAACAGTTTTTAATAGTTCTTTATTTCCTGTTTATCACAGTATTTTGGGCCTTTTTTTCCCGTTAAAGTGCAAATTAAATTATCAAATAAACAGAATTTAAGGAGTTCAAGCTATGTTTCAAAACCTAGAAAGCACCCTATGTAGTTTGCATTTTAGTGGACTACAGAAATATACCTTTATTTGGTCAAACTCTGAAAAAAATTAAGCTAGACGATGAAGTAAGATGAATATACAAATTCTCCAGGACAGTTAATGGACTAATATAGTGATAAAAAAAGACCAAACTTTCACCTTATTGGGGATAAAGGCTATAGATATAGGAACAGACAAGCCGACTCAGAATATGAACGTAACAAGCAAAGTTTCACGCTAAACGATTCCCAGTGAAATATTGGTATATTCGCTATTGGATATTTGATATTCGCATATATAGAGTCTTTTTAAGTTACATACGACATTGGTACACATGTTTATAACTTCAATAGCATTTGAAGAGAATGACTTCCAGTCATAAAACCAACTGTAAATTGTTAATGTAGGTGTCAGGCATGATCAAGCGTGCCGCCGCCTCCCCAGGAAGTCTAATGGACGCGATGGAAACTAAATAATGAAATTACACTTCACATACATTTTTTACAAAGATTTTTTTGCTGTCATTTTAGGTAGTTGTTATCACGCTGATTTCAGTTTAAGTGTTCGTTTTTTTAAAAATAAGTCTTAGTTCGTTATGCTATGCTATAAAAACGGGAATGTGATGTCACGATTGACAGCTTCTCTGAGAGAAGTAGTCACTCTTCTCTACTGCGCAGAAACAGGTCCTAAATGTGCGTAAGATGTCAGAACCATATTAGGACTTTGGCGGCTTCAATTTTCACCAATGGAAGAGAGTGAGGGGGCGTTGTCCATCTTTTTTACAGTCTATGGTACACACTTTTTAGATAGTTGATATTAAAATAAATATGAGATAATGCAGTAGGCCCACTGAAAAAGAGCTATATTTACACATGATTTGTCAGTTTATTTGATAAAATTCCTGTCATTCCTGGATGTCAAATATTGAATTGTAATGTTGAAGGATTAATGCAATGATTTTTTTTCAAGTAGTGCAATTCAACAAGCTTTTCTGTTTTTTTTCTTTTAAGTTATTATTTAACCACCATAGATGAATGGCAATTATAAACTCATTCAAACTAAATTAAGATTTTAAATTCTATAGAAGTGCAATATGTTACCCAGTAATCCCACATGCTATTATTATACTGTAGTTTATTGTTAGGTTAGCTTAGCAACATACTAACAGCAAACTCAGCCCATTCTCACCCCCAAGGCGTCACTTAACTGACGCTTTGGGAAGCATTTGGACATGCTTCAATATCTGACGCTTTAGGCGCCCTTTAGCGTTAGTAAGATGACGCCCTAGGATCGCGTGTACCCTACCCCCACCCCATACCTAAACCTAACCGCGTCCTCTAACTGACGCTTTCCTTTAGCGTCAGTTAGATGACGCCGTAGGATCGCGTCATGTAAGTGACGCTAAAGGGCGCCTAAAACGTCAAATATTGAAGCATGGTCAAAGGTGACGCCTTGGGGTGAGAATGCGTTGGCAAACTCCACTGAACTCATGTGTGCTTCGTGTGAGGAATGCTATTTGAATGACATGCAGAGTATATTGCAGAAGAAAAATCTTTCCAAATCAAGCAAGTTGCAAGGTTTTGTTTAAGTTAGGATGCTGCTTTAGAGGGCAGTTGCCTATGTAGGCACTAGACAACAAGGGAACTCACTATGTTTATTATTATTGTACTGTATGTTAGCAGTGTAGTTAACTCTAATCCACATTAGTTTACTAACTACACTCACCTAATGGATAATTAGGAAAACTGTTCGTAATAATCTGTTAGGTTAGTAAACTAATGTCTGAAGGGGAAAGGGGGTCAAACACAGTATTAGTATGATAGTAATACTGTGTTTGACCCCCTTTCGCCTTCAGAACTGGCTTCATTCTACGTGACATTGATTCAAAAAGGTCCTGAAAGCATTCTTTAGAGATGTTGGCTCATATTGATAGGATAGCATCTTGCAGTTGATGGAGATTTGTGCGATGCACATCAAGGGCACGAAGCTCTTTGTCCACCACATCCCAAATATGCTCTATTGGGTTGAGATCTGGTGACTGTGGGGGCCATTTCAGTACAGTGAACTCATTGCCATGTTCAAGAAA
Source organism: Pimephales promelas (assembly GCF_988280905.1). NCBI lineage: Eukaryota > Metazoa > Chordata > Actinopteri > Cypriniformes > Leuciscidae > Pimephales > Pimephales promelas. The sequence goes on along the minus strand of NC_142789.1, from coordinate 13,856,202 downwards.
CCAATTTATGATTCAAGCTTTGTGACATGGTGCATTATCCTGCTGGAAGTAGACATCAGAGGAAGGGTACAAGGTGGCCATAAAAGGATGGACATGGTCAGAAACAATGTTCAGGTTGGCCGTGGCATTTAAGCAATGCCAAATTGGCACTAAGGGGCCTAAAGTGTGCCAAGAAAACATCCCCCACACCATTACACCACCACCACCAGCCTGCACAGTGGTAACAAGGCATGATGGATCCATGTTCTCATTCTGTTTACGCCAAATTTTGACTCTACCATCTGAATGTCTCAACAGAAATCGAGACTCATCAGACTGGGCAACATTTATCCAGTCTTCAACTGTCCAATTTTGGTGAGCTCTTGCAAATTATAGCCTCTTTTTCCTATTTGTAGTGGAGATGAGTGGTACCCTGTGGGGTTTTCTGCTGTTGTAGCCCATCCAAGGTTGTGCATGTTGTGTCTTCACAAATGCTTTGCTGCATACTGTAACGGTTATCAGCTGGAGTGCCCTTGAGAGCCACCTGAGGGCACTCCACATCAGACTATCATTGTTCACTCACAACTACATTTACCATAATTCACTGCCCTGATTATCGCATTCACCTGTGTCTCATTATATTGTTTAGTTCACCCATATAAGCCTGGTTCACCTCATCGTTCCCTGCGAAGTCTTGTACGTTATTCCACTGCATTTCTGAGCGTTTCCTTTGTTCCTGGTTCTTGATCTCTGCCCGTGTCCTGGTTTTCCCTTTCCTGCCTCACCCTCTGGATTTGTCTGTTTGTTTGGATTGTCTGCCTGTGTATGACCTTTGCCTTGATTCTGATTACGATTTGGATTAACCTTAATAAATTGCATTTGGATCCTCAACCATTTTCTTGTCTCGGAACAGTTCATAACACATACATCGGTTGTAACGAGTGGTTACTTCAGTCAAAGTTGCTCTTCTATCAGCTTGAATCAGTCGGCCCATTCTCCTCTGAGCTCTTGCATCAACAAGGCATTTTCGCCCGCAGAACTGCCGCATACTGGATGTTTTTCCTTTTCACACCATTCTTTGTAAACCCTAGAAATGGTTGTGCATGAAAATCCCAGGAACTGAGATGCATGCAATGCTCAAAATTGCTTAAATTTATTTGACATTTTTTATTAAAGAGGAATAGCCCCTTGAGATGAGCCATCTCGTTTTCGAGGGGGTCCTCGATTCTAGATTCAAATAAAACAAAAAAACTGACCTTACAGCAGCTTGAATTTAACATAACAGATAGCAAAAAGCCAAAAAACAAAAACAAAAAACAAATACACAAGAAAAACAAACAAAAAACAAAAAAAATGCTATGCAGTAGTGCTATACAGCTAAATATATAAACCAAAACAAAACAAGACAGTCATTCATGCAAGACTCCCAAAAGGTGACACACTCCTCCCTAAACAGAGTAAACCATATCATTTCATTTGTACCAAGACAACATCAAAATACAGACAAAAACTATATATGTACCATGCCAAGAAAAAAAAAAAAAAAAAGTTACAGTGAGAAATAAATATAATAAAATAAAATAATGCTAATCAAAAGCAATTGCATGTATTCTGGAGATGTTGAGCTAAATGACTTTTAAATATTGGAAAAGAAGTTAAAAAGCGAATTGAAATTGGAAGATTATTCCAATCATATGGTGCTTTATATTGAAATGCATATCTTCCTATTTCTTTATTGATCCGTGGAGTGTAAAAATAAATTTGATTATTATGACGCAAATTATGAGATGACCTAAATGGAGTTAAATATTGTTTTAAATAAGCAGGGTAATTCATATAAATGCATTTAAAAACAAACTGTAACCAATGAAAACACCTTCTATTTGATAAGGTCAGCCAGGACAATTGATGGTACATTTCACAATGGTGTGTTCTGTAGGGGCAGCAGAGTATAAATCTACATAGGCTATTGTAAACTATATTAAGGGACTGAAGACAAGAGACAGTAGTGTTTTGGTATACAATGTCAGCATAATCCAAGATTGGCAATAGAAGTTGAGAAACGATTCTTTTTCTGACATGATAATTAAAACAGTTAATTGATTGGTATAGAATTCTAAGTGAGCAGTTGAGCTTATTAGTTATATTATGCACATGAGTGCTGAAAGAAAGATCAGAGTCAAGCCACAGGCCAAGATACTTAACCTGGCTAGTATGTTTTATAGGAGTTTTATCCAAAAATAAAATATTTAGTGAGTTTTCTAAAGAATTCTGTTTCATTTTAAAAAGCATTGAAAATGATTTTGATTTGTTAAGTAGAAGCTTATTAGACAATAGCCACCTCTGAACTGAATCAAAACCATTTTGTAATGTAGTGCTGATGTCACATATATTAGATTTAGAACAATAAATGACCGTGTCATCAGCATAAAGCTGAATATTGCATCCAATACAGCTACGCGGAAGATCATTGATAAATATTGAAAATAATAAAGGCCCCAAAGAGGAGCCTTGAGGAATTCCTCTATCAATGACTGTGAACTGAGACAAACTGCCCCCAAAGGACACACACTGGCGACGATTATGTAAATAAGAATTAAACCAAAGCAAGGAAGAGGTAGACAAACCAAAAGAGTACAATTTGTCTAAAAGTAAATAATGATCCACTAAGTCAAAAGCTTTAGTAAGATCTAGAAACAACGCACCTGTACACATACGATTATCAAAACTCAAGAACACATCATTAGTAAATTTAAGAAGGGCTGTAGTGGTAGAAAAATGTTTTCTGAATCCAGATTGGCATTGAGATAATAAATCATTATTAGCTAAATAATTCGATAATTGGGTAAAAATTATTTTCTCAAAAACTTTTACAACACTGTTTATGATTGAAATTGGTCTGTAGTTATTAATATTATCAGACTCGCCACCTTTATGAAGTGGAATAACTTTTGCGCATTTCCAGGCTAAAGGAACCGTACTAGAAGAAAACGATAGATTAAAAAGTAAGGCCAATGGAGCTGCTAATACATGAGAGCCCATTTTAATAAACTTGTTCTCAATGCCATCTAGTCCAGCTCCACTGGTAGATGACAGTTCACTTATAGCCTTTTGCACATCTGCTGGGCTGATCTCTGCAAATGAAAAAGAACTACCTGTATGGGAACAAGGAGTCAGATCTGGTTTAAAAGTATGGCTCTGAACTTGTGGCGCTGAAGAAAAATGTAAACTAAAGGCATTTGCAATGGATACTGGATCATCTATCCTTTCATCATTCAAATTCAAAGTGGTTGTAGTCCGCCCTGATTTCCCAAGTACATTATTAACCTGTTTCCAGAATCGTTGTGGGTTTTTGAAATCATTCGATAAACAATTTCTGAAGTAACTAGATTTGGAGTTTCTTGTTTGCATGGTACAATTGTTTCTTAATCGTTTATATTCTTCCCAGTCAGCAGTGTGTTTTGTGCGTCTAAACTTATACCAGGCCCTATCCCTCTGTTTAAAGAGATTAATAAGGTCACCATTTACCCACGGCAAGTGACTGCCTTTAACTTTAACAGTGGTCCAAGGGGCATGCTTATTTATAACATTCAAGAGCTCAGTATATACAAAATGCCATGCATCATCAATAAATGGAATTAGATTAAGCCTATACCAGTTAATTTGATGCAAATCATTAATAAATTGGTCCCTGTTAAAGAATTTGGTTTGCCTTATCTTAATAAATTTAGGAGGGAGGCGTTGAATCGAAATTTTCCAAATACAATAGATCATGTGGTGATCACTAAAGTTGTCTGGTAAAACCCCTGATTTAATTATTCGTTCCGGGTGAGAAACTAAGGCCCAATCCAAAAGAGATTTAGAGGTAGAAGTCAATCTTGTGGGCTCAGCTATAAGTTGTGTCAAATTTAAACTATTAATCATATTTTTAACAGTAAATGTAGATGAATGAAGCCAATTAATATTAAAGTCACCCAAAAGTATCATTTCTTTATTAGAAACTAAGGAAGAAACAGTAGAAAGAATATTTTTAATTGATTCCACTTTCATTGAGGTAGGCGGTCTGTAAATATTTCCTATAATAATTTGCTTATTTTCATGCAGAGTCATTTTAATGAACAGACCTTCAAAAAGTGCTGGAGTCACAATAGGAACCATAAGCTGAGAATTTAAATGAGATAGTACATAAATGGCTACTCCACCTCCCCTTGTTCCTCTGTCCGATCTAAATAATTTATAGTTGTCAATACTGATATCAGTGTCAGAAATGTTACTGGTAAGCCAAGTTTCAGATAATGCAATAATACTTGGATTATTATAGGATATCCACGCTCGTAATTGATCAATTTTGGGGAGTAGGCTTCTAATGTTCAGGTGTACTATATAAAGACCTTTACCAATACTTATAGATAAATTATAATATGGTGTAAACTAATAAAGGAATCATGTAGGTACATAGTGAAAAATAGAAATCAAGGGGGGTGAGCACCATGGGAGCCAACAAACACACAACCACATATACATTCAACAAAACAAATAACAAAAACATGAATAGATAAACTAAACAAGAGAAAAAAAAAAAAAAATCAAATCTTAGTCAACAAAAAATGCAATCCAGAAAATAATAAATACAATAACCAAAATAAACTAATCACCAAAGCATATAATCATTTACGATAAATAAAGATTCAAAAATTATATACAGGATAAGAGCTACAGAGAAAAAATAAAAATAAATAAAAATAAAAAGAGAAGTGCAAATCAGGACAAACCCAAACTATGGAGATTTCATCAAAACATCCCGAATAAGCACCTCAGATTCGTCTGGAGAGTTGCAGAGATGGGCTACTTCACCGATGTGGATCCTGAGAGTAGCTGGATACAACAACGCGTAGCGAATCCCCATCTCGCGTAGTTTCTTTTTTACCGGGTCAAACAGACGGCGTTTCTGGGTCAAGCCATGGCTAAAGTCTGGATAAATGAACACTCTAGAGCCTTGATACTTCAGCTCCTTTTTCTCCCGAGCAAGGCTAAGAATCTTAAGTTTGTCTCGAAAGTGGATAAACTTTACCAGAATGGTTCTTGCACCTGATCTGGAGTTCGGTTTAGAAGAGGCTCCAGGAATGCGATGAGCACGCTCGATCACCGGTGGAGTGGGAAAGTTGTCTTCGCCGAAGAGCTGAGTAAGTAGATGTTCAATAAAGCCGATTGTATCTGTACCTTCAGCACGCTCAGGAATGTGAATAAAGCGAAGATTTAGGGCTCTGCTCCGATTTTCGGCGTCCTCTGCTTTCTGTAACAGTAATGTATTTTGCTTCTCCAGCGTCTCAATGCGTTGTTCTAGATCAGTTATGTTATCCTGGTTTGAACTGACTCTAAATTCAAGCTCTCCTACTTGATCCCCGAGAGATTTAAGGGAAGACTGCAATGCATTTGCAGCTATTTGCAGGTTGTCAAGTTTCGGGTCAAAATATGTGAACATCTCTTGCTTAAGTTGTTGGAGAGCTTTCAGAATAAATGCGTTGGTCGCGTTTTGTTCCATGACGAGTCACAGGTGAGATAATCAACTGAACAAACAGAGTCACCTTTCTTTCCCATTCTGACATTCATTTTGGAGTTCAGGAGATTGTCTTGACCAGGACCACACTTCTAAATGCATTGAAGCAACTGCCATGTGATTGGTTGATTAAATAATTGCATTAATGAGAAATTGAACAGGTGTTCCTAATAATGCTTTAGTTAAGTGTACATTAGAACACTGCTGTGGTTTCACAATAACCCAGCTTGTTTTTTTTTCTTCTTTTTTTTTTTTTCAAGTTCGCTATGGTTTGATCTTCCTTGGTTTGGTCAGCGAGTGGAACCGCAGCTCTCTTGGGCCACTTGAAAATACAACTGTTGTTTTACCCCTTGACTTCCACTTAAGTGCACTCAAATTAAAATAGTTCGCAGCAATATATTACAAATGTCAGCGAAAAAAAAAATGTGATTACACAGAACTAACCCAGTGGTGCGTTTTAATGGAAAACTAGTCACTAACTACTCCACTACAGTAGCTTATCCTGGGAAGTACATCCTGAGGGTACTTGTGGAATACTGATTGCGTGTATGTTCAGTGAATAGACGTCTGTTTGGGTCTTGTAATTGCCCTCGCCTTCCCAGAACACATGACAAATGATAAAGCCACACAACAAGTGCTCTACAGAAAGCTCATTTACAGTCGCAGAAGACTAGAAACAAAACCGTTTGAAAAGCACGCACACACACACAAATCCATCTGACCCTTCCTCAGCTACCTTCCTTTTGTTAATTGAGTTCTTTATTGGATTTAATTAATCTAGTTGTGTTGCTACATCAAGAAGTTGATCTCCTGGAAGTGGCCGTCGAATACAAGCACGCATTTAATTGATTCCATTTAGCCAAGGCAGTGTGCAGAGCAAATCAAAAAGACCAGGCACAGGCTCGAAAATGATTAGCAATCAAATGGCAGGCTGTCAGGTGCTCATGCCTGCGGTGCAGAGCCGTGAGCACATTTGGCTGCTAACACAGGCAGGCGATGGCCCGCTTTCCATCCTCATACATGCGCGGAGGTGCAAGCCAATCACGGGGAACAAAAGGGCCTCCCTCGCCTCAGACAGTGAATAGCCAGGGCTTGTGAATGGAAGTGTATTTGGTACAATATGGAGAAAACAGATTCACAACAATGTGCTTTAATAAGACCGGCAATTATCATGGATTTTTATCGCAGTAGTCAACGAGAGGAGTGCTCTGGATCTGCTGTATAAGCGTTATTGGCTCATTTCTATGAGATTCGGGGTCAGTGGAACACTGTCCATGCCACCTTCCCAGCTAACAAAAATATGTTGTAAGAACGTTTTGCTAACGTTCCTATTAAGTTATGAAAACATTTCCGAATGTTCTCTGAATATCCAAAACATCATAATATATAAAATAATATTTTATATAATATATATATATATCTTTTAAATCAGGTTGAACTCAAAACTACAATAAAATCAAAGCCATAAATCTAAATAGGTTGTGTTCCAAATTTGAGGATGACATCTCAAAAAATGAGCTTTCGGTAACAGTTTGTTTGGGCGTAGTAACATATTTTCCCCATTGGGTCCCAGCAAAACCCCACTGGTGCTCACAGTGATTGGATTTGAATTTGCAGTTTTTCTCTCTCAGTCTGAAAAACACACACATGCGCACACACACACATATTTTTTTTTATAACACACATACTAACCACACTCTGACATCCATACCAACACACCCACACAAATACCGTTGCATAATTTATCCAGTTGGATCTATAGTATGCCGAACCAGAAAACAGGAATAAAGCGACATTTGTTTTATAGGCCAAACTTAAAAAAAAAAACGACACCATCTGATAAAAAATAGTAAAAAAATAAAATTTTGAAGCCTTGCCATCAGAATGAAAGCCTCTTAACAAAGATTGCATAATTTTATAGTTAACTGAACCGGGGATTAAAAAATGGCAGTTTTAATGGGTTTCAATGGGGACATTTTTGTCCAAAAGGGGCTGAGAGGGAGTATTTTTTGTACCTAATGCAAAAAATATTTTTTTTTAAGAAAATGACGGTGAAATAGTAAAATTCCAATAAAAATACACACCTGTGCCAAGTTTTTTGCAGTTAGCTTTAACACAGGTAAAGTGATCAAAAAAACAAAACTAAAAAGGACAAAAATGTCCACAAGGATGCACAAGGGTTAAAAAAAAAAGATATATAAAGACCACTTAACTTAGTGATTGCTATCAGGATGTGAAGAGACTTTCAACCAACATAACAAAAAAAAAAAAAAAAAAAAAAAAAAAAACACCTTCCCTGCCTTCGATTACTGGTAAAACGTCTATTCATAACTTTAAACAGGATTGGAATACAGAATGCACAATATTACAAAGTTATTAAAGATTACAGATGGGAAATTATTTGGCAAAAATAGAATTTGATATAAATTGGAAATAATATTCAATGGAGGATGGAATTTATCACCCATCCTCTCAAAATACAAAGTTCTGATGACTTCACAGTTTTTTTTCCTCAGATGATCATCAAATTTAAACAGCAAATGTAAAGCACAACTCACTTAATAAAAAGTGAACATTTTATTTTAAGGTATTCTTGTATAACAATTATAACAACACTCAAAAACAGTGTTAAACCTTGGATGTTGTTGGTCTATAACCACCCTCTCCTCTCATAGATATGCTAATAGAGGTGTAATCCACTTCCTGTCTCATAACAGAAATCAGGAAATGTAAATATTGTTAAGTAACATCTTTAAAACATAAAAAAGTGAAAGTAATTTTCCAAAGTTTTCAAACAAATCAATGTGTGTGTTACAAGAACCCGAAGCCCTATAGTGCAAGCTATATTGGGAATGGTGCAAAAAGATAAATAAAAATGGAACCGGAATGCTATCGTTTGGCCCACAAAGTGGAATCCAGAACTGTAGATGAAAAAGCAACAGAGCGGCTTAGTTACAAGTGCCATGTTCTTAAATTGATTCCTTTTGGAACCCTAGCAGAAGGTTTGAGATGTTAAAGTAGTAATCTCTGTTTTGACTTGAGAAGGCCAGAAAAGGTAAAAGAGAACACGATCAACGAAATAAAAGAAGGAAAACTGGATCCCCCCAAAGCAATGCGAGAAGTGACAAAAAGAGAAAAAGGCTTTACTGTACATTCCTTTCAGGGTTAGAAATAAAGGGAGGCTGCGGCAGTAGGATCAGTCCCAGAGATGTCGCATTAGAACATTTGCCAGTTCGTTCTGTCTCCAAAAAAAGAAATGTCGCAGCCAGACCGTTGCCGCTTTATTTGTCTGTTCTGTCTCTACTCACCCAGCAGTGAGACAAATTGGCCCTCCTGTTGTATTTGTGTCCTTAAAAATATATAAAGTCTGACAACACCGTCATACTTTCCTTTCCCGTCGCAGAATTATCATCCATTTCAGGGACTTCAAGACTAAAAGCAGATGCCATCTGCTCCCATACCACAAGCTGAGAACAAGTTTCAAAACTGCAAGAGGCAATGATAGACTGCCAGAAGTTGCTTTGAAAAGGTAAGTCACTAAAATGATGAAAGACGAGTCACTGCCTCAAGTGGCAATTAGCTGTACTGCATGATGATAATTAATAAGTAATGTACAGTGACCACAGATGGTATGAATTACTGGCTCTGAGCATTGTCTCTGTCAAAGGAGATTAATACACTAAAGGTTGGCACAGGCTAACAACAGTAACCACTCCAGGATCCCGACTGAATTTGACTTGACAGACCTATTCCTGTCTTCACTGCTTTGAAATTCAGAATCTGAAACCTGAAAACTGCTGCTCCAGGCAAAATACACAGAATTTTATTCAAACATTTATTTATTTTTTTCATAGGGATATTACATTAAAGTAACCCACTTTCTTTTTAAAAAAAAAAAAATCCATCTCCTTTTATTTTGCTCCTCTCCAAGGAGGATGCATCTGTGACATGCCGAATGCCTTTCATGTTAATATTTTGTGAAAAATAAACACTAATAAAAAATAAATGGCTGTAGAGTTTGAAAAAAAATTATGATCGAAAAAAAAAATGCAGTCCAAACAAATGCAGGGTAATCCTCCCTCTGTAAATATAAGTAATGAAATTTAAACGTACACTTCGATAATACAAACAGAATTACACATAGGCACTGGATGTTGCATTATTGTTTTGCATATTTTACAGCTGTCAAGATTCTTATCTTGTTAACTTCCTTGTCATATCCCATTTCAGTGGATTGAGTAAATGAAATTACCTCTCTCTCTCTCTCTCTCTCTCTCTCTCTCTCTCTCTCTCTCTCTCTCTCTCTCTCTCTATATATATATATATATATATATATATATATATATATATAATATATAATAAAATATAAAATACTTGTATATAATATATATATATATATGATGTAGGATTGAAAATAATCCAAGAGATTTGAAATTATCTTTACTGTGTTTCACCCCTTCTTTTAACCACAAGGACCATTTGGAGGACCAAAGACAGAGGAGCTGATAGTGATCAAGGCCTGTAGGCCAAGATTTGTGTACTTTGGGGGTCAAAGAATTGTCACACCTTTAGAACACTGGGGGAAGTGTAATTATCTGATTGGTCAGTTTGAATGTCTCACATTTGGGTTTTAGTCACATGGTCAGGGAAAGGATAAAAGAAGACAGTAACTGTTGCTCTGTCTCTTTTAATGCTCTGCTCTTTCTATGCTCTGGCTCTCTCCCTTTCTTGGGGTTCTCTCCCTTTGCCTCCTCTTCTCTCTCTCTCTCTCTCTCTCTTTCTCTCTGGTAATATTTTACATGCTGGGTAAGATTATTGGTATAAATTATCTTATACATTTATTTTGTAACTATTTTAAGTGTAACCATAACCATATTTTGTCATTAAACTTTGTCAATTAGATCTAAGATGCTATCTAGTTTTGATTTGGTATTGACTTTGAAGTGCTACATATTGCAATACAATACTGTCACTCTCTATAGCAAAGCTCTCCCACATATTAAGCTATTGTAACTGCACTTATTTCCGTCGTTGGTATAAGTGGCAGTGGGTGGAATAGACAAGAAATGTGCAGTTTTCTACCATCTTGCTAATAACGTTTCTTGCAGTCTTGCAGCCTGAACCTCTGCAGGAAATCCACCCTTACAATGACATCAACCCAGACACAGCTCAAACAGAAACCAACATATAAAATGACATGACATAACTCAATTAAGATGTCACAAACTATCATAAAGTGTCAATTAACATACTATTATGCAACATAACAAAACAAAACACAACTCAGACATAACAAACAAGATCATAACCCCAGTGTTGTAGTACTCAAGACTCGGACTTATCTCGGACTCGGTCTCGAGACCATATTTTAATGGTCTTGGTCTTGTCATGGACTCGTGTGCATTTGGACTCGGAATTGACTCGCACTCGACCATTTTTTTTTTTTAGGACTCAGACTTATTCCCGAGTCCACTCGAGTTCAAGTCAAAATATTTTTCATGATTATTAATGTATGTTAATAAAATATTTATTTGAATTGATTGACACGTCCAGTGATTGGTGATTTTCTAGTGCTCAATTGCACATGAAAAATTGTAATAAAATTACTTTTAACACCACCTACTATGTGGCCTTTTTACCCTAAACTGATCATATTTTTTAAACTCTAAGTAAATTCAGTAAAAAAAAAAAAAAAAGGATTTCTCTAAGTAAATAAAAGTAAATTAGGTAATCAACCCTCACTGGTCTCGGTTTTGACTCGGACTCGACCGTCTCTGGTCTCGGACTCGACTCGGACTCGACTCTCTATGGACTCGGTCTTGACTCGGACTCGAATCTATCTGGTCTCGGTCTCAACTCGGACTCGAGTGAGGTGGTCTCGACTACAACACTGCATAACCCAGATGTACACATAACATAAGATAACGTAACATAACACAACACAACACAACACAACACAAATACTCAGATAAAACATAATATACTTAATATAAAATAATTAGGTTGCACTTTATTTTACAGTACATACACTTTCAATGTACTTACAGTGTTCTTACCAAGAAAGTACTGAATAATATAAGGTAACTACATGGGTTAAGATTAGGTTTAGGTTTAGCAGGACTAGTACCTAGTTATTACCCAGTTATTGTAATTACTACAATAAGTATACGTGAAGTAAGACTGTAAAATAAAGTGCTACGAATAATTCATAAATAGAGCGTAACATAACATGACTTAACATAACATGACGTAACATTCGCAGGTAAGCAGAGCCTATGGTCTGATGTGGGAGTGCCGTTTAAGGGTTCAGTAATGTGCTAATTACATTAGGTGTTTTCTGAGTAGCATGGGGAGCTTAATGAAGGCTAATGTAAATACTTGCTCTTCACTTATTCCACCTCGCTAACTTTGCTTAAGGGATGCACAGCATCCTCTGACAGGGCCAAACAACTGTTTGTGAATCTCCAGCCAACACCACAAAGCGCACCAACCTGCAGTCTGTATGGATTGAGGTGTTATTTTATGTATACAAGTGGATGAAATTTAAAGGCTAAATAAAATATGGCTAAACATGAATAAACATGAAACCTCATAAATTATACACATTTTCAAAATAAAAACCTTTACAAGGTAAGAAAAAAACAATTTCAGGTTTTCAAAGGGATTAAACAGCCCTCACGTATCCAGCAAAGACGAAAACAGAAATTTGGGGACTTTTTAATCGGGTTTTTAAAAGTACCAGGTACTATTGTGAGCCAATGTTGGTCACCAGGTGCTTAAAGTCCCCATGTAGTCAATACTTTAACCCATAAAACTCATCTTTGATCACCAAAATGACACTTTTTTTTTTCCTTGAAAAACCAAATGTCTGCATGCCTTAAAATAGCTTGAATGCAACTGTACCTCATTTACATGGTTCTGTGAATAAGCAAATCACAAAATGAATTACGCATTTGTCCAGGTTTTGTCTTAAAGCACAGCACATAGACATATAGACGACATTAACCGCTTTTCACCACAGGGGGACTTTAAACAGTTTTGAAGACCTTGCTATTGTGGACACCTTTCTCCAATAGCAAGAACTTGTTTGAATTAAATTATAGAAGAAAAACAAGAAGAGTTTAATGACAGTACCACAAACACACAACACGTTATTCAACTGTTACATTACCTGTCAAGCCGATGTTTACCCTTTTCGGTAATTGGACGGCTTTGATGAGGTTTTATTTATGATGTGCTGTTGCACATTTATTCTCTGACCAGTCTTCACAGAAAGAGACTAGTAGAAATATGAGCAGTTTTTTTTTTTTTATTCTGAAGATGATGCGAATGATAACTGTTGAAATTGATGTATAATTACGACATACCATGCAATATAATTCTTAAAGGTCCATACATGTTTAAAAAATTGAAGCAATAATCCTATTTTGATTATAGTGTGGAAAAAAAAACAGTCTTCAGAGATTCTCCTTTTGTGCTGCACTGAAGAAAATATATAAATAACAACAACATGCAAATGTGAGTAATGACAGAGTTTTCATTTGTTTAAATACAGTATAACCCAGTTGTATAGTAGTTATTTTGAATCTGAATGCCATTCATATGCCTGACAGGTGGTAAAACAAAATAGCTCTGTGTGCGTACTGCAGAGCACAATCTCTTAAGTTCAAACATCAACAGGATGCAATAATTGTTCTTAAAATACTGCCATGCAACATACATGAAAGCCCCAAACTGCAGCACGGCTTTCTTTGAAATGTGCTTCTTGGTAGTTGCATTGCTTCAAAACCTGATCTGAATTGTTAACCAGCTCCCTTTCCATAGAAAAGAACAACATTTGCATACAGATAACAGCCTTCTGCGGGTTTAACACACACACACTCCTAGCAGGATGGGGAAAGTGGGTGAGCACGAGAGGGAGAATAAAGCCTTCTCATAAGAAGTGAGAGTCTAAAGATAGCCCTCCATCTTTTTTCCCTCTTTCTCCTCTCCAGTGCACATACTGGAAATATTCCTCTCCTCTGACATGTGTGAGAGCAAGAGAGTGCAGTTGAGTGCTGTCTTCCAGGTGGAAAGGACACTTATCTAACAGAGTACATCCAGATATTTATTTTTTATTAAGATATTAGATATTTCTCTTTATGTCGATAAACTCCCCTGTTCAGCGATTAAGACATAGGGCCCTTTTTTAACGATCTGAAACGCAACGTGTCAAAGCGCAAAGCGCAAGTAACTTTGTGGGCGGTTGCTATTGCTATTTTCCCGGCTGGATAAATGCCTCTTGCGCCTGGTGCAAATCTAAAAGGGGTTGGTCTGGAGTAGCTTCATTATTCATAGGTGTGGTTTGGGCGTAACGTGAAATAAACCAATCAGAGTGTCATCTCACATTCCCTTTAAGAGCATGATGAACGACGTGCGATTGTTCCATGGCGCAATTCTATTTTAACTGCGCTTTTACCAGACGCGCTTCTTAATCGGTTCACAGCCGAGGAGATCGATGTTCTCGTCAGGGCCGTAAAAGAAAGAGAAGTGACATTGAGGATGGGACAAACACACTCAAATTATTCAAATTTGGGTAAAAGTGTAAGCTTCTATTTTTCCCATTGTCATGAACACAACAATGATTTCCCTCGTGTTTAAATATTTTTCCTTATAATAATGTATCATTTGCAAAAAGTAAAATGCATCTGTGTAGATGAGAGAATCATCTGCAGTGTATGCGCGTTGTCCACACTGGCCAAGCATGCGCGCTTAAAATAGCATCTGAAGGTACGCGTAACGCGCCACTGACTTTAGACTAAATTTTTTTTTTCTGGTCAGTGGCGCAATTGTTTTCTGGAACTGCAAAACAGCACTGGGGAATGTTTGTGCCGAAACACGCCTCCTTTTTTGCGCCGACCCGCCCAGGGAGCGCAAGTTCATTTCCTAGTTTACCAACGTGCGTCTGTGGAAGGAAAAGCCCGCTTTGCGCTGATGCAAAATAGCAATGATAAATGCGTTTGTGTATAAAGTCATTTGCGCCGGGTGTAAGATAGTGTGTTTCTTCAACTTCTGGAGTTGTAAACTCCTTGTAAAAATTGAGGGCTTGGAGCCAGAAGGGCGTAAGTGGCATTTTGGGCGAATATGAGTTCTTTATATCAAAATAAAGGTCTCAATGAGCTCTATCCAATGGTGCCAAAATACCTATCTGAGATCAAACTGTATTGAATAAAGCAACAAAAAGGCGTGTCTGATATATTTAAATATTTGTTTTTTTGAAAATGTTTTAGAACATGTTCAATGTGTTAATATGCCACACAATGTTAACTTAAATACTCATTTCATGTAAGTATGCCTGTGGTTGCAATGTTTGTGGTTTAAGGTTAAAGGTTTAGTTCACCCAAAAATGAAAATTATGTCAGTATTTACTCACCCTCATGTTGTTCCAACCCCGTAAGACCTTCGTTTATCTTCGGAACACAAATTAAGATATTTAAGATATTAAGATCGCTCCTGCATACAGTCCATAGGCTTCTTGAGGAAATGACTTGCTGTCCTCGAAAAGTCATTAAAGACATCGTTAAAATAGTCCAAGTGACTTCACTGGCTCAATCTTAAGTTTATCAAACGACGATAACACTTTTGTTCGCAAAAAAAAAACGACTTTATTTCAACTATTCGTTTATTTCTCCCTCTGCGCGAGTCAGGTTACTAGTTTAATAGCGTAAGCTTCTGTTATTGTACGTCACACGCATCACACACATGACCAGCGTCGGCCAATAGTGAGCCTATGTGTGACGTAGCTTTACGCAATCACACTACGTTAACTGACTACAGGCCCATGGAGAAGGAAGTGAATAGTTGAAATAAAGTCGTTATTTTTGTTTTTTTTTTGCGCACAAAAAGTATTCTTGTCATTTGATAAAGTTAAAATTGAGCCACTGTAGTCACTTGGACTATTTTAACAATGTCTTTAATGACTTGTCGATGCCAGCAAGAGTAATTCGCTCAAGAAGCCTATGGACTAGTATGCAGGAGTGATCTTAATATCTTAATTTGTGTTCCGAAGATGAACGAACGTCTTACGGGGTTGGAACAACATGAGGGTGAGTAAATACTGACATAATTTTCATTTTCGGGTGAACTAACCCTTTAATAATACAGGTGATTGAAGCATGCTCAAATTTATTTATTTATTGTCTCTTCTGTAAAGTTTGTTAAAAGCCACTTACACCCTTCTGGCTCCAAGCCGTCGAAATAGACTTTTCAATCGGAGTAGTTCATGTAATTACTATCCCTATCCAAAAGTGCATATGTATGAATTCCAAGATAACAGAGTCTGTGGAAACAAAGGTAGGTTTAGCAAAAATATATGACGAAACAAAAGAAAAATTGGTAAGACTTTATTTTGATGGTCCCTTTTGAACATTCTGTTGACATTAAGTAACTTTGCAAGTAGCTCTCATTAGAGTATTAGTAGACTGTCTGCTCTTTATTGTGATGGTCCTCCAACAGACATTCTACTGACTATAAGTATTGTAACGTTGCACCTGTCAAATTATTCTAACCCTAAGGCCGTGTGTCCACCAAAGCAACCAAAAAACCAAAAACCAAAAAACGCTAGATGCTCTGCTGAAGACGCCGTGCTTTGGGCGCTTGAGAGCGTTTTGGCAGCGCAACGCTTTTTCCCCTGAGACATTTTGTGGTACAGAACATCCACAGCACAATTTACTTGTAACTGATTTCGTAGATAATTTGTTTCATACTAAAAAAAATCCTTTTTCATCCATTTTGTTCAGTTTGCTCTGTTAGTTGATGTCGTTGTACAGAAAGAATGTTGTGACAGTTGGTCAGTGTGGTATTAGTCCCGCCCCTCCTCCACTGTGATTGGACGGCTGGGTAAGAAGTGACAGTGATGAGCGCTGCGTTTTATCCAAACTTAAACATTTTTTAACTCCTGGCGACCAGTAAAAACGCAGGGCGCTCGGCTCTTCAGCATGAAAGAAACGCTCTTGGCGTATAAAAAAACGCGGAGCTCCCATTGAAAACAATTGAAAACTTACGCCAGGCGTGTGGAAAAACGCTTTGGTGGACACACGACCTAACCCTACAGCCTACTAATACTCTACTAACACAGGTTCAACATTACTTGTAGTCAACAGAATGTTAAAGGGACCATCAAAATATAGTAAAATTTATGTGATCTTCACCTTTCAAAACAAAAGTTGAAATCTGTTAGTTTTAATAAAAATCTACTCCTGTGGCCATAGCTGAAGAAACACCCATACACAACCTCAGAAACCAGAAAAACGCTTTGGTGGACACACGACCTAACCCTACAGCCTACTAATACTCTACTAACACTCTAATGAGAGTTAGTAGATATGTAGGTTAAACATTACTTGTAGTCAACAGAATGTTAAAGGGACCATCAAAATATATTAAAATTTATGTGATCTTCGCCTTTCAAAACAAAAGTTGAAATCTGTTAGTTTTAATAAAAATCTACTCCTGTGGCCGTGGCTGAAAAAACACCCATGCACAACCTCAGAAACCAGCTTGGAACCTGGAGGCAAGGTCTCACTAATGAGCCCAGACGAAGAAGGGAATGATGTGGAGACGAGTGCCATTGCCCGCTCCCCCCTGTAAAGAACACACAGCTTTGAAAATGTCATCTCACCTCTGCAGTGGTGACAGTGCCGTCTGCAGTCAAGCGGCCCACCGAGTCAGACACCATACGTTCAAAAAAAAACTGCATTCATGATGATCTTTGTCTGTCAACACAACATATCAGCTCACTTCAGGAGAAAAAAAAAATAGCAGTTACTTGGAGGTTAGAGAAATGTGTTCCAATAAGTTGTGTAGCGCCAATCGAGCAGGAGTTCGAGTCTGACTCGCATCTAGGGTCCAAAGTTAACACGGCCAACAAAAACAAGAATAATTGGCTTTTTCTGAGTTTTTTGACCATTTTAGACAAGCAATAAAAAAATGAAAGGAAGAAAATCATGATGGCTCAATGTTTTTGCACTTATGTGTGCTGTTTAACTGAGGCACAGAGGATACTCTGGACCGAGGGAGACGGACTTGATGCTAACCTGTAATTTTTGTCTCACTCAAACCACTGCCTGCTGTTGCTTCTGACTGCTTTTAGAGGAAAAAGATGCCCAAGACTGCCCAAACCATCTGTTTTCTTCGTAAAAATACCA
This sequence comes from Pimephales promelas, assembly GCF_988280905.1. NCBI lineage: Eukaryota > Metazoa > Chordata > Actinopteri > Cypriniformes > Leuciscidae > Pimephales > Pimephales promelas. The sequence goes on along the minus strand of NC_142789.1, from coordinate 13,838,481 downwards.
CATTAGCGAAAAAGAGCTGCTCTCTTTTGCTCTCTTTACAACGTGTGTTCGCAGCGGCGAGCAATCACAGCCATGTTTGTTGATTTCTTGAACACAATGGCCAACCACATTGTGTTTGAGTTAGAATCCAGTTACAATGTTTTGTCTAGTGCTGAGTTCTGCACGCTCGCAAATCCTCTCTAACAAACTGTAACAGACAGAGACAGCTTTTTAGACTTTGTAAAGACAAAACACCAAACACGCTTCAATACAAAAGCCCAGCCATGCGAGATTCACTCGAAATTGCGATGACTGACAAGAGATAACCACATAGCAAAGGACTAGACAAATACACTCACTAATTTCAGAAGCACCCTCAACAGTGGTTTGTGAACGTACAGACGTTTTATAATAATTCATTTGTCTGGAGCGTTCATGCTGGGTTGTGTAGGTTGTTCCAACACGGATCTTGTCTTGAAAATATTTCATGGAAATCTGTAACACTGGAGTTTATCGTATCCTCTCTGAGCCAAAAAAATTAAATAAAGAAAATAAAATGATGTGGATCTTGTAACCTTGAGCCATTAAACATAGATTGGATACTGAGCACAACCGACAATTACAAACGATCAGAAATGTTTAGTTTTGAGTCAAACAAACTGAATCTTACTCAGATTAAGATCTGGGAGTTCTAAGGGACATGTTTTAATTAGCACCCATATCTCTGCTCACTTATAGCAGTAACATCACCATGTTTTTCATCTTATTGTGTTGACTTGATCATCTTGCCAAACTGCAGTGAAACCAAACAAAACTAGCTTTGATCTCAGACTACATTACTATCTTTCATAATAATGGGACAGTCAACCACAAAACTACAGTATGCCTGCATCATCAAGTTTACAGTCTCTCCAGAAGGGACACACACACAATGATACTAGCAAAGCAAACAAAACTAACTTAATATCACAACATTAACCAACCTAACTAGCAAAATTTCAACTAATCTTATAGAAGGGCTCCAGACCACCAGGGGCAGTGCAATTCAAGATCAGTGGTTTCCATTTAAATCTAAAATTCTAAGGACAATTACGCATATTTATACAGAAAAACTAGACATTTGACAAAAGTGTTCTGTAAATAAGGAATAATATACAATTACAGCCAGTGATTGGTACAAAAAAAAAAAAAAAACACCAACGGGGCTGCGTTTCCAAAAAGTTGATCGAAAGTTGACCATTGATGCCAACTATTGGTTTACTGTACTGATTTACTGTACTATTATAATACTTGGATGTAAGATACAGAATAATAAAAGGACAAGAACTATTTTTTTTGGCTGAAATTAATATATTAATTTACAATAAGGTTCAATTTGTTAACATTAGTGATCTAAGTAAGGTCAATAAATACTGCAACCAATGTATTACTCATTGATAGTTGATGTAAATTAATGCATTAAAGGGATTGTTCACTTTGAAATTAATTTTTGATATGTTTTATCTTACCTCAAGGGCATCCAAGATGTTGGTGTCTTTGTTTCCACAGTATTTTCAATTTTTATATTTTTCGGTCAAACCGTTGTTGTCTATCAGTCATATAATGCAGGTATAGGGGGTCCACCCTGGGTTCACCTCAAAGAGCATGCACAGAGAAGTCCAAATTAAACATGATTTAATGACTCGTAAATGTAAGTACACATTGATGGCCAAAGACACAAAACGAGCGGTCTGTGTGAGAAAACAAACAGTGTTTCTATTGTTTTTACCTCATGTAACCACAGCCACGGCCCACGTCCAACTGATCTGAAGGCATGGGTGCTTTGGTCGGCGCATGCGCTGGAAGTGATCGCTTACGCAAGTATGTCACTCATTGTTTACACAGACATTTTGGATGTTTTTCCTTTCACTGTGAAGATCTAAACATATTTAGATATACAGGAAATCGCAATGGAAGACGATTTCGATATATCTAAATATGTTTAGTGAAAGGTAAAACTTCCGAAATCTCTGTGTAAACAATGAGTGACGCACACGCGCAAACAATCACTTCCGGCGCATGTACAGACTGAAGCCAGGGTGGACCCCCTATACATGCATTATATGACTGATAGACAACAACGGTTTGACCGAAAAATATCAAAATTGAAAATACTGTGGAAGCAAAGACTCCTACATCTTGGATGCCCTTGAGGTAAGCTAAAACATATTAAAAAATTAATTTTAAAGTGAACTATCCCTTTAACTATGACCAGATATGTCAGCGGACGAGAGCGATGAACCCTGATTATTTGTACACAACCATGCAGGACATGCCAGAACTCCAAAAGTCCTCCCCCACAGTTTGGCAAAGCGACGTTTGTGGAGAGACTCCTGTCTGTCAGTTCTGTCAGATGCTTTTGGTGAAAGAGCAGAAAAACACGAGATGAGGTGTCAGAGAGGGCATGCAAGACGTTAAGGGAACAGTATTGAATGCTATCTCAGGGGGCACAGCGGTTAACCATGTTTGACAGCTGCAGAGGCTAAAGCCTGTACCTGAGTCGCTCCAGCCAATCAGAACTCTTTTGGCTGTGCCTGAACCTGCGGCCAGTGAAGCGCCGAAAAAGAGTGCAAGTGCATTCTGACACCCTCCCAGATTAAATGTCACGGGGTGTCACTGGGTCCTAATGCCCCACAGTCCTTCACTCATGAGTTGGATATGACTATCGACCCATCACTGCTGTGCCACAGACGTCTCCTGATTATCTTTGTTTTGTTTTTGTTTTTCGCCCTCCAGTCTCAGGACTGTCCTCTATAGAGAAAGTTTTTTATTTTCTAAAACTGTCATGTTGTGTAAACATCAAGTGAAAAGTAATAACAGGTTTACTATTATATACCGTTTTGAAAGTTTTTTTTTTTTTAATTTTTAATATTAAATTATAAAATCATGGAAATCAAGTAACTACACTCTAAAAATGCTGGGTTGTTTTAATCCAATTTTGGGTAGAATATGGACAAACCCAGCCATTGGGTTACATTTTTAAATTACATTTTTAACCCAATGGCTGGGTTTGTCCATATTTGTCCCAAAATCGGGTTAAAACAACCCAGCATTTCTTAGAGTGTAAAACTAACCTTGCTTTATCATCAAAAGGGCAAATTGTTTTTAAAGACTTGTTAACATTGACACACTATTTGACAAAAAAAAAAAAACATTTAAAAAAAGGCAAACAGCTTTGTTTTATTATTTTAATATTAAATAATAAAACCATGAAAATCAAGAACTAACATTGCATTATCATAAAAAGGTCAAATTACCAAATATTTTAAGATACATGACCTTGAGACACTTTACTCTAGGTTAAGAGAAAGGAAAACAATCATAAAAACATGCCCATCATAGAAGTGTATTGTATGTGTGAATTGCATTTTTGCAATTAACTAAATCATTTAGATAAAAACAAAAATAAATGTCACGACATTGAAGCATATGATACATTCATTTATACTACCACCTAAAAGTTTGAGGTCAGTACAATTTAATTTGGAAAATATATATTTTTTAATTAAATCTCATTTATTTGATCAAAAATACAGTAAAAAGGTAATAGAAACGTCATTACAATTTAAAATAACTGTTTATGAGATGGCAACGATGAATTTTCTGCCTCATTCCTCTAGTCTTCAGTATCACATGATCCTTTAGAAATCATTCTAATCTGGGCCTTTTTTTCAGGATTCATAGAATGCTCAACAATTTTTCTAAATAAAAATCATTATAAATGTCTTTTAGACTGACCCCCAAGCTATACTGTAGCTACTGTACACTTAAAAAATAGTTCAACAACGGTCAGATTTGAGTCCTTTTTGTAACACCTGAGGCCCAAATGAGAAAGTTGATGCTTCATCGAAACTAAAAAAACTGAAAGAAGAACATGGGTACAGTTTTCATTTCCATGTAAGAAGCACTTTGATACACAGCAGGCCGTTGCTGATGTATTAACCATTCTATCAATGAAAATTGTTGATCAACAGCATCCAACACATCTCTATAGAATGACTCTATTTGTAACAAAAACAAAAATCAATAAATGTGTAACAGACACGAAAGGATGATGGGTAAATGAGAAATGACTTCTGTATTGCACTTCTAGAGTCATTGAGATAATGGATGCTGAATTACAACACCCATAACCGACAAAACCTCTTTACAAATGATTTCTGTTACTCTCTTATCTCTGTCAATGCACGCAACAAACAGAGACAGTTTGTCCATAGATCTGGAACTGATAAGGGCAAAATAAAAACATAGCTCTGCCAAAACAAATCTATATCAGAAAACAACTTCAATGGAAAACTTATTTATGCCAAGCAAGTACCAGTAGGTATTGGCAGTGAATACCCAAAAAGCCAAAGTCACAAGTTGCCACTAAAGACTTTGGCAAGTTTGGCTACTTGGTCTGACAATCAAATACCTCTACAAGGAAAAATATTCTTTTAATAATATTAACAGTATTTTCTGATCACACTGGCCGGGGAGACTCTAAACCCGAACCTGAAAACAGTCGATATGAATGTGTAAAGATATAAACAGCACATCGACGCACTACAAAATGAACCGCCTGAAAATCAGTGCCTGAAAGAACAGTCACAGAGGAAAAAACAACATCTATCAATTAAGCATGCTTTCTCCTGCCACTCTTTGAAGATGCATCACAAATTCACATTTGTGTTGCTCTTGCATCATAAATGAATCATAAGGCAGCCATTCCCGTTTGATTGTATTAGTATTGCAAAAATGGATGGATTCTGTTGCTTCAAAGGAGCCCATCTAAAAGACTTCAGGCAGGCTTGGAAATGCACAAATCTAGCAGGCTCTTAAAAATTTAAACAGAGACGGGGACCTTCTTCTGGGACCGCCCGTCAAACCTGTCCTAATATGTGAGATACATAAACAACTCGCATTGAAGGCTTGGCTCTCAGACCCCGACAACAGCAGATATAGGCTTTATTACCTCAGACAAACACACACAGAGACACACCTGTGCACATTATACAGATGTGCACGCAGAACACCGCAGTCGGACAGCTCTTTATAACTCACTGGAAGAAATACTGTAAAATGTAGTCTAAGATAGGAACGAATACAGTTTTTAACTAAAAAAAAAAAAAAATCTTGATACCATTTGACAGCTTGGGAATTCAGGCAAAAGCTTGGTATTTGGATTATATACACACACTCACACACAACACACACACAAAAAAAAATTGGTTAAACAATATAGGCATGAACATCAAAGGGTCATCAATAACATCTCCGTTACGTAATGTAACCCTCGTATGGTAACCCTTTCCTGAGGAGGGAACAGAGTTTCCAACGAATTGGGATCACACTAGGGAGACCAACTGCCTTCGAGTGAATTAAAACGAGCCAATGAACGTTGGCATTCAGGGATGACAGAACGAGTCTGTCGAGGGAAAAACACGGTGCTAACCCGGAGGGTAGCTGGAATGTGGAAGAAATGGGTCGCCGTAGAGACCACTGTTAAGGCCACCCAGTCTAATAACAACTCCTACGTCCTGGGACTCATAAGCCCGTACGATAGCCTCCACTAACTAGTGGGCTAACCTCAGCTTGGAGACAGCCTTCCCCTTCTGCGTGACTCCATTACAGACGAAGAACTGATCTTAGGTCCTGAAGCTTTGCGTTCTGTCCGCGTAACAATGTAGAGTGTGTACGGGTAACACAGTCTCATCCCAAGACTTTATATAACTTGGGACGTCTTTTGACCATACGTCAACATCAGCCGTTTTAGGGTACCCTTTAACGTCAGTTACATGACGATCCTGGGACGTCATAACTGACGCTTTACCTTTAACGTCAGTTAGGTGACGGGGTAGGTTTAGGTCTGGGGTAGGGTTAGGATCCGATAACGTCATCTAACCGACGTTAAAGGGTACCCTAAAACGGCGAATGTTGACGTATGGTCAAAAGACGTCAGTTATATGACGACTTGGGATGAGACTGCGCTGGTACGGGACAGAGGAAAGCTAGGGCTTGGTCTGCCTCCTTTGGGGGCAGCTCTTGCAGGTTCACTACCTGATCTACAAATGGACTGTTAGGAACATTGGGCACATATCCAGAACAACGTGTGAAAGACACGGTCCGAACTCCAGGTACGATACGTCGACCAAAATTGCCTGCAGATCCCCTACCCTCTTGAAAGAAGCCAAAGCCAACAGGAGAGCTGTCTTCATAGACAGGATATTCAACTCAACCGAAGGTAAGGGCTCAAAAGGGGGCCTCGGGAGTGAAAGAGGGTACGGGGTGCGGATTACGAGGCGGATCTTAGCGCCCTTAAGGAATCTGATGACCAAGTTGTGCTTTCCAAGTGACTTACCTTCTACTGGATCATGATGAGCGGCTATTGCGGCAACATACACTTTGAGGATGGAGGGAGACAGCCTTTGCTCCAACCCATCTTGCAGGAAGGAAAGCACTACTCTGACTGGGGAAGTTCAGGTGTCTTCCCGGCAGAAAGAACACCAATTGACGAACAGGTTCCACATCAACGTATAGAGGCACCTCGTAGAGGGGGATCAAGGAGAAGTGATGTTGTCAACCACAGCCTGTGGTAGGCCACCTAGAACCGCCGCGTCCCGACCAGGGACCAGACATGGAGTCTCCAGAGGTCTGGACCTGCTGCCATAGAGTTCCCTGTCACTGAGAAAGCAGGACCTTCCTCAGAGGAATGTGCCAAGGAGGTGCTGTCGCGAGGAGCCAGCACAGTCTCATCCCAGGACGTCATATAACCGGTCCTCCCAGACCTTGCACAGAGTCTGTGCGAGAAGGCTCACTGGGGGAACGCATTTGCGAAGGCCCTGGGGCCAGCTGTGCGCCAGTGCATCCATCCCCGGGGTGATCCTCCGGTCCGGAAAACACCTGGTCATGGGTTGTGTCCGGAGAGGCAAACATATCTATCTGAGCGGCTCTGAAGACTCCCCATATCAGCTGAACCACCTGGGGATGGAGTCGGGGATGAACCAGTGATGGAGTCGCCATTCTCCCGGAAGGGGCGGCTGCCGTGACCGAGACCTCAGATGCTTCTGACTCCATAGGAGGAGATGGCGGGCAAGTCGCGAAATACGATGGGAGTGTAGACCACCTTGATGGTTGATGTACGCAACGGTCGCAGTGTCCGTAAGCGCCAGTACATGCTTGTGCAGAAGCAGCCCTCTAAGGCAGCATAAAGCCAAGTGTACTGATTGCAACTCTAGGCAGTTGATGTGCCAATAATTTGAATTATTTGAAAATCCCTATATGCTGTATGTCTGATGTATATGGGTAGTTCATATAAAATAAAATAAATAAAAAAAATTAAATAAGAATTTAAATGAACTGATATAAAATATGAATTATAAAATAACATATAAAATCAATTTCATCCTGAAAGCATAGAACACAATTACCAGCGTTACAAATACAAATACTATATTACAAGACATGCTATTTGCATTTAAATTAGATAATTATACCAATAAATAAAAATATATTAATTATAATATATATATATATATATATATATATATATATATATATATATATATATATATATATATATATATATATATATATATATATTAATTGTATATATTATATAATTTATTTATAATAAAGAATTCCGATGATTAGTCAAAGAAAGACATGCACTCTGCATTAAATGTGGTGAACGGATTTACAAGCTCATTTAAAAAGCATACAAACATAAAATTCTGAACCAAAGAGACATCATTTTACAAAAGCAGATGCCTCATTAGTTGGCCTGTATTTTTACTAGTGCTGTAAAACAGCAGGCTGACCGGGTGAATGTGTGCTGGCGTGGGTCATAAGGGGACCATTAACATTGACGGTTAGATTCAGCTCATGGCTTTCATTGAGCGTGACCAAATCTTTGTCGGAAATGAGAATGCTGACAGTCAAACGGTGAGCTGATATGAGAAGTACAGCTGGGGGACTGGCATCTTTCAATGATGTGGCAGTTCCGAGTGCTCACGGGGGACTCCTCACCAAACAAACAAATCTCACTCTCCGGGACAACAGCCCCAACCTCTTGATGCATCCAGAAATGATACAAAACCAGCTGTGGGGAAATGACTATGTCACCTTAAAACGTCTTGATGGATGAAAAACGACATGCAAAGAAAGGTCAGTATATCTTCACAGCTTCAGGGTGAATTATTGAGGTAGATGGCCCGGTGGTGATATGCAGATGAAAGGTCTGAGGATAGGCTTTATTCCTTGGGCACATTTTCAGGTTCACAAAACCATATAGACTAAGCAACATGATCTGAAGCCAAAAACAGGCAAGCTAGGCCTCCAAAGCAGCAAGAAGATCTATCGAACCCCCCGCTTGGCCTTCCCTGGCATCCCACTGGCCATTAATCCTCTCTGTTATGAAATATATATATATATTGTGCCAATTTCAGGCTTCTACGTACTTTCAGAGGCTTCCTGTGACGCCCAGATAGGCTGCTTTTGTTTTGATCAGCTTCATAAGAACAGATACTGGCTGTTTAGCCAAAGTGTTGAGGATGCCAACATCCTGCAAAACAATTGCCCATATTACCGTGGGAAAGGCTTTGAATTGCCTTAAATTATTATTTACCACTAATAGATTTAGAAACCAACTTTTTTTTTTTCCAGAAAAAGAGTGGAAAGAGCAGGTAGCAAACATCTCTAGGGTAACAATTCTCTCCGGGCTATACGTGAAAAGATTACTGTTTATGAGGAAATAAAATGTAATCCATGAGCACTGAATCCATAATGGATAAAGGTGGGTTCAAAGAGTTAACATTCCTATTCATGGAAAAAAAAAAAGCCTTGGGATTGGCAGAATCCCCTCTTCTACTTCTTATCCCATGCGATTTTATGATTAGTATGAGTGCTAGAAACGCAAAGAAGTGAAAATTACATATTCCTTATCGAGGGCTAGCTACTAAAGGAGAGGCAGACGATTCAGGTATAGCGTGAGGAAGTTGATGATGAAAAGGCTTTTGTGCTTGGAGAGAGTTTTCTGTCACAGACATGAATGAAATGATTTTTTTTTTCATTGCATTTGATGTTGAATAGTAGCCTATGTCAGATTGAGAGCAGCAAAATCCCTAATATTATAAATGTTATCACCGTTAAACATTATTTGTTTTTGATGAATCTTTTGAACGAATCATTCTTGTTCACTTCCACACAGACCGATATTGAATGATCTATGTTTTTGAATGAATCTTGGGACTGAATCATTCTTATTTGTGGACTTGGACTACAGCACAAAATAAACATAAAAATCACATTTTGAAGGTGCTTTTTTGGGTCATTTTGAGTCCCCGGACACTTTCTTGAAAAGAGCAGCCGGACTATCCTATAAAGATTCATATTTTGTCTCTTTCAGGAAAAAAAGGTCATGCAGGTTTGGAATAAAGAGTGTGAGTAAATTATTTTCATAAGCTATTCCTTTACTTACTGTATATTATGAAATATGTATTACTATTTACCCTTTTAGTCTATATTCAAATGAATAAATCATACAATGACAATTAATCTAAAATTTAATTAATGTGAATAATTTGAAGACTAAACACAGGTATAATGATGCAACCTGCAGAAAGGGCTCTAAATTAATCAGTCATTAAATATGAATCTATCTTTTCAGTAAATGGAAAAAATTGAATCAAAATCATCACCGCTGATAAAAATAAAGATGCTTTAATGTGCGCAAACATATTCAAGTTTACAAAGTCCTAATTGGATATTTCTGAAGCGGTGCACTGATTAATGAACAGCAGTTTACAAGTTCTTCCCGCTGACCTCTCTTTCATTCAAGTTCACAGAATGGATGGCGAGTGACTATGGCGACCGTGGCTTTTGAATGGTGGATCGGGCGGCTTGGCGCCAGCCAAAGTTTTATGTAGAGGAAACGACACAGCATGTTGATTTAAAGGAGCGAAAGAGAACACCAGTGAGCTAATTGTCTCCCATATGCACTTACAAAGTGTCATGGCAGCGTTGACTTAGCCTCCCTCAACCCATGCAATCTCACATCCTGTTCTGATGTGCAAATATGGAAATGCATAACGTGCTTATTCTAGCCAGTATCATAAAGAATGTTCTGACTGGAGGAAAGGTCAGAGGCAGCGAATGCACAGACCGACTGTCAGTCTACAGATGTGCCGGTCTTAAATACAAAGACAATTTAATTAAGTTTGAACATAGGCATAGGTGAGACAGATACATCGACAATATACAATGCTGATTAATTGAGAGATATTAAACTCAATACATAATTATGTTAAGGAGCACTCTAAAAAATACTGGTTTGGTTTAATTCAATTTTGGGTCAAATATGGACAAACCCAAATGTGTGGTTAAAAATGTAATTTAAAAATGTAATGCAAAGGCTGGGTTTGACCCAAAACCCAGCATTTTTTAGAGTGAGAATATCATGCTGTCGGAAGTTACGAAATATAAGTATATATAGAGATAATAACAATAGATGTGTTTCAATCTACCTAAAGTGGACTGCAAAGTGGACCAGATGGTATTCAGCCATCTTAAGTGAGATGAAGCGAGCAAACATGTTCAGTCTGAAGGGCACCGCAAACGGCATAGGGATTAAGGGAACAACAATTTTTTTTTCCATCATTATCGAACATCATTATAGGAGCATTAGTTGGAACGAGTTAGAATTAAATGTTTTATTAATCATTAGAAAAAAATAGACATTAAGAGAATAAATTGTTATGCAAGTACTTTTACTTTTAATACCTAAAGTATATTTAAAATCAGGTACTTTTTACTTTTTACTTAAGTATGGTTGTCATTGTGTTACCTCTACTTTTACTAAAGTAAATATTTATCTGGTTATTTGTACTTTTACTTAAGTACTGAGATTCAGTACTTCCTCCACCACTGACTGTGACTGGGCTTGACTCATGAAGATCAACTGTGACTTGGCTTGACTCATGACGGTCAACTGTGACTTGGCTTGATTCGTGACGGTCAACTGTGACTTGGCTTGACTCGTGACGATCAACTGTGACTTGGCTTGACTCGTGACGATCAACTGTGACTGGGCTTAACTCAAGGAGATCAACTGTGACTTGGCTTGACTCATGACGATCAACTGTGACTTGGCTTGACACATGACGATCAACTGTGACTTGGCTTGACTCAGGACGACCAACTGTGACTTGGCTTGACTCAAGATTGGTAGCTATGACGGATCGGGATGTTGTTGTACTTGCCATCTTGCGAGTGTGCTCTAGTACGGCAGAGTGAGTGCGGAGTTGTGTTCCTCTGTGACATCCACAGTGAACGCTGAACCAACAGTCAACAAGACATTGTCCATAAACTGACTGAGAGAGGAACGGGGACCCTCACGGATTAAACATGATTTGAGCGTTTGATTAATGCCCTCACAAAAGAAATCTATGAGCACACGTTCCAGAAAAATAGGATGAGCCTAGTTAGTACCTGGATGGGAGACCTCTTGAGAAGACCAGGTTGCTGATGGAAGAGGTGTTAGTGAGGCAGGGGGCACTCACCCTGTGGACTGTGTGGGTTCTAACGCCCCAGTGTAGTGACAGGGACGCTATGCAGTCAAATAGCGCCGTCCTTTGGATGAGATGTTAAACCGAGGTCTTGACTCTCCGTGGTCATTAAAAATCCCAGTTTGCAGTTTAAAAATTTGCCCCTTGCCCTCTGTCCATTTTGGCATCCCAATCATCCCCATACAATTATTGGCTTCATCTATCTGTCTCCTCTCCACCAATAAACTGGTGTGTGGTGGGTTCTGGCGCAATATGGCTAGAGAGTAGAGTGAGAGTAGAGTAACACCTGGCATCCTGGCCAAATTTGCCCCTTGGCCTCTGTCCATCGTGGCCTCCTAATCATCCCTATACAATGATTGACTTCATCATTCTGTCTCCTCTACACCAATAAGCCGGTGTGTGGTAGGAGTTCTGGCACAATTTAGCTGCCGTTGCATATTCCAGGTAGATGCTGCACATTGGTGGTGGTTGAGGAGATTCCCCCTTCCATATGTAAAGCTTCGAGATCCCAGAAAATGTAAATGTAACAAATTATTTATCAGTCGCACTATGCCATGAATTCTAGTAACCTTTCAAAAATAAGAGATATTGTGGGCAACAAAGTAAAGTCTGACAGGCCGATTGCAACAAATAATCTGTTTCAGATATAGGCCTATGTTTACCATTCTATAATAAATCCACTAAACAAACAGGAAGCTGCAGAAAAACTCCACAGATGCATCTCAACCGTTTTATCGAGCGAGGAGAGATGTCCTTTTCTTTACCAGCTGACCAACAGCATGACACTTTCACAGCAAACCATTCCAATTTACAACCACAATGTAATGTTCAGTGGTCCCACTGCCCATGTTTCCTTTAGTCTGCAAATTTAGTTGATGGTTCTCAACTGCACTTACTATTGGGGAACATGGCAAGAAAAAACAAACAGATGCAGAACCACACACTCACGCACAGCAAGCCAGCAGCTTTAAATTATTCCGCTGAAAACCTGCTGCTTTTGAAGGCGACAAATTTGTGGCAGGACGTCCACACCATTACATTTCCTTGACAAAATATGCACGGAAACAAAACACAGCAAGGTGGGAATGCTTTACTGCAGCAAATAAACATTCTTATCCTTTTTGCAAAGTAGAAAATGCTCAGTCTACTGTGGTCAGCTTAACGTTAATGTTGTACCACAGGGAAAAAATAAAACACTGCCAATTAAAAAAAAAAAAAAATATTCACACCAAAAAAACAAACAACAAAAAATACAAAGAGCATACTGAACAAAAAAAGGTACAACGGGCCCTGGATAATGAGCCAAAATAAAAATTCTCTATTGTGTAATATCTCAAATCCCAGTTGGAATTCTTCAGCAAATCGTGTCTTTTCATATAATATTTTCTCTGAGGTCATACGTTCAAAACAGCGGAAATACTCTAAATGAGTAATTACATCCAGCTGTGGCTAAACTATCTGGTCCGTTCATTTAATGCCACTAAACATAAGACAAAAAAACATGCAAGGCAGCACGCTGAGTTTCTTGCCATTACATCTAAGCTTTGGACCATCTAATGGAGCTGTTTGAGAAGTTTAAGCAATGCTTTGCCCATTAACATTGAATAGATCCTAATGGATAGACAAATTAGGCTCATGTGTGACAACTGTGATGGATGATCTCGACAATGATATTTTGAGTGCAATATTTCCACAAAATGACCTATTAATTAAGAGGTAGTGATTCAATCGGCGGAACTCGCCAAAGGGTGTGAAGGCGAAAAGCTCTTTATTGTAATTATAATTAAAAGTGAATTTAAAAATGACATTAAAATCGTTAAAACTGGTTGATATATAACAATACAATCCAAATAAATTGCACAATTAATATGAACATAAATATTTCTAAAACAGCCTTAAAAAAGTGGTTAAAAGCCTAAAGCAAGTTAAAAGAAAAGGAGCATCCAACAACTGAAGAAACTCAGCAATTTACTTAACGTTTATTTCCAATTAAGAATATTCACCAAGTATCTAGTTTTGTTGTGTGGTGTAGCATTGCATCGCACCGACATGGGGTCTAATTTGCTCCTATCCTGGTACATTATACACCCTTTAACCACATCAGTGTTTTTTGGGGGAAAAACACAATTTTTGTGACATGACCAAGCATGACAGTTCAACACACACATATTCTGACGAAGAAAAGAGCTAGTGCCCACCAAGTCATTATAAATCATCTTGGCAAACAAAAGCAACGGATTAACCGATAATTTTGGTGGACTTCTCAGAGTTTTCTAGCGTTTCCTGCTCTGAAAGGTTAATTGGGACTGGGAGAGAGAAGTGAGTCACCCACAAGGCAAGATTTCAAGCGGCAGTGACATTCTTGCCTGTTATGAGGGAGCCGAGTGTGTGTGTGTGTGTGTGTGGATAAAACGTCAGCACAGTGTGAAAGGAGATGGAGAGAGACTGAGAGAAAGAGAGCAAACAAAAGAGAAATACACACACAATAAATGATTATTTTGCCAGACAACATTCCTCCTGAGAGAGGGAATGAGAGAAAGACAAGGAGGACAAGGGAGGGACTGTGGGGGTGAGAGGGACAGACGGCAGGCTTGAAAGCAGAAGATGTAATAATGTGGAGAACTAGAGGAAAAATCAGACTGTCAGGGGTTTCTTTGGGATCTGCCAGGCGCTTTATTTCTCACACAGAGCCGTATGATTAGGTTGCTGGTCCTGGGCTGTCAAACGACAACCTTCCCGGAGAAGGACGTCTAGCTTAGAGGACACAGCTCATAGGTGAAGAGGACACACATTAGGCTTTGAGCATGACCTGTGAGGCCGATGTGTGCTTCATCACGTAACGCAGGATTAGTCAACAATGACAGAACGGCTTAGTTTAGCCAAGCTGACCTTTACACCGCATATGCATGTTTGAAGGAGTCCACTTATAATATTAGTTGTGGTTTCTTGCTGTAATTTAGTTGTGTTTTTCCAACATGGACAAAAAGATAATAAATAAACAATGAAATCGAGACTCAACAGACCAGCCAATGTTTTTCCAGTTTTCTAATGTCCAGTTGTGGAGTGCCCATGTGAATTGTCGCCTCAATTTCTTGTTCATAGATGACAAGAGTGGCACCTGCCCAGATAGCAAACTGACATTGAATCAACGTGGAAATATGACATCGAAACAACGTTGATCTGACATTGTTTTGCTCATCGAATTAACGTTGAACCAACGTCAGACGCCTCTTTCTTTAAAACTAACGGAAAATCAACTTAAAATCAACGCGTTGTTTCAACGTTATGAAAGCAAACCAATTTTCGATTTTCATTTAGCTTTGAAGAATGCCGCGTCTGACGTTGGTTCAACGTTGATTCGATGAGCAAAATCAACGTTGTTTCAATGTCATGAGAGACGTCATTTCCACGTTGATTCAATGTCAGTTTGCTATCTGGGTGGTGTGGGGCTTCGTTTGCTATAGCTCATCTGTTTCAAAGTTCGACGTGTTGTGCGCTCAGAGATGCTCTTCTGCATACCTTAAGTGGTTATTTGAGTTATTGTTGCCTTTCTATAAGCTTGAACTAGTCTGACCATTCTCCTCTGTCCTCTGGCATGAACAAAGCATTTTCACCCACATAACTGGAAAAACAGGAAAAATGCCAGTTAAACAGAGGAATTCACAAACACAAAACTTCACCTTTTTTCATACACAAGGCAGGAGCGAGAAAGACGTTCAAGCAGTGGAAAAGAGATCTCAACTCCTAAACGCAGACCAGCTGCAAAAGAACAGGTACTAAGTGTACTTCATAATAGACATTGTTGGCTACTTGTGGAAAATCAGCAACCTTTACGGGGAAATTGGATGCTTTTGACAACATGGCAAAGGGAGGAAGACCTTTTCTTTTCTTTGCCAGACTAAACAATCAAAAAGGATCCATTGTTGGCTCAAAATGCCACTTATACCGGTCATGATAATCCAAATGATCTCATAAGGTTACTAAGTTACGTGGAAGAATTGGGAATTCCTCTTATTATACATTAAAGATAGATGGTATGCAACCCAAATGTCGAAAAAAAAAAGGTTTTGTGGAAGTGAACGAGCTCTATGCATTAGCAGAGCGCCTGTTAAACATAGAAGCTGGTCTTAACCCATCAAAGATCCTTAGCAAGTATATGATGGTGCATATCTGATGTCAGGAAAGGTTGGTGGAGTACAGAAGCTCTTACAGGAAAAAAAAAAACAAAACAAAACAAAACAAAAAAACTGCCTCAACCATCAGTTTCATTCGGTTTTAGTCCACACAATGTCAGCGGAGGCAGCCTTGATATATTTTTTAACAAGTTTAATGTCTAGTACAAATATTGAAAGAAGTCCACATTAGCTGTGCACTACAAGGGTGAGTGCCTCAAATGTCTTCTTGAAAAAAAAGTGGACAGGCCATTTATCTACCATGTCCGTCGTTCAGAAAATTTCAATGAGATCAAATTTCTTCTGACTGAAATTGTTTCTGTAAGAGCCCATGATCCATAGCTAAGAATGGAAGCCGTTGACCTGCTGAGAGAGATTACTGCACCCTACTTCCTGTTCATTGCAAACCTTGTGCACGGAGTGCTCGCATTGTTGTATTCACCAAATAAGCTTCTGCAGAGAGAGGACACTGACCTTTGAGCAGGTTTGTGTATAGTGGCCAGTGCAAAAGAGTGTGTGCAGAAACTTTGTTGTGATGAGGGATTTACAAAAGTGTGGGAGAAAGCCACTGCTGCTGCCAATGTACTGTCGAGATCCACGACCCTAGCGAAGATGCAAAGCAAACAAGAATATGGATCGATTACTTGGTGAAAAACAAACAAACAATGAGTCAAGGAGAGGATGACAGAGAAAAAATAACTCAAGAGACTATACTACAGCACTGGATTCAGTGGTTGGAGAAATGGATAAGAGATTTGGTGAACGTAACACACATCTGCATCGATGAAGACTATGAGATAGACTAGTCTCATATCATGGACCTGACACAATCACCAATTGTTGATTGGTAAATCAAAACACTTTTTGCGGTTGCAAAAGAAATCGAATAAAGATAGGGGAAATTGGAGCACAAGATTCATTCTATCCAAGCACTACAAAGCTCTTCAAACAATGCCCAGAGTACTGACTGCGGTCAAACATGCTCTGACTTTTGGCGCTTCTACAGCAACCAGTGAGATTTTTTTCTCATTTCTGTACAATGTTTGACTTAAACTGCAATTCATCGACAGGCTCCAAAACAATCCCATAGTCAATCCCATAGACTCCCATGTTAATATGCCCAACTTTACAGCAGAAAAAAACATGTTTACAGCCTAGTATAGACCCCTTTTGCGCCGACGTCACAGTTACGTCACGGCGCTAGCTGGAGGCAAAACAAAGTGAAAACTGGAGGCGGCCAATGCAAACCAGCACAGATTCGGCTACATAATAAGGAACTTAAATTACTTTCATTATTTTTAAATGTCATCTTATTGTGTTGTTTGGTGCAAGTATCAATGAAAAATGAATATGCTGTATCTGGATTTTTTATTTCTAGAAAATATTCACATGATTATAATCGCACAGTAATGACAATCTTTACATTGTCGTCTTCTCTGCCCTGGCTAGGCACAACTGCGGATCGTACACACAAGTCTTGCACAGGACCATTCAGCACATAGTTATAGGCATCTAAAGATTTATATGCCCTCAGTTTCTCTTTACAATCGGTTTCTCTATAAGGTAGGTGTAGAAGTCAGGCCACTCACCCGAGGTAACGTAACGTAATCCTGTCAGATCGTCCATGCATTGAGTGAGCGTGTAGACGGCCAATCTGGTTCTGTCCATTAAAAATAACTTTTGGAAATAACAATTGTGGTCCTTGACAGTGAGTGACCTTACACATTAAGATAAAATCTGATTTTCTGCAGTCATTGATAAAAAAACAAGCTAATAAAACTTGCTAACTAGCATTAGTGAAGCGGCCAGAGGGATCGTTCTGCCTCCACCTAAGCTCCGCCCACATAAAAACGTCACCATGTTTACCAACTGAAAAGGGGTCTATAAAATATGGTTTTGGTCTATATAGCTAATTTTGCCCTTCAAGACACCTGGGAGGGGGTGATTTCTTTTTAAAGCTCATCCGTTTAAATTATATTAAGCCTTAAAGTTCTGCATAAAAAAGGGCGTGGTCACTTGAGTAACAGGTGGATTGCCCCTGCTGTCACTACTAGCCGTTTGTTTGCCGTCACGTCAGCTCAGCTAATCCCACCTCTTTGTCCATTCCCAGTTATCCGGGAGTGACGCACTGCCTAGATGGTGATGGCTGGCTGCGCCAATTTTGGGCTTCAAAAATACACTTTAGAAACCTACGGGTGATGTCATGGACACTACGTCCATATTGTTTACAGTCTATGGTTTTACGGACTACACATAATCAATGCTTCACAAACAGAAGGCCCAGTTGGTACAGCTGGCTTTGAAAGGGGTCTTACTCAAAAATGCACCACCGAATGGTTTTAGGTTTAATGTTCGCACTTGTCGCCTTCAGCTTTTTAAAAATGTATGTGTTCTGTTTACTTTATGCAAGTCTAAATGCCACTCCTGGTTATTAGAAAGGAGCATTATAGTATATTACATAATATAACTGTCAACCTGTTGTTTTTGTTGTGACTGTGGAAATATTGTTTAGTTTGTGTTATTTTTGTTCATTTGTATGGAAAATGAGTCGCCTTCATATTATAGCCGGAGAATAGTCGTAATCAGTGTGCTTGCACTGATGTGGTAGATTTTATTTTTTAATGATGCTGATTGGGTGCCCTCCCATTGGGAGCTGCTTGTCCCCCTGTTAGTTGCGGTCTGGCGCCAGCTCTGGGTCCCCCTCACCTCCTCCGTTATATACGCACACAAACACACACACACACACACACACGTTCAAACAGCGGCAGCTTTCATTCCAGAAGGTCAAGAGCAGCTCCTCACTTCTACTTGCATGCAGAGAGTCATAAATTAAGAACAGGCAGAGAGTGCCACAATCAGCCAATTAACTCAGAATCCAGAAAGGCCAATGCAATTTCATTTCCACACAACTGTTCTGGCACTGGCCGCAGATTCATTAAAGCTGACTGACCGGCTTTCCCCGGCACACTGCCTCGACTCTCAAACAGTACACACTGCTTGTAAACCAGGAGAATGTAGGGGAAACTTTTCAATGGTAAAAAAAATGTGACATCAAATGACAAACAAAGGACATTGTATAACTAAACTTCTGACTATTGACATGAAGTCAAGAAACACTTAGAAAAAAGACTGTCTGAGTGACTAAAGTTAAATGAAACATCCACAAAAACAGACCATTGTGTAATTATGGATTGAAGTACAGAGTAATCTTAAGTAAGTGCATGTACTTAGTGGGTAGGGCTTTCAGTATTTTTTTTCAGTGTTTCCTGATCTGTTTCCTATGTTAGCATTTGTTTCCATAGTTACTCATTGTTTGATTATGACCTGCACCTGTTTCTTGTTTCCTCTCACTGATTATCCTTTGTATTTATATCCCTATTTATATAGCCTTGGTTGTCCATTCTCGTCTATTTTGTTGTGGTTGTTCTGTTTGTTATATAATATATTAAAATGTAATTTATCATTTATTATTTCATATTAAACAATTTATTTATTAATTTAAGTCTTCATTGTCACATGATCTTTCAGATATCAATTTAATATGCTAGTACTTGTTTTAATTGAGAATACAACTGATTCTCAATTATTAATAATGGTTCTATACTGAATATATAACGTTTATTTGCAAATTGCCCCGTTTCCATGCTAAAACTACACTTGCGGCCTGCAAAAAGCATTTTGCAGTCCATTAGATAAGACTACCTTTTTTTAAATTGGAATTAAGGAATTAAGCAGTTCTGAAGCCCCTGAACTCATGAATATAGTAGTGTTGGGTCACTAAGGACAGAAGAGCCCTACGGCAAACACAAATAAACACAAAAAAGAAAATAAATAACACAAACAAAAACGTAAAGTCAGTATAATGGCATTAAAAAAAGAGAGATAAAAAAGCAAACAATTATCAAATTCCCCACAGTTATGGGAAAGGCACACCATGCAAGAATTGTATCTTAACATACAGTAACAGCTTCAAAGTCATTTCAGTGGTAAACATATGTGGTAAAACTCATAGTAGGTGGTAAACTCATAGTAGGGTGAATCATCCTGGTAGTAACGCTTGGGGGGAACACTGCTGGAAAAACCAGCAATGTAAGTTTGAGAGGAGCGCCCCCTACAAATCTCGGGAGAATCACAATATGCTTTACGGCAACAACGTCACACATCAACCACTACATGAAGCACGAAGACACTTGTGTGCATTTCAGACGTAGATACTCGACGATGGAAAAAGCAAAGAAAACGCGGTCGGAAGAGACTAGGAAAAGAGAATGAGCCTCTCTGCTCAACCCGTAAATAAATGCATCAATCCCCAAGATGTGGTCCAGTGGTAGATCTTTTGCCAAGCGTGCCAGAGGTTACAGGTTCTAAGTTTTTTCTCTCTCATCAAAACTGAATATGTTAATCAGTGCTTACAGTCTATATCAAGCAGGGACACGTTTTTGTGCATTTTATTTTGTGATTTCACCGGAATGAATAGTCTCCACGACTGCGATAGCTTGAAACCCGCGTCCGAGACAAGACTGCATGCGCACCGCCACAAGAGACACTATATATCCATGACACTGATAGCAGCAGCCACGAGCGCTCAGCTTGAGTTCAAAAACACATTTTAGCGCAAGATCTCTTATTTAATGAAAAAAAAAAATGCACACTATGGAAGATTTGTACCTTAATATAACATCTTCAAATGGTTATCAGGCTGTGACTGCAGAAATTAGTCAATGGCAGAGATGCTCTACGTGAGTGGTATTTACGACAGTAACATTAAATAGAAGTACTCAACAAAACGGAAAACAAAACGGTGAATTCCTGCATAGTGTGCCTTTAAGAGGAAATCATCTGAGATCCTCAAAAAGGTAATCCCTCCATTTGAATTTGGTACAACACTGCACAAATTTAATTGAACAGTCTCTCTTGCTCTGCACAACAACAACAAATAAACAGAAACAAAAAAAGAAGACTGGTCTGGGCTTGTTTTAGGGAAAAACGTGTTTTTCAGGCCTCGCCATGTTTTGCTGTGCCCATCCAATCGGCTGGGTTTTAATTACCCTACAGCCATGTGTTTTGGGTCTTATTTACTCTCAACACTCTCAAATTGCAAGGCATCAATAATTCTCTAAGAACATGCCCTCACTATTTTTTTCCTTACCTTCTTCATTTAAATGTTCTCATTTGCTCTGCAAGATGTGAGGGTACTAATTGTAATGGTGTGTTCACACCGAACGTGAATAGAGCGTCAAATACTCGTCTATCACGTCTAGTTAAATGCTTGAACATAACACGCGTATATAAAAAACAACAACACAATTTCTTTCGCGCATACATTTCCGTCACGTCCGTCATAAAAGATATTGCTGCTCTGTACTTGTCGTGGATGTAAGAAATATGGAGGAAAGCCAAATGCTGGTGTGTCTAGGTTCACAGCACCATCTGTGTATATTTTCATCACTCAGGTAGTCCAACTTCTTCGCTTATTTGTCTCTAAGCTATTTCCTTTTTTGCCCAGTCTCTGTAAGCATATGGCATAGTATCGTATATTTCAGGGTACCCACAGACGGCAACAATGAGCATCTCCTCCATTTTCGACAACAGACCGGACGAATCAATAAGCTCTTCGTTGATTGGCTTCGTTGCGGATCTTCTGCTCGAGTTAAAATTTTTCAGACTTCCGCAGCAAATGCGTCACCCAATTCACGTCATACAGCGCGAGTGATGCATCTATTGATGTCTTTGTTTGTAATCTACTCGCGCAAATAAGTACATTTGCATTCGGTGTGAACAAACCATAAGAGCAATCCCTCTTCTAAGAGGCCAAGGTCAAGGAATATATATATATATATATATATATATATATATATATATATATATATGTTAGGGCTGTGCAAAAATTAATTGAGATTAATCGCATCCAAAATAAAAGTCTGTGTTTACATAATATATGTGTGTATGCTGTATATAATTATTTTGTATATATAAATACCTATGCATGCATGTATATATTTAAGAATTATTTGCGCTTAAATTCTGTATATATAAATAAATATATAATCTATATTAAATAAATATAAATATTTTATTTATGAATAACACATTTTCTTAAATATATACATGCATGTGTGTGTATTTATATATACAAAATAATTATATACAGCACACACAAATATATTATGTAAACAGAGATATTTATTTTGGATGCGATTAATCGCAATTAATTTTTGCACAGCCCTAATATAAACCCTTTTCATCTCAATATGTCCAGTTTATTTCTTCATAACTCTGATCCATTCTCTCTCTATTTAGCTTTTTTATCCTTGTCCTTCCACATCAGACTTTCCCGCTGTCTGCACTTCCTACACTTCCTGTCTCATTATAGTTGATAATGACTGAAAAATCACAGTAATTTTTATGCAGAGAGCAAAATCAGTTTGCACATCTACACATTTTAGGGAGAAAACAACATTTTTGCAGAAAAAGCCATTGGAAAATTATACTAAAAATACAATAATTGCAATATAAATAAACATCACAATCATAGATAAAGCTGTGTTTTGATCATTTGTTGTTTATAGGCAAGGCAAGTTTATTTATATCAAATCTTTATGCAAAATTGGCCAACATATTTATCCAATACAGGCCTTGGTATTAATTCAAGGGTCTTCTTGTTTGAAATTGAGCCATTGCGCCATATGAGACTGTGTTTAATGCTGTGAATTGACGGCCCATGCTGTGACGGTTCGCCTGGAGGAACTCGAGCATGAAGGAAGAGGATTTGAGCCACATAAAGCCGTCCTAACCGGCTGTAATATCCACCATAAACAGAACAGCTAGCCGAAAGTCACGTCCTCAAGAAGCACTTTAGCACAATAAAACACCATGTTATGAGCGCAGTGTTGAACTTTATTTCTTTGAAGGATAAAAATGAGTTTTTAGCTTCTCTGGGGCTCGTATACGAAGTCCAAAAGGCGACCGTTTGATCAAAACACAATTGCTTTAGAAGGAACGTGTGATTACGGAAAGATGAAAAAGAAACTGAAAGCTGACAAAGGAGACCGATGCTCGGTGACTTTATGAAGGAACATTTGGTGCAGATCCATTTCGGAGACTCACCCTTAAGCTGAAATGTTTCATTAGTGGTGCTTGCTGAAAGCAAGGCAACACTATTACTATTGTGTTTTTTGAGTCGGCCCAAAAGTTTGGCACGCTACTCCTCCCGCAGTTTTTGTCACACACCCATGAATGAGGTCTCAAAACGTGCGGAATATTCGGGAATGGTGTGCTATGACTTTTCTAAGCGATCGGGGGTACGATGTTCGCCCGAAGGGCGAACAAATTTCCCAAAAATCCCATAGACTTAACATTGCGACAAACTTTGACGACTCATAGCTCCGAGCGAGAATTTCACAGAAGCCTGCGATTCACCACATTTGAAGAGGCTGACAGGCTCTGTAAGAACATACCTCACAATGGGGTAAAAGTTGCACCCCTGGGGGGCAGGAGCTGCCCAAATTTTCCCCATAGACCCCAATGTTATTTATTATTCTTATTCTTATTGTTCTGGTCACTTTTTGACGCGCTACTCCTCCCGCAGCTTTTGTCACAGACCCATGGGTGAGGTGTCAAAACGTGCGGATTATTCGGGAATGGTGTGCTATGACTTTTCTAAGAGATCGGGGGTACGATGTTCGCCCCAGGGGCGAAAAACGGCCAAAAAAAATCCCATAGACTTAACATGGTGAAAAAATTTGACGAGTCATAGCTCTGAGCGAGGATTTCGCAGAAACTTGCAATTTACCACATTTGAAGAGGCTGACAGGCTCTTTAAGAAAATACCTCACAATGGGGTAAAAGTTGCACCCCTGGGGGGCAGGAGCTCCCCAAAATTTTTTTCCATTGAAATTTTCTAGTATAGCATTTTACTATTCCAGGAAAAAGTTTGGAGCACTCCTACGTCCACATTTTTTGTCACAGACCCATGAATGAGGCATCAAATCGTGCGGCCTATTGAGGAGAAGTGTCATATTAATTTTATAAGAGATCAGGGGTACGGTGCTCGCCCCAGGGGCGAACAAATTTCCAAAAAATCCCATAGACTTAACATTGAGACAAACTTTGACGACTCGTAGCTCCGAACGAGGATTTCGGACACATGTGTGATTTGCCACATTTGAAGAGGCTGGCAGGCTCTTTAAGAACATACCACACAATGGGGTAAAAGTTGCACCCCTGGGGGGCAGGAGCTGCCTAAAGTTTTCCCCATTGACTTACTATGGTGAAGGACGTCCCATCAAATGCATGTGTTTTTCCTAATATGGTAAATTGCATAGGGATTTTGTATTGAACATAGCTCTGGATCACAGTGTCATAGAGACAAGGGGGCGGGCTCATTTTACTCAGATGACCAATCAGTCTCTCAGGATCATTGTGAAGCTATTAAGCCACGCCCTAGCAACCATTTAGAGCACCTTAGCAACAACTCCCATAGACTTCCATTGAAAGAGATCAAATGGATATCTCAGGATATAAGTGTCATAGAAACATGAGGGTGGGCTCGTTTGACTTGGGCAAGCAAACAGCCAATCCTGAATCACCTCAACACTTACTGGCAACGCCCTAGCAACCATTGTAGAGCACCTTAGCAACCAAAATCCAAAGAGGGATATCTTCCATTCTGAATGTCATAGAGGCATGGGAGTTGTATTATATCATTCATACTGACAAGCAGCCTTTGGAGATTCATGATTGGCAGCTGCCAAGCCACTCCCTAGCAACCAAACAGAGTACCCAGCAACCATTTTGCAAGACCTATATCTCTGCATCAAAACATCGTATAGAGATGGGGGTTGGTTTATACATTCACATTGACTTTGGAGCTTCATGATTGGCAGCTGCCAAGCCACTCCCTAGCAACCAAACAGAGTACCCTAGCAACCGTTTTGCAAGACCTATATCTCTGCCTCAAAACATCGTATAGAGATGGGGGTTGGTTTATACATTCACATTGACTTTGGAGCTTCATGATTGGCAGCTGCCAAGCCACTCCCTAGCAACCAAACAGAGTACCCTAGCAACCGTTTTGCAAGACCTATATCTCTGCCTCAAAACATCGTATAGAGATGGGGGTTGGTTTAAACATTCACATTGACTTTGGAGCTTCATGATTGGCAGCTGCCAAGCCACTCCCTAGCAACCAAACAGAGTACCCTAGCAACCATTTTGTAAGACCTATATCTCTGCACCAAAACATTGTATAGAGATGCTGGTTGGCTCTTTTTACTCATGCTAGCAAACATGACTTGCTACATGCTACACATGCTAGCAGAGAATAGCTACATGCTAATATTGATTAGCTAAGTGCTAAATCATGCCAAGAAAATGCTACAAACTTCATAGTAACCATCTGTGACAACTACCAACCACCTATACCAGAACATCCTAGCAACCTCCTAGCAACAACCTAGCAACCACCCATAACACGCTAGCAACACCCTAGCAACCACCCAGAATACCCTAGCAACCGCCTTACAACACCATAGCAACCACCCAGAACACCCTAGCAACCACCAAGAACACCCTAGCAACCACCCATAATACCCTAGCAACCACCTAGCAACACCCTAGCAACCACTCAGAACACCCTAGCAACTGCCTAGCAACACCCTAGCAACCACCCAGAACACCCTAGCAACCACCCAGAACACACTAGCAACCACCTAGCAACACCCTAGCAACCACCCAGAATACCCTAACAACCGCCTAGCAACCACCCAGAACACCATAGCAACCAGCCATAACACCCTAGCAACCGGGTGGTGAGTTTTGCCACTGCAAGCACCACTTCACATTTTCCTCTGGAAATGTACATTCTAGTGTTGTGAATACTATTCTCCAAGACAAAACTTTGGCACGCTACTCCTCCCGCATTTTTTGTCACAGACACATGAATGAGGTGTCAAATCGACCAGCTCGTTAAGGAGAGGTGTGCTATGACTTTTCTAAGAGATCGGGCGTACGATGCTTGTCTAGCGGGCGATAAATCGGCCGAAAAATCTCCCATAGACTTAACATTGGAACCAAATTTGTGAGATCATATCTTTTGAATAGAAGGTCATAGAGACTTGGGGTTGGGCTCATTTGACTCGGCCTATCATACAGCCAACAAGTAGTGACATAGTAACTTAATATTCACGCCCTAGCAACCACTTAGGGCAGCCTAGCAACCATAAAACAACATATACAAACCATATCTCAGCTCCAGAAAATAGAAGAAACATGGATTTTGCCTTTTTTTGACTCAGACTGTCAACTAGTCTTTAAATATTAACTCATAAACTGTATAATCACACCATAGCAACCATATAGGGTACCCCAGTAACCCTACAAACACATAAATAAGACATGTCTCAGCTGAATAAACAATTTATCATCACAAAAACATCGTACAGACGTGTTTGGTGTCTCGTATGCAAAAATGTGCCACACTCTAGCAACCGAGCGAGCTTTTTGCCACTGCAAGCACCACTTCACATTTTCCTCTGGAAATGTACATTCTAGTTCATGTTATTATCATGAAAACATTCCGCCTTAAAGCAGCATTAAATATTACAGCCTGCAAGAGTACATTCAGTATGCATCATTTCAGCCCTGCGAAGATTCGATCAAAAGCGGTTCCACTCAAAAACGCAACACTGCCGAACTGTTGAGTTTTTTTTCCGAGTTCAGGCCCTAGAGAAAGGTGAGCAGGTGGCACTAGCTGGCGTAAGACCCGTTCAAAAACCTAATGCTCTCTCTCTCTCCTCTTCGAAGAGCCGGAGATGGCTCAGAGCGCAAAGGAGGAGCCGGGGGCGATGCTTAATATTTCAACACAAGCTTCGCTGTGCAGGGCTGACAGGTAGAGGGCCAGGTGTTGGCAGCATTGCCACGGAACATCTCTGGAGCTTAGCCAGATGTATGCATGCAAACTGAGCAGACACTCTTCAGCGTGGGAGATGGGAAGATGGCTAAAAGAATGAAAATGCGATATAAAACTCCTTCCAAGATGGCCCGAGTGAGCTGTTTTTTTCTTTCTTTTTAAATAATGATGGGGGATGGAGAATGGGATGTGATATAAGCTTTTATGGCTGCTATTAATCTTGTATTAGGAAGGCACATCACTGTGAAGAAGTGACATGCATTTCATTTGTGGCATAAATGTCACCTCCTCCAGCTCCCGGTATTTGGGGAAAACGAGGCTTTCTATAGTAGGAGTAAAACGTTCATATGGGTCTGCTGTAACGCTACTGGTAAAAGTATTGTCAAAATCATGAGAGAAAATAAGGCAAATATCATACAATTGACACACTATGCACATTAAACATTGCTGAAACGTAATTGTATGTTTAAACCAAAAGTGAACCGAATTAAAGTTTGGAATAAAATAGCGGAATGATTGAATTACACCAGTGAGCTCATGTTTACCAGACAGAATTCAAACATGTAAACATGAGGATTTTGACAATTGCACTCGTTTTGTTTTTAAAACAAAAAACCTACCCGTCCCATGTATATAAAGATAATAAAGTCAGATCATTGGCGGAGGTATTTGTACACCATTCTGAATACAAATATTGATTTTAGATAATAAAATACCTCAAAAAGTATGCATTGTCCCTTTAATTGTATATAAATACAAATTAGGGCTGGGCAACGATTAATTGTGATTTATCGTATCCAAAATAAAAGTTTGTGTTTACATAATATATGTGTGTGTAGTGTGTATAATTATTTTGTATATATAAATACACACATATTCATGTATATATATATATATATATATATATATATATATATATATGAAGAGTTCAGATGCAAAAGCCTCTAAGTGCCATTTGAAATTTTCTTCTAGAATGATAATTTTTATCAAGCTTGTATATTTAAGTTCATTAATTTCACTTAAATGGCAATGATAATTACCTATTAATTGTTATTTAAGTGAAATTACTGAACTTAAATATACAAGTTTAATAAAAATCATCATTAAAGAAGAAAATTTCAAATGGCATTTAGAGGCTTTTGCATCTGAACTCTTCATATATATTAATAATATTAATAATACATTTTTCTTAAATATATTCATGTACGTATGTGGGTGATTTTTTATTTACAAAATAATTCTACACAGGACCACACATATATTATGTAAACACAAACTTTTATTTTGGATGTGATTAATTGTGATTATAATTTCAATGGGAATTTAATTTTACTGCTGACAGTTATAAAGCAAAATAAATGAGAGGTCACACTTTTCAACATTTTGAAGGCTCATATGTGAATATAGAGCCCGTTCTCATCCCAAAGCGCCATATAGGACGCTTTTGCAAAAGCGTAAATATCCAACGCACATGGCACCCTTTAACGTGAAATGAGACGCAGATATATTTGGGCAGAAGGCGCCCCCTAGTGGTCTAACCCCTACCCTACACCATACCTAAACTTAACCATTAACCGAAGCGTTTCATTAGACGTTAAAGGGTGCCATGTGCGTTGGATATTTACGCTTTTGCAAAAGCGTCCTATATGGCGCTTTGGGATGAGAATGCGTTGGAATATAGCTACCTTAAGAGTAAAGTACATCAAAAAATGAAAATTCGACAAATGTCGTTCCACACTGTGTGAGTTACTTTTTTTTTTTTGCGGAACTTACAAAAGTTCATTTGAAACTAAAATTTGAAAAAGGACATTTGAAAATTAAATTGGGTCTTTGACATTCATTGCAAGGACAAAAAACAGGACATTTTTGTAAGGACATTTTCCGTCATTCTTATATAAGAATATCTTTCAAAATATCTTCATTTGTGTCGTACATGTTTGGAACGACATGAATGTGAGTACATGAAGGCAGAAATATCCATTTAAGAACAAGTGATGCAAATAAAATAAAAATAAAAATAAGAACAGAATTTGTTACAAACTATCAGTTAAAACCCCCATAGTGCAAGACACATTTAAGTAAGAACATACTCTGGTGCAACTCTACCGAGAAGTTTCATGCCTGCATAGTGCAGAGTTTCAAACCAGCAGCTCTCCATTTACTGCCAGAGACACAATACGACTGTGTGCCAATTAGCCGGTGTTTAAAAAGGATGTACGTTTAAATCAATTGCAGCCGCAATATAACAGGTCACTAAGATAAAAAACAGCAACAAAAAGAACTGTAAGAAATAATACTCAGTAAATGAAAAAAACTTTCGCATGAGATCAAACAAGGGTAATGTTCACAGAGTTGCCGTGGCAACCACTGAATCACACATTGTACCTTTGCCTTCCAGCATTAACATCCTTGGTTGACCAGACCTCTATGTAACTCGACAGGATCCAACACTTATGTTCAGAGGAGCAGAAACTCTAAAATCACCATATGCATGAATGCCATATATGCAAATGCTCAGCAGCTGAGAGTAAATCGTATCTCAACAGTGAAAGGCGGCAGAGATTAGGCGATAAAATGCATATGGGAGGTTTCTAATTTGCTCACGTAACTGAGGTGAGACTGAGGTACGTGATTTAATTCTGAGATACGGAGAGAGCGGTTATGTAACACCAGCGGTTGCTTGTCACAGATGCACGGAGACATTCTTATTTCCAGTTTACCACGCAAAAGTACTTCCAGGTCACACCTGAGCCCAAATTTGTCGGCACGTGTGACACGGGTCGGTTGCCTTTACCTTTACTTTACTACAGTGAGTCACAAAGGTTAAGGATAATCTTGCCTGAGGGAGGTTCTACAATATTCGGCAGAAACCAATGTGACATGTATGCTGATTATGGAAGAACATTAATGCACGAGTGAGACCTCCAACCAGGGAATGCAGCAAACATTTTTATGTTCATATATATATATATATATATATATATTATCTTCCCATGAAAAAGGTGAGAATGTGCAGGCATCTGTCAGCGAGCGAGATTTCTTCTCAAACCTGAGTGCTCTTTCTGTATTCCACGAGGAATAAGACCCTCAGAGGTTTCTTAATGTGAGCCAGATGGTGTCGCATTCAGAGAATTTTTCCCTGCGATGTCCTCATTTCAACCTCTATGCAACAAAAGTCTAAGCAAAACTTGGCAGATGAACAGGAGTTATGACCATAAAGCCTGGGAACATATTGAACATATTCCCCTAACACTAAACCTGATCTTTTTTTTTTTTTTTTTTTACAAATTCATTCAAGAAAAACACATCCATTCAAAAGTTCGGGTATGATTTTTTTTAAATGGGTTTTTTGAAAGTCTCTTATGAAATACTGGTAAAACAGTAATGTTGTGAAATATTATTAGAATAAAAAAAATATTTTTAAAAAAATCGGTCCCACTGTTTTTAGAGATAAAACGATTTACATTCGGCAATCAAGAAAACAAATCTCAGATAACGGTTGACTAGGTAACAATGTGTAATTAGACCAAAGGTTCATTTTGCGCCGGAGTTGTCCTTTAATTAATCTTTGACGTCTGTCTGTTATTCAGATATGTTTTGGGTGTAAACTTTACTCATTTTAAATGGTTAACTTTAAAGTAATAATTTAATTAAATATTTCAATTCTAATTTGTTCAATTTAATTAATAATATTGTTTGTAATCTGTTGCCCCAATTTTATTGATTAGATAAAGCATGTTCATTTTACAGTGTTCTGATTCAAATCTGCCTTTTTATGACTTAAGTTTTAAGACTAGTCAAAGCTGTTTATGCAACCCTCCACAGGCTGTACTCTCACACCATTACATTCTGGTCCAAAGAACCAAACAAATTTCTTCAGCAAAAATCTCAACAAAGTTTCACCCACCGCATCATCCAGGCTGAGAAGCAACCACCAATCCTTCTTCGATGAAGAACGCTCTTTCCATTTCTCTATGTCTATTTCATCTCGGAGAGCTCTGACAGACGCACTGGTCTCCAGGCCGCTGTTTGAGTAAAGCAGTACAGGTAAGGAGAGAGAAAAATAAGACCAAGCAGAGAATCAGACAGGCATAGGCCTATGGACGACTCGGCCCAAGCAGCGGTCTTCCTCATCCCTTCCCCTTCCTCCCCTACGTCCTGCCCTGTCGACTCTAATAGACTATTGATTTTCCATCTGCCGTAGGATCAGTCTCCACTTTTACCATTCACTCATGATATTAGCTGTCCATTAGGTGCAGAGCTCTCAGCCCTAACAGCTTGTCAGCACAGAAGCAACACTCCACCTCCAGCACAATACAATCAGCTGATTAGTCTCGAGACTCAAGCAGCACAGAACAGCCCTCCAACACGCTACAAGAGGCGTCTTTAAGCTGATAACATAAAGGTGAGTAGCTGGGGGGTCACAGGTGAACTCTAACACCCGAACACACGTCAGACAGAGTGGGAAGTTACTAAGTGGATTAAAGCAGGCCGAAAGCACTCAGGACAGTCTCTGTTCGTAGCTTATTACCAGATGCATTGTTCTAAAAGTTGGAAAACTGCCACATGCGCCTCCTTGGAAGCTCTGCTGTGATTTCCAAAACGTATACAGATGGGCAAGATTGCATGCTCGTGTTCATATGTTAGGGATAAAAAAAAAAATAATAATTATAATAACAGAATTCACAGGATGTAAAACTGTGTTTGAACTATCTAGCTTGGGGATACTACATTGGTGCTCTTGAGGACAACACTTCGAGTCTGGCTTTTGAACGGAAGCTTGGCGATTAAATTTGCTTTAAAGGGATACTCCACTTATTTTTGGAAATAGGCTAATTTTACCACTCCCCAGAGTTAAACAGTTGAGTTTTACTATTTTCGAATGTATTCAGCCAATTTTTTTTTTTTTTTGATATTTAGAAGAATATCCGTTTCTGGTCTCATTTTTTTTCCTACTATGGAAGTCAATGAGACCAGAAATATCCGTCTGGTTACGGATATTCTTCTAAATATCAGAAAATCGGCTGACTGGATTTGAAAACGGTAAAACTCAACTGTTTAACTCTGGGGGAGTGGTAAAATGAGCCTATTTCCAAAAAAATAGGAGTTTCCCTTTAAGGATTTAAGTTTGTGGACAACTTATTTATTTTTTGAGATTTTTAGTCTTGTCTGTCACCTTGTTTAACGTGAGCATGGCGAAACTCTTTCAATAACATTTCTCTTTCTATAATCATTTCTTGATTTCTTTGCATTATTTCACGAGTTCACATTTACAAATCAGTCGGATAGATTAAATTGGTAAACGTATTTGGCGTGCTGTCTGGGGAGAGGGCTCTGATCTTGGTAATTGGCCCGAACGCAGAGGGTGATGTGTTATGTTCTTCCCGAACTTTGTTAATAAAACATAAAATTGTGAATAGCAATGGCAAAAATGCCATACACTACTGTTCGAAACGTTGTCAAGTACTTTATTCATCAAGGATGCATTGATTTGATTCTGTTCATCAAAGAATTTTGAAAAAATAAAAAAATCATGGTTTCCACAAAAATAATAATAAGCAGCACAGCTGTTTTTAACATTTATAATAATGAGAAATGTTTCTTGAGCAGCGAATTTGCTTTCTGGATCATGTGACACTTATATCAACCCAGTCTCAAGGCATTTCCTAGGTAATTTACGAGGTGGCTAATTCGTAGGAATTCGTTTGACTCAAAAAAGTTTTTTGCTAAATCGTACATATTTTACGAGTTTCCCAATAAATTCGTATGAAAGACCTACCCCTGACACCACCCCTAAACCTACTCATCACTGGGGTTTAGAAATCGTATGAATTTGTACGAATCAGCCATAAAACCGTATATTAAATGGAAGGTATTACAATTTAAAAGAACTGTTTTACATTTTGATTTAAAAAATGCAGCCTTACTTGAGCATAAATAATAATAATAATAAAAGAAACATTACAAAGTCTTAAAGACCTCATAGTTTTTAACAGTAGTGTACATAAAATTAAGAGAGGAAAATGTTCAGAAACCAACATCTTGTAATTTACAAATAGAATGTTTAATTGCTGTGTGAGAAATCTATGTATAGTTAATAGTGGAGCTGAAATTATAAGCTTCAGTAACTTAGTTTGCATCATGACGGGTGCTAATTATCATCCTGTGAAGATAATTAGAGTTCGATCTGGAGTGTTTGTGAGGAAAAAAAACATTATTTAAGAACAAGAAGATGATCAGCCTCAGATCATGAAAAGCACACAGCCTCTCCGCAACATGTCGCTGCTGTGTCCTTCTGTCGAAGAATATGACAGCACATTAGAGATTCCCAACCTGACCTCTGATTTCACATATCTGTAGGGCGATCGCTCGTCTGTCACTTCCTCGAGGAGGTCATTGCATGAGCGAGTGAACGCTGTTTATTGTATAGACAACTTTGATGTAGCAAAGGACGGCTTCTCCCTAAGTAACACTCCAAAACATATAATGCCAATCTTCAATACAGCTTTCTCCTTGTAGTGAGTAAACATACAAGTTTGTGTGAGAAACCAGATAATTCTTTGGTTTGACGTTGTTAATTTATATCTTTTCGACATGAACATTGTCAAGTATAAGGATTGAGTGAATAATCACTTAAATTCAATTTTGTTTTTCGACTGCTGTATTTATGGAAGATTGTTTCTGTCATGGAATAAAAAAAGAGGGTAAATGCGAGTTTTTGATTATGACTTTATAACACATAATTGCGAGTTTACATCTTGCAATTCTGACTTTTTTTCTCAGAATTGTGAGATATAAACTTACAATTCTGACCTTTTTTTTTCTCATAATAGCAAGTTTATATCTTGCAATTCTGACTTTACAACTGACTCATGCAATTCTGACTTTATAACTTGCAATTTTGAGAGATATTTTTTAGAATTGCAAGTTTACATGTCAAAATTCTGACTTTTCCCCCTCAGAATTGTGAGAAAAATTCGCAATTCTAAGAAACAAACAATTGCAAGTTTATATCTCACAATTCAGAGGAAAAAAGTCAGAACTGTGGCATATAATCCTGCAATTGAGAAAGAAAATAGAGATGTAAACTCACAATTGTCTTTTTTTATTTTTTTATTCCATGGAGGAAACAAACTTCCATATGATCTTTATGGACCACATGAATGATCCTTTTATAGTGATTCTGGGTTCTTTCTGAAAGTTTAATGTTCAAGATAATGGAAAACAATAATCAAAATGTCTCTTTTATGTGTTCCACTGAGAAAAAAAAAAAAGAAAGTCACACAGTTTGCATAAATCTCAAAGCAAGTAAATGATGATATAATTTCTATTTTTGGGTGAATATATCCCTTTAGATTTTTGGTGACTGAAGGACATCTAGCCTTCTTTACTCAAAGCAGATTTTCAAAGGATGGGTCCCAATATTTCAGAATATTCTGAGGAATCTATTTTCAAAGTCATCTCCAATCCAGAGCACCCAAAAGAGGCTGTCATATCCATGGTAGGTTCTCAGTATGACTCTGATAACATAACCTCTGCCATCCTTTTATGTGAACCCCTCCAGCAAAGTGCTCAGGAGATGGATTCAGACACAAGCCTTCACCATAGGATCCTGGACCACAATCCAACCAGATTTAGATGCTTCATGTACTGTAGGTTTATCTCCGGACAGTCAAAGAAGTCTGCTTTTTATAGAAGATACTTTTTCAAGGGTGTGAGTCACTGCAAAGATGAAAATAAGGAATAACAATAATAATAATAATTTATTTATAATGCAATTTTCATTTGCGAACAAATCTCAAAGTGCCACAGCAAACATATTTCATAAGTAAAAACAGGGGCAAGAAGATGAAAACGTAAAAATAGTTAAATTCTGCATTATCTATAAAAAAGTCGGTAACACTTTATTTGAAGGGGTGTGCATAAGACTGACATGACACTGTCATAAACATGACATAACACCGGTCATGAACATGAAGGAGTCTTTATGAATGTTTATGACTGTTGTCATTAAGTATCATTCGGTAAATGATGACACTTTTAATGCAAAGTTGACATTGTTTAAAATGTCTTTGTTATGACAACTTGACATTAATAAGGACAGAAATGTCTTGATTATGACAACTTGACATTAACAAGGACAAAAATGTCTTTGTTTTGACAACTTGACATTAACCAAGAAATCATAAACTGTCACAAATATGTCATAACAGGTCTAATTATCAAACTTAAAGAAGTTATTTAGCTTTGTGTTAACATTGCATTACCCTGTCATATGATATGGTTGGTTTTAACTTTGTTTGTCATGACACCATTATAACTGTGACATGAATATTTGACTTGTCCTCAAGTAAAGTGGAAAACATTGTATTAGTTATAAATTGGTCATTAAGGGTTATTACACTGTCAAATGCTTTAACAACAGTGTCATTAATATTTCCCCTTACCTCAAGTAAAGTGGAACATGTTGGTCAAGTTATGATTTATTGGTTAATGTCAAGTTGTCATAATCAAGACATTTCTGTCCTTGTTAATGTCAAGTTGTTATAACAAAGACATTTTAAACAATGTCAACTTTGCATTAAAAGTGTCATATAACTGACGTCTTGGGACGTCTTTTGACCATACGTCAACATCCGCCTTTTTAGGTTACCCTTAAACGTCTGTTAGATGACGTTATCGGATCCTAACCCTACCCCAGACCTAAACCTACCCCGTCACCTAACTGACGTTAAAGGTAAAGAGTCAGTTGTATGACGGCCCGGGATCGTCAACTGACCAACGTTTAAGGGTACCCTAAAAAGGCGGATGTTGACGTATGGTCAAAAGACGTCCCAAGACGTCAGTTATATGACGACTTGGGATGAGACTGTGTTACTTATGCACACCCCTTCAAATAAAGTGTTACCAAAAAGTCTTAAAGCCTTTTTTTTAAAGTGGTCAGCTGCCTGTGGAACCCTCAGGTGGTCTGGCCCTCAGTTCCACAGTCACGGGGCAACAGAGGAGAAAGCACGGTCTCCCATGGTCCAGAGATTGGTTCTGAGTGGACGGAGAAGATTGACATTTTGTGAGTGGAGGTTTCTGGTTGAGGTTTGCTGGGTGAGAAGTACCTTGAGGTAGGGTGGCACATTGCCATGGATGCATTGGTGGGTGAGTAGAGTGATTTTGTAGTGAATTCTCGCAGAGATGAAGCCAGTGAAGTGCTTGAACGATGGGTGTTATGTGTTCATATTTATGCACTCTCATCACTCTCATGATAAACAAGAAATTAAAATGTCCACACTATCTTGAGAGACAGACTCATGAAAACACTTCTTTTACTGCTAGGGACGACATGCTAACGTATTTAGTGAAACATGCCTTTTGGTCATCAGCAGACTGAGAGTGTACACAAATGTTGCGATGACCGAATCAAAATCCACTTCTATTTCTTTCCCGCGTCTGATAATATATCTGACCTTGTGTCCAACTGCACCTCTACAGAAACGCTTCTGTCGATCGATTGTTTCAGATTGGCCTCTCCCGAGCTCCTCTGTGAATGAGCGTAAAGAATGTCCTCAGCTTAACCTTAATCTTTCCAGTGTAAAACAAAAGAGTCCTGCAATCCAGCCTAACTGACACAAACAAACACCAACATTTCTTAATATATCAGGGGTGGGCTACCTCAGGTCCTATATCCCAAATGCTATCAGATTATTGTAGCATCTATAATGACAATGTCATGCACTGCAAATGACCAGTATGTTGCAGTGACATGCCAAGAACATTGTGACTATATGTAAGCACAACAAAAGTGGTCTAATCTACAAAGTGGGTTTCAATAAAACTGGAAGTTGTCATGTCTCCCATATATGGATAAGCAGACCTGGTGCTGCTCTATCCATCTGCCACTGTACAAACCAGGACAAAGCAGCATTGAGCTAAAATGGAAATTGTAAAATGGCAGCCAGTGAAAGGGGGGGGGGGGGGGGGCATGGCAGGGCAGTCTGTCTCACTGACAGAACAACTTCATTTATAACAAAGCTGATTGGGCGCTGGCAGGTAGGCCTCACGTAACAGTGAACCGACAGAAAGAGAAGAAAACAGAAGTCAGTAAAGTTCAGCCTGCATTCAGTTTCCACATAAGAGAACAGCTGCATCGAGCTTGTGATAACAAAAGCCCCCTCGCCGTTTCACAGTGCATCTTCCTCATTAATTATCCCTCTATCTAGGGAAAGTGGAGGCATGTGCTCGTCTAGGCGTTCAGAAGTGATCAACTGATAAATGGCTTGCTTAACAGATGCAGTCCATCCAACCCCAAGCGCATAAAA
Source organism: Pimephales promelas (assembly GCF_988280905.1). Lineage (NCBI taxonomy): Eukaryota > Metazoa > Chordata > Actinopteri > Cypriniformes > Leuciscidae > Pimephales > Pimephales promelas. The sequence goes on along the minus strand of NC_142789.1, from coordinate 13,801,529 downwards.
CTCTTCGCGAACAGGTAATGTAGGTGTCCTAGCCTTAGACAGAACAGAAAAAAAAAATCGTTTTGCAACATTAGTTGGGAAGGCAGTCGATGACACATAAAAGAAACCAAAGGTAGGCAGCCATGTGCCAAACTCACAGAAAGCCTCTCCCAGATCAGCCCGGTGGTCTAGACTGGCTTTGTGAGGACCTTCAAAGGTACTTAGGTGTGGAAATATGCGGTTCCATCCCATGCCAAGTCTAATTAGGTACACATCAGAGAGCCGGTGTGAGAAGGTGGGCTGTTTCCTACACATGGACCCCTTATAACACCAATGAAAGCATGGACCCTAGAGACAAGCACTCAAACCAAACACAATCTGGGCGATATACACACTGTGTCCAAGAACGCAGCCAAGCCACACAGCAAACTGGGCAGGAAGAGAGGAGCTGCCATCCCCGGCCAAGTCTATTACTCCCCAGATCACCTAGCTCACAGGCGCAGAAGGTGAACGGGAAGTGGAAGGAATTAGCTGTTTAAAGTGAGCAGGGATGACAAACAGTAACTGGCAGGTCAAACAGCTTGTCCTGCCCAAAAATGCAATCAAACCTTAAAAATGGAGGTAAATGCTTCAGAAAAAACTCTGCTTGGCACTCTAAAAACTGGCATGGAAAGAGAACACAGCTGTAGGGCAGGTTTAAGGTCAGAAAAAAGGGCAGCATATTAATAGGCAACATCAATAATAATAATATTAAATATAGCTGCGAGCAGCGATGGCGGGCCCAAGCCGGTGGCACCGCAACCCCGGTTCCTTTAGTTACCTAAAGGCACCCGGGTGGCGGTGCCGAAGGCTTTGGCCCTTTCATGATTAAATGTTAAAACGGCTTGCCATACTCTGTCATTTCGACTAGTCAAAATTATGTTACAGATATCTTAAATGATAATACAAACTATCCAAAATGTAATTACGACTAGACAGAAAGACGTTGTTGATATCTACAATGTTAATTCCGGATAGGCAAACTTAGCTTTTAAATGTTAAAAGGGCTTGCCATACAGGGACGTAGGCTCAGAGAGAGGCTCACCATATTCAAACCAAAATATCGGACTTCCTCTTGGTCCGAGCTAATGACTATGTAATAGAAAGTTGTCCGGCTTGAGGAGTAAAATGTATATACCGATTTTTGTAACTGTAGATAAAACTAACAACCCCACTTTTGTCAAAAGGTGGCGCTATTTAGTCCTTGCACCATGCCCGTTTCTGAAACTTTGCACGTCTACTGGCTAATAAATGTGATGTATCTGTTGAGTTTCAAGCAATTTCAATTTCAATTTGACTGTTGAAAAGAAGTGCGCCGATTAGATACTCAGGATCGGTATCGGCTCTGACACTGCCATCTTTGACGAGGCTGATTCAAATTCTATATTGTGCATATACTATTCTATGTAAGGCACAAAGGCACAAAAACTTTCTAAAGTACCATAAAGTTTTTGTGTACTGTATTATAAGTGTTCTGAAGCTATTATGTGATATAGAAATTAATATTTAAGTCATTAAATTCAAGAACACGTAAACTTTTCCCTCTCTGCGCCTGTCAGTCATTCTCCATTCAGCATTCAAACAGCACGTCGCATTCGGTTACAGTCAATGATGAAACGATCTTCAAGATGATTCAATGTTAATCCTATTATACTGAGTCTTTAAGATAAAGGTCTAAAGGTCTATATTTTCGAATGAAGAAACTTTTTCTTGCTGGACTTTATTGCTGTAACTTAATCGTGTTACTTTCTACCGGGTGTCAGACGCTGTCGGTTAGATCACAACACTAGAGTCAGAGCACTATAATTGTTCTTCACGCACACAGTAACTGAAATTTAAAACCTTTAAAAGAAAAGGCTCAATAAACTATTGCATAGATAGATAATGTATAATACACTGTTCATAAATATGTATTTCCTTTGTGCTTTGAACTTTTCAATACGGACTCAATGCGCTGTAACTTCATGTGGCTTCAAGCACATCATTCTCCGCTCGGGATGCACATAAGTGCTTTGTGCTGCACCGTATTAGAGCCGTAATATCATAATGCAGTGACGTAATAACAGATTATTAATTGCCTTTCAATTATATGTTGCTGCGTCATTAAACATCTGTCCTATGCATTTCAAACATTTATAGCAGCCATGGCTATATCTTTTTATGATTTTTGTTATCTTGTTTTTCATGAATGTATTTTTTAAAAATAAGAGCAATGTGTATTATCTATTATTAATATAGTTTATAATAGCATTTTTGTCATAGATTATGACAAAGTAATCATATGATCCACCAGCGAGGAACCAGCAGAACAGAGAGAACATTCTTTCTGTTTAGTTCAATCCTACTTAATAGGAATTTATTTAAAATGCTCGCTCTACTCCACACCATTAATGTCTTGTGCGGACATCCGTATTTTGACTTTCGGTTTTAAGTAAGCGATTTAAAAGCTCCCAAGTCCCAGCGGAGTCACACGTTGATTAACCGGTGGGAATATACACAATAGGCCTACCTGATATTGAACACAAGAGGGAAGTATAGCACTACATATGACTCAGATTATTATTTTTTTCTGAATTTTACAACAATTCTGGCTGTTTTTGAACGTAAACATAATTCTTAAATGAAAAAAGGGAAAAATTGGGGAAGTTATAATATTTGTATAATTTAATTTAGAAACAAATGATGTATAATTACATTTTTAGAAGATATGAGGCTTTTAGTGTTTACTTTTTTGACATTACTTTAATCTTTTGCCATAGTTGCACATGTCTACTGGCTAATAAATGTGATGTATCTGTTGAGTTTCAAGCAATTTCAAGCATGCTAAGAGTCCCAAAAGCATCAAAAAAGAATTTTAAAGTTTGTTTCGTTGCCACGGCAACAGTATCAAAGATATCAAAAATTAATTCACAGGTCTACATCTGCCGTGTATTTACATTATACAGATGAAGTTTGAAGAAAATCGGTTAAAAATAAGAGAGTGATTTCAAAGCATTTTGAAAGTGACACACTTCCTGCTGCCAGTTGGTGGCGCTATAACTTTGACTCACAATAGTCACATCCATGTGATCGGTCTCTTACAGCAAAAACACTGCTGAAGTTTCATCAAGATCAGTTAATGTATGCTGAAGTTATAACACACATCCTGTTTCATGTTTCTCGCCATAATTTCGTTTCCTCGCCACGGCCAAACCGTTCGAGATATCAAAAATCCCGTGGCACTTTTCATCCTTAATGTCTTGACTTCACGCTGATCGAGTTTCGTCGAATTTGGTTCAGTGCTCTAGGAGCAATAATTTAAATTCCATTGCATGTGTTTTAAACACAACCCTAAATAGCCGACTTCCTGTTGGGCTGGGGTAAAAAGTAAGAGTGTGAAGTATATATGAAACGATGAGATCTATATGTGTACCAAGTTTCATATTATTACATGCAAGTGTGTTTGATTTATGGACCAAATTTTCAGACCAAGTTTATTGACCAAGTTAATCTGATTAATAAACTAATTATATAAAACTATTGTCAATTCACTACAATTAAACTAGTTATATGCCTTTACTTATAAAAAATAAAAATAAAAACTTATTTAAAAAATACCAGGCTTGAGAAATTTATTTTCTTTATGCAGGTCATACACACAGCAGTGAAATGGTTAAGCCCCCTCCCCCTGCACACACACACACACAGACAGCCAGCCAGTCAGCCAGCCAGCCAAAGACACAGAGACACAGAGACATGTAGGCTCAGAGTGGCCATATTCAAACAAAAATATCTGACTTTCTGTGGGTCCTAGCTAATAAGTGTCAATTAGAAAGTTGTCCGGCTCGAGAAGTACAATATACATACCAATTTTTGTAACTCTAGTTAAAACTAACCACCCCACTTTTGTCAAAAGGTGGCGCTACTGAGCCCTCACCACGCCCGTTTCTGCAACTTTGCACATGTCTACTGGCTAATAAATGTGATGTGTCTGTCGAGTTTCATGCAATTTGAAGCATGCTAAGGGTCTCAAAAGCATCCTAAAAGCATCCTAAAAGAAGGGTAAAGTTTGATGCGTCGCCACGGCAACAGTTTCAAAGATATCAAGAATCCATTCACAGGTCTTCATCTGCCGTATGTTTACATTATACATATGAAGTTTGAAGCAAATCGGGTAAAAATAAAAGGGTGATATCTAAGCATTTTGAAAGTGACACACTTCCTGCTGCCAGTTGGTGGCGCTATAACTGTGACTCACAATAGTCACATCTATGTGATCGTCCTCTTACAGCGAACACACTGCTGAAGTTTCATCAAGATCAGTTAATGTATGCTGAAGTTATAACACACTTCCTGTTTCACGTTTCTCGCCATGATTTCGTTTCCTCGCCACGGACAAACCGTTTGAGATATCAAAAATCCCCTCACAAACTTTCATCGTCAATGCCTTGACTTCACGCTGACCGAGTTTCGTGCCGTGTGTTTGAATTCTCTAGGAGGAGTACTTCAAATTCCATTGCGAGTGTTTTATGAACAACTATAAATAACCGACTTCCTGTTGGGCTGGGGTAAAAAGTAATAGTTTGAGGTATATATGAACGATGAGATCTATATGTGCACCAAGTTTCATATTATTACATGCAAGCGTGTTTGATTTATGGACCAAGTTTTCGGACCCCGTTCCAGGGGGCGCTGTCTAGCCCCCCTGCCACGCCCGGGTACCATCTTCAGCCCGGCCCTGATGGCCGCGGATTCTGACCCGTGTGCAAAGTTTCAAGAGTTTTTGAGCATGTTAAGGGCCCCAAAAGTGCCCAAATAGTCGTATAAATAATAATAATAAATATAGCTGCGAGCAGCGATGGCGGGCCCAAGCCGGTGGCACCGCAACCCCGGATCCTTTAGTTACCTAAATGCACCCGGGTGGCGGTGCCGAAGGCTTTGGCCCTTTTATGATTAAATGTTAAAACGGCTTGCCATACTCTGTCATTTCGACTAGTCACAATTATGTTACAGATATCTTAAATGATAATACAAACTATCCAAAATGTAATTACGAATAGACAGAAAGACGTTGTTGATATCTACAATGTTAATTCCGGACAGGCAAACTTAGCTTTTAAATGTTAAAAGGGCTTGCCATACAGGGACGTAGGCTCAGAGAGAGGCTCACCATATTCAAACCAAAATATCGGACTTCCTCTTGGTCCGAGCTAATGACTATGTATTAGAAAGTTGTCCGGCTTGAGGAGTACAATGTATATAGCGATTTTTGTAACTGTAGATAAAACTAACAACCCCACTTTTGTCAAAAGGTGGCGCTATTTAGTCCTTGCACTATGCCCGTTTCTGAAACTTTGCACATGTCTACTGGCTAATAAATGTGATGTATCTGTTGAGTTTCAAGCAATTTCAATTTCAATTTCAATTTGACTGTTGAAAAGAAGTGCGCCGATTAGATACTCAGGATCGGTATCGGCTCTGACACTGCCATCTTTGACGAGGCTGATTCAAATTCTATATTGTGCATATATACTATTCTATGTTAGGCACAAAGGCACAAAAACTTTCTAAAGTACCATAAAGTTTTTGTGTACTGTATTATTAGTGTTCTGAAGCTATTATGTGATATAGAAATTAATATTTAAGTCATTAAATTCAAGAACACAAACTTTTCCCTCTCTGCGCCTGTCAGTCATTCACCATTCAGCATTCAAACAGCACGTCACATTCGGTTACAGTCAATGATGAAACGATCTTCAAGATGATTGAATGTTAATCCTATTATACTGGACCTTTAAGATAAAGGTCTAAAGGTCTATATTTTCGAATGAAGAAACTTTTTCTTGCTGGACTTTATTGCTGTAACTTAACCGTGTTACTTTCTACCGGGTGTCGGACGCTGTCGGTTAGATCACAACACTACAGTCAGAGCACTATAATTGTTCTTCACGCACACAGTAACTGAAATTTAAAACCTTTAAAAGAAAAGGCTCAATAAACTATTGCATAGATAGATAATGTATAATACACTGTTCATAAATATGTATTTCCTTTGTGCTTTGAACTTTTCAATACGGACTCACTGCGCTGTAACTTCATGTGGCTTCAAGCACATCATTCTCCGCTCGGGATGCACATAAGTGCTTTGTGCTGCACCGTATTGGAGCCGTAATATCATAATGCAGTGATGTAATGACAGATTATTAATTGCCTTTCAATTATATGTTGCTGCGTCATTAAACATCTGTCCTATGCATTTCAAACATTTATAGCAGCCATGGCTATATTTTTTTATGATTTTTGTTATCTTGTTTTTCATGAATGTATTTTTCAAAAATAAGAGCAATGTGTATTATCTATTATTAATATGGTTTATAATAGCATTTTTGTCATAGATTATGACAAAGTAATCATATGATCCACCAGCGAGGAACCAGCAGAACAGAGTGAACATTCATTCTGTTTAGTTCAATCCTACTTAATAGGAATTTATTTAAAATGCTCGCTCTACTCCACACCATTAATGTCTTGTGCGGACATCCGTATTTCGACTTTCGGTTTTAAGTAAGCGATTTAAAAGCTCCCAAGTCCCAGCGGAGTCACACGTTGATTAACCGGTGGGAATATACACAATAGGCCTACCTGATATTGAACACAAGAGGGCAGTATAGCACTACGTATGACTCAGATTATTATTTTTTTTATGAATTTTACAACAATTCTGGCTGTTTTTGAACGTAAACATAATTCTTAAATGAAAAAAAGGAAAAATTGGGGAAGTTATAATATTTGTATAATTTAATTTAGAAACAAATGATGTATAATTACATTTTTAGAAGATTTGAGGCTTTTAGTGTTTACTTTTTTGACATTACTTTAATCTTTTGCCATAGTTGCACATGTCTACTGGCTAATAAATGTGATGTATCTGTTGAGTTTCAAGCAATTTCAAGCATGCTAAGAGTCCCAAAAGCATCAAAAAAGAATGTTAAAGTTTGATTCGTTGCCACGGCAACAGTATCAAAGATATCAAAAATTCATTCACAGGTCTACATCTGCCGTGTATTTACATTATACAGATGAAGTTTGAAGCAAATCGGTTAAAAATAAGAGAGTGGTTTCAAAGCATTTTGAAAGTGACACACTTCCTGCTGCCAGTTGGTGGCGCTATAATTTTGACTCACAATAGTCACATCCATGTGATCGGTCTCTTACAGCGAAAACACTGCTGAAGTTTCATCAAGATCAGTTAATGTATGCTGAAGTTATAACACACATCCTGTTTCATGTTTTTCGCCATAATTTCGTTTCCTCGCCACGGCCAAACCGTTCGAGATATAAAAAATCCCTTGGCACCTTTTCATCCTTAATGTCTTGACTTCACGCTGATCGAGTTTTGTCGAATTTGGTTCAGTGCTCTAGGAGCAATACTTTAAATTCCATTGCATGTGTTTTAAACACAACCCTAAATAGCCATCTTCCTGTTGGGCTGGGGTAAAAAGTAAGAGTGTGAAGTAGGCTATATATGAAACGATGAGATCTATATGTGTACCAAGTTTCATATTATTACATGCAAGTGTGTTTGATTTATGGACCAAATTTTCAGACCAAGTTTATTGACCAAGTTAATCTGATTAATAAACTAATTATATAAAACTATTGTCAATGCACTACAATTAAACTAGTTATTTGTCTTTACTTATAAAAAATAAAAATAAAAACTTATTTAAAAAATACCAGGCTTGAGAAATGTATTTTCTTTATGCAGGCCATACACACAGCAGTGAAATGGTTAAGCCCCCTCCCCCTGCACACTCACACACACACAGACAGGCAAAGACAGAGATGTAGGCTCAGATTAAGCAAGACCACATTCAAACAAACACATCTGACTTTCTGTGGGTCCTAGCTAATAAGTTTAAATTAGAAAGTTGTCCGGCTCGAGGAGTACAATATACATACCAATTTTTGTAACTCTAGTTAAAACTAACAACCCCACTTTTGTCAAAAGGTGGCGCTACTGAGCCCTCACCACGCCCGTTTCTGAAACTTTGCACATGTCTACTGGCTAATAAATGTGATGTGTCTGTCGAGTTTCATGCATTTTGAAGCATGCTAAGGGTCTCAAAAGCATCCTAAAAGCATCCTAAAAGAAGGGTAAAGTTTGATGCGTCGCCACGGCAACAGTTTCAAAGATATCAAGAATCCATTCACAGGTCTACATCTGCCGTATGTTTACATTATACATATGAAGTTTGAAGCAAATCGGGTAAAAATAAAAGGGTGATATCAAAGCATTTTGAAAGTGACACACTTCCTGCTGCCAGTTGGTGGCGCTATAACTTTGACTCACAATAGTCACATCCATGTGATCGTCCTTCTACAGCGAACACACTGCTGAAGTTTCATCAAGATCAGTTAATGTATGCTGAAGTTATAACACACTTCCTGTTTCACGTTTCTCGCCATGATTTCGTTTCCTCGCCACGGACAAACCGTTCGAGATATAAAAAATCCCCTCGCAAACTTTCATCCTCAATGTCTTGACTTCACGCTGACCGAGTTTCGTCGAATTTGGATCAAAGCTCTAGGAGGAGTATTTGACATTCCATTGCGAGCGTTTTACAAACAAACCTCAATAGCCGACTTCCTGTTGGGCTGGGGTAAAAAGTAAGAGTGTGAGGTATAGATGAAACGATGAGATCAACATGTCTACCGAGTTTCATATTATTACATACAATCGTGTTTGAGTTATGGACCAAGTGTTCGGACCCCGTTCCAGGGGGCGCTGACGAGCCGCCCTACCACGCCCGGGTACCAGCTTCAGCCCGGCTCTGATGGCCGCGGGTTCTGACCCGTGTGCAAAGTTTCAAGAGTTTTCGAGCACGTTAAGGGCCCCAAAAGTGCCCAAAAGGTAGTAAAATAATAATTAATATAGCTGCGAGCAGCGATTGCGGGCCCAAGCCGGTGGCACCGCAACCCTGATGCCTTTAGTTACCCAAAGGCACCGGGATGGTGGTACCGCCGGCTTTGGCCCTTTATCGCTGCTCACAGCTATATTTATATTTAATATAAAGCCGGTGGCACCGCCACCTTGGTGCCTTTAGGTTTATTCTGTACGATGTGTAAAAACGTAACCCCCGCTTTGACTATCAAAAAGAAGTGTATTGTAGAGCTTGCATCAATGCGGACTCGATGCGCTGTGCGCTGTAACTCCATGTGGCTTTAAGCGCATCATTCTCCACTCGGGATGCGCATAAGCGTTTTGTGCCACACTGTACTGAGCCTTTCATATCATAATGCAGTAACGCAATGACAGATTATTGATTGCCTTTCTTGTTCTGTTCCATCTATTATATGTTGATAATAGATAGTACAGAGCACTAAAAACCTCAAACAAAGCACTAAAAACTTAAGCTGTTTGCTGTGTAGTCTGAGAATGAGCTGTTTGATTTGCACCCTCTTCCTCTTCACTGTCCTCCATAAAAACCAGCTATCCAGGTCCATGTTGTTCTAGAAAGTTTGTATGTTGCTGCCTCAATTAACATCTCTGCTATACATTTAAAACATGGCTATATCTAAAATAATTTATCTTTTTGATTTTTGTCATCTTGTTTTTCATGAATATTTTACAACAATACAAAGAGCAATGTGTATTTTCCATTAATATAGTTTGTAATGGCTTTTTTGTCATAGATTATAATCATATATTTTTTGGATTTGTTATTTATCTTTATAATGAAGTTGTCTGTATTAAATAGATTGTGTTTAACACACAAGAGTGATTTATTAGTTCAACACATAGTTATAGAAATTCTACTTTATCTAAAAAAACCCCCTGCACTTTATACACACACACACACACATAAATACATGTAAATAAAAATACCACAAAAAAAAAACATCAAATGTGTTTTTAGTCAGAGTATTATTTTATACAGAAACAAATATTTGTAATTCAGATAAGAATGAAGTTAGTGTTTTAAAATCTTAAGGAAAACAAATATATTGAAATATAGCACATGAATTTTAAATTCATTCAACTTCAATTACAAATACAATCTTACTTTTATTTAAAGCAAACTATACATTTAAAAGATGGGGGTTATATGCCTATTTTGTCATTTAAAAATATTGTTATGCAAATTGTTATGCAAAAAGACAAGGACTTAGAGACAAGGACTTGTAGGAAAAATCACAGCCAGCCACACACACACACACATAAACACAGACAACAGCCCTCCCCTCCCCACACAGACACACACACACAGAGAGAGAGAGAGAGAGAGAGAGAATCGCAGGGGAAATAAATCCATTCAAACTACAATATCTGACTTTCTGTTGCTCAGAGCGAATGACTTTAAATTGGAAAGTTGATCGGCTTGACGAGAACAATATACGTGGTAAGCTTTTGTAACTGTAGGTAAATTGAGCAAAGTTATAACACACTTTATGTGTCCTTTTTTAGTCATAAAATTTATTTCCTCGCCACGGCCAGACCGTTCGAGATATCAAAAATCCGTCCGGAATTGAGCATCCTCAATGTCTTGACTTCATGCACACCGAGTTTGGTTGTGATTGGTAAACACATGCATTGTGATTTGATGTATTTCTCCTAGGACAATTATTCAAACAACCCATAATTCATAATTCATAAATAACTTCCATTTGAACTGTCATAAAACTTAGAGCACGAAAGTTGTTTGGCCTGATGTGATCTATAATTGTACCGAGTTTCATATTAATTCATGCAAGTGTGTTTGATTTATGGTCAAATGTTCGAATCCCAGTCCAGGGGGCGCTGTCGAGCCGCCCTGCCATGCCCGGTTACCAGCTTCAGCCCGGCCCTGATGGCCATGGATTCTGACCCGTGTGCAAAGTTTCAAGAGTTTTCGAGGATGTTAAGGCCCCCGAAAATGCCAGAGAAGTCGCACACAGCAAATAAAGGGTTAAAATTAACCTGACAGGCGCCCCTCCTCTCACTCACACAGAGGGACACTGAGACACTGGCAAAATTCTGAGATTTTCTCTACATTCAAACAAACATATCTGACTTTCTGTGGGTCCTAGCTAATGAGTGTCAATTAGAAAGTTGTCCGGCTCGAGGAGTACAATATACATACCGATTTTTGTAACTGTAGATAAAACTAACAACCCCACTTTTGTCAAAAGGTGGCGCTACTGAGCCCTCACCACGCCCGTTTCTGCAACTTTGCACATGTCTACTGGCTAATAAATGTGATGTGTCTGTCGAGTTTCATGCAATTTAAAGCATGCTAAGGGTCTCAAAAGCATCCTAAAAGAATGGTAAAGTTTGATGCGTCGCCACGGCAACAGTTTCAAAGATATCAAGAATCCATTCACAGGTCTACATCTGCCCTATGTTTACATTATACAGATGAAGTTTGAAGCAAATCGGGTAAAAATAAAAGGGTGATTTCAAAGCATTTTGAAAGTGACGCACTTCCTGCTGCCAGTTGGTGGCGCTATAACTTTGACTCACAATAGTCACATCCATGTGATCGTCCTCTTACAGCGAACACACTGCTGAAGTTTCATCAAGATCAGTTAATGTATGCTGAAGTTATAACACACTTCCTGTTTCACGTTTCTCGCCATGATTTCATTTCCTCGCCACGGACAAACCGTTCGAGATATCAAAAATCCCCTCGCAAACTTTCATCCTCAATGTCTTGACTTCACGCTGACCGAGTTTCGTCGAATTTGGATCAAAGCTCTAGGAGGAGTATTTCAAATACCATTGCGAGCGTTTTACAAACAAACCTCAATAGCCGACTTCCTGTTGGGCTGGGGTAAAAAGTAAGAGCGCGAGGTATAGATGAAACGATGAGATCAACATGTGTACCGAGTTTCATATTATTACATGCAAGCGTGTTTGAGTTATGGACCGAGTGTTCGGACCCCCTTCCAGGGGGCGCTGACGAGCCCCCCTGCCACGCCTAGGTACCAGCTTCAGCCCGGCTCTGATGGCCGCGGGTTCTGACCCGTGTGCAAAGTTTCAAGAGTTTTTGAGCATGTTAAGGGCTCCAAAAGTGCCAAAAAGGTAGTAAAATAATAATACTAAAGAAAAAATATAGCTGCGAGCAGCGATGGCGGGCCCAAGCCGGAGGCACCGCAACCCCGGTTCCTTTAGTTACCTAAAGGCACCCGGGTGGCGGTGCCGAAGGCTTTGGCCCTTTCATGATTAAATGTTAAAACGGCTTGCCATACTCTGTCATTTCGACTAGTCACAATTATGTTACAGATATCTTAAATGATAATACAAACTATCCAAAGTGTAACGACTAGACAGAAAGACTTTGTTGATATCTACAATGTTAATTCCGGACAGGCAAACTTAGCTTTTAAATGTTAAAAGGGCTTGCCATACAGGGACGTAGGCTCAGAGAGAGGCTCACCATATTCAGACCAAAATATCTGACTTCCTCTTGGTCTGAGCTAATGACTATGTATTAGAAAGTTGTACGGCTTGAGGAGTACAATGTATATACCGATTTTTGTAACTGTAGATAAAACTAACAACCCCACTTTTAAGTATATATATGGTGCCTTTAGTGTTATTCTGCACGACGTGCAAAAACTTAACCCCCGCTTTTTTAAGTATATATATATATATATATATATATATATATATATATATATATATATATATATATATATATATAAAGAGGGTTATTCTGCACGACGTGCAAAAACTTAACCTCCGCATTGACTGTCGAAGAGAAGTGTGCAGAAGAGCTTGCATCAGTGAGGGCTTTGCAAAATATATATACATACAAACACACACACACACACACATATAAATGAGGTTAGTGTTTTACAATATTAAGGAAAGCAAATGTATTGAAATATAGCACATTAATTTTAAATTCATTCAGCTTCAATTACCAATTTGTAGTTTACCAATTTATCTTACTTTTATTTAAAGCAAACTATACATTTAAAAGATTAGGGTTATATGCATATTTTGTCATTTAAAAAAATACAAAATTGTTATGCAAAAAGATAAGGACTTGCAGAAAAAATCTACAGTCAGCCACACACACACACACATAAACGCAGACACCAGCAACCCCCCCCCCCCCCCCCCCTCCCTCTTCCCCATACAGACACTGATAGAGACAAGATACACATCCAAACTGCAATATCTGACTTTCTTTTGGTCTGAGCTTCTTACTGTTAATTAGAAAGTTGATCGGCTTGACAAGAACAATATACGTGGCATGTTTTGTAACTGTAGGTAAAACGAGCAAAGTTAACACATTTTATGTGTCCTTTTTTAGTCATAAAATTATTTTCCTCGCCACGGCCAAACCGTTCGAGATATCAAAAATCCATCCGGAATTGAGCATCCTCAATGTCTTGACTTCATGCACACCGAGTATGGTGGTGATTGGTAAACACATGCGTTGTAATTTGATGTATTTCTCCTAGGAGATTTATTCAAACAACACATAATTCCCAACTTCCATTTGAACTGTCTTAAAACTTAGAGCAGAGATGGGCGCAGGTCACGCAAGTCTCAAGTAAGTCTCAAGTCTTAACCGTCAAGTCTCAAGTAAGTCCCAAGTATTTTTTTTGGGGGGGGCAAGTCAAGTCAAGTCACAGGCTATGTCAAGTCAAGTCAAGTCTTGTAGTAGGTTAAGTCAAGTGCAAGTCAAGTCACCTTATTATTTTAATTTTACATGCAGAATCTGATCTTAATAAAATGAAAAGACAAGATAAGTATTTGCCAGTAAATTACAATAATTTGCATTGTAAATACTCATGTTCAGTAAAATACACCATGGAATCAAACTAAATTGTAACTTCATAAAATTATTTATTTTTCACTTCTGCCAACAGTGTGTTTGAAATGTTTTAAATTTTCAACATTGAGTCCATAAAACAAATAACAGCTTAACATCCTACAGACTCTCTGAACACCTTCCTCTCTCTCAAACACAGTTTACAAACAATATTAAACTTTGTTACATTTCTCCTCTCTCTCTCTCTCTCTCTCTCTCTCTCTCTCTCTCTCTCTCACACACACACACAGTGGCGGTTCTAGACCATTTCAACTGGGGGGGCCAAGCTGGGGCCAGTTGTACTGTTAGAGGGGCCAGTTACATTTAGACCTTATCATTTTCTGCACTGCACTGAATGCATAAATAAGCAAAATACCATGTTTATAATTATCCAACAATTTGCATTTGCATTATATTTTTACATTTGCATTACATATATCAGTCTGTATTTGAATTTCCATTTTATTTTTTTACATTGAATATACAGTATGTATATATATATATATATATATATATATATATATATATATATAATTTTTACAAATTAATCTACGATTTTTGTGGGTTTTTTTTTTTTTTTTTTGCAAAAAGATCAGCAAATTATCCTCTAAACTGGCCTTTTTAGGGGGCTTTCCTCTCAGGGTGAATGAGCTTTTTTATAATTGTTTTTTTCCTGACATCTTTGAAAGACAGAAGCAATAATTAATGCATCCTTGGCCAGGATATAATTATAAAATATGACATGATTTTAAAAGTGACCTATAATATCGACTATGCAATACACTTTAATTTATCTAGTGCTAATAAAATTATTAAGCCTATTTGGAGAGAGAGATGTTTATAATGTGACAATATGTCAGTCATCGTGATTCGTGTAATAAGATGACTAGGCCTAGACTACTTGTTCTGAGCAGGTGTTGTCAGTGAACAGGCTGTAAAACTGTTGTCTAAGTTACAGACTGATACTAATTAAATGGGAAACGAATCGATTACCTAACGTAACCTCGGTTCTCTCTAGATGAGGGAACGAGCATTGCGTAAGCTAGCTTACGCTACGGGAAAGATTCATCTTACATCAGTCAAGTTGTCATAGTTTTTGTCAAACAAGTTGTGAATTTGTTGTAACATTAAAACAGGAGATCATGACTTACTCCGTGCTCCAAGTGATGTTCGGAGCTCCAGTGATTAGTTTCATCTGTGGGACGGGTGAAGAAACTTTCGGAAGATGTTGTAACAGAATCATATGAACAATTCCAGGATATGCTTTTTTTCATTGGTTGTTGCGTTAAATTTTACCCAGATACAATAGTGCCCTTTTCTGATTGGCTATTAAGTAGCACTTCTCTTTTTTTGATTGGCTGATGCGTAGCAGGGTCGACTGCTGAACTCCAGGCGAGACGCGCTTGATTCTCACGTGAGAGCGGCGCGGCCAGAGAAATTGCGTATATTAAATATATTATTAAGTTTTTCCGCATGAGAAATACAATGTGTGACGGGAGTGTGAGACAAAAGACTGAAACGAGTGACTGTCATGCTCAATGCGTGACACACTATAAAAAAAATATTTCACACTGACTCCACATTTAGGGGGGCCACAAGGGGGTCCAAGCTTGTTGTCGCAGGGGCACTGGCCCCCCCAGGCCCCCGCCTAGAACCGCCACTGCTCACACACACACACTTTCTCTCTCTCTCAAGAAGCAAAAACATGACTGCTAAAGGTTGTATCAGCGATGGCGGGGTAACATCACTTAACATCACGAGTGATATTCCCTTAGGCCACGCCCCCTTGTCTCCCCAAAGTATTATAAGCAATCATGCGCATCCCGTGTGCAGAACGATGCACTTGAAGCAACACCAAGTCACAGCACGCAACGCTTCACATTGAAAAGAACATAGCGAAGGGATGGTATCTATAATCTATGCTTAGTAGGGCTGCACGATTTGGGAAAATGTCATATTGCCATTATTGAGCCAATATTGCAATTGCGATTTGCGACTCCGATATAATAAAATGGTTTCATGAGTCCAACTTGCTTGGTTCTAAAGTAAAATGCACACACAGATTAATGTTTATTTCTCAACTCAAACTAAAAACAACAACAACAATAAATGATTGATAACACCTATAATGATCAATAAACCATCAACCAAACCAACATTACAGTGATTCCATCAATTGAAAGCCATCAACTTTTTAAAAAATTATTAGGCTTAAAAAAAATATATAACAGCTTTTAAATTAAGTGAACTTCAAACAATCCCCACATAAACCCATAATAAAAAACATATTTACCTGTGCCCTTCCTGTCTTAACAGGTACAGAAATTGAATAAAGTTATCAAACAGTCTGCGCTGCCTGAATCATAAATTATATATATAATAATCCTTATTAAAGCTACAAAAGTTCTTTACTCAAGATCAGTGAGTAATTTTCTAATTTCCCTTTGTTCTTTTAACTTTACTGAAAGAACGCTTTATTCGCTGCTGGCCCTTTAAGAGCACCCGTTGCCGAGACGCGGATCTCACACGCGCCTCATAGCACAACTCACAACTCTCACATTTTGGCATAATTGTGTGTGCTATTGTTCGTTCAAGCTCGAAAGAGAACTGTTTATTCTGGGCTGGCACACGGTCAGTGCATGCGCATTATGCGAGTCTCATCTATTCTAATCTAGGGCACTCACAGGCAGCTTTTCACTTCTTGTCGTGCAAAATGCGAAAAGGCATTTGAACCAATAAGAGGGGGATCTTGTAACACTAGTCAAAGGATGACAAAAAAGAAGAGATGCTGCGCTAATAGCCCTACTTTGTTTATTTCATTTAAAATCGCGGCATTTTGCGTTATATAATTGCATAGGTTTGAGATCGCTATTACGACTGCGATATAATTAATCGTGCAGCACTAATGCTTAGTGTATTCTAAAGGGCAATAAACTCCACTCCAGCAAGATAGTCATTTTATGCAAATCATAGACCTTTATGCCTTATCTACAAAGAAAGTATAATATTGGGAACATTGATCTTGAAGAGAGTGTCGTCGTGTTACTGTCGCAACCGAACGCGACGCGCTAATGCTGATGCATGGAGAATGACTGAGGCGAGATGACTTTCCGTTAACTTTAACTTAGAGACTAAAATATTAATTTTACCACACATTAAGCTATTGAATGACTTTAGAAGTCTTGGAATATAGTGTGAAAACTTGATTGTGCTTTACAGTTTTTTATGCCTTTAGTGGGGCTTAACAAAATAACACAATATGCAGAATGTCGGACGTCACTTATAGGCTAAACTGTTTTTATAGATAAAACTATTTACATTCGGCAGTCATGAAAACAAATCTCAGATAACGGTTGACTAGGTAACAATGTGTAATTTTGCGCCGGAGTTCTCCTTTAACTTACATTAGCTAGCTAACTACGAACGAGCTAACCAGATAACATTAACAAATTGACAAGCACTTACTGGGCAGAATATGGCTCTTCAAATGACGGACGAAATTGGAGGTTGTCATCTGACTGTCGATCTTAACGTTGCATGTCTTGCAAAGCGCTGTTCTTTTGCCATCTTGTTGTAAGAAATTCTTGAATCCAAAAGCGACGACGACCCTCGTTATCCCTCCGGCTGACATGTTGATGTGATCTGATGTAAGTGGGCGTGGTGTGCGCGTAAGGTATGAGAAGGCATGACTGATGATCTCTGATCCAGTCATGACAGCGCTATTCTCAGCCTGCGCTCCAGCTGGATCAACTTTATTTTTTTTTACATAATTTATATATTTTATATTCAAACTGAAAACATGATGTGATTAACACTCAAGTCATATTATTACATGCAAGTGTGTTTGATTTATGGACCAAATTTTCAGATCAAGTTTATGGACCAAGTTAATTTAATTAATAAACTAATTATATAAAACTATTAATGCACTACAATTAAACTGGTTATATGCCTTTACTTATAAAAAAATAAAAAACTTATTTAAAAAAATACCAGGCTTAAGGCATTTATTTTTTATGCAGGCCATACACACAGGAGTGAAATGGTTAATACCCCTCCCCCTACAAACACACACACATACACAGACAGGCAAAGACAGCAGGCTCAGATTGAGCAAGACCAAGTTATAATATTTGTATAATTTAATTTAGAAACAAATGATGTATAATTACATTTTTAGAAGATATGAGGCTTTTAGTGTTTACTTTTTTGACATTACTTTAATCTTTTGCCATAGTTGCACATGTCTATTGGCTAATAAATGTGATGTATCTGTTGAGTTTCAAGCAATTTCAAGCAAGCTAAGAGTCCCAAAAGCATCAAAAAATAATGTTAAAGTTTGTTTCGTTGCCACGGCATTTTGAAAGTGACACACTTCCTGCTGCCAGTTGGTGGCGCTATAACTTTGACTCACAATAGTCACATCCATGTGATCGGTCTCTTACAGCGAAAACACTGCTGAAGTTTCATCAAGATCAGTTAATGTATGCTGAAGTTATAACACACATCCTGTTCCATGTTTCTCGCCATAATTTCGTTTCCTCGCCACGGCCAAACCGTTCGAGATATCAAAAATCCCGTGGCACTTTTTCATCCTTAATGTCTTGACTTCACGCTGATCGAGTTTCGTCGAATTTGGTTCAGTGCTCTAGGAGCAATAATTTAAATTACATTGCATGTGTTTTAAACACAACCCTAAATAGCCAACTTCCTGTTGGGCTGGGGTAAAAAGTAAGAGTGTGAAGTATATATGAAACGATGAGATCTATATGTGTACCAAGTTTCATATTATTACATGCAAGTGTGTTTAATTTATGGACCAAATTTTCAGACCAAGTTTATTGACCAAGTTAATCTGATTAATAAACTAATTATATAAAACTATTGTCAATTCACTACAATTAAACTAGTTATATGCCTTTACTTATAAAAAATAAAAATAAAAACTTATTTAAAAAATACCAGGCTTGAGAAATGTATTTTCTTTATGCAGGTCATACACACAGCAGTGAAATGGTTAAGCCCCCTCCCCCTGCACACACACACACACACACAGACAGCCAGCCAGCCAGCCAGCCAAAGGCTCAGAGTGGCCATATTCAAACAAAAATATCTGAGTTTCTGTGGGTCCTAGCTAATAAGTGTCAATTAAAAAGTTGTCCGGCTCGAGGAGTACAATATACATACCAATTTTTGTAACTCTAGTTAAAACTAACCACCCCACTTTTGTCAAAAGGTGGCGCTACTGAGCCCTCACCACGCCCGTTTCTGCAACTTTGCACATGTCTACTGGCTAATAAATGTGATGTGTCTGTCGAGTTTCATGCAATTTGAAGCATGCTAAGGGTCTCAAAAGCATCCTAAAAGCATCCTAAAAGAAGGGTAAAGTTTGATGCGTCGCCACGGCAACAGTTTCAAAGATATCAAGAATCCATTCACAGGTCTACATCTGCCGTATGTTTACATTATACATATGAAGTTTGAAGCAAATCGGGTAAAAATAAAAGGGTGATATCTAAGCATTTTGAAAGTGACACACTTCCTGCTGCCAGTTGGTGGCGCTATAACTTTGACTCACAATAGTCACATCCATGTGATCGTCCTCTTACAGCGAACACACTGCTGAAGTTTCATCAAGATCAGTTAATGTATGCTGAAGTTATAACACACTTCCTGTTTCACGTTTCTCGCCATGATTTCGTTTCCTCGCCACGGACAAACCGTTCGAGATATAAAAAATCCCCTCGCAAACTTTCATCCTCAATGTCTTGACTTCACGCTGACCGAGTTTCGTCGAATGTGGATCAAAGCTCTAGGAGGAGTATTTGACATTCCATTGCGAGCGTTTTACAAACAAACCTCAATAGCCAAATTCCTGTTGGGCTGGGGTAAAAAGTAAGAGCGCGAGGTATAGATGAAACGATGAGATCAACGTGTGTACCGAGTTTCATATTATTACATACAAGCGTGTTTGAGTTATGGACCAAGTGTTCGGACCCCGTTCCAGGGGGCGCTGACGAGCTGCCCTGCCACGCCCGGGTACCATCTTCAGCCCGGCTCTGATGGCCGCGGGTTCTGACCCGTGTGCAAAGTTTCAAGAGTTTTCGAGCACGTTAAGGGCCCCAAAAGTGCCCAAAAGGTAGTAAAATAATAATTATTATAATAATAATAATAATAGAGAAGAAAAATAATCGCAAGGAAAACAATAGGGCCTTCGCCCTTTCAGGGCTTGGGCCCTAATAATACATATTTCGTATTACATTTTCTAACTTTATTTTAACTGTAATTTAATTAAAGTTATAGAATTATATCAATTGTTATATAGAATTAAATGAACTACTAAAGTAGACTAAATTGTATGGTCATTGTATGGTCATTTTGTATATATAAATACACACATGCATATATATTTAAGCAACATTTACATGTATACTGTCTATATATTTATACATAATTTATATTAAATAATAATATTTGATATATTAATGACATATTTTTTCTTAAATATATACATGCATGTTTGTACATTTTTATAAACAAAATAATTATACACAGTGCACATATACTATATTATGTAAACACAAACTTCTTTTTGGATGTGCTTAATTGCGATTAATCGTTATATATATATATATATATATATATATATATATATATATATATATATATATATATATATATATATATATATATATATTTGTAACATATATTTATATATATTTTTATTGTCACTTTACTGTCAATGTAATATGTAATAATGTCATGTAATATGTAATTACTGTCAATGTAATATTTGCCAATATATATATATATATATATATATAGGCAAAGGGGACATTACATTGACAGTAAAATGACAATAAAGAAATGTATAATGTTACAAACATATATGTTTCATAGGTTCTACAAAAAATATTAGGCAGCACAACTTTCAAGATTACAATAATAACCATGTGTCTTGATCATCATCGTAAATTAGAATACTTTCTGAAGGATCATGTGAACCGACTGGGATAATGGCTCCAGCTTTGCCACCAGCTTTGCCATCACAGGAGTAAATTACAATTTTAAATACATTAAAATAGGAACCAGTTATTTTAAAATGTAGTAAACTTTCACAATATCACTTTTTTATTGTAACAAAAATAATGAAATGACAGTGTCCTTTTTACACTATAGTAGGAGTACCATTAAAGTAAAGTACCATATTAAATTATCATATTATTACCAATCTGATATCATCACTGTACTGCCAAAGTATTAGTCGAAAATAATTATTCTAGACAAATCGAATACATTTGTTTGCCAAAAATAAAAAAAATAAAAATAAAAATAATAAAATTCACATTCACTCTCTAGTAGTAGTTTAAAGTTGGAGCACTTTGAGACCCACCCACACAGTCCACTTGCCAGCTAGTAAACAAAACCAAAAACTTTTGTACCGCAAACTCAAGCTTCATAAACCTCAAGATGAAAATATGCAAGAGTGCAAACACTTATACTCATTCCCAAAATATTATAAAATATATAGAGTGTTTTCTTGTTGACCCAGTGTATGAGGAACGGAGGAAACCCTGTCTGTTCCGCAGATATCCTAAGAAACACACACACACACACACACACACAAGCACACACACGCACACACAGAACACAAATGCAATTTATGGCAGGAATCAGAGAGTTTGCAGCTCAGTGCTCAGGCAGGAGAGATGAGGTTATCACCTCTATCTCCACGCCGGTGGGGGACGCAATAAAATCATACCTCAGCAACAGGGCCCGGCAATGAGATTTGCAGGACAGTTGTAAATGTTCCAGAGTGCTTTCTCTCTCCCCGGCTCTCTCTCTTTCTTTCTGACACAAGGGCACCCTGGTATTTCACCCCACTTCCCACCAGCAGCAGAGGCTTTAAGGCAACGTATATTTGGAAGGGTGGCACACTCAAATCTAACATTTAGAGCTGCAGAAAGGACAAAGCTTGACTGCTTGGTCGCTTAGCACTCTTATAAAAAAGTGTGGAGCTACAAAGGGATTAAATCATCATTTTAGACAGTGGTTAGATGTTTACTAATGTTATGAACAATTATCATATTCATTTATCATTGTATTTTACATGGAACAACAGTCAAAAAAAAAAAAAAAAGCAACATGATTCTACCATGGTTCAAGGTATCTGTAGATTATTAGCTTGCATTGGATGATTATTAGTACTTATAAAGCACATATGAACAGTGTTGTGCAAGTTACTTCCAAACTGTAATACATTAGGTATTACTTGTTACTGTTATTTAAAAGTAATTCATTACCTTACAATATTACTGTCCCAGAACTGTAATGCGTTACATTACTCATGTATTACTTTTGAGTTACTTTCACCAAAATAACTACAGAAGTAGAACTTAACTTTGGGGCTTCTAATGATATGCAATGTGACATCGCGATTGGCCGCACTCAGATCCACGAACCTACAGAATCGCGACACACCTCTTCCAACTCCAGCGTTATTCTCCTTACCGTCCATATCCAATGCTACCTTATCTTAAAATTAGGCTATTAGTATTATTTGAAGTTAACATTATAAAATACGTAGACCTACACCACAAAACTAGTTGAGGATAAATTATTTAAAATTGGGGAAGTCCAGCAATATGGACATGACATTTGCAGTCAAAACTTGAAATAAAAATTCTCAGAAAATACATAAAGGGCTCCAGACATTAGACAAATATCAGTCTATGTTTTATTTTTAATATTAGGGAAAAGACACACATTCATGCGTGACAAAAAAATAGGAGGCAAAATATATTTTTTTGTAATTCTGTTAATTACACTGCGCAAATCAGATGAGAAGGGTTGGCTCTCCAGTCTCCATAGAACATAGAACAAGCCTCACTGTAATACAACTGTAATACAAGCCTCACTGAACATGTAACGAGTAAAATATTACTGAAAATTGATTAGTAATGCCTTACACTACTGCGTTACAGCAAAAAGTAATATGTTACTGTAATGTATTACTTTTGTAATGCGTTACTCCCAACACTGCATATGAACAGTGTTGTGCAAGTTACTTCCAAACTGTAATACATTAGGTATTACTTGTTACTGTTATTTAAAAGTAATTCATTACCTTACAATATTACTGTCCCAGAATTGTAATGCGTTACATTACTCATGTATTACTTTTGAGTTACTTTCACCAAAATAACTAAGTAGAACTTAACTTTTGGGCTGTAACGATATGCAATATGAAACCGAAATCGCGATTCGCCACATCCACGAACCTACAGAATCGCGACACACCTCTTCCAACTCCAGCGTTATTCTCCTTACCGTCCATATCCAATGCTGCCTTATCTTTAAATTAGGCTATTAGTATTATTTGAAGTTAACATTATAAAATACGTAGACCTACACCACAAAACTAGTTGAGGATAAATTATTTAAAATTGGGGAAGTCCAGCATTATGGACATGACATTTGCAGTCAAAACTTGAAATAAAAATTCTCAGAAAATACATGTATTGAAACGTATATAGGCTACTTCCTTAAAGGACTCCAGACATTAGACAAATATCAGTCTATGTTTTATTTTTAATATTAGGGAAAAGACACACATTCATGCGTGACAAAAAAAAACAGGAGGCAAAATATATTTTTTGTAATTCTGTTAATTACACTGCGCAAATCGGATGAGGAAGGGTTGGCTCTCCAGTCTCCATAGAACTTAAAATATTCATTTTATTTTAGTTTTCGTGTTCGCATTTATGAGTAAAAAACAATGTTACAGACGCAACCGCTCTGAACTGGCACTAAAAGACTGCTTTAAAACTTTCATAGTCTGTTGCCTTTAAGAATTAAAAGCAGACAATACACTGTAATACAATTGTAATACAAGCCTCACTGAACATGTAACGAGTAAAATATTACTGAAAATTGATTAGTAATGCCTTACACTACTGCGTTACAGCAAAAAGTAATATGTTACTGTAATGTATTACTTTTGTAATGCGTTACTCCCAACACTGCATATGAATGCCTTACTCTGCATGATCATATTCTACATCCCTTAATCATACCCAAAACCTAGACTTAACAACAACCTTACTAACCATTAATAATAAGTAATTAGGATTTTATTGAGACAAAAAAATTTGTTTATATTTAGTTAATAGTGAAAATTGGATCCTAAAGTGTGACCTGGACTATAATTACGACATTACTGTTTAAAAGTGTGTTAAAGCTACACTGTGTAACTCTTTTAGTTTATTCTTAGCTAAAAACACTTAGTTCTTTCGAAAATATATGTGCTCATTAATGTATATTTACTTCGTTCAAGTAATAAAGTATTCTCGTTAGTGTATAATATGCCATTGAAAATACATACGGGTAAGGGGTTCTAATGTCGGTCGCCATGTTGCCCCTCCATCTTGAAAGTACATTAGCCAAAGAGGGACATACCCGTTAATTCAAGCTTCGCCTTTCACGTTAACGTTTGAGTTAACACTCATTGACGAGGTCGAACTGGAAGCCATGTTAATCTTGGACTACATTGGCCACCGTAGGAGTTAAAACGAAATCGGAATTGAGAGGAACAGAAACTAATATTCGCTGGATGATCATATACCTTTTCACCGCTAGATGGGGGTAAAAATCACACAGTGTAGCTTTAAAGAGAATACAATGGTAATTTCCAGCAAAATTACTGCAAAGTGCACATGGAAGTGAAAGTATTTTGTAATATTTAACAAATTATTTATTTATTATTTAAAGTAGTTTAAAGTAATTATTAATTACACACTTCATTAAATTACATCAAATAAAAAGCTGTGATATATTGAAGTAACATATAAAAGTACCATGGTATTACCATGTTACTATCAGTGACCTGATAATATTACAAACATGATGCAAATGCAAAAGAGGAATCCTTATTCAACAAACACTCATCCTATGTACAATTTGGAAATTATATATGGATCTTGGTATTTCCATCCAACACTTATTCATGCAAAATTCTAAAAGTCACATTAAAAACGTGAGGTCATGCGCTAATGCTGGGCAATGGGGCCTGACTCAGACCATTTCTCTTTCTGATGACTATAATGTCAAAAAATTCTCCATTCGATGGGTAAAAAAAGACCTAAAACAGCATTCCCACATTTATGGTGTGCATTTAGTGACATGCAAATCCAGACTGGTGTGCTTTGTTGCCAAAACTCTCATCCTGATGCATTCAAGTCTCTGATTAATTATTCAATAACGGACCAAGTTCTCGTCCTCTCATCCCTCTCTCGTTCTCTTCCTCTGAGCAAGCAGTTTGCAAGCATGTAGCACTTCATCTTTTGGTAAATGGCTGTATGATACCTCCTGGCTTAAGTGGAAGACTAAAAGGAAAGTCTTTAAAATCACAATCGAACTTCAACAAGCACACCGAGGCAATAGAGCCATCCATCAGCAGACAGGTACCGCCCGGTAATATCACCTCAAGTGAGGTGGAGACTTCATCTCAATAAAAACCCTCCTTTTGTGACTGCGGCAAAAGGGGGATAAATATGAAGATGCATTTGGAAGGCATGTTTTTTTTTTTATTGCCGTGGTAACCTGATGCAAACTGTGTCACTGACACCCACCAATCCACCACAACCCCCCTCCCAAGAATAATGAAAATACATACAAAACCCATTGCTCTGCATCTTAGAAATGTCATTGCATAAATAATGCAGAGATTCCCCCTTTCGCAACCCAAGGGTCTATATAATACGCATGGCACAAAATGGATGGCGCTTCAGCATAACAAGGTCTGCTCGTCATAAAAAGCTTTCAGACAAATGGCGTACCATCCTCAACAATAAATTACGAGATGCAAAGAGGAACGAAACACCGCTCTGCTAAATAAATGTACCCACATGCGAGGGGACGGAAATATGGGTAATTCATCCTATTTTAAGTTTCTACTTCTGATGCTAACTCCGCCCCCTCATCTGTCCTCTAGTTTATAAGTGATTTGAGCTATTGTACTAAACTCTTTGTTATGTATAAACATATGCAGATGTCCCGTGCCACTGAATATCCTGAATAGGTGTATGTGTGTGTTTTGTTGCCAGCTAGTTTATCTTAACAGTCAGATTTTTCTGGCAAATAAGTGTGTGTGTGTGAGGGTGAAGGAAGGCAGGTGAAGCTCCAGTTGTCTCTCTCCTAGTTCCTGAATATTCTGACATGTTTTTGCCCTCAGGACAGCAGCAGGCTGCGGGAGTCCCACAAGGCTGCTTCATGGCAGGAGGGAACCAAGCAAATATCTACCTGCGGTTCCTCAGCGATGTCTGAGAGAGATGTGCGCAATACATACTAGCTTATTTTTTAAGCGGACGAGTCAATCCAAAACCATCTATGTTAAGGCGAGACACGGCAGGCAAAAACATCGATTTTTCATGCAGTGATCAGTTTTGAGATATTGGGCTAGTTTACTCCTTCAATATGTGTTCTTTCAAGCTGCTATAAAGAAAATGTTGAAAAAATAGATTAAAATGTTTATTTTATTACATTTAGTTTTCTTGCGGCAGTAAATTTCTCCCGAATTTACAACGCATTCTCATCCCAAAGCGCCATATAGGACGCTTTTGCAAAAGCGTAAATATCCAACGCACATGGCACCCTTTAACGTCTAATGAGACGCTTCGGTTAATGGTTAAGTTTAGGTATGGTGTAGGGTAAGGGTTAGACCACTAGGGGGCGCCTTCTGCCCAAATATATCTGCGTCTCATTTCACATTGAAGGGTGCCATGTGCGTTGGATATTTACGCTTTTGCAAAAGCGTCTTATATGGCGCTTTGGGATGAGAACGGGCTCGAATTTACCAAGAAGTTAGCATTCCAACGCGTCATGCCGCGCTCCGTCTGTTTACTGAAGTCTGTCATGACCGGTATCGTTGGAAAGCTCTGAATCTCTTGAACAATGCTGTTTAACCCAAATATGGTCAATTCCTTTATAAGGGTAACCAATCGTGAATGTCCAAAGGGTGATCGAAAGCTAATGATGAAATCTCATTGGCTACTTCTGGTTTCTGCTAACGTGATTTGCTCTGCCAATGTTAATTCATTAAGTTACTGCAGTTGTAGGCCTTATATGCCTGCCATGTTATTAAATAATCAGTTCATGAGCTTGAAATATTATATATTATATTACTAAGGGCCTGAGCGTTTATTCTGTTTTTGAGCATTTTTTTTCCCAATAGAAATGTATTGATTTCCCTACTTAAATCTTTAAATGCCTTTTTCGTAAAATGAGTTTGTCAGTCTCCAGTAGAAATGTCTCAGCCTATGTAGCACCTATGTACACCAAACTTTCCAGTTATACACTTAGCAGTATTCTGAAGATATTTTCAGAGGGATTTTTTTTTATAAATCATCCGTGGCCTGATTTATGTGACATTCGGTGAAAATCGTTTTTTAGGTATGGACGGTATATTTTTATTTCCTTGGCAATGAAAGCATATATCCTAAAATCCCTCTGAACTTTTTTTTCATCTTGTGTGTAAAGAAACTGAAAAAACAATTTTGCACCTGGCTTTATCGTATGTTCAGATTTGCATAATTAAACATACAAATTTCAAAAACTTGTACTACTTTTTTTATATACTTGTGTAAGTAATCAACTGAGGAAGTTTCATGGTGATATCTATTATATTAAAATGTTACTCTATTCACCTGTAGTGTCTCACCTTAACAGACAACTGGGAACTGCAACAAGGTTATGTAAGGTCTGTTAAAAAAATTCCTCATATAATGTTTGGGGTCGACAACTGAATTTACTAACAGGTGTGATGCTGGAATAAAATAATTTAAAGGAGCAGCTCAAATGCTGTCTGTATAAATGATTAAACAAAGCAATAGTCTTGAAAAAGCACAATGACAAGTGTGGCGACTTTCATAAGTTTTATCTAAATTGAAATGACTTGTGGTTGACTGGTATATCGCCAAGGCAAGTATATCAGCCAATAATTAGCTTTTTCTTTCGAATTATCTGCATTTGTCGATATGTCTTTTTGTTTGACCAAAGAAGTGACTTTTATTTTGACAGTGCCATGGCTTTTATTTTGAAAGCACTAATGCAAGGACTTGAGCGCAGAAGCATAGTTTAAAGTCCCCGTGAACCGGAAGTTGCAAACGATTTTTCTCCCGTGCTGTGACGTATTTCCAAGTGAAACGGAATATTGAACAGAGGGCAGGGTTTTACTCTAGCGCTCCTCCTCTCCATCTCTCGCTCATAGCAAACTAACGGTTTGAGGGGAGTGGTTAAGCGTTTCCCCACCCAAACTGTGAAACCTACGTCATCAACCGTTCCAGACCGGAAGTAACTTTTCAGATTTTGATTAAAGATTACCAAGGTAAAACATTTGTTTAATATATATTTACTTGCACGGATTAATTTTTCACCACAAGACTAGTAATATGCGCTAACAAAGTAAATAGGTTCAATTTTGATTTCACGGGGACTTTAATTAAATAGAACAGTTTTATCCAGAGCAAAAACAGTGTTAAAAATATATGTGTGTTTAATTAGTTAACTTTGTCTAATAAATTCAGTCTAATAAATATATCAATTCATTAGACAGAAATATAAATGTAACTTTTTTTTGCACTGTGCTACTGCTTAGGATGCCTTAAAATGCTATCGATGGTTTACAGTCTTAGGGCAAGTCTAAACCAAAGAGTATATCACACACAGACGCACACGCCTCAAAAGCCACAGGAATATATTGTAGCCTGGTTGAATTCTGTCTCCACATCCACAGGTGAAGGAGGTTTTGTCAGTACAGCTGGATGAGAGAGGCTGTGGAGCGGATGATCAGAACAGGCAGAAGGCGTTTGACCAGCTCGCTGTGGAAGAGTCTTAATCTTATTTGCCCTGTAATCCACACGCAGAGTCCCGTATAGTCAAGGCCGCCCGCATCTACACCAGATCCAGCACTTCAGCACGCTTGTAATTCTGACAGCACTATCACTCTGTCCTTCTCAAAAACAAGCAGGACACAGCAAATCAGGCCAGAGGAGGGGTTTGTACGGTGGCTAGACTCAGCAGATGAGACATTCTGAAATAGTTTGATTATGCTGATTACGCCCTACATAAACATTCAGATTTATTATCATCATATTATCTTATTATTTAGATGGTCATCATGAGGTGCTTAAAGTGATACTCCACCATTTTTTTTGTTTTTTTTTTTGTTATTCCCTTAACTAAGACGAGTTGATGCATACCTCGGTAGTCTCAGTGCGTGCACTTTAAGTTCATTGAAATGGAAAAATTGAGTTAATACAATGAAGGAGATTAATTTAATCAACAGAAACTCAAAATATTATGTTATCTGAACTACATAAATTATCTAAGTTGATTTGACAAAAGAAAAAAATGTTGTGATTACAAAACAAGGAAATTATTTTTTTACAGTGTTGTCGTGTTTCCGCGCACCGATTTCTTTGGGCCGGGCCTAGTCAACGTCCAGGGCCGTTTTTGTTTAGTCCCAGTCCGTCCCTCGCGAGACACTTTGATCGCACTTAATTAGCAGTTCATTAAATATGGGCCAATCAGAGAAGCGACCAAACACCTCCACGTTTTCCCTATTTAAAACAGTTACACGAGTAGTGTAACTCGACCTAGGACGGTGACACAAAATAAAACGTTGCGCTTTTCTAAGTGTGTAAAGTGGATAACTATAATGTATGGCGGAATACCACAGCAAGTGCTTGGGAAATTAAAAATGATTTATACTTCATCCCCATGGGTTTAGCCAATACTTTAGTGTAGGCCACTCAAACTCTTTATAGAGCCACAGTGTTTTCACTTTTCCTGGGAAACCAAACTAAAAATGTCTCATAGTTGAGCCCGACAGCTCTTATATGATGCACACTACCTTCTGAGCAACACATCCAACCAGATTAAGCATGCACACTAAAATAAAACCCAGCTCCAGACCAGGCCCTACTAGACCACCAAAACTTACAACATGACACCAGGGCATAAACCAGGCCAGAATAAGCGGACAAGAATTTTCCTCGTTAAACATGTCGCTGAAGACTCGACTTCTGAACCCGCCATGCAACGCTGACTCCAATTGTGAGGTTTGGTCAGGACTTGTGTCTTGTGATGCTAGTAGTGCACAAATGACATACAGTATTTTACCTTCAGAGCGAGTTAAAGGTTCTATAAGCGATGCTGGGCCAAAACATTTTGTCACATACATCAAACGTCTCCTCACTATCGGCTAGCTGCCTGTCCCCTAAACACACTGTAAAAAAACGCGGTCTCTAGACACCACAGGCTCCACAAACGGCAACAAAAACAATCATGTCTTACCCGGACCACGAAACCTAACAAACAGTGTTCCAGCCAATCACTGGCAAGAAGTATTTGAGGGTGGGTCTGGGGGGGTTAGTGCGCGTGCACATGAAGGGTGTGTGTGTGTGTGAAGGAGAGCAGCGAAGCATCAGAGGGAAGTTTGAAAAATTACCGACACACGACCAAAGAGACGTCGTTCTGAGGAACAAATTAAAAAGAAGAAGGAGTCGGACAAAGAACGTGCGAAGTTCCAAATTTATATCGGTAGCAAAGCTTTTGAACGATGGCGAGAACTCCGGCGGCAGAAGGGCTTCCAGTCCGACATTCAGGTTGCTCTGTTTTTGCTTGACAGGTGGGTAACGTTAAATTGTTTTTTTTCTTCTAAATTGACGCTTATGTTCGCCAAACCCACACAAGGATATAATTAGCTAGAACTATGCACGTTCACAATTATTTCAGGAAGCACGGAAGGGAGGGGGAGGAGATGAGATGTGGAGGAGGGAGGGTCTAGCTCCGATTTGTTTGAAAATATTCGAACGTCAACAACACCCAGGATCGCTTTGAGAACCTTTAACCTCAAACTGAAAATTCTGGCATAGCCATTATTCTAAACTAAACCTGTATAATTTAAACTTAAATAATAAAAACAAACAAATAAATAAATAACATTTGCTATTTTTGTCCATACAATAAAGGTCAGTGTGGTCCAAAACCTTGATGAAAATATATCTATCTTGAGCTAAATATAATATAATATAATATAATCTATTGTGCTCTTTCTTGCAAGAAAATGATATCTATGAAAAATTTCAGTCAGGATTCAGACCGCATCGTAGCACAGAAACTGCGCTAGTTTTCATTGTAAAATTACAAATGATTTACTTTTAGCTTCTGACCAAGGCTGTATCTCAATACTAGTTCTACTCAATCTTAGCGCTGCATTCGACACTATAGATCATAAAATACTCTTGGATCTACTACAAAACTACACTGGTGTTCAGGGACAGAAATTAAGCTGGTTTAGATCGTACTTATCGGACTGTTATCATTTTGTCTGTCTAAATGGGGAAAAATCTAATATAACATCAGTAGACTATAGGGGTGGCACGGTACATGAAAAACACCCGAACCGTTCGGTTCGCTTGTCTCGGTTCGGAGCGTGTGTGCGTCTCACGGTTCGACGCATGCGCCTCGTGCCCGTATGTGACGTGTGTTTTCTTTCGCGCGACATAAGCTTGTTCGACTTGGACCGGCGCTGCACAGAGCGACCGGTGAATAACGTCAAACTAGCCCGAGAGCGACGGCTCCGTCACTCACTTTTGCGGTATTTGATGTCATTACCGATCGCTCTGTGCAGCGCCGGTTCAAGTTAGTAAACAAGCCAGTAAAAGTGGAGTATGGAGCGCTGTAGGTCACGGCACGCGGAGAAATGGCAAGTGGGAGAGATGAGGGAGGAGGATGCGCCAGCGTCGTATAAGTCTATGCTATAAGTCCGGTGTGTGGGAACATTTTGGATTTCATGTTATGATATTTTAATATAACGCTACAGTGGCACTTTATGTTTAGATAAGAGCTTCAGTCATACGTTTCCAAATCCTGCACTTTAATTAAGTGGGACTCTCTGGGAATAGAAGCATTGTTGATACTGTCTTTTGTGTTGAGGTTGAACTTATGTTTCACTTTATGTTTATGGCCTTTGCTATTGCTATAGCCTAACTAATTATAGGCAGTGAGGTTTCATGTATATTGACTTATTCATAAAAGACAGTGTTTTAATAGTTCCTCTTTTTTTCTTTTAAAAGATAGAATTTTTGTAAGAGCTACAAAAGTTGGCAGTTGATAAATGCAAGTTTATTTCTTGTGTAAATAAGATTTGTGTGATAAAAATGCACAAGTTCTTGTAGATATAGTGTGATACACATTCTCTCTCTTTTTTGCCAAATAAATGAAAAGCATGTCAATGTCTTCTCTCTTGCTGTATCAAAATCTCACCTATAGCTTTCCTCTGAGATAGTCCCAAAATGTGCTTAAAGTCAAAGAGTCAAATTCAGTTTGTGCATGATTGCATGAATATCATTTTTTTATACTGTATCCTAAAGTGTGGATAATTAAGCTATAGATCACATGCTGAAGTACATTTCTGGAGTGTTAAAGATTAAAAGAAAAAAATAACAAGAACCGTACAGAACCGAAAACCGTGACCCTAAAACCGTGATACAAACCGAACCGTCAGTTTCGTGAACCGTGCCACCCCTAGTAGACTATGGAGTGCCGCAAGGATCGGTGTTAGGCCCTCTGCTATTCTCAATATATATGCTGCCACTTGGTCATATTATAAGAAAACATGGAATTAATTTCCAATATTATGCTGATGACACTCAATTATATATTTCGTCATGACCAAATGAAAACACTAACCCATCTAAATTGACTTTGAGTGTCTCAAAGATATAAACGTGTAATTTCCTGTGTCATTAAATTCAGATAAAACAGAGGTAATACTTATTGGTACAAAAAACTAAACAAAACCACTTACAACTTTAATTTAGAAGGATGTCCTGTTACTTTATCCACTACAGTAAAAGACCTGGGTGTATAATATAATATAATATAATATAATATAATATAATATAATATAATATAATATAATATAATATAATATAATATAATATAATATATTAACTGAAATGCTGTATTGAGCAATAAACATTTAGTATTGGTGACAGTTGGGAAATGGGCTGAGTTTCAAATCTCTGAAAATGAAATCAGATGGATCAAAAAGGAATCATCTTTCGACAGGATTTAGTCTGAGGCTAAAGGCTTCATTTATTTCTGGGAAACAACTCTAATACTAGATTTTTTTACACTAGGAATTTGTAATTACATTCTGACTCTCCAAATCCAGACAGTAGCATCTTTTATCCATGACAGGACAGCATCCATCAGAAATCTCCTTTTTGATCATAAATCTAAAGAATTACAGCTTGGAACAGAGAGCAAAGCAGACAGAGGCCCAAAAAATGAATAATGCTAATGAATGAAAAACCACTGATTTATGAAATATGTCTTGAGATATAAAGGAGTTCCAAACTTCCTCTTTATTTCTATTGCTAAGCATTACCGTTCCAGACACATCCACAGCAGGGCTTCATTACTTGCCGTCTACCTGTCTAATGACTCATAGGACGGATGCAGAGCCACTTACACTAATAAACAGGTCAAGGCCATGGACGACTCTTCAACAATCAGAGCCGTTGCAGCTTGAATGGACTTAATATGCCACCTGTCTATGGCATGATCCTCAAATTAACTTGTATTAAAAACAGAAACTGTTGATGAAAGCATCTTTGATACAACAACAGATAAAAAATAAAACATATATAATTAAATGAAATCTAAACTGACAAAGTGATAATGTGGGTACGAATGAATTTAAGAACAAATCACGATTCACCAAAGAGTCTTATGGAGTCTTCAATGTCCTATTTTGGAAAGTTTACCTTGAACAAAGCTTGTAGAAAATAAAGTTACGTTAGTAGTGTTTTTATTCTTTTCCTAATTTTTCTTACAAAGTGAAATGATCATCTTTTTTATCAGGTTGAGAGAGAGATTCGAGTACAATTGTTGAATAAGTGTAATGCAGTGCAAATTGCCTTTCAATAAGGTCAACAACACACAGATTTTTGACACACAGAATCTGCAGAAAGTGCAGAGTGGTAGAGAATGAACTTAAGCTGATCATTCACGCTTCAAGTTCCTCATTCAGTTCAGCTGCGTTCCATTATTCTCCGATCGAACACGTTAGTGTGTGGGGAAAAAGGATATTCACAGAAAAAAAATGATAACAGAAATAACATTTCAGTATTTTCTCTGCTGGATAGACTGTTTGTCCACTTCTCTTTGAGCTTTAAATCTACGTGTCTGCGATCATGAACTGAGCATTGTGTTTTGACGATAAAACCCCTCAGCTCTCTGCAAACACTATTTTATCCATGACCTTGACTCTTGCTAGAGGTTTGAATGGCAGCCAGACAGAAGTATCTGAAAGCACTAAAATTTTTTACCCTAGTCATACCCTACATCAAATCTTTTTTCATACTACTTCAGTCTGGAGTTGGCATTTGTTATTGGTACTTGTGGGTCTATAGCGACACTTGAAGGCAGGGACGGACTGTGACTGAACAAAAATGGCCCTGGACGTTGACTAGGCCCGGCCCAAAGAAATCGGTGCGCAAAAACTCGACAACAGCAATACACTGTAAAAAAAATATTTTCATGATTTGTAATCACAAGTTCACAACATTTTTTTCTTTTGTCAAATCAACTTAGATAATTTATGTAGTTCAGATAACATAAAATTTTGAGTTTCTGGTGATTAAATTAATCTCCATTGTATTAACTAAATTTTTCCATTTCAATGGACTTAAAATTTTAAGGCAACCAGGTTACTGATTTTTTTAAGTTAAACCAACAATATATTTTTTTTACAGTGTAGAGCCTGCTGTATATATATATATATATATATATATATATATATATATATATTTTTTTTTTTTTTTTCAAGATTTGTTATCACAACATTTTTTCTTTTGTCAAATCAACTTAAATAATTTATTTAGTTCAAATAACTTATTATTTTCAGTTTCTGATGATTAAATCAATCTCCTTCTCCTTCATTGTATTAACTCACTTTTTCCAAAAATTTTAAGGCAACCAGGTTACTTAATTATTTAAGTTAAACCAACAACATTTTTATAGTGTGTCACAAGACTTTAATTGTGGCTCATGATACTATACCATCCAAATTATAGCTAACAGCATACTTTACAATCTATTCAAAGCATGTCTTAAAATAAATTTATTACTTAATAATCTTAATTGATTTATGCAGTAATTAATCTTACTACTACTGCATAAATAATAATACCACATCTAAATGAAAATAGGCTGCACCATTACAAATGTAACTTCTGTATTCAAAATCTTCAAAGTTTGTAAGCATAAACTGTAACGTTACCAACATTTTTAAAAGTAAAAGCACAACATATTTCTTAATATTAGCTACTGCTAATAAATGTGGGATTTTAGAGCTAAAATGTTGAAGTTTAGCTGTTTTAACTACTATAATCATTAAAAATGTAGCCAGCTGAATATCACTTCCTAACATCATCCCTAGCAAGAAACTTGCAAAGTAATTTCTGATTAATTCGGTTCGGAAGGTGGTAGAGATAAAAGCCCGTCCGCACTGACAATCGATTCTTTGGGTTCTTTGTGAGGCACACCAACCCGATCTCACAGGAATTCGTACGAATTTTACGAGGTGGCTAATTCGTAACAATTCGTACGACCTCACTCGTAAAACATATTTTAAAAATATTATAAACATATTATAACATATTATAAAACATATTTTACGAATTAGCCAATTCGTATGAATTCGTACGAATGACCTATCCCTGACCCCGCCCCTAAACATAACCGTCACTTGGGTTTAGACAAATCGTACAAATTCGTACGAGTGAGGTCGTATGAATTAGTACGAATTAGCCACTTTTGAATCACTCGTACAAATTTGTACGAATTGGTGGTGAGATAGCGTAGGGTACACGCGCACACTAGCATACACATGCAAGGTCTCTACCTCGCTCCTTTTCTCTGCCGTGCGCGCGCTACGCATGCATGTGTGGCGAGTGGTGGGCCGACCCGCCGGCCATCCTGGAGTACCGGCCGTTCTGTGATTCTCCAGATCACACAGACGGCCAGTCCGCCCCTGCTTGAAGGGGATTCTGCCTATACGATTCCAAAGCTCTATCCTTCAGTAAGACTCAACCACAAGTGTGATGTTATTACAGTTATCGAAATCATGCCTGGAGCAGCTGTGTATCCTTCTACTAATCAGCTTTAAATAGCTGATGACGATCTGCTTTGATTCAGAACACATTCAACCACCTGAGCAGACAGAAAAATAATCATCAAAACAGGCCAGAAAATCAAAAACATCTGCCCAGAACAAAGTATTCCACAATATGCAAAAGCAGCGAAGTTAAAAATACACAATAAGTGTATAATGTATCTTGCACTTCAAGTGGGGATTGTGGGATCAACAGTGGACTCAATGCTAATAACAATTTCAAAACACAGCAAAATCATTGTCTTCTGCATCTAGTGCAATGCCTGGTTCAGATTACTCGATTTCAGCCCGATTTTGGCATGATCCGTTTGACGTAGGGTGTCGTGGGGATTCGTAAACGACAACGGGTGTCGGGACGCAAGATTCGATCATCTCGGATAGTGTGTCATAGTGGACTACAACCTACGTCGCGTCTGCGATGCTCCACGACAAAAACGACTAGCATGTTTCATTTTTTTAACGGTCGTCCACGACGGATCCGTCACATGTATGAGGTTGACCAATAAGAGCACAAGCTTTTCCGTACACAACTTTCAAAAATGGCGAAACGAAAGAGAGACGATGGTGCTAAAAGTAAAAATATATAAGAAAACAATATTTTACCTCAAGCTCTCTTTGGAGGATTGACAACCCATACCGTCCTCTTCGAGCAATCCAGGAACGTTTCCATTGTCGGGTTTTCTTTCTTTTTTACTTTTTCTGAACACAGGACAGCCAATACAACACTTACCGCTTAATCCATTGTTTGTTTACATTCGTTTCCGGAAGTCACTCGCTACTAGTTTCGCCTTCTCGATGACATCATGCACGCCATTAAAGACTGCATGCGATGACTGGTCAGGAAACAACGTGTATGACATGTTTCTCAGCCACGACACGACATGATTTTAGGAGTCAAAAACGTGTAATCTGAAACAGTGACTATCGTAACAGACAAAAAAAAAAATGTGTAATCTGAACCAGGCATAAGAGCACCCAGTGAGTCAAAGTGTTGACAAATCATGTCGGAACTAGATTTTCTTTAAATATATACTTATAAATACACAATTAGGCTTCTGTAATAGTTTTTTTGAGTAAACGCCAAACTAGGAAGTGACGTAACGGGAGGGAGTGCGGCCAATTTAAACAATAGGAAAACAATGGATCGCAATGAAAGTTGGGACGCTGGGGAAATTGTAAATGTGTACTCATATCGGACCACAGCCATACAATTATGAGCCTGCCAAGAGAGCAGGGACAGGCCAGGTTTAGACAGAACAACGGTCAGAGGAGACAAATTGAGTTGTGGTGTGAGGGCAGGTGTCTTGGTGAGAGACCAGTGTTATTATCATGAATCAGGCAATAGCAA
This sequence comes from Pimephales promelas, assembly GCF_988280905.1. Taxonomy (NCBI): domain Eukaryota; kingdom Metazoa; phylum Chordata; class Actinopteri; order Cypriniformes; family Leuciscidae; genus Pimephales; species Pimephales promelas. The sequence continues at coordinate 13,764,130 of NC_142789.1, read as the reverse complement.
AGCTAGTATTAGATCAACCACTCTTTGAGGCTTGCTGTCTGAACCATCATGTGCTACCATGTTGAACTTCTCCGGTCTAAGGTGAACGATACACTACTGCATTTCGTGTCCTATCTTTTCACCTGCAACGCACCCAGGCATGGAAGATAGCACAGTGCTTTTTCTTGTGAAACCAAGGGACTCGATGTCTTGACAGGCTGGAGTTTGTGCAACTTCCACAAACACGATCATTTACCATGAAGATGATAAATTGAAATATAATAACTATGGAAAACACACTGAATCATGATCGTTCCTACTGAATACTAAACCTATACACTGAGCCAACGCAGAGCCCGGAAAACGACGTAATATGTCTTCAAAATCCACTAAAATTCACCTTTTCTTCAAAATTTGTGCCCTAATGTCTTGGAAAACATTATAAATCCTGCATTAACTTTTCATATGGTATTTTCATACAAGTTTATCTTAATTTTGTAACAAAAAAACTAAACGAATATGCAATATGCCTTTTAAATTACATTGTAGTATATTTAACACAGATTTAATAAGCAGTTCGTTTAAACTTTCATTTCATCAGAAAATCCTGGGACACATTGCATCACAGTTTCCATAAAAAAATATTAACCAGCACAACATGTTTTTTTTAACAGTGATAATATATATATATATATATATATATATATATATTCTAAGCACCAAATTAACATTAGAATGATTTCTGAAAGATCATGTGATACTGAAGGTTGAATTAATTGCTGTAATGGCAGCTTTGCCATCACATGAATAAATTACATTTTAAAAAATATAAAATATACCATATTTCTGTTCAAAATGTATGTATGTATGCATATGCAAGTATGTATGTATGCATAGTTTGCCATTGTTTTGGTTTCACTAACAATTTCGTTGGTAATTTATACTTTAAGCATGTACTCTGTTTGTTTAAAGTTGTTAATTTTGTTGTGTTAAGTCAACTGGGAGTACTTGACATGAATTATCCACAATACAGCGCTGAAACTCGATAGTAAATTAGTACAAGCACCAATTATGTGCGGTACCAGAGCACGGTACTTCACACATACATAAACACACAATATAACACATTGCCCTGCATTTCTGGCGCATAATATTTGCATTGAAATGATTTGATATTTACATTGAAATATGTTGCCCGGCCACAGCTGTTAAGGCTAAGTTGCCACACGTGTCGTTTTCCATCTCCCAAGCATCCGTGTAAAAGTATCTCCTGGCTAATGTGTTAATTACACCTTCATTTATGAAATGAGAGGGTGACTTGGGTTTCTGTACCAGAGAAAAATCACATTACTCAACTAATTAATAACTTAATTAAAGCTTCTTGCACGTCAGGCGTGGCTGATTACATAATAATTAAAAGTAAATGGGTGAGTTATTTAATGGCACCTTGAGAGCTGATAGAGGTGAATCGCTGTGATTAAGCCACCGCTGATCAACTGTCTTTTTTATTCCTCTCTTTCCACCATGGACGTCCCTTCATTAAGCAAAAAGAAAAATACACAAGAACTTGTATATTGGCCATAGGCTGATTTTTACCCCTGTAGTCCATTTAGAACATCAAAAAGGTTCAACAGAACATAGGGCTATTTACAACACCGTTTTCAACTAAACACTTTTGGCCGTTTCACATGACAACGACATTTTGGGTGCCTGAAAAGGAAAACTTTTGAAAACGGTCTCTGTGTAAACAACAAAAACGTGAATTCTCTGAAGACGACGACGTCATGCACATGCGTATGATGTGTTCAGTCTATAGTGTTTTCATCACAGTCTATAGTGTTTTCATCATGTCGTTCTCGTAGATCCATGTGAATGTGGATCGTTTTGACAATGGTGTCGTCTGTACGTTGAAAACTCAAAGAAAAACTTCTCAGTTTTAAACATATCGTTGTTGTGTAATCGTACCCTTTATAAGTTTATAAGACCCTTTTCATCACTCGTTTTGACCATTATCATTAAACATGCTGTTGTACCTTTAAAACTTATGCAAATGATCTCTGACATGATTGGCTAACATTCACATACTGGCACAGTTTGCTATTGTTCATCATAAATTGGTTTAAACCTAAATAGCCATTAATTTGCAAATGTAGGTGGACATTTGTTACAGTTTTTCTCAGTCACTTTGGCTCAATTCTCGAATGAGAATTTTTTTTCTCAAAACAATAAGTTTAGATCTCTGAACAGTTCCTTTCTTATTGACACCAGATTTGAATTTCCAATTGATTTAAGCAAATTGGCAAGAGTGCAAAAAAGTAGCCTTTGTGCAATTTGCACAATGACTAAATGCACATGGTTTGTTGATTCTGAGTGAAATTGTCAAACTTTTTACAACATTCTTTAAACATTGGTTCATTGTGTTCACACAATGTGGTGTTGACACGTTCAAAATCTGTCAGACATGCATGTACTGTATATTCCATAGATAGATAGAAAGATAGATAGATAGATAGATAGATAGATAGATAGATAGATAGATAGATAGATAGATAGATAGATAGATAGATAGATAGATAGATAGATAGATAGATAGATAGATAGATAGATAGATAGACATGATGTACAACACAGCTAGAAGCTAACGCTAATGTTTTCTAATGTACGTGTAACGTTAGGCTAACGTTACATTAGAGATTTTAAAGATAACGTTCAAATCCATTGTTGACTTAACTTAGATCAGATGTAGATATCCTTGTTTAATTTATCCGCGTTTAGTTGGTGTTGTGATCTAGCTACCGCATAACTTTATCCAGAGCAGACACTTATCTCGGTTGAGATGTGGCTTGGGAAAGGGTAAAAAAATACACACCGTCGCCAAGCCTCTCGGGAACCTAGTGTCGGAGTTGCATGTACCCCATGCACGCCGTTTGACCATTTTAAACTTAAAATAACAAGACAATGCATTTCAATGGAAGTGAAAGCAGAGAATTGAGGTTAGCTGCGCACTGTGATTGGCTCATCGCGTTTGAGGGCGTGGCTTATCCATAAGGTCAATTTTATGTATTATTCTATGACATCAAGTACATTTTAAGGCATTTATTTCTCTTGAAAAAGGCACTCGCTAACAAGTCGCTTAATGGGACTACAGAGTTTGCAAGGACAATAAACGTAATCACACTGAGCAAGAAAAATCATCTATTCACTCGTCTACTTTCACACATACATCACAGCAATTTGCTCTGTACCAGTCTGGAAGGCCAGCTAAGAGGAATACTAAGGAATAAGGGTTCACATACGAATGGTCCCTTCAGAGTGATACATTTTCTCCCTTGAATCCACGGAGCACATTTACAGGATTTACTGTATGTTCTCCAGTACAATTAACAGGATAAGGCGACAATATGCTGATAATTTTTGCATGACTCTATAACGTATTGTCCGGCAAAAGTGGCTCTTCTACATTCCTTCCATCACACGGCATCACCTGCTCATTATATCTGAGGCAGATTAGCAAAGGCCGATTGGCTTGGTCCTTTATCTATCGACGGGGTGATTATGCACTGACAATGTTAATGAAATTAGTCTCCTAATGCTTTTTGGACCTATTAAAATGTGCAGATCCTCAATCCACAAGAAGTCTTTCAAGACACCATTTCCCTCCTCCAGCAGACTAATAGAATTTACAGTGAATTCAAATGAATGCTAGTGATGAAGAGGGAAAGCAGCCATTATAAATCATGAACACACTCCTTTGTTTTTTCATTTGAAGTGTAACAGACTGGGGCCGCCATAGAGCTGAAATACAGCCAGAGAAAAGATGGCAATATGTGTGATTGTGATTTGGAAGAGAAGCAATTGTACCAGAACACATTCATAGACATTTATACTGAGCTTCACCATTAAAATTAGCATTTGTGTGGGTGAAAGCCAGCTTGCCTGCTAATACAAAATTAAGCCTTTACAAATTTATATGGACATCTCGAGACTCGGATACAGTAATGGCTTTCTTTTATGAAAGTTCATTCAATTAAGTCCCTTTGCAAAGAGAATTTGACGTATAGGTCGGAATAAATATGAACAAATTGCCTTTGTGTTGTAACGCTTGGGGCTGCAGCAGGAGATGAGGGACGCTTTGGAAACATCCGGAGGAAAAAAAAAATATGATTAAGATAACAATGCGCTTCTTTTCATATCCAACCATTGAGCTGCTTCTGGACTGACACCCAGCAATGACCTCTGGGGAAAAAAAGCAAAAACAAGGCATTCACAATTTCCATCAAAACCAGAAACGCCAAGAGGGAATCTGAAATTCATTGCCTAATCGACAAAATACTCCTCAGTTAACCTGAAACAAAATGCACAGAAGTCCCTGGTCACTACTGATAAAGGCCAGTCAGCAAAAAAAAACACGACACCGCGTCAGACCACACATCAGATATGTAGAGTGTCTAATTAGATGGGCTTGCCAGAGTCATTTGTGGCAGATGAAATATATTTTCCTGAGCAGTCTAACAACAGATAAAAATCAAAGAAGTGTGAGAAAGGAGTGCGCAATAACAAATAAATAGCCCTGGGTTAAATGAATCTTAAAGTCAATTTCAATTTCTCTGCCACAACAAGGCGAAAGGTCAATCTAGTATGAACGAAGCCTCATTTGCGGCACTACAGAATGCTGCGTCTTTGAAAAAACGAAATAGAAATTGTGTGGGCGGCATCTGCTATCCCCCCTGCAATGACCATTCAGCCAAGCTCTAATCTCATCAGATGACTTTAATCAGAAATTTTTCTTTTTTTTCATGGTTAACTTCACATTTAAAAAAAAAAAAAAAAAGCGGCGCCTACTGCGAGCGCCAATGACGTTATTCTCTTGTTTTCTTTTATGGATGGTCGGCGTATCCCTTGATAAAATCCTTTTTTCATTCGTGCCTGTCAAACGATCATGTTTTACCTCTTCAGAATTCCCTTTGTCTCTGATCTTAAATGGAATCATATATGGGGAAACTCAAAGAGAGGTGTGATGGTTCCTGCCGTGGCACCGAGTGCTTATTCTCTTCATCCATGAAAGGCCCGTGTATTACAAATGGAAATCTCAATTTTCCACAGCACAGGCAGTTACGCAAACAATCATTTGAGCATGAAAAGGGCTCTGAATTACATTTTGATGTGAAATAAAAACCGAGAAGGACTGTGTGCAAAAGAAAAAAAAAGAAGAAGAAATGGAACAGTTGAAGATCTATGGCTGAACAAAGAGGCCGTTTGATCACTCATTGATTTCTGAGATACCACAGACACATCTGAACATAGTCATGCAGACATTTTTTTCAAAGATCGTCAGTAAGCTAAGCGATTCAAGGAGAAATTATAAATAATTAACCTGAGCTAAAACGTCCACTTCAGAGCTGTGGCTTAGCGGCCTTGGTGCTCATGTGGGAAAAATGAATTCAAGTCCGGCTTGAGTAATTTTCGCCCCTTTTCAAAATATGTTTAGCACTTTTTTTTACAGTACAAATCAATAAAAATACATAAATGAAACATGAAGAAATAACCATCCCAACAATAAATGTTGAAATAAACCTAATGTGATTAAACAAAAGTGCTAAAGGCACTTTGGGACTGTTGCTTAGTAATTTAAGCAGTGCTGGGATTTATGGAAGAGATCCAGCTGTTCTATATGTACCCAGGCCTCCACATGCAGAATTATTCATTCCATACAAGCTATCAAACCGCATTAGAGGCAAAGCGTTGATTTAACATAACACGTTCTGACAGTCACCTGAGGATATCAGCAGAACTGGTCTAGACTACAGGCATTATGGCACAAAGGAAGCGTCTATCCATTCTTGATGTCCTCATGCTACAAAAAAGCACCCTCTAAGCTGACAATGGATTTCCATTAGCTTCAAGTGAGACTAATTGATCTCCTTCGCAAATGTTTTTTTTTTTTTTTCCGCCTACAGGTGTATCAGAGAAAGGGACAGAGTACACTCTGAAAGAGAGATTGGAAAGCAAGCTCGCAAACCGACCGATCAATGGCGAGATGGCTCACTTGAGTCACATCAGGCAAGAAACTGCCAAGCCACTTATTTTTCAATAACCAACCCGAAGTGCAAAGAGAGCGGGGAGGTCTGTTGTTCCCTTATAATGGTGAAAATAAGCAGTTTGGGGTGGAAGATTAATGTACGCTGAAGAAGAGACCACCCCTCTTGCTTTTTTTTCTCCAAAGCTATTTATTAACCTGACACATGTTGAGAGATATCAGGATCACATTTCAAATGCGCGGACATTTCAGAGAGGCTTCAATCTGGGGAAGAGGGGAGAAAACAAGGGACAGAACAAAAAAAGATGGCAACATTTATCTGTCTTGTCAAAGATTTATCCATGACTGTGCCAAGAAACAGAACATTTCTGAGTTTAATCAGGTAAAATGCCAATTGGTAGAGATTACTATAACATTTAAATTTTAGTATATCTAATTAATCCACCAAGCAAAAAAAAAAAAAAAAAAAAAAAAACTCTCCAAGCTGTCAAACACTTCTAATGTTGTCGTTTTTTTGTTGTTTTTCCTTTCAAATAAAATATTAGTTTTATACTATATGCCAAACTGATCAAAAGTGACAGTAAATGTTACGAAATATTTTGCTAACCCTTCAGTTTAGAGTCCAGGGATCATCCACTTTTTTTGGAAATAGGCTCATTTTACCACTCCCCAGAGTTAAACAGTTGGGTTTTACCGTTTTCAAATCCATTCAGGAGATTTTCTGATATTTAGTAGAATATCAGTAACCAGACAGTTTCTGGTCTCATTGACTTCCATAGTATATATATTTTTTCCTACTATGGAAGTCAATGAGATCAGAAACTGTCTGGTTACTGATATTCTTCTAAATATCAAAAAAAAAATCGGCTGAATGGATTTGAAAACGGTAAAAACTCAACTCTTTAAATCTGTGAAGTTGTAAAATGAGCCTATTTCCCCCCAAAAAAGTGGAGTATCCCTTTAACTAGTTGCTTAGCATGCATATCAATATTTGCTTTTTATTAGTACTTACGTATAAATCACATTCATAAGGTTAAAAATTTATAAGCACAATTTAATTCTAAATTACATTAAACATATTTTCTTTAATTGTAATAATAGTTGACAATATTACTCTTTTTCTGCATGTTTGATTAATTCACTGCAGCCTTTGTGAGCATAAGTAACGGTAGTGTAAATGTGTAATTACAGCAGCAATCGTGATTAATTTCAAATTCTAGATGTATTTTGATCCAAAAAAAACCAAATGGCAATATAAAGACACACATATCTTCATCAATCGTTTAGGAACAAATGTGTCAGCCTAAAAAAAAGCAGTTGTCGTCTAAAAATAAGACAAAAATTTGTCACTTTTTGTCTAATGTTAATAAAACATTAATCAAAAACTACTCTTGTATTGGGTGCCCAGGAGTGTCGTCGCCAAGTGTTTGCATTTAAACAGCAATTTAATCTATTGGGGAACATCCCCTTGTAGCAAGATAAAAAAAAATAAATAAAAAAATATATAAACTTGTAACCTTAGAAACAGTTCCCAAGGAAACAAGGAGAATGAAATGGTACTCTGAGAAGAACACTGTCATGTAATCACATCAACGATTCAATAATGAGAAACGAACACCAAAAAACAAAAATGCCAAAACAACAACGTGATCTAAAAACAGATAAAACTCACTCCGGGTGTGATAATTCTCTACTTTAAATGCAGCGCTGATGATCCAGTCTGAGGAAATGAGTGATATTCCCAGTCACAGAGATGTCATTTCAGTGATGAAAACGTGGGCCTAACAAGACTATTTTTAGCGTGGCACGTGTTAACGAAGCCATCCAACCTCGCGTGCACTGGCAAAGGGCCAGACATCTGCCACTGGGCCACATCTTTCACAGAGGAGTGACGTCACGTTTAATCACCCAGCCAGGTTGATTATCCCCTGTAGCCTCTACCATCGTACAAGTCTACAACACATTGTCGTTTTGGGTACATGCGAGAGTGTGTGTACATGCCTGTCAGACAGAGCGCTCCTTAAAACACCACCTCCAGGCTTTTCTTACACGAGATCCAGAAACAACAACTGCACATAAGACCCGCTTATCTACTCTCGCACGAGGAAATGGCTCGTGCTCACGCAGACTAACCGATAAAGGAAAACCCCTCATTTTTCCTACTGTAACTCTCCCGCTTTAATTGCCTTTATTTGCTGCGAGAAATTAATTTCAAGAGAGAAGAAATGCAAATGTGCATGAATAAGTTACTAGATAAACCCATTTCACAGTTTAACAGCTGGGAGATGTTTCTGTAATTTTCCATTTGAAAAGGCGACGACACCAGTACACACACATTTAAGCTCGGAATCTTTCGAGGAACATCAGCATCACTCATTGATCCCTTTACAGTGCCAGAATCAACCTAGCCTATATAATCAGCCCGTTCTCATCCCAAGGCGTCATATACTGACGCTTTTGCCAATGCGGATACATCCAACGCACATGGCACCCTTTAGCGTCAATATGAGACGCAGATATACATGGGCCAGAAGGCGCCTCCTAGTGGTCTAACCCAAACCCTACCCCAGAACTAAACCTACCCATAACTGACGCGTGTTATATTGACGCTAAAGTGTGCCATGTGCGTTGGATGTATACGCATTTTCAACGGCGTCAGTATATGACGTCTTGGGTTGAGAATGCGTTGATATAATATGTCGGTGTACACTGTAAAAAATTTCTTGTCAAATTAACAGTAACTTACTGGCAACAATTATCCAGTACTTGCTGTATTTCATTTAACAGTAAAATTACCGTAACACTAACAACAGTACTGTTAAGCATACTGTAAATTAAATAACATTATTTTACTGTAATTTCTTACCATATTAAAGTACAGAATTACACTGTTAATTTTTAATAATACTGTGTAGTATGAAATGTTATTGTATTTATTTTATAGTGCTACTGTGTAACCTGTAGAAAATCCGTAGAAATATTATTTTAACTGTTAATGGGAAATAGAAAAAAGAACAATTGAAGCTTTAACTGCACAAGGTTTATTGTGTATTTTCAAACACATTAGTACATTTACATAATATACATTTAAATACATTAATACAATTAAATACATTAATAATAAAAATGTAATATAATACAATAAAAATCATGCATGACAATCATGAACAATTATGCATAAATACATGCAAAAAAAATATCAGGTAAAATAGAAAAGATTAAAGGGGTGCTATCTGATCAATCTATTAGAAAGATAGTTCATAACAACTCATCCACCCACTCCCTGCTGGGGTAAAACAGCTTAAACTAGTCTAAGATTGTCTATTGGTTTGAGATAGACTGTCTAACTGGTCAGTTGCTGATTTTAAAGGGTTTTTGGCTGCTTTCTATCTAAGGGACCAGATTTGCAGGGCTGCGAGACACATATAAACTTATAAACTATAAAAGCTTTGACAAGTAAACCACCAATCCAGATGAGTATTACAAAATGACAAGTTATCCAGTGTCCTTTAAAAAAAATAAAATAAAACACAAAACAACCTCATCATGCACATGTGCCATGAAAAACTTGCATTATGGTATTAATAATCATTTATATGTAGACTTATGTTCTAACTTTTGCAATAGGAAGTTTTCTATCCAAGCTTTTATGCAATTAAACCTTAAACTGTACAACAACGTTTATTTTCACACAACAATTCTTAACAACTTGCAGATAGACAAAATTCACAGATGGATAATAATCTGTTTAAAAAGTTCTCAGTGGGTCAGTGCTGGACCAAGGTATAGTAGTAGTAGTTAGATAAATAGAATAATTAAATTAGATTAGATTTACAATTCATCGGTCGTCAAGATGGATAGGGGTCTTCTTAACATGCACAGCTCACACCTGTGGAAAAGGAGAACAGACAAGACAGTTAAAATACAGTACGTTTTTGTTGTTGTTGTTTTGGCTAAACAGCAAAAACAGACAAAATTATGTCTAAAGTGTAATTCACTTAATACTAAAATCTTGTTTGTTGGACTGTTGTTTAAAATCAATTGTTAAAGTATGTTCATTATGTCCTCAGTTGTATGCTGTGTAATATAATGCAATGCTATACTGTTCAGTGTTGTGCATATGTTTATGCCACAAGAGGGCACTAAAGTATAGGCTATGGAGGATGCGTTTGTATTATTATTATGTTTGTCCAAGTTGATTTACCGTAGTTAAGAGGATCATATTACTGAGAGAATCTTCATTAGAGACTGATGTGTCAGTGTCAACAGCTGAAATAAATATGCCAAGAACGGCTAAAGATAACTCATCTCTATCGTCCACTCTTTTCTTTTGAATGCAACGCAAGCTGAAACATAACTCAACATCAATTCATTTACGATCACGTGAAAACGTAGGTTAAATCTTGCTTGTGTGATACATGACTTAATATTTTGGACAAAAATACACCTGGGCGCTTTCCGTGGTCCATCAGTTATCACTGAGGTAACGTTAACGTTAAATGGCAGAACGCCAGGTCAGGATTTACACGAAAAAAAAGCGTGAAAAAATCAATAAGAGGAATTGACACTTTAATTTTATAACAATAAATCCGAATCCTAACCTTGGATATCCGATTTCAGGATATCGATTTTCAATTCCTAACCCCTATAAGTTATAAAATAATGAACGTGCAGGCGCTTTCACCGACTTAACGTGGTAAATAACAAAATGATTAGACCATTTTGACCTTATAAGAGGTTACATATGAAATATATGTTAATAAAATCACATATTTAATCAAGTAAGTTAGGCTATCAAGATGAAAGAAATCCGCGTCTGACTTATGCTAGGCTTATAACATTCCGCGGCCAGTTCTTTCTAACGTTAATCTGTTAACGTACGTAACTCATATGGTTTGCATAAAAATATGAATTACTAACCAGATATGTATGGCGAAAACGTTGCCGACAGCGACGCGATGCACGGCCTGCGCGTTCTTACAGAGAGAAGGGAACTGAAGAGTTCTTCATAAAATGGCAGCTGGTTGTGGTTATTTTTCGCGGTCATTTCGTACTAATGTATTTGAATTTACAGTAACATGCCCCAAATGGCTACATTGAAGAGTAGCCTATCATATACATATTATATTAAAATGTCTAGAATAGATTAAATTGAATGTAGAAATCGTGGTCAGCTATTCTAAAAAACTTTAAAGTTATTAGCTAGAATCCATACACATTATAAGAATTATTAGCCTACTTACCAGATGAAGAAGTTGCAGGTCGGCAGAAAAGACAGCAGCACCACTGACACGACAGAGAAACTCTTCCAAAGTCAAATATGCTTTCATGCACACCCCACTGACATAAATTATGTCATAAATTATGACTGTTAATGGTCAACCAGTGCTACATTTTTATTTTAAATGTAAGAATAACATTAGTAGGCTAGCAATTTTTCCGTGGAACTGTGTGTGGTGTTTTTCGCGGTCAATTTGCACTGTATTTAGATTAACAGTAACTGATAATTTCCCAGAATGCATTGAAATTCTACAGTAACATACTGTCAACTGTGTGCACAGTACATAACTGTTGAAAAAACAATTTAATACTGTGAAAACAACTAAATCTACTGTAACTTACTGTACATAGATTATACAGTAAGAAACTGTTGAGAAAAACAGTATAATCCTGTGAAAACAACAGAAATCATTTACAGTGTAGGGTTAGGGTTTTCATTTGTTCTGTTATGTGTCTGTCCTCTAGGGGGCGAGTGTGTTCTTGTTGTGTGTTTTCCTGATCGCCGGCACCTGTGATTTCGTGGATGTTTGGCATAAGAGGTCCAAGCGGTCAGATCTGAGGCGGGTGAGATTCTCATTTTGGTTCATTATCTTGATTATTATGTCGATGGCGTATTTTTGTAATACATTTCCTATTAAGTTGAGTTGAGTTGTGATGACTTCATTGTGTTACGGCTGCGGTCGTAACAGTCGGTGGCACTTTACATTAGGGTTTCATTAGTTAACATGAACTGACATTGAATGAATACTTCTACAGCATTTATTAATCTCAGTTCATTTTAAATTCAACATTTACTAATAAATCAAAAGTTGTACTTGGTAACATTAGTTAATGCATTGTTAATGCAACTAACATTAACAAACAATGACCGACAGTATTTTTATTAACTAACATTAATAAATACAGTAACAAATGTATTGCTCATTGTTAGTTTATGTTAGTTAACTAATGTTAACAAATGAGACCTTATTGTAAAGTGGTAACAATGTGTCTTTGGCAGGGTTTTGGGTATTAACATATGCATATATGCTCAGGCTATCTGTGCTTGGCTTCATACACTCTCAGAAGTGACGGTATCCTTTAAACATGTTTTAATATGTACCATTTAGGCACTGATATGTACACTTTTAGTACCAATAATATGTACTAATATGCACTATTTTGGTCCAACGGTCTGAAAGTTACTGTTTGGCACTGAAAAACATCCACAGTGTTATGAAGTATTAGCTAATGCAAGACTGCTCAAGATTGTGATGTGTCACAAGCTTAAGTTGAGACCCATTTCTCACAACATCAACACCTAATGGCTGGTTTCATAACGTGCTATTCACAGCAGGCTATAGTGAATGTGTCAAGAGGCGAATGACAGGAACTCATGGCTGAGTCCATTAATGACAGCTAGTTTAGGACGAGAGGTAAAGACAGATGAGAACAAGAGTCTGAGTTATTCACTGTAAAAAAGCTGGGGTTGTTTTAACCCAACTTTGGGTCAAATATGGACAAACAAACGTTGGGTTAAAAATGTAATTAAAAAATGTAACCCAATGGCTCGGTTTGTCCATATTTGACCCAAAGTTGGGTTAAAACAACCCAGCAATTTTTGGACTGTGGCCAAAATGGAAAATGCTTGATATGTGGCATTGGACTTCAGACAACTTCACTAATCATCTTTTTAAAGTGCCCCCGTAGTCAATCATTGTATATCACTTAAAACTCAACTATGACAACCAAAATGAAATATAAGTTTTTTCTTCCTTGAAACAATTTATTTATGCCTTAAAATAGCTGAAATGATACTCTACACCCTTTCCTCATTCAGTTTACAATGTATGCAGATTAGCCCTGCCTCCACTCAAGATCCACTTGTTGATGATGACATGTTGACATGATTGGTTACAAGGTAGTTTGTGATGTCAGAAACATCAACACTTTCAAACGATCCTTTTTTCTTTGGTTCACTGCAGTTTTAAGGAGAAAATACCCAGCAATAGTGTTGACATTAATTTGCTCATGGTTTGGCACATCGCCTTCTGACAATGAATGGAAGTCTTACAGGGTTAAAGGGATACTCCACTTTTTTTGGAAATAGGCTCATTTTACAACTCCCCCAGAGTTAAACAGTTGAGTTTTACCGTTTTCAAATCCATTCATCCTATTTTCTGATATTTAGAAGAATAACAGTAACCAGATTCTGATCTCATTGACTTCCATAGTAGGAAAAAAAAATACTATGGAAGTCAATGAGACCAGAAACTGTCTGGTTACTGATGTTCTTCTAAATAATTGTTTAACTCTGGAGGAGTGGTAAAATGAGCTTATTTCCAAAAAAAAAAAAAAAAAAAAAAAAAGTTGAGTATCCCATTTAAAACAACATGAGGGTGAGTAATTACTGACAGAATTTTCATTTTGGGGTGAACTAACCCTTTAACATATTTTCCAAAATTATATAATTACGTTTACATACGTATGAACTTTTAAATGTTGAATATTAACTTAAATTATCATTAACTGATCATAAGTACAATATTTACAAAAACAATTAAAAAGCTCCAAGAGTATCCAGCTTCAAGTATCCAGTATGAATGCGCCTGAATTTCTAACAAATATCCTCTTCGATATCAGCTCATCTTGTAAGTAAGCAAAATTTATTTATAAGTCACAATGCGCTTTACAATAGACAAAAATGGATACAAATAAAATACTCTTTCAAATGCCATCTGAGCTGTTAAAAAAAGACAGCTGTCAGCACTTTTCACAGTTATTTTTAAAGCATTAAAGGCACAAGTCCCATGTTTTTAAAGGACAAGTTCAGGTTTTATCGTAGTTTTTGTCCCAAGTCAGGTCAATGGAGTCGGACAAAAACTATGATAATACCTGTTGGAAAGTATCTTTTTGTCTGAGCATGTCAGTGAACACCCCAGACCACTCGGTGAGTTTCACGTCTTTGTAAACTAAAGTTTAATGTGTTTTATGAAGGATTGTTCCAGTGCACCAATGCAACCATTGTGAGGGGTGCAAGTACAGAAACCAAAAATTCTCGGGCCAGGAGCATTTGTCAAAATTTCAATCTTCATCATATTTCATCAGAACGATCTTAAAACAGGGCTTTAAGTGTAAAATACCAAACTTGTCCTTTAAATGAACAATTAGCTATGTTATCATAATAGCATGTTCCCAATATAAACACAAATAATATGTGTTATTTAGGGGGGGGGGGGGGCGATTTCACTTTTTTCATTTTAAATAGTGTGTAATGTTGCTGTTGGTGCATGAACAGTATCTGCAAAGTTGCAGCGCTGAAAGTTCTGTGTAAGCAGAGATATCATCTTTTAAAAATCAGGAAGTACATTGCCTACAAAAACAACTCGAATGGGACTACAGCTGAGTTTTAGACGTCACTAACCCACACATTTACATCAACCCTCCCTCCGGAATATGCAAAAAAGGGCATGAGCATATTTTTGCGGCTCGTTGAGTGTGTTATGTTCACCAGCTGTCAGGTCTTCTGTGTTCGGGCTTCCCACAGATGCTATACTTCGTCTACAATGGATACAATTTATGTTTGATTATGTTCCCGAAAATGATGATCATAATTTAGCTCTCTGTGCTGCACATTTTACGGAAGACAGCCTCTCCACGAACTCAATGCCAGATTAAACAAGAAACTGTTACTAAAACATGAAGCAGTTCCAACTTTAAAACCAGAGGCAGCAGTTGTTGGGCCACAACCTGTAAGTATTCTAAGACTTTAAGGACAACTCCGGCGCAAAATGAACCTTTGGTCTAATTACACATTGTTACCTAGTCAACCGTTATCTGAGATTTGTTTTCATGGTTGCCGAATGTAAATAGTTTGTAAAAACAGTTTAGCCTATAACGCTAGTATAACGCTTGTATATAGGGCATAGAGTAATGACAAATAAAAATTGCTTCTTATTACCTCTAACAAGGCTCAAAATAGCCCCACACCAACACGACAGCATAACAAGGGTCCCTACATTCAAACCGAAGCATTGAGAACTTTGTCAGTGTCCAAACAGTTTAATAAGAAGATATTTTATACACACAGTCAACTTCGCGAATACAGGAAGAAGCCATCTTTGAAAAATAGTCTCGACCAGTCGATCTACGAACGCCGATCCAAGTGCGCTGAACTGTGCAGAATCTCATATGGTCCATTGTTTCCGGAAGAAACACAAACACGGACCATTTTCTTCTCTTCAATATGTTCACGTAGCCTACTGTTCACGCTCACCTTATCACCTTATTCACATCTCACCAGCGCACCTGGATCGGCGCACTTTAAATAATTTTAAATATATTTGCATGTATAATTTCAGACCTAATGTTTTAGTTGTCAAATGCCAGCACTTATATATATATATCGCTATATATATATATATTGTACACTATTAGTGGAATGAACCAGCAAAAAAAAAAAAAAAAAAAAAAAAGTAATCATCTCAGTATCTTTGCTGGATCTATCTCTCTTTCATCTACACTGTCCTCAAAAAACCTGAGCACCAGATTACCATTAAATCATTGATTAAAGATTTCCTGTTTTTCTCTTCCTGGCTAACGCTGATATTATGTGACCCAAATCCAGGAGCCTGTGTACAGTCTGTAGCTGGACAGAAAGAGATTTTCTCTCAGCGCTTCCTCCCACCTCATGGGTGAGCTCCCTCTGCCCAATCAGACCGCCATTTTGGCCCGGTGGGTGCTTGGCTCAGTTCAGGATTAAGAATGACACTCAAAGGAAGCTGAGCTTCAGCCAGTGGCCTGACACTCCAGCAGCAAACACACTCTGGCACTCTATCTTATCTGGGAGAGCTGACACTAAAAGCACCTTGCTACATCTATAAGGAGGCTTGTCGTGTACCGCTGCTTGCTTTCTTGCTTTTTTTCTCCGTTGGTAAATCTAGCCGAGACTAGAGGTAAAGAAAGCGACAACTGCTCACTAAACAATAACGGTTTGTCAGAGCATCGCTCTCTTTCTGAACAGCTCGACCTGGAGACTGTCAGTCATCCATAAACATGCTCAAATAAACTCGTACAGGGTCAAACACACGACCAACCCTTTAAGCTCCCGCTCAGGCACTCATCGTCCTAACATGTAAAGCGCTGAGGCCTTGGCCTATATTTCACATTTCATTTAAAAGGACAAGATGCATGAAATATTGAGCTACAAGCAAGGAGCCAATATCTTTGAACTTCAACTGCCATCATGGTATGACGAATGAACGAAGCCAGATGCAACTCTTAAATGCATCTCTTTTGATCATGATTAGTAATTTTCTCTTAAAATATTTTATTTTTGTGTTCTGCAGAAGAAAGGAAGTCATAGCGGTTTGGAGCAACAACGTTGGGGTAAGTAAATGATGACAGAATTTTAATTTTTGGGTGAACCAATGTCAACTGTCTGATTTTTTATTTTTATTTTGTAGCAAATGTAACTATCATTTCCGATCTCTTTATATAAAGTCTGACACATATGTCCAACTTATATCTGCTTTATCTGACCCTTTTCCTACACTTTGATGACACGTTCCCACAGATATTAACATTGTGTCACATTTGAAGTCCAAAGATGAAGGCAGGTTAAGATTTTCAAAACACACTGAACAGAATTCTCTTCATCGTAACCGTAAACCATTCCTCTAAAATCCCCTAAATCCACACAGCTAACTGAGAAATCTCATAACCATCCCAACAACCGAAAGAAAGTTTTTCTTTCACTATTAAAAGAACTTGTCATAACTAATAAAATAAAAGGGGAATACAAAAAATAAAAAAAAATAAAGAAAGAACTAATATTGCCAACCACACTTACTGTTTCTTAGCAACTGCTCCATGCTTGAGTCTATCATGAGACTGGAAAGAAAGGCTTCAAAATGGACTCCATACTGTCTGTAAGCCCCTCGAGGGCACATTCAGCCTCTTAATTACCACTACAGCATGATATATTGATTTGAGCAAGTATTGTGCTTCATCCCAAAGACAAAACTAAGAGGACATCCATTCCCCTTCAACTATCTTCTTCCCGCTAACTTCTACATTAACAACTTCATCATGAAAAGGCTCAAGTGTTCGTGTCATTCAGTGTCTTGGATGTCCTTCTGAACTACAGGTAATAACATCAGACATCTTAAAACACTACTCAATACAATTCTCTTTACGGTACACAGAGAGTTAATGGAAAATACATTGCTAATTGATTGTATACCAGGTTATTCATGTTACATATTTGTTTTTAAATAATCTCATTAAAGTAAAAACACAAATATGTTGCATACATAATGACTTGAGGTCCCTTTCAATTTTTGGAATTCACTTGTTGTCAGGAGAGGACACTCTTGTTACTTTACATTTACAATAGTTAGAGTAAAAATACAGTACATTTTAAGTTGCCTTACAACCACCAACAGAGATTGGTAATAATTTAACAAATTTCTAATTTCACACTGATCCAAATTTAGTCAAATCTAAACCCAAAAATGTCGGAGCAAAATTGATTTGAACTTTTATTAACTCTAAAAGGCTTCTTGAAAATGTGCCGCTCAGGACGGTATTAACAATTACATGATTACTGTTATTCAGAGGGATATCACAATCTAGAAAAAGGTTGAAATATCGTAATCGGCATCATTTGAATCTCCACTTCAGCAACAACCCAAACACGCTGTTTTCTTTCTCTTGCTCTTTTTATAATTCTTTGTAGTGTGCACCTTTGAAAATCCAAGTTGGAGAGGTGTTTTTACCAGAGTGAGTGAGCAATCACGGTGTTCTCTTTTTATTGTCCTTCTTTAAAGGTGAGAATAGAAAAGTGGGGGAAAAAACACATTTTGAATGACCCTGATTTGACGCACATTTTTAAACTAGCTCCATTCATGGAAGGAAGGAAAAGCTTAGCACTCATACGACAGTCATGAACAGACCCGTCATTCTCCCGGACAAAAGAAACATCACACTTGATGACATGAAGTGTGGATTTATCAGAACATTAGGACATTTTTAAGGTGTACTTTTTAACAAAAGGAAAAATAAAACAATCGCAAAACTTCAGTCTGAAATGAAATTATTTTATAGAGTTTTCTGTAATTAACTTCTGTCTGTTCTTTAGTGTTCTGCTGCATGACAATAAAATATATTAACATCACACACACACACATGCACATCAAAAAGGTGATAAAATTGTCAAATCGTGTAGGCGACTATGGGTTTAATAAGCCCAGGCTGTGTTTAGTTTTCTGAAAGAGAAAAAGAAAGAGTGATACATCAAATACATAAACCATTATTTTGCCCTGGCACACAAATCCACAAATTTGATCAAATCCAGATTAGTTCCACCTCATTGATTCCAGAGAATTATGCTATAACATGAGAGATTATATTAGTGAGCTTAAACTATAGATAATCAAACCAAAGCGATTTCAGAAAGAGAACATACGTGAAGGAGCGAGAGAGACACCATACAGGGTGAAAACCCCTCGAAACATGAGTGGAATCCTAAAGAGGAAACTATTCTCCAGATGGAGACATCTCTTCCGGGAATTTGCAAAGAAGTGATTTCTCATGAATTAAAGGAGATGGTGTGTGGATGTGAATGAATAGCATGGACTTCCGTCTGTACTTACGTATATATATATATATATATATATATATATATATATATATGGTAACACTTTACAATAAGATTCATTAGTTACTACATTAGTTAACATTAACAAAGAATGAACAAAACTTCTTCAGCATTTGTTAATCTTTGGTAATGTTAATTCCAACATTTATTAATACTTTATTAAAATATTGTTAACATTAGTTAATGCACTGTGAACTAACATGAACAAACAATGAACAGCTAGATTTGTATTAACTAACGTTAACAAAGAATAACAAATACAGTAACAAATGGTTAGTTCATGTTAGTTAATGCATGAACTAATGTTTAAATGAACCTTATTGTAAAGTGTTACCATATATATTAGGGCTGGGCAACGATTAATCGCATCCAAAATAAAAGTTTGTGTTTACATAATATATGCGTGTTTAGTGTGTATAATTATTTTGTATATATAAATACACACACATGCATGTATATATTTAAGAAATATATATATATATATATATGTGTGTGTGTGTGTGTTTATAAATAAAGAGAGAGAGAGAGAGAGAGAGAGAGAGAGAGAGAGAGAGAGAGAGAGAGAGAGAGAGAGAGAGAGAGAGAGAGAGAGAGAGAGAGAGAGAGAGAGAGAGAGAGAGAGTTTAAATAAAGTAAATAGGATTTAGATTTCCTGATGAATATTACAGAAACAATCTAAATTTATTGGCAAGGGAAATGCATAAATAGCCACCAAATACTGGGAGGTCTTTCTCTCCCTTTTCCAATACTTCGCCCTATCAGTTCACTCTCACTGTCTCTTACGTCCCTGCGAGAAGCCGTGTACATAAATGATGACACAAGGTCCCATGGACATATGCATGGAGGGCTTTTTAGATAAAAGCAAAAATGGAGAAATGCAACACCGCTCTTGTTCTTTTTTTTTCTCCCTCCATCCATTTCAGTCTCAGGAATCAGTTAAACAAAGCTAGCGAGGGCTGTGAATGCTAAAGATAAGAGCATTAGAGAAGAGAGTGTGTCCTAACGTACAGCCTGAGAGGGCTGTAGGGGGAGTGGAAGACCTGTCATAAATTAAAGATGGTTTCTCTTCTCTCGCTCTCACCTCTAGACACACTACCCCACACAGATATCACAAACAGCTGTCATGCGTAATTCATAACGCCACAATAAACTTGGCATATTTAAAGTTTAGGGCTGTCAATTTAACATCTATTTAGTGTGATTAATTACAATAAAATGGTGTGATAAAAATGAACCTTATTAATCATGTCCACCGACCCATACGTTGGATGCATCCCATGCAGTAAAAGGCACCAAACCACACTTTCCAAGCAGAATTACTGCAAACACTGGATTCAAACAATAGTTGGGGTCTCATACAAAACAAAAGGGTTTTGAGTTATCGGCAATAACTAATACAAAAAAATAGATGTTTAAAGAGGTAAACATATGGAATAAGGAGCCTGTGGAGCTACAATAATGAGGAATTCAGACTTTATATAGACCACAAATGTATGATTTATATGTAAAAAGGACCGATTTAAAAGCATGATATGCATCCTTTAATAATATCTGATATGTGTACCTTTGTAATCATGCATGAAACATTTGGAAATTGTCTCGTGTAACCATTTGTTCATTTTGAATGAATTAAATCCAGTGAGAAAAATTACGCTCATTAGAATATTATGTATATACTGTAGGCATAACACGTATAGGCTTCAGCCTACACCTTTTTTGGTTATTATGTATATTTATTATGGAAAATTATCTGAAAAATGATCTTTTTGTTGAATTGAAATAGAAAAAAAAAATGTAATAAAATTCACAGGCGTAAAAAAAAAGTTAGCTTTCCCCACCTATTGTAAAACTACCCTTAAAAAAATATAAAAGTATTCACCATATGGCTGTGTGCAAGGTCAAACAGGAGCGTGAATGAGAACGCCTATTAGCTTAATTGCACACACATATGCTAGTCATTCTGAAAACACGACGCTCATGCAAATCACAGTCAAGTACAGATTTCAAAACAATCAGAGAAGGGGAGTTGAACTGCGATCCTTCTGTCTGATGCTGCAGACGGCACCCGCTCTCGGGGGGATGTTCAGTGCCCTCTGCTCTGCTCTCAGATCAGTGTTTGAGTGGGCACAGAGACCGCAAGGCTCAGCCGAGTCCAACTCCCTCTGCTGGTTATCTGGATAAATGTCACACTGCTGGAATTTATCATCCACGGGACTCAAGCAAACAAAGTCACACACAAACAAGCTGCCCCTGCGTACGACCAAAATGGGACCAATTACATGCAATTAAATCTGTAATAACCGCATGAATCAATACCTCTCAATACCTCTTATTTCCCAAAGTGGTAAATAAGCCTGTCATCTGCTCCCAAGCATGGGGTTTTATAAGGGCATGAGCATTGCACTCAGTATTGGGACCTAGTGCCAGTGCCACTGATACAAGCTAAACACCAAAACACCATTCCAGCTGATGGCCTTAATGGACGAACCTCTTTCTTTGTCTTAAATGCTTTGACATTTAGGTCTATGAATACCCCGCTGGGTGGGAGGGGAAAAGGGTGGTCGTGTCTAAAGGCAGCAGCTAATTTGCTTTTAAAATGGGCTGGCGGAATAACGGCGGAGCGAGGGTCCTGCTAATGGAGACCCCGCAGATGCTGGCCCGTATGCTCCTGGCTCGCCAGCGTATCCCGAGCACCCAAACAGTGGCTTATTCACTCTAGACAGTTTGACGGCTCCAGATGCCACTGTCCACACATTAACACTGACGTCCTTAGTGACTCATACTTTTCATTAACGTGGCGATTTATCAGAGAGAGTGACTCGCAAAAAGCCCAATACAAATCAAAGCAGAATAACTGTCAAAGCCAGGGTCTAGTGTTCAATGCATGTGCTCCAACAGTTTTATTGCTTGTACCCCTTTATCTCCTGACCCATGTCTACTCTTCTGTAAGTCCTATCTATTATAAATATCAAAAAGGCCAAAAATATCAAACCAAGCTTATTGGAAATATGTGACTCATACCGCCTACTCATATATTTTACTGCAGTTTCCAGCTTAAATGAAGACTAGAAGTTTTTCTTCTCAAAACCCTCTAAAAAAAAACTAGTGTCAGAATTTCCTAAAGACGTGCAGTGCAAATTAGCAAGGAAAAGGCCTGGACACAGTTATTTTCAGGGCTTGAGTATTTAAGAATTAGAATATCAGATATTTCACAACATGGTATAAGTTTGTGAATATTTTAAATAATAAGGCTAATACACTCTAAAAAATGCTGGGTTGTTTTAACCCAACTTTGGGTCAAATATGGACTAACCCAGCCGTTGGGTTAAATTTTTACATTACATTTTTAACCCAACATTTTGGGTTTGTCCATATTTGACCCAAAATTGGGTTAAAACAACCCAGCATTTTTTAGAGTGTAATAATAAGGATCTTGAACATTCTCTTGAACTCTTTATTATACTGTAACTCTTTATAAGAAAAAGAAAAAAAGAAAGAAAAAAACGGCACTCATTGCATCAGATGGTGAAAAACAACGAAGAAACGAAGAAGAAACTGTCAAAATAATTATATATATATATATATATATATATATATATATATATATATATATATATATATATATATATATATATATATATATATATAATGTATATTGCACTGTTACTAAAACTCTGGCCAGCAACAATCACATTATTTTATGGTCGATAAAAGGCAGATAAAAAAATAAAAAAATTAAATTAAAAATTAAAAAAATTAAATGCTGAAAACTAAAATCACTCATTTTAAAATGACACAAATAAACATCAATATAATGTACAACCATGTAATATACTGCGTGAAAAAAAAAAAATAATAATTTGGAGATTTGAATCGTATTGACTTCTGTTCTAATGAAATATTTAAGGTGTGATTTAGATGCTGGAAAAGTTATTCAAATTGAATATGAAAATAAATAAATATAAATAAATAATATATAAATAAATAAGTAAATATCCATAAATTAATTTATTCGATTAATTTGATTAATTAAAAGTCATTCCATGTAATGCAATTAACTTAATTTATTAACAATAATAATGATATTAATTATTGACAGGCCTAAATAAGTTCTATTTGCTTTTCTTGCTTAGTGTTTTCTTTTTATTAATAAAACTCTTTAAAAACTTTCAAAAGGGCCAAAAAGGAGTGTGAATGAGAACGCCTAGAGTAATTTACTTTAGCTTCAGAGTCACATACAAGCTTGACGGGTCACCATGAAAATAATGAATAAATGTGAAATAATGAACACACTCGGCGGCTCAGATAGAATATTTTAAACTTATAGCACATGTAAAAAAGATTAATAAGGACTTATTTTTTTGTGGTTTCTTGCACAATACTATGTTATGACCTCAAAACGCATTTACCGTAGCTCATGATTCACAGCCTAATACATTTTGACGTTTGCATCACAGAACCATTTCAGTCAACCAGCTCCATGTATATGGCTTTTCTGATTGAGCTTTTCTGATTGCGATGCAGAGTGCTCATGTACATGGCCCGTGAAACATGTGATTCGACACTCCATAAAAGAGCTCAAAGCTTAGAAAAATAAATCTGAAATTACATGGTAGCTTGCATTTTTTTATCTCACATTTGCTTCTGCTCACATTATCAATTAGATTTAGGGTAGGGATTGATGCCGTGATAAGTGCAATTAAACCAAAGTATCAAAATATCGCCACACTCACGTTTAATTGTTTCAGAGAGAATTGCACACGATATTTAGCACCAGTCATTGGACCTTTAACTGGGTTTTTACACTGATGTAAAATTTGCTACAAGCAATGCAATATTTTGCAAAAATGTACCCACAGGCACATTTTTTTTTTTTTTATTATTAAACTGGACTGTTTAATAAACTTGCCGAAATGTAGGCAGGATTGTGCATATCCAATAAACCTGGGTTGAACCAAATAATGCAAAGCTATACTAAACTATTTACTGTAAATACCTTAATTGGTGGAGCAGGTTAATTAATTTTATAAAATGTTGAAAAATTGAAAAATGCAATTAATAAGTCATGAAAAAAAAAATCTTTTAGAAGATATGGACACTGATAAATTATACACAATATGAAAAGGAATGGCAATAAATAAAGTATATACTGAATATTAGGATTATTTTTTGAGATATTAAGAAATGGTCTTAAATATGTATTATCCTATTTCTGCTGTTATTAATAAAAAAGTAGAAAATGCATGCACATATACTGTGCCAAGAAATCTAAACAAATACAACCATTTGCATTGCTTTGCTTTTAATCAAACCGTTTTCATTAAAACATTATTATACCCAGCAAGACGTTTTATAATTGCCATCACTGTGACTCAAATGTTTCACTTAAAAAAAAAAGAAAAAAAAAAGAAAATGCATATTTCCCATTTATCCAGTATTAGCTCTTCGTTTCCTGTTTACACTTCTGGGCTTCGGGGTCTATACGACCCCAACAATTGATTGAGTAATTGTACAAAAAATATACATTTTTAATCATACAAATAATATATATATATTTTTTTTGTTTACTTCTCATCTATTCATTAATGCTGTGTTTTTGGAGATATAATGTACTTTTGTATCCATATACCACACAATTCATCAACTACACCATTACCTTTAGCATTAGCATAAGAAATATATTTTTTATGATACATTGCATTTATGCTCTAGTACTAGGCCTTCATATCTGTGTAAAAAAAATCTGATTTATGCTGACTTCTTTTTTTTTTTTTTTTTTTTTGACAAGAAAATATATATTTTTATAGTTTTTTTTTTTTTTTTTTTCACATTTCCCATTCATTTCAATGTGGGGTCATATTGACCCCGAAGACCAGAAGTGTAAATTTTTTTTTTTTTTTTTTTACATCAGAACAACTGAATCAAGCCCAGTTTTTTTGTGTGTATAGATAGATAATAGATAGGGAACCTATTTTTTTTAAAAATTATTATTAAGTAAAAGTCGATTGAGGTCATATAGACCCCATGACCCGATTGAGGGCTACAGAAATAATAACTATTAAACAGTACAACTAAAATGAACAGTAACTATTGCACAGAAAAAAAAAGCCAAAAATGTGTTTGTAATGACTTGTCTCCATGACATTTACGTAAGTATATTTTTGGGTAATGGATTAAATCCAAGCTGAGTATAGAGGCAACAATGATGCAAGAAAGATAAAGGGAGAGCAAATAGAAGATTCAAATACAGAAGTTAGAACCAAAAGGAAAACAAATGAGGCTGGCTATCATCTTGATCTGTAGATCGTGTGTCAGAGGTTAGAATGAGAGCCAAGCTCAGTCCCTGAGTTGAGACTGGTTACTGCATTAGGAGACGTCGCTCCAAGCTACTGCATGACAATTACAGAAAAAGTGGAATTTCCCGCCGAGAGGCCTCACTGCATTCATCATCTCTGACACTCTACCAGGACACGCAGAGAGAAGAAGAAGAAAAAAAATCACCTCGGCACTGCCCTCCATTTTGCAGGTCGGAGTCTGAGGAATGAACTGTGTTTGGCCATGGCTGCTCATCAGCGGTCAGTTGATGTGTGTTCTCAGGGAAAATGAAAGTCAACTTGAAAAGTCAATTGAATGGGCAAATATATCCGGCGCAAGCGGAGACTTCTTTAACTACCGACATGCAAGCTGAGACAAGCTATTCATACATGAATATGAAAGCAGATGACCTCTTTTTTTTTCTGGGCCAGCAGACCCGGACATTCCCTTTCAACGTTTCTTTAAGCTAGATTGCTAATACTAAGCCAAGAGGGATTGGAGAAAGAGATATGTGCAATGAGAGAGAGAGAGGACGAGAAAGAGAAGCTTTGTTATCAGAAGGATTTTTACAAAATGCAAATACAGCATTTCCTTATTACTTTGGGACTCTTTTTATTAGCAGCTAGTGAGCTAACATAGGCCGCTGTGTTCTTAGGGAACATCCTAATTGAAATGGATAAGTGAGTGATTTAGCATGCGCTGCATTGGTAACAACTCCCTCGCAGGTCGTGTTTAACTTAATTTTCAGGACATAGAAAATAAAATTAGCATGTTGTTAAGCTAACAGCATAAAGCGCATGCAACCTCTTTTTACATCAGTGGTCAGGCTATGTGAACCTGAGAGCTAACTGCAAACATTTCTTGATGTTTTGTATGAAATTCACATGTCCTTTAGAAAGATCTCTCTGTTTCTTACAACTCATCAATATCACACAAGCCAGTCTTCTAAAGTAAGGACTAATTTTCCAAGAAAGAACCTACAGTAACTCCTTTAACAGGCATGAAATTCATAGTTTTATTTGTCTGAAATTACCATGGCCCGGACCACAGGAGACTGAAGCGACGATGACCCGCTGAAGAGTCTAATAACATTGAAGTCACCGAGTAAGAAAAGAGCTAGAATGTCAAGTGAGGGCAGTGTATTTAAATAAAACCTCATTTAGTCTCACTCCTCGTGCCTGTGCGAAACAAATTCCACCGACAGAGACAGAGAAGCCTTTATTTTTGCAGCCGTCCATTAGAAATTGACCTTTCAACACGGGGAAAAGCCGAAATTGTCCGAGGCAGGTTTTAAATTCTTCCTTTTCAAAAAGTCTTCCTTTCAAAGAACCAAAAATAAGCCCTAATGAAAGCAGACATCAAACCCGCCGTTCTACCATATCGTCCATTAAGGCACAGCACGGCCGAAATGTCTCAAATTCAGCGCTGATGATGCAACCGGGACCCCTTTTATACAGTAGCCACAAACGGAAATGAGATATCGTAATAAAATGCTTATTCCCATAACGTGGGATGTCAGGGTCAAGCCTGTGCAGAATAATTATGATGGTCACCCCTGGAGTAAAGAGCTGTCAATACATATCTGGCCTATACAGCCATAGACATATTGGGTCTCTCTCATTATAATATACCTGGGGCGGTGACTGATGCGTTGAGTCCGGTTCTGCTGAATAGAATAGCTGTCAGAATAAGTCAGTCAAGGCGCT
Organism: Pimephales promelas; assembly: GCF_988280905.1. NCBI lineage: Eukaryota > Metazoa > Chordata > Actinopteri > Cypriniformes > Leuciscidae > Pimephales > Pimephales promelas. Next base: position 13,737,174 of record NC_142789.1, on the reverse strand, counting down.
GACGATCATTTATTATCGTCACTATGTTCTTCATGGAGATGAATCTACCCCTCCATCGATATTAATACTCACTCTCCACTGCGTTCGGCGGATATAAAAACAAATGAGATTGAGACAAAAGGACAGAGCCGGAAATATAGAGGCGCCCCTGGAGAGAACGTATTCCTTTTCTGTGGAAATCAAAGTGGAAGTGGTTGAATCCTTCCCAACTCGTCTATTTTCTCTAATTTTGGCTTATCTGTCTTTCTTTTGCCACATTCATGACACATTCTTTATAGGTATCTTTCCAATGTTCTTAACAGCAGGGATTCCCAATTTATTATCTGGTGTCCAGCATGGGCACCGGATCTTCGAGTAATTGTTATGCCAGTTAGGTGGCTCTTTTTAATGTCATTACGTCTCTTGTTGTGCTGCTCATTTCTAGATCAGAGGAAGTTTTGGCCAAGCTCTGAGAAACAGCTAACAGTGGGAATTTACACTCACAATCATCTTTCGACAGGGACGTGCACAGGGGGGTTGCTCAGGTTGCCCGGGCAACTGCCCATATGCCCTTCTCGACTCAGGTTGCCCTTCTGAGGAAAAAAAAAAATCGTACAATGGATATAGAATTTCACGTAGGCCTAGACAAAAAATAATATAAAAATCGCAAAGCCTCATTCACTTCCAAAAAAAAAAAAAAAAATTGAAAGTCAAACTGTTTCCACGAGACCATAGACTGCACGCGACCGGTGCGTATGGTAAGGCACCGCAAATTACTCAGGCCGCGCCTCCATCTCGTGTAATTAATGTGTACGAAGTCCATGACAAAATGAAGCGAAACTATCCTTCTCGTCACGAAAAGAGGAAGAAGAAAAACATGAGAGTGAATTGCGGGAACAGCAGTCAGGTAAACTTGTGTTCTGTCCTCACTAGTGTCCGCAAAGTTTGATGGTTTGTCTGGGCAGGCAGTGCATCTCTTGCATCACTTTTTGCCCGACAAAAGTGAGAGTAAAATACCATTATTTATTACGTTTTGTTTTTGATAAACGACAAAGTGCAACAACAGTGTTTGTTTACTGCAGCTCGGAAAACATAACCGCGCGTCGCGTGTGTTGCGTTCATATGCGCGTGCACGAAATGAAACTCGCATTTTTCAAGCAGAAATGTTTCAAGCAGAAATGTGGAGACCAGAGAAATGATGGCACTTCCAATCAAAGTACACATTATAAAGACACTGATTATCTAGTCTCAGTGTAGTTAAAAACTCTAAACAACTGCACTAATTATGCAAGATATAAACCAATGTATTGGCAATTTGACATTGATTGACTATTGATTTATAGGCTATATTGAATTTAAAATGATGATTAGATGGACATTCTGGTCAATATGAACGCAAATCCCTCAGTAAATAACCATAAATCAAGATTTGCTTTAACATGCATAAAAAAATAAATAAATAAATAAAAATCATAGGCTACTGATTCCGAAAATACCCTGGCTGTAGAGAGAACCAAAGTTAATCCCAAAAGCCAAAGTTCAGGGTTGTACTTTATTATTTTCTTCTTGTTTATGTTTACGTTAATATTCACTTATGTGAATGTTAATGTTATCTTAACATTCTATAAAAATGCTTTATTCAGTAAATATTGTTTGTTTGAACCTAATTCTGTTCTATATTGTTGTACTTATTCTTTGACTGTTTTGTTTAAAGGAGGGAGGATTGTATTGGGCGGTATTGAGTGGCAATGGCAAATGGTTTACATGGCTCACGGCATCACAGATCAGGTAGAGGGCCCCTTAGCAGAATTTTGTTTAGGGCCCCAGGGGGAGGTCAGGATTGGCAAAAAAAAAGAATTGTATTTTTTCCCGAAATCTAAGTGTTTTTTATTTTTTCGAGTTTTTTCCATTCAATCCAGATTATTTCTTTTCAAATAAATAAATAAATAAATAATTTAAAAAACAATAAACAACAATATGAAGAACTCTTTTGCTCATTTGTCTCATCTCTGACATTTTGCAATCTTTATAAATAATTATAATACCATAAGATGAGGCATTGCGTTTGGACATAAACACGGCCAGATAAGGCAATTTGGAAGGGGACAAATTCAACTGAATATATTCCTTCATATAGCCCGTGAGGGGGGAGGAGGGGGGGGGGGGGTGCCCTTTTTTCAGGTCAGAGCAACTGCCCCTCAAAATTCCTGTGCACGTCCCTGTCTTTCGAGATGATAAAGTTAATTAAAGTATTTTAAAAAATACTAACCTGCATGGAATATGGTTTTCAAATCACAGTTTTGTAAGGTATTGATTTTTTTTTTTAAATTGTAAGAGTAACACACAATGAGAAAGACCTTTTTATGTTTTATTTTCTTCTTATTTTGAGCTATTAGCAATTTTCCAAATCCTAGTAAGCTTATTCACTGAATACATAGGGTGCTGACTTCTAAGACTGGATCCTAACTGAAATAAAGGGCAACAGTCAGGTTTCAGAAGTAAAAAAAAAAAAAAAAATCAATTTATTTTCTCCATAGGGAAACATATTTTTAATGATTACTTGTAAAACGTTAAAGACAGACCTACTGTGAGGTAGATTGTTAATCGATGGTATATGCTTTTGTTGAAGCCATCAGCACATATTATTTCAACCTATTTTTTTAGGTAATCCCGTTTAACTGCAGAAATGCTGGAGAAAAACTACATTATTTCCGTCATTAAAGTTGCTAAGTATTCAGGTCTTGTACCTTTGTCTTTTGGTCTGACTTTCAAATACTTTTTAGATTCAAATCAAAGTTTGTAATGTTGTGATTCACCTCATAGTTGGTTCACTTTAACAACTTTAACGTACTTTGAGAAATACTTTGTTTTTAAAACCACATTTTAAAGGAGCAATGTGTGATTTTTAGCGACATCTAGTGGTTCGGTTGCGAGTTTGCACCAGGTTTGCACTAAGGGCTCAGCCCACTGCTCACCCCTCCCTTTCGAAGAAGCTACGGTTGCTAAAACGGGACAAACATCTCGTCGGCTGAGACAGCAGAGAATAGCCAGATCAAGCCAAGAGTGTGTAACATTGTCACTGTTTCTGTACCACAGTCCATTATAAACCACATCATGAATACTGTTTACAAAGCCATAGTCAGGCGAGGATCAAGGGTTTTAATATATAATTTAATATAATAATAGTAATCAGCTGATTGTCTCACAAACGTAACCAGCAGCACATTTATCCCCACATACTGTAGCAAACCCATAATACAGCGAGGGAGCAGCTATATATTTTTTCTAACAGGGTAGTAATAGTTTAGCTGGCTAATATGAGCTGTTACTGTGGCTGAGCTGGGACGCGTCCGCATGAGTCCAAAGGTCGGAAGTGCGCGCGCTGTTACAATCATGTCATCTCCGCATCCCATAGATACTATTTACTACACACAATAGGCTTTTTTCTCTGATTTTGAAAACTCTTCGTGATCGACTTTAGTGATCTAAAAGTCTCTATCGACGGGTTATAGTGATTCCTGTAACGTACTGTTTTACGGTCAATGACATGAATACTAATCATCAGCTGTCTCACGAACGTAACAGCACATCTATCCCCAACATAACAAACCCATAACACAGCGAGGGAGAACTAAGTTACATGAAACAATCCCAACTACATATTTTACACCACTCACAAGGGAAAAGTCACTACTCACGGAGTGTAAGGCTAGCTTTCCGCTACTTCTCTTTCAAGGTAGTGATGAAACGCGTTCTGTAGCGCTGTTTGTTCGCGTTCGGCTACGGTAGGAATATGACGTCACAACATGGCGACCTTCATAGAAGGGGATTCCCTCGGTTATGGAGCTATTAATGTCTCATTCTAGGGTAATAAAAACATTACGGTTAATTAAGTAAGTTCTTTATACACCACTGAAAACAGTTATGGATGTCATATTGCATTTATGTTAATAGATACTCAACCTTTTTACACATTGCACCTTTAAAGAAAATTAATAGAACAATATTCTTTGGAACCGTGGCCACTGAAATGAGTGATTTGGAACAATTTCTAATATCACTGGAACTTGCTGTTCATTTCAAGTTAGCATGTTGCTAAGCTAACAGCATGGCATAAAAATACATAATATACATTTTTAAAATCACTGAAATTTTGGGGAAGTAACACACAGGTATTTTAACCCTACAAAATGAATTAGAGAGTGTTGACAATTTGGTGGTTCAGTTTGGAAACACAACACCAGAAAGTACAGATAGATAGATTACACTTTTAGTCTGGCTAAGTGAAAATAGTAGCCTATATAAAAGCAACTTTTTAAAAGAACAGTCCATCAAGACCAACTTGGCAAAAAGTAACTTTCTCAAAGACTCAAACCTCGTAATTCAAAATTCACAAACAGCCATCTAACAATACAAGCAGCAAACATTGGATTACCATCCCTGATCTTGAGCCAATAAGTTACTAATGCAATAGCTCTGAAGGACATATCCATTATGGCGATCGAACTGATAATGTCTATAAACAGATAAATAAAGAACCTACAAAGTTGTCCGTTGGAAACACCAAGTGCATACATTCAATTTAGCACGTTCAAAGTAATTACAAAGCCGACGAACAGTAATTAAACTGACCCTCTTGTCTTTCAAAAGAAGTTTGCATTCGCTGTCATTTCCCCTGCTGATCGGCCATAGCTTCCGAAAGTGCTCCTTAATGAAAATGAAAGCTGTTCTCGGCCGTCCATATCGTTTCCGCACGCCTTTAAATATGGAGAGGTCACATTCAAATCTGCGTAATTATTGTGTGTTACACAAACTTATTACACTAATAAATCTCGCTTTTAGCTCACACCTGAGTTCTATCCAAGGATAAACACCTGCGGGACTCGGAGCAACTCAGATCTTTTCTAGACACTGCTGAGACCCCGAGCAGCCAAGGCATTATGATTTCATCCTTTCTGCATAATAACATCAGATTAAAACTTCATCCCCAACCTTAATGGACACATCCACAGATAATTACAGCTAACCCAAAGCTATTTGTGTTGTGTGAAATTGAAGAGGCTGTATGTCAACCCTCATCTCTTATTCATCTAATTCCAGCAACCTGCTTTACGGTAAAGTGCAGGCATTCTCTGTTGTATGGCTTTTAATTAACTGAGGTGAAAAGGAGATTACAAATTACAGGCCCACTGTCGCATAGAGACTCTGATTTCTTTCTGGCTGCGTGGAGCCTCTTGTTATTGCCACAATGCTCGGAACCAGCTTGTCTGCTAGCATTTAGCATGCTAATTCCGTACACACTGATAACAGGAAAACCTTTTCTCTGTGACCCCTGTATCGAACTTCCTGGACTTCATTTACATTGAATATAATTAGGCCCACTGTCACTCACGGTAAACAGAAAGATGCAGCGGCGATGGAAATGTATGCATATCAGGTCCAGAGTCCGAAACCCGCTTTTGTGACTTTTGAAGAAAAGAAAAAAAAAAAAAAAGCCTTGTGTACTAATCGGTCCGAAAATGAATTCTACAGCTCGGACGTTTTCTTTCGGGTTTCCCATTTTCTTTCTATTTGTCAGATTAGAGTGAAATATCACTAAGTCCACCGGTTGCCCAACCACTGCCACTTAATTGGCCGAGGTTTCTACTCGGCAGGGCGAGACGGTATAAAAACACTGTTATTTCTTTTTATCTTTATGTTTTATGAAAGGGTAAGAACTAACTAAAGGTCATACTCAGCAGAGATAAAGGGGAAGGCAGACTAAAAAAAATGGGACAGCATTAACATATTCTCTGATATCAGTCTTCAAAAAAAGGAATGCTTTAGAATGTCAAACAAACTAATAGTGTGGGCTGTTGTCATAAAAACCCTATAAATTGATTTTATTTAAATCAGAAAATCCACCACCAGCTGTAAATCAATTCACAGTATAGACACAAAAAAACATGCAAATGTGTTGCACTCTGGCTGCTCAAGTGCCAGATTCATTTAAGTCATTGCCGACAAAATTGACTTTTTCTAGAATTGACCGTCATGCAAATTTATTTTAGCAAACGGAAAAAGCTTTTGCCTACAGTTTAATACTATAAATTGCATTGGAAAAACTGTAAGATGACCATAGTAGTTGTTTAAAGGTGCCATCTATCAAAAAAAAAATATATATATATGTTTATATATATATATATAAGCATACTCCATATCAGTTGGGGGCAGTATACCTCCAGAAAGTGAGTTGTGCCGCGGCCGCGCGCACTCTCACGTCTTCAAACAACACGAGCGAGTCAGTGATGCGCGGGTTGATCCGAAATGAGAGGGTGCCTGCGGTCACCTGCGGTTACCCGCAGTTACGGGTCATCCAAAAATGTTTTTAATGATATTTGGGTCGCGGTCGGTCGGGTCGTTTGAAAAAAGATGCCAATTAAACATTTGTATATAGTACTAGACACAATTTTTTGATGAAATATACAGCCCTACACATTATTGGCTGAATAACTGGCACGAAGATAACACAGAACCTCAGTCTAAACAGTTCTCGGATCTATACTGGTGATTCGAGAACCGCTGTCCCTGTGCGTTCGGTTTTACGCAGTATCTATGCGCAGTATCAGCTGCTCGTGCTCATCACTTCTCTCAACAGTGGCACCAACATGTCTCGGTTCAGTGAACTGTTGGAGTTACTGGAGTAAAATAGAATTCAGGATATTGATTTATTTCGATTCGGAGGCGACTGTCAGGCATGTCTGAAAGTGAGTAACTTTAGTAACTTGTGGATCAGCACTGACGCAAGACGCAAACTGTTTCGAACGATTCAGTTCGATTTAGTGTACTGGTTCAACCGGTTCACTAAAAAGAACGGGTTCAAAAGAACGATTCGTTAACGAACCGGCCACGTCTATGATCACTAGAGTCTGCAGAGAGATGGAGGCGGCAAGAGAAAAGGTGAAGACTGTGGAGTGGAAGCTCCGCAAATACACAAATAGAAAGAGTAAAAGTGTGGGAGACATTTGCTGAAATGATGAAAGATGATGACCAAAGTGCTGGCTTTGCCATTGTTATGTACAGGCGTACGTCTTCTTGCGATGCTGTGTTGTTACACGTCTATGGCCCAATAACGCTCCGATGAGCATTTACTACTTTAAAAAAATGCGGTCAGGAAGCGGGTCGGGTACAATGTTTTTCTTTACTTTTTTTGCGGTCCGAGTTGCGGGCGGGTAGTTGAAAACGTCGGTCGGTTGCGGGTTGTTTATACATTGACCCGCGCATCACTGGAGCGAGTGCTGTTTTGCTCTCTCTCTCTTGCGCATATTAATCAAATCAATTGACACGAAATTAAAAGGTTGGAAGACCTCAGTTTCACGTGGAGCATTTGGAGATTTGAACATCTCAATACTAAATTATAAAGGCCGTCTCATAGACGCCTGTCTCAAATACAAGCCGGTGCATTTCGACGATATGGGAAAATGAAAGCCCGGGCTATTATTTGAAGTTTTACGATATTCGTTTTGTTCATATTTCACTTTTATTGTTGGTTTGAATTAATTTGACAGACAAAATTCGCTGATGTTGATCAAGCTAGCGCCATTCAGAACTGCCAACTCTCACGAATTCACAGTGAGACACGCAATTGACACTTTTCACACGTTCTCACGCCACACAACAATTTTATCGCGCACAAAGGACACGGAGACCGACAGACTAGACAGAGCAGGTTAGTTATGATATATAAAAAAATCTCAGCTCTCAGATTCTGTCAATTTTATTACGCAATTCAAACAATAAATACCGTTTTGGCGCTTGTAAATGTTACACGACAGATCCCTAGTGCACGCAAACCGATCATCTCTACTAGCTAATAGTAAAAGAACACGAACACTGTTGAAAGATAAAGTATGCTACAACTTACCAAAATGTATTCCTCATGCATAATATCCACAAATCATTTTTTTTAACTGTTCCCTGAACTGAAATGTATAAGTGGGCTGTACTTTCCACACAATTGACATCAGGTTCAAATACACCCACAAGCCATGCGAGTTCTTCGTGTATTGCAGTTTGGCTGGTGGTTATGTTGCCCGCCCGCATACTGCCTCCCATGGCCGAAAGTGGTATTATGACACCTGCCGGGCCGGGCTAGTAATTTAGCATGCTAACTCAGGTTAATATTTTTAATGACATCATCAACCTTATTTCTTCTAATAATTTTGATGCGTGTAGCTTATTTTTTTGAATATTTTAACCACAATTCTTACACATGGCACCTTTAAACTAAATATACAGATATATTTATAGTTTATATACACGCACTTTTATTATTTTTATGTAAACAAAATGCATTTACAAATCAAAATAAAATGTATAAAATAAAATGTAAAAACAATATGATCAATTGCAAATGAAAACTGTAGGTTGACAATGGTAGTTGTTTAAATAATAAAAATAAAATCAAAATCATGCAAGTGCTATTTCCTGTATATGTGTGTTGTGTTACAGTAGGCTACACTGTCCAAATACAGGAGAAGAAGTACTTGAGCTCTAATATGGGACATGTTGTACTATCCAAACCACTCCAGTGGCCCAATCCATCATGCTCCAGTGCAGCCTCATAAACCATCTGCTAATTGAAGGAGCTCTGAATGGCTTTTTCTGCTCGTTTCCTTTGTCTGGCTTATCTTTTCTCCGAATTTTCTTCTTCTTCTCAATTTCTCGATCCTCTTTCCATGTCCAGGTCTGTGCAGCCAATAGAGCGGCTCAACGCTGGCACAGTATTGGAGGAGCCCGGCTTCTCCCAGGATGCCCATGCAAAACTGATTAATGTCAGGCCAGCATAAACCCAGATTACATCCGCAGCTTTGAACTGCAGCTGTAGAATCTAACCCAATTAAAACATCCAATTACACCCCACAGTGAGTGAGAGGTGGAGAGACAAAGATAAAGACAAAGGGGAGAGAGAGTTCAGCCTCTTAAACAGATAAAAACAAACATATGTAATGAAGCTTTCTGGCTAATGAACAATACACTCTAGCATACAGAATAGACCCTACACTGGCTATAGTATTGTGCTTCAGGATATGCAACATGAACCTTTAAGCAATGTAAACAAGGCTTGACATTAACTCCCGCCAACCTGCCAAATGTGGGTGAATTTGGCGGGATGAATTGTCTTCTCAAAAGGCATCCGGAATAATAAATGAATTGCAATGCGACACTATGAATGACACACAACTCCCGTGAGCTCTTCCTGCACACAGTGTTTGCTCAATGGTCCATTTGCGATGTCTACTGTCTTGCCCTCATGCTCTATTGTCACATGACACAGTAACAAAGACGTTCTTGTGGAACAGTGATCCTGGGGAGCTATGAGACACATAAAAGTGTTCCCATACAAAACCCAGAGAGTAAACAACAAACAAGAGAGATCCTGATGATGAAAAGGAAGAGGAAACAAAGAAAGAGAAAAGAAGTCAGGTTGATAATGGCTGTATGACCGAGCTAAGATTGTAGGACATACAGCGTTGAAAAGGTGAAGGGGGTCTCTTTTGTGGTTGGGAAAACCAGTCTTTTAAAGTTGAGACTATAAAGTACCATGAAATGTCCATTGGTCAGCTGGCAGGTTCCCTACAAGATGGTGATAGATTTTTTTTTTGTATAATTTTTATTATTGTCATTACTGATGTTGCTAATACATATTTAAACAGGCAGTAGACACTTTTCCATAACAGATTTGCGCAAAACTTTCATGATTTTTTTGTAAACGTCGCTAAAAAACTATTGTGAAATGACAGCGCTTACGGGAAATCGCAATGGAAGACGATTCCGATGTATCTAAATATGTTTCTGAAATCTCTGTGTAAACTATGCGTGACGTAGACGCACGGTTCAGTTGGACATCTGATGCAGATCAGTTCGACGGCTGTTAACAAGAGGTAAAAACGATATAAATAATGTTCGTTTTCTCACACAAACCGCTCGTTTCATGTCTTAGGCCATCAGTGTGTACTTACATTCACGAGTCATTAAATCATGTTTAATTTTGACTTCTCTGTGCATGCTCTTTGAGGTGGCCCCCCTAAACCTGCATTATATGACTGTACAATGTAGCCTAATAAATGTTATAATAATAATGATGGTAATTATTATTATTATTTGCGGACCCAGACCCCAAACACACCGTGTCTTCTGTCAGGTGACTGTAAATTTGCATTGCCTGTAAAACCTTTTCATGTGAGCGTAAAAACTTTGAAATGGACGTGTTTTCATTTTGCATATTTTCAATTCACAATTTCAATTTGCGCAATTTAAAGGGTAATGGAAGTGCGGCTAGTGTTTCTTTTTTTTTAAATGAATCTACAGCCCTGCACCACATTTATTGTACGCAATAAGAAGCTACTTGTTTTATGTCTTAATAGACAGCATGTTTTCATAAATAAGGGAGCTTAACACACAACTTCAACAGAGCTAAATATCTGATAAAGACCTGTAGTGTTACACATTTCATGTAGTCTTGATTTAGGTGTGTATAGTTGTAATTTACATTAAAAAGATTGTAAATCTATCTCAAGTAAGTTTTAGTACACCCTCAACTTTAATTATACAAAACATAATGTGTGACCAATGAAAATAAAACTGACCTAAAACTAGTCACTGTGGCTGGTGAGCAGAATAAGTTAATGTCAATGCCCTGAATGTAAATATATTTTTTTATAAAATGTAGTATTTAAGTACAAAATACTTTTCGAAATTGATTAAAATAATACTATAATATGTTATCCATAGTAACAAAGTTGACAAAATCTCTTTAACACCAAAAGTGTGACCCTGGTGTGAACTTCATGGACAAAAGTCACGTCGCTGATCTAATTAAATGACACTTAAAAAAGATGACCTACTTTCCATATTTTTTTCCACAGAGCACTTGCTTCAAGAAAATCTCCTTCCTGTATCTTAAAAATAGAGAATGTGGAGGAACAGTGGAAAAGGCATATACAGAAACCTACAAGTTCCTATAACTTTTAATAACCCAAAAAATTTACATAGCACAAAAGTGTGGTAGCCTATAATATGTGGAACTGAACTTTTTTTTTAATTATTATTATTAAAACACATCAACACCTAAATGCAGATACTTAATCTACCAGTTTCCTCGCTTCTTCTGTCTTAGATCCTGCTTAACACTATCATACATGTAATAAAGAGTTACCAGTCTGAACTTGCACATCACTGTAATTATATTGGACATTACAAACTGTGTAATGCAGGATTCATTTTGTTAGATCAATGCGTAAAAGGTTTATTTTATGAGGCTTTTCGCTGATTTGACCAGATTTACTCCAGTGGAGAAGGAGCATAACATTCTTTGTTTCCCCCGGGCGAGCCCTTATAAAATCTCTCCCTGCGTCGCATTATGCACACAGAGATGAATAATGCTCTTTGAGGCTCTTCGACACTCCTCCGGATTACAGACCTGCAGAGGAGGAAAACAGACTGTTTTGGGCTCTGTTGAGAAAGCCACTTATGCTGTACGTCAGGTCAAAGAGGGTTACGATCTCATCATGCACCTCGCTGCTGGAAGGTGGAGAATGACGAAGAGGAGGAGGAGAGGGTGTGTACTCATGCAACTTACACACAGAGTTTAGATAGAGACTAGGCGGTGCACTGGTCCGTCTGCTATAATAATCCAGGTTTAACGCAGGTTCCTCCTTGACAAGACAATCGTAAGGAGTTTAAACGCATTGTCATCCCATGGCGTCATATATGTGACACTTATGAAATTGCACATGGCACCCTTTCACGTCAATATACATAACCGGCTTCGGTTATGGGTAGGTTTAGGTCTGGGGTAATAATAGGGTTAGACCACTAGTAGGCGCCTTCTGGTCCATATATATCTGCGTTTCATATTGACGCTCTAGGGTGCCATGTGCGTCGGATTTAGACGCAATTTCAAAAGTGTCATCTATATGACGCCTTGGGATGAGACCGGGCTGGGAGTTTTTATTCAAAACAGCACTTTTATGTCCTAAGTCTATATATTCATTTTATATGAATTTTCGATACTTTTCAAATGCCTGAAAATATGAAAATCCAGAATTAAAATGGACTAAAAAGACCATTGATTGAAATTGATTTTAATGGTTAAATGAAAAAAATGAGGAAAACCTTTAAGGACACCAATTTTCTTTGTGAATGAATAATGTATCGTAAATAAATAAATGTTCTTCCTTAAAATACAGGGGGCATAAGTCAGGACACCCCTATGTTAAATTCCCATAGAGGCAGGCATATTTTTATTTTCAAAGGCCAGTTATTTCATGGATCCAGGATAATATGCATCCTGATAAAGTTCCCTTGGCCTTTGCAATTAAAATAGCCCCACATCATCACATGCCCTTCACCATACCTAGAGATTGGCATGGTTTTATTTATTTCAGTTAGCCTAATAGCTGGTTTGATTTGCTTTAAGAGGTGGATCATATATAGAAGTAAAGGATCATATTTTGAACTTTTTATTTTTAAGTTTCACATGGACAATGTCTGGCAAATTGCGTGTTTTTTTATTTATTTATTTTTTTCAAGATTTTTACTGGACAAATGTATATTCACGTAGCCTACAGACAGTCAAGTACCACCATCATATTCCAAAAATGCTTAAAGGGGTCATGAACTGGCTTTTAAATGTTATTATATTGTTGTCTGAGGTCAACTTATGATGTTCGCTTGGTTTTTGCATTCAAAAACATCAACATGAATAAATAATAGGCTATTTTGTACCCTAGTTTGAGCTTAGCTGAAAAAACGCTCAGTTTTTATGGGCGTCTCGTACTGAAGACTTGGAAGTAAACGCCCACTGCTGTGAGTGGATAACAGTTTTGAATATTATAATGAGTTTCAACTCACCCGTCGATGCACTTGGGGGAAATTGTTTTGAAAACGTCCAATGTAGAAAAATGGCAAACCGGAATGATTCGCCCATACATGTTCGACCCAGAGTCCGTGTGTTGCACCATTCCTGTCAGATCCAATATAGACGGCACAGCACCGTTCTTTACTCTTAATCGGTCTGCAAATCCAGTCTTGTTTACAAAACAATCCTCAGTGAAATGAAGCGAACAGACGAACAATGTTTTACCCTCATCAGCTGGAACGTCATTAAAAATAAAGTTTATCCATGCAGTCCTATTGGAATCCAGAGGACGCTTATGCAGCGACTGTCTTCTTCCACAACATTTTGTTTTGCTCGGTAGCTCAATCCGGTTGTCATCACGAGGTGTTATTTAGCTATGTGTGTAATGCGCGAATCGGTGGGCGGGGCTAAACCGGCCGTGTTGAAGTAGGTGTTGATCTTCTTCTGCGGGGGTGGTGTTTTATCCTCTTTGACGTCATAGTTCCCCACTTTGTAAAACGAGTCGTTTGCTGAGGCTGGTGTCAATAAAAGCTTTTATTGGACTAACAAGGACGTTTTCAGTTCTGAAACTTACAGGATATTCTTATAATATGATGACCTCCTAGATGTCAAGGAAAGCTCAAGGAAAATTTGATTTCACAGTTCATCACCCCATTAAAATTGCAGTTGCACTGATTTGTTGTTTAAAAAACAAGACAAAGAAGTTAATAAGCTAGCGAATTTGAAAAAAAAAAAAAAAAAAAGCATATCTGAAGGCACTTTACTCCCTTGCCAGGACTAAAAGTGCCCATTGTCAAAGAAAGCCCAAGAGCGAGGCTGGAGTGATAGAGAGGCCATGAAAGTGAAAAGACAGCAGGCAGTCTTGTGAGAAATCTGGACGAGCGCTGCCACTCCTGCAGCCTGTCTGCAATAGAAATTCTGTAAATCCTGCAAATGAGCTGAGCTCATCTCACAGGGCCTGTCAGCAGGGGTAACGGGGGGAGTGGGGTGCACTCCTACACCGCGGATCCACAGGAATCCTGGCTGCTCCCTGGCCCTTCCATCATTAGACACAGAGCCCCGCGAGCATATACGCGGCAGCCAGCCAGCGTGTCACAAAGAGAAAGTGTTGCTCGGCGGCAGCGCACTCGCGAACGTCATTTAAATTCATCAGCGGCCGACAGGCAAACACACACGCGCGGACAGACAAACAAATTGCACACAGAAGCAAACAAACAACTCCAGACTCATTTTGATAAGCGGAATTAGGAGGGAGGCATGGGTGTTTTGTGCAACTATCACAACACGCAAGAGAGAAAGACAAACAGAAGGAGAATCCTGGCTGTCGTTCTTCCGTCAACGCCCGCGACGCTTGATTATTATGAGAAATGTCAGTTCGCCTCTCTACTCACAGGAAGCCTCTCCTCAAACCAGAGTCACTCTCTACAAGTCACCAGTACACTGCCCGGGGATCACATGATTCCGAGTTGCCCTGGCAACAGGACAATGATAAATTAGCCTGTCGGAGCGTAGCATTCTGCTCACACAGTCGTCCTGCGAGGTGCCTGCTCCGAGCTTTTCCATGTTTGGATCTAACTCCTGCGACGATCTCCCAGGTACTTGGCAGCTTGAAGAGGCACATTATGCCTGCTATAAGCATAGTTTAATTGCTTTGTGCTGTTTAATTAGGGCCCTCGCGCTTGTCTTGAGGCAGATCTGGTTATTTATATCTGGTTACTTATCAAGCCGCCGCGTGTAGTGTGAACAACAGGTGACGACTCAGCCACCTGCTCGGAGAACGGTGTTCAATGATTTGTGAAACATGACAAAGGTGCAAAGCCGTAGGTGGAATTGCATCCCTTTGGCTTGGCTGACTTCCCTGTCCTCCATTTCAATCCCACAACATTAAGTGACAGGAGGTGTTCGAGCCATGTAATAAAACGTGCCTATTTGGAGCTATATTTTTTAGAACACAAAACTATCTCTGTGACTCGATATAGCATTGCAATTGCCATGCACAGATGGTGGGCATTTAGTTTAGTGGTCCATAGGACCGTGCATAAATATTGGTGAGATGAGGAGCATAGTACTGATAGAAACTCACTGACAGAAATGAGATCTGTGAGTGCAGAACCCTAGAGGAACTTTCACAAAATACTTTTTTTTTTATTCAAAATTATATCCTGCCTGCATTTATAAAATATATTTAAAAAAAAAATCTTAAAAAAAAAAAAAACATCCACACAAGAAAATTGGCCAAAATGCTCACAAGGTTTTATTGTCCTGAGGGCAAAAAATCTATTTATGTAAATATTTTTCTATGGGATAAAGTCAGGATTCCGGTATATTACATTAATTACGGTAATAACTTTATAAATGACCGCTGGAGTAGTCTTGGAAATGGATGGCAAAAAACATTTTGCGCACATTGTACTTTTTTTTTTACCTCTGGACAAAAAATCTTGTGAGCTTTTTGGCCAATTTTCGTGTGGACCTTTTTTTTCAGATTTTTGAGTTGTTTTGGATCCACGGACCT
Organism: Pimephales promelas; assembly: GCF_988280905.1. Taxonomy (NCBI): domain Eukaryota; kingdom Metazoa; phylum Chordata; class Actinopteri; order Cypriniformes; family Leuciscidae; genus Pimephales; species Pimephales promelas. The sequence continues at coordinate 13,721,779 of NC_142789.1, read as the reverse complement.
CAAGAAGTTATTTAATTCATCTGTTTGGGGCTAGTGATTGGCGCTGCACGCATTTTGTCCCATTTTCAGTGATGTCTAATCTCCAGTGTTGGGGGTAACGCATTACAAGTAACGCAAGTTATGTAATCAGATTACTTTTTTCAAGTAACTAAGTAACACATTACTTTTAGATTTACAACAAAACATCTAAGTTAATTTGTTTTTCCATTTTTGGACTAACAACTCTCCTAAATCAGGGGTAATTGCAGAGGCGTTGCGTGCGTTGTGTATTAGTGATGGTTATTGTAGTTCTAGACTAAATGTGATCCTGTATTTACTCATCTCACTTGCACAAAAACATAACACAATATGATAACACATATACTTTATGTATTTAATGCCACTTAATTATGGGCGTAAGAGCCATTATACGTGGGGGGACACGTCCCTCCACATTTCAAAATCTAAGTTTTGATCTGTGTGAAAAACTTTAAATATAATTGCTAGAGCTACTTTTAGCTACCAAGCAACCTTTCCACAAGGGATAGATTGATTTTATTTTGTAGTATTTTATAGTTAATGGAAATCAAATCAACCATTTATTTGAGTTAATCAGTACATGACTGATTAACTGTAATGCAAATGCTAAATTCCCTAATACATGTTGATACTACAACAATGCAAAGTATATGCTCTTAACCTTGCAGTTTTTCACATATATGGTAAGCCTCAATCTCTCCATTTCTTAGCACAAAACTCTCCAGAAAGTGTCATTTAATGGTTTATTTTTCAAAAAAATTTCCCGGGGGGGGGGGGGGGGGGGGGTTAGAGGGCATACCCCAGGACCCCCCTAGCATTTAATGCACTTAATTAACCATTTAGACAAGAATTTGCACCTCTACTTGAGGCTTATTCATTAAATAAGTTGCAGTACATTATTTTACATTGCAGTTAGTTACTGTAAGCAATTAGTTACTTTTTATTAAATAATAATCTGTTAATTACTCTTTAAATGAACCCAATATTGTTAATTTAAACTTTAATAACTTCCCCTAACACGGATAATCCTACTGGTTGAACCTGCTTCTGAAAACTTTTAATTAACCAGATAAGACAATGGGAAAAAGACAGCAAATATAACATATCTTGACCCTGGAGTTGATTACAAAATGTTTATGACCTGGGTAGGCAAGTAATCTGCTGTGGGCATATGAATAGAGAACGAAGCAGTGCTGGTTTTTAATAAAGAACGTGTCCCGGTGTAGATAGCTGGGAGTTATGAATTCATGGAGTGTTCAGCATGGTGGGGCCAAGGCTCAAAAATCCCTGCAGTGCATCAGCGCTGTCGAGTCTTAAACCGACCAATCCGTCTTCTGTCCCCCCGGCTGTCACAGCATGGACCTGAAGCTCAGCCTGCACACTTTCATTAGATACATCACTCTATGGGGCAGCCATCAAACGGATTCAGACTGCATGTGATGGTATTTAATTTCACGTCTTCATAATTAATGACTATTTATCTAGTATAGAATGCAATATAGTTCAGTAGGCAAGACTAATACTTAGAGGTTAATATTGATCTATAGTGCTAATAGCGGCAATGCAGGTTTGAGTCTGGCTTGCAACTATACTAATCCTGTTCTTTCCTTCTCTCTCTACCACTTTTGGTACTTCTCTCTCTTTCCTATCAGTAAAATCAAGAATTTTTGGTCACACTTTAGATTAGGGTCCAATTCTCTGTATCAAACTATTATCTATGACTTAAAAGAGTAGTTTTTATAAGTTTTTATAAGCATTTAAGCTTATAAAACTTACACTTTGTTATTTATTTTTTTTTTTAAATGACTTATCGTTTCACTTGATAAGACCATTATTCATTGTCTGGAATCGTTTAAAGCCCTTTGAACAGTTTGCAGTTTGCACTGAAACAGTTTTTTGGACCTTGAACCGTTTGGTTACCAGTAAAGTCCATTATATGGAGAAAAATCCTGTAATGTTTTCATCAAAAACCTTAATATCTTTTTGACTGAAGAAAGAATGACAAGGACATCTTGGATGACATGGGGTGAGTAAATTATCAGCAAAAGTTATTTTTTTTTATTTTTATTTTTTTTAAGTGAACTACTCCTCTAATAACCCCCCCCCAATTACTGCTTATTAATAGTTAGTAAGGCAGTTGTTATGTTTAGGTATTGGGAACACTCTCAGAAAAAAAAAGGTATGAAAGCTGTCACTGGGGCAGTACCTTTTCAAAAGGTACACTTTTGTACCTAAAGGGTGCATATTGGTAACTTCATGGTACAAATTTGTACAATTATGGTACCAATATGCACCCTTTAGGTACAAAAGTGTACCTTTTTGAAAAGGTACCGCCCCAGTGACAGCTTTTGTACCTTTTTTTCTGATAGTGAAGGATTAAGGGATGTAGAATATGATCATGCAGAATAAGGAATTAATGTGCTTTATAAGTACTAATAAAAAGCCAATATCCAAGTAATATGCATGCTAATAAGCAATTCATTAATTGTGAGAATTGAACCCTAAAATAAATTGTTAACGACTTTTCAATGTTTGTGAAAGAAGTGTGTTGCGCTTACCAAAGAAGCATTTATTTAATCAAAAATACAGTAAAAAGGTAATGCTATGAAATCTTAAAACAAAAAGTGTCTCAGGGTTACGTACAGTATGTAACCCAGTTGCTAAATTTTATCGTGATCCTTCAGAAATCATTCTAATATGCTGATTTGGTGCTTGAAAAAGCTTTCTTAATATTGTCAATGATTTATTTTATTTTTTTAAAAACCATGATACAACAACATTCTAAAGTTTGGCGTGATTAACACTTTTATTTAGCAAGCATTTTGAACTTTCTATTCATCAAAAAACCCTGAATATTTTTTTTTATTTTGGTTTCCACAAAATATTAAGCAAGGGAAATCTTTACTAAACTGACAACATGTAGAACCATTATTAATAACTGAGCACATACTCAGCATATTAGAGTTCTGAGGGATCATGTGACATTTCTTGCACTTTTTTCAATTTCAATAATTTTAATTTTAAGCATATTTAAAATATTTGAAGCATATGAAGAGTTCAGATGCAAAAGCCTCTAAATGCCATTTGAAATTTTCTTCTAAAATGATAATTTTTATCAAGCTTATATATTCAAGTTCAGTAATTTCACTTAAATGACAATTAATAGGTAATCCTCATTGCAATTTAACTGAAATTACTGAACTTAAATATACAAGCTTGATAAAAATGATCATTCTAGAAGAAAATTTCAAATGGCACTTAGAGGCTTTTGCATCTGAACTCTTCATCTTTTGAGCATTAGATTTCTTTCCAAAACTGTCAAAAAAAAAACAAAAAAAAACAAAAACAAAAAAACGTTCCAGACTTAGTGAATAGAGTAGTTTAGACCTATAATCTTGACTGATGTGTGAAATACCTGTTTCAGATAGCAGGCCCTGTACCTCATACTTTTCTCATATGACAGCAACACTCTGTAAATGTCACATTGAGTGGTGAGGTCATGCGTGTAACCCCGGGCTCAGCGCGTCTGACGTGTATAACCCAGGGCTTTGTCTGTCACTTTAAAGCCACCGTCTACGCCGAGGGCACGCGTCTGCCCTCTCTGATTCACATTCAACAGGACAAACACGCCACTGCTATTGGTTACAGGCCTACAAAGCTCTCTTTCTCAACAATGACACAGAATTCAGAGAACCAGTGGATACACATTGACCTGGGATCAGACTGCAATTACAAACCAGACCTCTTTGTACAGTAGAACACACAACTTCGCTGTTTCAACACAATGGCGAAGTCTAAAAGCAGAGAGACTAAAGGGGAGAAACGTTATTCATCTATTTTCTCGAGACGTTTCTTTTTTTCTCTCTCTCTGATGAGCCTCGGGTCCGGTTGTGTCCGGTTCTCCCCTGTTGTGCGGTTCGGCTAATTCTCCACTAATCACAGTGACACAAGTGTCAACACTGGTAATCTTCAACCCTCCGCCACTGCACCATCGTCTCGGCAACAACCCATTTGACAGCAGGAATTACACGGTAAGATATGTGAAGTTCAGCGACACACACGGAAAACTTTCAGGGTGTCAAAGCTTCGGGCAAACAGAGGAATCCTTATTAGAGCCGTAACCAATGGTTACACACCGCTGAAATATGCATTGAGAGAACGGAAACGAAAGAGAGAGAGAGATAGAGAAAGCTCAAATAAATAATGCCACTGCGCCTTTGGTGCTCCACGGACAGCTCTTTTAGCTAAATATCGTTCATTTACAAATTGTTTTCTGTCTTCTTGGATATTGCTGGCACCGGTAGGATTTAGACCACAGATTTGTATCTCCGCTCAATCAATAAAGACAAAGTGCCCTGTCAATGCTTTCGGCATTTGAGTGTCTGAGAAAAGAGAAAGAGAGGGACGCCTCCAAAAAATAGTTCATTTGAAAATGAAACTTCTATCATCATTTACTCATTCTCATGTCTCATTCTAAAACAATTGACAAATAAATATATGCAATCTTTTGCATATATTTATTTGCATATGGGAATGGGGGGTGGGTTGGCCACATATTAACAACTGAAAATTGAATTGTTGTAATTGAGAACTTTTAGATCGCATGCATATCACATTAGTGTTGTCACAATACTAACATTTCTAACTTTGATACAATACCTTGACAATTATCAACATTTGATACTATTGTTGATTCCAGAGGAAACTTTTTTTCTTAAAATGAAGAGCATACAATTTAATCAATATTTAAGTTATTTCGTGCTAATTTCCGTGTGTAATAATCTTTTAATAATAATCTTTCTTTCTGATTTTTGAGTTGTTTTGGATCCACGGACCACAAGAAATTGTTTAATTCATCTGTTTGGGACTAGTGTTTGGCGCTACATCTTTCCATCCCCTTTATATTTAAAAACATGTAAAACCAAACTTATTTTAAACAGACTCACACATCTTACTATTGTCCCGTTGTCAGTGATCTCCAGTGTTGGGGGTAACACATTACAAGTAACGCAAGTTATGTAATCAGATTACTTTTTTTTTCAAGTAACTAAGTAATGCATTACTTTAGATTTACAACAAAACATCTAAGTTACTTTGTTTTTTTGCATTGTTGGACCAACAACTCTCCTAAATCAGGAGTAAGTGCGGAGGCGTCCAACGCGTTCATTTTTGGGCAAACATGAACTGAACGTACTGCCTGATGAACATTACTGTGAAATCGTTCATTCTGGTGTCTGTGAACGCACACTCTCTCAGTTTAAGTTCGTACAATAGGTTGCCAGATTTCTATAGAGCCTTCCAGGTGAAAACCGGCTAAAACAGGTAAACAGGCCTTAATATGTAGCGAAAAAACACCCAATCTGGCAACACCAGCCACCAGTGTCCCACCGCGGCCACCGTCGACAAAGCAGCGAGCGAGGAGGCGCCGTATGATCATTTAAACGGATTTAATGACAAGGTTGGTGACGATGGGAAAAATCTTACAGATCTGTGCAAACTTTGCCCGTCGATAAAACAATTGTTGTCTGTGGTTGTATATGGGCTGTGTCTTTAATAAAATAATACAAAATAAAAAAAGAAGCTCGCAACATATGTAAAAAAGAACTATGAACTAGTTCATTTTTTGAAGTATGAACTATGAACTGAACTAGTTCATTTTAAAATGTGTGAACTGAACTTTGAACTAGTTCATGTAGGAAGTGAACTTTCCCAACACTGTGGTTGTGTACACTCTAAAAAATGCTGGGTTGTTTTAACCCAACTTTGGGTCAAATATGGACTAACCCAGCCGTTGGGTTAAATTTTTACATTACATTTTTAACCCAACATTTCGGGTTTGTCCATATTTGACCCAAAATTGGGTTAAAACAACCCAGCATTTTTTAGAGTGTATTTATGATGGTTATTGTAGTTCTAGACTAAATGTGATCCTGTATTTACTCATCTCACTTGCACAAAAAACATGATAACACAATATGATACACATATACTTTATGTATTTAATGTCACTTAATTAACCAATCAGACAAGAATTTGCATTTATTACTTTGTAATTAATTTGTAAAGTTAATTCACTTTTGACCATAGTCAAATTATCCGAGATTCCCCAGGCTTTTACTGACTGGGATTAAATCATAACAATAATTATAATAATTATTATTATTGTATTACTAGGATAAATATCTAATATATATATATATATATATAAAATAAAATAAAATAAAATATATATATATATAAATAATATATATATATATATATATATATATATATATATATATATATATATATATATATATATATATATATATATATAAGTATGTTAATCATTTCTCTTTACAGTAAAATGACAAAATTTGACTTTACTTGCAAGCTTTCATTCGGGGAAAACTGCTGGGAGACCTTTAAATGTCTGACAACATGTTTACAAATATTTCTCAATACAAATGAAATGCTGTAATCATCTGTCCACAAAAATGTTGGAAATTATGGGAATGTGGAATTATAATAGTAACAGGTGCCCATTGAGTTCCCAAATACACATTCAACTCACAGCATGCAGAAATGGAGCTGTTCGCATGTCACAACACAGTCGTGACACTTTGCCCTGAAACACAATGTGCAATACACTATATGCTTATCTAAGAAAAATGCAACACTGTGTTGTCGGAGAGAAAGCACTGCTGAGTATTGAAATCGTTTTGATATTTACCGAAACAATCATATGTGAAAACACACAAAGAAAATATATCCCAATAATACACATGCAGTCTTTCAGTAGTCTAAGTCTTCTGAAGCCATATAATAGCTTTATGTGAGGAACAAAGGGTTTTTTAGTCGTTACTGAAAACCTGCCTTAATAGGGCAAAATGAGGTTGATGGCTCAATAGATCGTTAAATATGGTATTTGGAAAAAAAAATTGATTAGACATTAGATTGATTGACCCGAGAAAAGAAAAAAAACGTAATATCTAATCAATTATTCTTATTACTGTATAATACAATTCTTGAGTGCAGATGGAGAATATGATTGACTGCAGTCTCAATTTCTCTCAGTATTATGGTTCTCATTATTACCTTTAACTTGATGAGGCATACGATTTGAATGGGAGAGAAAAAAAATTATACTAACGTTAATTCTAGTGCAATAAATAAAAGAAAAAAAGAAAAAACCTTCGTCAAGCAGTATTGGCCATAAGCAGATCATAAACTATTACTGTGTTGCTCCCCTTGTTGTCCTGTTTTATATCTATCGCACTGTAATGCAGGAAATAAGATTGCTCCGGGACAAGAATTATCATATTGAAGGGCATCCAGTCGTTTGTGTGTAAAAACTGGTGATGTTTCTACAGAATGATCAGTAGCAGTCCATGAAGTTGTTTTCTTTACTGTTCCTCTGTTTTTTAGCCATGGGCTACTTAGACTCTCCCGGTAGATGAACTTGCGATGCGGTGCAAACAGTTACGAATTCCATGAAACATGAGATATGTTTATGCCTTAAACATTTTACTTTATGCCTTAAAAAATCTTGAATGTAAGACTAAACCCTTGCCTCATTTAGTATGCACAGTTCTATGAATATGCTAATTATCCCCGCCTCCACTTATTCACACCAGTTCAGAGATACACTCGTTGACCTGATTGGTTACAAAGTAGTTTGGGATATCAGAAACATTTCAATCCGTGTTTTTGAGACTTTGACTCGAGAGTTAAGGAGAAAATACAACATGAATTTGCACAGGTTTTTTCTCAAAGCATAGCCTATTAAAAACCCCACATAGACATACAGAATAAACAACATTAAAAGCTGGATTTTAAACACAGAGGGACTTTACACTATAAGGTTATATTTTAGGGTAGTTGGTACATTATTTTCAAATGGGATAGAGCATTTTCATGAATGTATAGCCCCTTTCACACAGAGATTCCGGAAAATACACGAATAATGTGACCCGGCATTTGACCCGGGATTGTTTGATTTCGGTTCATTCACACTGCCAGTGATTTGGATGGATCTGTGAGTGTGTTCAAACACAACCCGTAAAGATCCCGGAAAGACCAACGCATTCTCATCCTTTAGCGTCATATAGAACGCTAAACGGCGCTATACTACGCACATGGCACCCGTTATTGTTAATATAACACGCGCTGTGATGGGTAGGTTTAGGTGTGGGGTAGGGTAGTCTCATATTACGCTAAAGGATTTATGACGACTTGGGTTCGCATGTTATATTAACGATAAAGGGTGCCATGTGCGTAGTATAGCGCCGTTTTGTCATATATAGCTCTATGTGACGCTAAAGGATGAGAACGGGCTGGAAAGACGCATGACGTCAGGATGAGACGTGTAACGTATCCGTCGAAAACATGTACACGCGCATACCGTTCCACAAAGCTGGTGAACGATCTCGGCTTCAGTGCGGATGGCGAGGAGCTCCTGGTCTCTGCTTCGTAGCAGTTCGCAGACATTTGTTCGTCCTTTCTTTGTTGATGACGAACACAAACTTTCTTCTAAAAGGAACAGAGTCGCGCGATGGCACGAGCGGCATCACTATGACACGCCCCTTACGGCATTGGTCCTGGCTTTTGTTCATACAGCGCGCGTTCCAGGACTGATTCCAGCAATGTAACTAGGTCGCCAACCCGGCATCGATGCCGGTATCAATCCGCCTTCACACAGAAGGCGTTCTGGCAATTTCCCGGCAATTTCCCGGGATCAACACGCTGTGTGAAGGGGGCTAATGAAAATAACACAGTGCACACAACACCTCTGCACTTACTATTACTCTTAATATAGGGACAGGAGAGCTATCAGTCAATCAATGGAATAACGAAGTAACCTGCGTTACTTATTCAAACAAGTAACTGATTAAGTAACTGAAAAAAGTAATCTGATTATGTAACTCAAGTTACTTGTAATGCGTTCCAACAATGACTACGTTCACATGCAGCCAATTTTCGAGTTATGGTCGGGTTAAGGTCAGTACTCGGCTTTCTAAAACATTAGGAATAACCCGTTTACATGCGTGAACAGAAAGAGTTTCTCCTGTATACATGGAATTGCAATATCCCGATGTAAACGGCGACGCGCGGTTAGCGTCTAGACATACGGACAACCTTAAGACGCAATATGCGTCATTTCCGATTCTTCTTCCTGCGTCCAAAGACAACAACAACAACAGCAGCACGCGGATAATGAATAGCTGGGGCAGATAGCGATCGCCTTTGTTTGAGCTTTGATGCTGGTAACGTTACTGACCTCGCTCCAAAAGTATGCTGTGCTGTGTCCCTATGGCTGTGTCTCGCCATGTTTATTTCCGGTATACTGCACGCGGATTTTTGTATGCGCCAAGAAGTTTCTCTACTCAGAAGACCAAGATTCCTTGCGAATAGAACATGCAAAGAACACAAATCACTATGGGGATATGCCGATACACGTTTACATGACCAAAAATTCGGGTTAGAAAAGGGGTACCTCAGGTATAATATCCCGGTTTTTAAAATCCGGGATATGAGCATATTCAGGTTTTTGCCAGTGTTTACATGGCCGTTCATGACCGGGTTATTGCTAATATCCCGGTTTTGAACGGGTTAGTAGCTGCATGTAAACGTAGTCAATGTGAATGAATGAATGAGGCCTTTAAATAGCACTTTATGTACCACTTGGGCAGTGGTGGAATGTAACGAAGTACAAATACTTTGTTACTTTACTTAAGTACATTTTTCACATATCTTTACTTTACTTGAGTAGAATAAATAGTGCATACTTTTTACTTTTACTTCGTTACATTTTGCAGCAATTATTATACTTTCTACTCCACTATATTTCTACAACTTCTGTTACATTTTCATTACATTTTCTGATCAGTTTTTCCCCTGCCAAAACGTAATCTGACCGTCCGTTCGTTGCTCGTTTGTCTCACCAGTGACGTTTGGTTGCCATAGATACATCAACTAAATGCGTCTCACACCCAGTGTGTTTATCGTGCAATTTATACGCAAATTTTTTTTTTTTTTACGTGCATAGGAAACACAACGTGTGTAATATACGTTTGGTTAGGATTATGGCAAGCCAAGAGGTTCAGAATTACACCATAAATTTATCGCGTCTACTGCCAAACATAGTCATTAACATATAGTAAGGATAAGCATGGTTTATTGCCTAATTGCAAGCTTGTTGCAGAAATGGTGACAACAATTTTTTTTCCATCATTATTGAACATTATTATAGGAGTATTAGGTTGAATGAGTTAGAATTAAATGTTTTATTAATCATTAGAAAATAGTCATTAAGAGAATAAATTGTTATGCAAGTACTTTTTTAATACTTAAAGTATATTTAAAATCTGGTACTTTTTACTTAAGTATGGTTGTCATTGTGTTACTTCTACTTTTAATAAAGTAAATATTTATCTCGTTATTTGTGCTTTTACTTAAGTACTGAGATTCAGTACTTCCTCCACCACTGCACTTGGGTGATCCAATGGTAGCCACAGAACAATGCCGCCTAGTGTGCTCACCACACAGCAGCTATAGGTGCAGAGAAGTGAAAGTGATAGAGCCAAATTCAAAGGGTCGGGATGATTAGGAGGCCATGACTGATGAAGGCCAATGGAGCGAATTTGGCCAGGACACCAGGGTCACACCTCTACACGCAATAAGAGAAGTGTCAAGGGATTTTTAATGACCACAGAGAGTCAGGACCTTGGTTTAACTTGTTACGGTAGTGTCCCCGTCACTATACCGGAGCGTTATGACCCACAGGGTGAGCACCCCCTACTGGCCTCACTAACACCTCTTACAGCAGGAAACTGGTTTTCCCAAGAGTTCTCCCATCTAGGTATCAACCGAGCTGCAACCCTGGAGTTTGATCTGAAATAATAATACTCACAATTCATAACCCGGGGTCCTCCATTGAATGCAGACGTGCTTGGGGTGGGGGTTTAATAGTTACTGGGGGTACGTCTGGCCGTTCTCAATGGAAATCATTAAAAGATGGCCAGTCAAGTGCCCTGGTTCTCCAGAGAGATCAGCAATTTAGTCCCCCTGATAAAGGCACAGGTCTGCAATTCAATTCATTAGCACCCGAGACATCGGTGATGCATGTTGAGACCCTTGTGCTGCTTTTACCAATAGTCAAGGTGTAATTGCATGCGGCTCTCTTCAACTGTACGAATGCAAAAGCTCTTTAATAGTACTCTAATGACACAGTACGGCAGCGCTACTGGGAATCCAAGTATCAGAAGCTTTGTATGAACTACGTATCGGCTATGTTCTGCGATTCGTATAAATTTGTTCTGCCACTGAGGGGACCTTTCCCAAAAACAATGGATCGCTGATAAATCCTGAGTTTCAGAGCCATAATTAGAAACAAAACTGGATTAGTCACCAGCGTTAATGCACCTGAACCTGAACCTATACTGAACCTGAATATAACTAGTAAAAACAGAGTGGCATTTTATTAGTATATATTTGTTATTGGTAAATCCTTACAAAACAAAAGCCCATTTGTACTGCAATCGTGACACTCTAGTGAATAACATCCTTTTGACTGAATTTCATTGGAGAACACAAACAATATTCACAAATTAAATTTGCGTTTAAAAAGAAATCTCCCCCTGAGCTTTTTTTAACATGAGCTGCTGTCCTATTTTATATGTTATAATTTTAACTGTGGAGAACACAGTTAAAATAAACACATATTATATTGCACACTTCTGCATATTCAAACGTGGCACTACTAGTTCAATTACAAAAGTGTGCACTTTAAAAAAAAAAGCATTTATGCAAAAAAAAGGAGGGTTGCAAACACATTTTTATTATAGTCTGATCACTTCTACGAGTATAATCTATATGATATTGAAGGCTGAGATGGATTGATATGACAACATAAAATAGAGTGAATAACAGAAAGATGACAGATAAATCAATAAAAAGCAGCAGTATGAGTGGAGAGGGAGAGAGAAATGTATCCATTGAACATTGTCAGCAACAGGAGAACATTGATTTCCATATAACAAGCTTAATGCATCTTTAATGAAGTGTGTATACATGTGTGCAGGTGTGTGAGTTTGCACGCGTATGAATGCATCCAACACAGCACGGTTTGTTTTCAGGGCATACTAAGCTATAATTTTCAGCATATCACTTTTGTGACCCACTTCAAATACACTAAGGAGAGGAAAAAACCAACAATCTTGTTATATCATAATTTCAATGAAGTTGAATATCAGACAGGTGACACAGCTAAGAACAACCTCATAAAGGGTAAAAAAATCGAAATAAAAAGAAATCTAATCATCATATTCTTCACACACAAAGAAAAATAAGTAAATCAGTAAAAAACCAAAGACCCCATAACAACTTGCTTAAACTCATTCATAATCACAAAGGCTGGAAACATAAAAAGAAGACCTTTAATTCCCTAATTGTAATTGATGCGTCACATTATGTTAATGCTTTAGTAAAAGCTAATAACTACTTGCTGTCGTACTCTACAAGCTATTAAATTCATTTTACAATGCTTTGCTAATATAAACAATAGAAACACTACATCAGAACATGACTTTTTTATTATATATGTTTAAAATATGAGGTAAGAAACACTGTTTGCAGCATAATGAATTGCAATGAACCCTCAGTGCATTAATACTACTACGAGAATGAAAAATGTCAAATAGCATCTTGTAGAAGCTAATTGCATGGCATAAATTTACCACGTGCCATTTATAGAGTTAACGGCTTTAACAGAAACAAAGGCAATTAGGAACAGAAAGAAAAGAACACATAGCCTAACTACAATGCCCAAGGATTATATCTTGTTTCCGGAGACATCCCATTCCATTTGACAGGCAAGATTTGATAAGACTTGGAGAAAAAAAAATGCGCTGGACAAATCTCTCAAAACCATAAAAAAGAGTTAACTAGATAAAACTCAGATTCATGTACTTTATGTCGTCTAAGAGTTAAACATGAGCTCAAAACTAAAATGAATGGATGGATTGCGCAGAATAATGTCCAATAAGATGCATTTAGAAAATGAAAATAGTGAAAACTATAGCGAATTTCAATTTCATACTGATTTATGCCTGGTTCAGATTACATGATTTTAGCCCGATTTTGGCACGATCCGTTTGATGTAGGATGTCGTGGGGATTCGTAAGCGACAACAGGCGTCAGGACGACAACCTACTATAGTGGGCGACAACCTACGTGGCGTCTGCGATGCTTCACGACATCCCGGCAAATAGACTAGCATGTTTAATTTTTTTTTTAACGGTCGTCCAAGACGGTTCCGTCACATGTAAGAGGTTGACCAATAGGAGCACAGAAGCTTTTCCGTACACAACTTTCAAAAATGGCGAAACGAAAGAGAGACGATGGATGCTAACGTTAAAATTAAAAGTAAAAATATATAAGAAATCCAGGAACGATCCATTGTCAGGTTTTCTTTCTTTTTTTACTTTTTTCTGAACACAGGACAGCCAATACAACACTCACTCATTCATCCATTGTTTGTTTACGTTCATTTCCAGAAGTCACTCGCTACTAGTTTCACCTTCTCGATGACATCACGCGCCGCCGTTAAAGATGGCATGCGATGTCTGGTCAGGAAGCAACCTGTCGTCTGACATGTGTCTTGTCCACGACATGACAAGATTTTAGGAGTCAAAATAGGAGTCGCGTATCTGACACAGTGACTAGCGTAACAGACAAAAAAAAATAAAAATTGTGTAATCTGAACCAGGCATTAAGGGTACTTAAAAGCATCAGAGAAGAAACAAATCCAAGTACTGTATGAGGCCAAAGTGAGAAAAAAATGTATAATAAAAAAAAAAGCTCAGAGTCATTAAAAATTTTAAAAAGTTTTTGTCTGTGGAATATTATTTTTGAGTATCTGGCGTTAGCTTAGCAACAAGCTAAAAGCAAAAGAATCAATGATGACTCGAGTCTCCTGCATAGAGATGCTGTTCCAAACCAGTGCTTGTAATTACAAGAAAGAACATTTAGCCTTTACATACAGTACAAATACATTTCCTGTACTCTTCTAAAAACCTCCACATGAGATTTCAAGAGGCCCGTAGCTCCGCACAAGGCCTTACTGTATCAACTCCAGCCCGTTACATTAGTGAATGAGAGTGTGGCCGGAAATCTGCAGAAATCCTCCACGTGGATTTCACCTCAATCCCTAAATCGGGATTTAATCACATAGTTTCCATTGCGGCCAAACGCTGCATCTCTTCTCCGTAAAAAAAAAAAAAAAAAAAAAAAAAAAACACAGAGGGCAAGGCTGTTGTGAGCTCCATACATGATAATACAGTAACCTCCTTGAACAATACTTTCCTAAGCTGCCTGGGAAAAATAAGTCCTCCATTCACAGGGATGAAAGGGGGGGATTTGTCGCCACGGCTGTGGATTGATACTGCAGCTATTCCCTAGGATGGTTTGCTTGAGCTCAACCCTCCATCTATGAATCCTTCCTGCTTGAATGGTGGCGGCAGACACCTTTTGCGACAGAAGCATCCTCACAGCACTCGGAGTGGGTTTATTTGAGCCCATTACCTAAAAAGGTCCCTTCCTGGGTGTAGCAGAAGACGAATGCAGCATGGCAGAATTTTGTCATCTGTCATGGGGAATTGATGTCAACCTGTCAGATGTGAGAGGTTACACAGAGAGCATACTAAAGGGTGAAAGTATTGATCTAAATGGCACTGAAAAACCAGATAGACTTCAATCTGCCACAATAAAACGTAAAGATCAATGCGCTTGGGTGGCTTAGACAAAAACGCCGGTCTCTGTGTGCGTGGATACCATAACAAAGACATGTGCGAGGGGCAATTACAAGGGGAAATCTCAGAATTGTATTTGCCAAGAGCTAAACAAATATAGACAGCTTGCTCTCCATGACAGGGTTTCTGTTTAGCTTGGTACTTACTCTGGAAATTGGAATCCGATACATTCTACCGGATCTGAGAAGATTTTCCATCTGATATTTTTTAAGTAAGTGTCCAAATAACACACAGTCCAAATAACTGTGACAAGGCTATACAGTCAGGGATTGGACAGGGTTGTTATTGTTAACTAAATCCATTAAAAAAAAAAATATATATATATATATATATATATATATATTACAGTGAAAAAAGAAATTGGTGGAGACAATTCTCTCGTTTATTACAAAGTTATTACAAAAGAAACGGTAAGTAACACATTGGATTAAGTGTGAAATTTTGGAGTGGAAAGACTGAAATAGTATTTTCTTATAAAATAAATTAAATTAAAAAAAATATTTGCAGTGTACTTAAAATAAATTAACGTGTTTTGGTGAAATATACTGTATATATATATATATATATATATATATATATATATATATATATATAATACCAAAAACACGCTAATTTATTTTAAGTACACTGCAAATATTTTTTTAATTATAATATATATATATATATATATATATATATATATATATATATATATTATAATGTGATTTAAATAAAAGGTTTGACTTTTGCAGATTATTTGAATGAAATATCAAAATAATGAACAATGCAGATTTATTTTTTTAAAGCCATCTTTGATCGTTTTTTTACAAGGGGTGCCAATAATGCCCACAACTGTAACTATATAGCCATATTAAAAAAAAAAAAAGTAAAAAAAAAAAAAAAATATATATATATATATATATATATATTAAAAACACAATAAAATTACAAAACTTAAGCTAAAATTAAAATGAAAACATAAAATATAAAAATATAATGAAATTCAAAATATTAACAGAAATCACAATAGTATGATACTAAAATAACACTGGAATGGGATCAACATGACTCTAAGCATAAGACTGGCACACTTTCAAAGCCGCAGAAACACACATAAAACTGTCACAGAGTTTTCCCAGAATGGAGACCCATGGGGAAGAACACAGCCATGACATTGCCAAAAGGGAAAAAGAGGCAAAGGGACAGAAAAAAGAAAAGCGGAGGAGATTAATGAGCCTATACTCTGTTTTTCTTTCTCATTTAAACAGCGGTGCCTTACATTTGTTAGGATAAACTTAGGTTAAGGGTGTCCCACAGGCCTTGGTGCTCCGAGGTTATAGAGGTTAGTGGTTCGGTTCAGGTGTTAGACTCCAGCAGGAGGGTGCTGGGGCCCACTAGCGTCTCCTCTGGGGCGACGGCAGACTTTTTAAACAGAACTGGCCTCTGCCCTTTCAAACCCTCAACTAACGCCTCCAGAGAACAAAGTCACCTCTAAAGCTCATCGCGAACGCTGGAGTTTCAGGGCAAACCGAGGGGGATTACAGGGACTTCTGAGCTTAACTGATGTACGAGTCTACATAATGTGAGGCACGGAAAATTAGCTCTCATAATCACCTTGACTTTCACTGTGATGACACCTTGCTTTTTTCCACCTCAGGTGTTAAAGTAAAGAATTAGACACAGCGGAAAACATTTAGCAACTTACTGGCGTATATTAGACACTTTGATTTCACAATGAGATGGAAAACAAGCCCAGAGGCCTTCTGAATGCCGTGTTAGAACATTTGACAATACAACTAGATTTTAGATTATAACAGACAGCTACATTTTTTGTACATGAGTACTTGTACAATGGTAATATATCTATCTATCTATCTATCTGGGCTGTACATGATATGGCAATTAATTAATCTTGCATTCAATTTGAATGAGAAATTACTCCCAAAAACATAATTTGAAGTCATTATTGTGTTATAAGAGAAAATAAATAATAATAATACAAATATTCAACATTATTTTTAAGATTTAATGACCATGATGGTAATCATTATAATTTTAATATTTTTTTTCCATAACAAATTAATTTAAATGTATGTTGTTGTTGTTTTTTTTTTTTGTTTGTTTTTTTACGTATGTATATATTGCTCAGCAAGTATTCATTAAAGCTGCAGTTCATCATTTTTTGGGCTAAAAAATATCAAAAATACATTTTTGAGCAAATACATAACCAGCCAGTGTTCAAAAACGATCTGCTTGTCTTAGCTCGATTCAAAGCAGTAAGCTTGTAATCATGTTTTTAATTCTAGTGGTACTGGTGGATATCCGCAGGAGATTCAAGCATGTCTTTGCGTCGTCACAAGAAAAGTCTCGGCTAGTAGGCTATATTGAGTCATTACGTCACATCCATACACATAAAGTAGAGTCTCGGCTAGTAGGCTATATTGAGACATTACGTCACATCTGTACACATAAAGAAGAGTCTCGGCTAGTAGGCTATATTGAGTCATTACGTCACATCCGTACACATAAGGAAGAGTCTCGGCTAGTAGGCTATATTGAGTCATTACGTCACATCTGTACACATAAAGTAGAGTCTCGGCTAGTAGGCTATATTGAGTCATTACGTCACATCCGTACACATAAAGTAGAGTCTCGGCTAGTAGGCTATATTGAGTCATTACGTCACATCTGTACACATAAAGTAGAGTCTCGGCTAGTAGGCTATATTGAGTCATTACGTCACATCCGTACACATAAAATAGAGTCTCGGCTAGTAGGCTATATTGAGTCATTACGTCACATCCGTACACATAAAGTAGAGTCTCGGCTAGTAGGCTATATTGAGTCATTACGACACATCCGTACACATAAAGAAGAGTCTCGGCTAGTAGGCTATATTGAGTCATTACGACACATCCGTACACATAAAGAAGAGTCTCGGCTAGTAGGCTATATTGAGTCATTACGTCAAATCTGTACACATAAAGAAGAGTCTCGGCTAGTAGGCTATATTGAGTCATTACGACACATCCGTACACATAAAGAAGAGTCTCGGCTAGTAGGCTATATTGAGTCATTACGTCACATCTGTACACATAGAGAAGAGTCTCGGCTAGTAGGCTATATTGAGTCATTATGACACATCTGTACGCATAAATAAGGAGTCTCGGCTAGTAGGCTATAT
The DNA here is from genome assembly GCF_988280905.1 of Pimephales promelas. Lineage (NCBI taxonomy): Eukaryota > Metazoa > Chordata > Actinopteri > Cypriniformes > Leuciscidae > Pimephales > Pimephales promelas. Next base: position 13,703,809 of record NC_142789.1, on the reverse strand, counting down.
TGAGTCATTACGTCATATCTGTACACATAAAGAAGAGTCTCGGCTAGTAGGCTATATTGAGTCACTATGACACATCTGTACACATAAATAAGGAATCTCTGCTAGTAGGCTATATTGAGTCATTACGTCACATCCGTACACATAAAGAAGAGTCCCGGCTAGTAGGCTATATTGAGTCATTACGTCACATCTGTACACATAAAGAAGAGTCTCGGCTAGTAGGCTATATTGAGTCATTACGTCACATCTGTACACATAAAGAAGAGTCTCGGCTAGTAGGCTATATTGAGTCATTACGTCACATCACGTTGTTAACATTAACAATTTGAGAACAACATATAATTTGCAAGATGTGACGTGATATGATATATGATCATTAGATTTAATCAGCGTTTTTATTTTTTTTTATTTTTTCATTTTTTTTTCAGTTTGTTGGTCAGAACAAAAGTGGGTGTTTCTTACTAGTTCAGATGACATTTTCCGGTGAATGGCCATATTTCTTATGTTGGTCATACTTTCAAAAAGAATAATCTGTGATTCTGAATGCCAGTATCCACACCTCACACCTCACACTCTCCTCAAACATTGTGTTCATCCCTGCTGTGCCGTGTTGAGGGTGTCGAAGTACAAGCCACATATAGTTGATAATGACAGCAATTGCAAATTTCGAAGAAAGATGTTCGGCAAAGAGGAAAAAATGCAGACTGCAGCTTTAAAGTGATCAATAGTGACAGTTTAAATATAAAACATATTTAAATATACAAGTCCCGTATATAAAAGATATCTATGAAATGATTCTAGAGATAATAATACTAATATCAATAAAATAACCAAGATCAGTTTATAACAATATCCAGAAAATATCCAAGGTATCAACTGCAACTGTAGCATATGTGTGTGTATTCATGGAAAGCCAATCATACGAATCTTTTAAAAGACAAAATGCTCTCTAGAGTGTCTGGTCAAAAACTGTTGTCATAGAAACTAGAAATCCTAGAAATACTAACTTTGACCCCTGTGGATGACACACGGAGGAAGACAATCCAAGTAAACACAGACAACACAGAGTACTGTTTGATCCGCAGGGGTTAAAGAACAGGGGGTGAAAGTTCATATATAAAAAACAAATAAAATAAGGTTATGAAAATTAATGTATTGATTATTTTGATGGTTGTAAAAGAATCTTAATTAGACCAGAAGCCAATAGAATTCAAATGGGAAGGAGAGAGAGTCTAGTGTCGATTCGTTTGATTGGAGTTCGCTAGGATCCTAAATTATAGTTTTTATAGATTGTCATAAATACAGCTTTGGTTTGTGAACTTCGATTGACCTCCATGGGGAATGAAGTCAATACCTTCAACTGCAGTTCTAGTTAAATGCAGCACAGAGCCTCTTACCATCTCTGATCCACTCCACATTCATCCAGGTAAGAGTTTCTAGATGTACTTAATGCAATAAATGTTATGAAATGTTCTTTCTTCTTTTACTACTGTATCCCTACAAAAAAGTGTCAAAAAGCACAAGGTTGGTTTCTTTTGTATGGACCAAAAGCTTAATCAATTTGAAAGACCTATCACACAAACACACGTTTCAGTCTCTTGCTAGGGTTGGAGATGTTGATAGATGGTGAATGTCATCTGGCTCTCATGGAGGACAATTCTAGGCTATATCACTGTTGCAAGTCAACCTTTACAGGTTACAGGCAGTGATCAATACAGTGAGAACTAAAGCAATAAAAATAATAATACAAAAAAAATTCTCTTTTGCTCTCTCTCTCTCTCTCTCTCTCTCTCTCTCTCTCTCTCTCTTTCTCTCTCTCTTTCTCTCTAATTAATTAAAATAAAAATCATTTTTAAAATATAAATTTCTCGTTTTGTTGGGGTGAGGGAAAATGATGGCAAGGCAAGAAAAAAAAAGTAAATTGCAGACCAAACCAAGCCAGCAAAGCAAATCCTTTACTGTTGAGCTGTGAGATTTCAATGTGTAATCCACAAAATCGTGTATATTTATGCATATTTGTGTGTTTACAGGGAGAAAATAATCTAAATCAACATGCACATCCAAAGTGGTTTGGGTCTTGTTGGCTTACCGTGCTCAAAATACCAAATGGACTAAAAGATAAAGCCCATTACAGCCATAAAAGCTATTATATCCAGGTTTGTCAGAAACTCAAGATACGTGTTGGGTCTGCAGTCAAACTGTGCCTTTGTGCCTTACCCGACTATGTCCGAAGGGAACTAACTGACAGACATGTTCCCTCTCCGCTCCAAGCACTTTGGTACAAGAGCCATTCTCATCAGTCTGGTAATCTGTCCTGCATGTCCAAAATATCTGGAACTCACTCTGTGATGTCAGCCTCGCCGCGCAAAAAAAACAACAAAAGAAAAAAAACAAAAACATCAACAACAAAAGAAACCACACAGCTACTTTACTGTCAACAAGTGACAAAAGCCAAAGCACAAGAGACTAAATGCGAGTCTGACACCAACATAAACAATTGAACAAAACCACCAGAACTGAAAATAAAACTGGCTCTTTAAACTGAATAGTTTTTTTTATTCAGATCTTTGTATGCACATGAAATATTACGCCTGAATTCAGGGCATGAAAACGTTAATTTTCAAAAAAAAGTTATTTGGGTAAAAAAAAAAAAAAAAAAAAAAACAACAATTTTGGTGCAAATTGTTTTTATGTGGATATTTTTATATTGTCTCGTCATTTAGTTCCACTAGACTTGTTGTGAATGGGCCTTGAGAGTTCCTAGACTGCTATCTGATAAAAAGTCCAATATTTATGAGACAGGTGCTTATTTGCCATTGGAGGGGTTTGATGTCAGAAGAAGTTGACTGAAACATCTTGCCGACCCACCTAATGAGCTCAGCCAGCCAGCTGGCTCCTGGCCTCTTCTCGACTTTTTCCTCTCATGTGATATCCTCAACTCAGGGCCAAGAACAAGGGTAACATGAATGTTGAAGGTCAATATAAAACAAATCAAACTGATTCACCTTGCCAAGAGGAAATCACACTTACTGTCAATCTCACTGTTCAGTATTGTGTTAGTCTCGCATAGCCAGACCTTCAGATGGTCTGTACTCCATCACAGCTTTCATTGGCCAAGGACCGCCCAAGAGGATGCCTGACTAAGCCTAAAGCAACCAATCACAGTTCGTTTTGTTCCGCGTCATCGATGTCCCTATATGATTACAGACCGGCCTGCGTCTAATACTTTATTCATTCAAGAAATTTGTGCAAGTTTACTGCATCAATGGAAAAGCAAACTTCACATACTTTCGAAAAAACAGGATGACTTTCTTCTTCCATGAGGGGATTTGGCACCATGGCCTTTGTTTCTAGGACCGTTAAAAAACGTGACACACACATCTCTCGGACATCCTGTAGAATTCCACAATAAAATGACAACTTTGTTTCCAATTTTGTATTTCTGAAACCATTGGTGTGGCATCTGAGGCTGAGACTAGTAATGTGGGGAGGCTATTCAACAAATTACAAGCTGTTAAAAATGGCATATCAACAATATTTATAATAATCAAAAATGTATATATTCTAAAATTTGTTTGTATAAACGAAAAACACAGATAAGTTAGCAAGCTACTCGAGAAAGTGAAGGGGCAGAAGTGAGTAAACCCACCATATTCTGCAGTCTAGTTTGAGGGTTGTATAATAATCCCAAAGCCCCATGAATACATGGTTCCTTATAATAGGAATTAAAATCAGTGAGGAGGGGCAGACAGACAATCGCCTTCACCATAAACGCTAGCCACATAGCCTATAACAGGATTCACAAAGTCAGTTGCTACGGTTACACTGAGTAACCTGACCTGGAGCAGCACTGTCAGAGAGAGAGAGAAAAATAAAGGGATACAAACATATGGAGGAAAAAGCCATATCAGTACAAACCACATAAGTACTGCCATTACTAGCACAATGAACAGGGGAAGAAACAGCTAGCGCAACTATTTTGTGGGAAAAAACAACACTTTTATTTTGATAAGAGCCACCCTACTGTGTAATCATAATGGGGAAATAATTAGCACGCATAATTACACTAAGTAATGGGAAATGCCAAACACTCAGTTTGCACTGTAGTGGGTGTGAATGGCACTGGTTAACATTGTAATGTGCACTGATTGGTTAAAAAAAGTCCGATTTTAGGGGGAGTGGTCACATGACAGACCACACAGCAGGCCACAGCATTAAGGTGTAGTCACATTTAGCGTCAGGGAAATTTAGCATTCAAAATCCTTTCAATAAGAAGTCATTTCAATAATAATTCACGTGATCTGGAATTTCACATGAGGGTGAATAATTTCCCGACTAAATAAATGTCTTAAAAGTGTCAAAAAGTCATATATTTTCAATATATGTATATATACTGTATACACTCACCTAAAGGATTATTAGGAACACCATACTAATACTGTGTTTGACCCACTTTCGCCTTCAGCCTTACCGCCTTAATTCTACGTGGCATTGATTCAACAAGGTGCCGAAAGCATTCTTTAGAAATGTTGGCCCATATTGATAGGATAGCATCTTGCAGTTGATGGAGATTTGTGGGATGCACATCCAGGGCACGAAGTTCCCATTCCATCACATCCCAAAGATTCTCTATTGGGTTGAGATCTGGTGACTGTGGGGGCCATTTTAGTACAGTGAACTCATTGCCATGATCAAGAAACCAATTTAAAATGATTGTAGCTTTGTGACATGGTACATTATCCTGCTGGAAGTAGACATCAGGGGATGGGTACATGGTAGCCATAAAGGGATGGACATGGTCAAAAAAAAAAAAAAAAAAAATGCTCAGGTAGGCCGTGGCATTTAAACGATGCCCAATTGGCACTAAGGGCCATAAATTGTGCCAAGAAAACATCCCACAGATTTCACCTTGGTCACGTAAATTTGCAGTGTTGATCAACAGAAAGTTCTGTGTAAGTTCTGCTTCATAAATCTCAATAACGTGACCACACCTTCAGGCTAATTAGCATCCTAATATAAAATGGTGCCTTACCAATCCCCAAAAAAAAAAAAAAAAAAAAAAATCTTCAAAGTTTTGACAGTAGAACAGAGTACTAGCAGGGTGGAAAATCATGCTGAGCAAGTGAAGCTTCAAGTTATGATATGTTTGGCTATGACAGCCATCTGTTCACTTAAACCACTGCACGAGTACAGTAATTGAAAATAAACATTCATAAAGCTGACAAGGGTATTTTGATGAAGATGTCTTCTGAAGAGGATGATCTACTCTTGGTCTCTCTCCAGTGAAGACACTTACGGAAGAGACGGGTGGAATCATCCATCAAGTAGGTCACGGCATTGCACTGCAAACCCGGGGTTGTTACATTTGTATTGATTTACCCTGAAAAGGTCCTCCGATAATTGCACGAACAATCTCTTCAAGTCAAGAGCACAAATTTAGAGTACGTCCCATCCCTCCAGTCCTCCACGGGGTCGGCTGAGTCAGGCAGATGCTAATGTGCTCACTGGCGTCCTCTGTTTAATGGCAGACCAGTAATGATGAAGAGAGGAAAACTAGACAGACATACACAAATGCACCCCAAACGACCTCTTAGAGAGCCAACATCATTGTGTGGGAGACAGAAAAGGGTTTTCTTAGATAATTAGGACTTCAATTCTGCTATTCCACTGTTTTCATTCCATGTACAGAGGGCTAAAAGTTGGATAACGTATACAGCTAGCATGATCCTAATGCCATGAGCTTGGTGCGTTTGCCAACTTGTTGCAAGTTCTGTTGAATTGCGTTGGTAACCACAGAACTTGCAACCATAGTTGGCTTCGGAAAACCCTCCTGAGGGTAGTCAATCCTACAAGCCAAACTTCTGCCGTTGTTCTTGTGGCGAGCCGGCAAGGCCGTGGATCCACCAAAGCGTTTTTTTCCGACGCGCCTGGCGTACATTTTCAATTCAGTCCCTCCAGAAAAACGTGATTATGCGATCGCTGAATTCAATGCAAAATCAGCCAAAGTCCGCATATTTATGCGGGGGCCGCATTTTTTCAAATACGCCTCACTTTCGCAGCATAAATTGCCGATTTCCGTGGAAAATATGCGGGGTTTGCATAATTTCATAATCCTCGCATTTTCGTTGCAAAAAAAAAGTCACATGTATCTTAGCAGAAAGTTGAAAATGTTGCGTTTGCTTCACATAAGAGCAGCCATTTCCCCCTGTTTCCATGGGAACGTTATGAAGTGACGCAATTACGCGACGCCAGACAGACTCACGGAGGCGATTGACATCTCACAAATCGAACTCGTATAACTGTCTGTCGAACGTTCTACTGTCACATCGTTACTTAATAAACAACATAAGATAAAAGAAGTATCATCAAACAGAAATTACCCGCACACATGGGGTGTTCGACAGTTCAACAGGGAGCGCGCAGCTCTTAAAGGGGCCACACCTTATTTACACTCTTACAGTCTGAAATAAAACAAGATGAGAAATTAAATATTCCCAGCACTTTCTATGATGTAGTATGCTTGTTTATCAAAGGAAGTAATAAGAAATGACAGGATGTTGGGGGAATCACTTTTTTTCTCTTTTTCATCAAACCGCAATTTTTGCAAGTTCCCTCAATTTTTGTAAATTCCAGCAATTTCATTGCATAAAATTGCATAAATATCCCACATATTCCATCGCATTTTTAAAGAAAACTGGCCGCATAATCAATCAATTTTTTGCCCGCAACAATCACAAAAAAAACTCCGTGTTTTTCTGGAAGGACTGAATACTATTATGGTAAATGTTAAATATAAATCGCAAATTTTTTCACAAATTTTTGGAAATTACCACCACAAAATCAGTCATTTTGATCGCAAAAATCACAAAAAAAAAATCGTGAAATCCTGGAGGGACTGTCAATTGTTTTCAATGGGAGCGCCACGTTTTTTAAACGTCATGAGCGTAACGAGGCACTGAGCGTTTTTTTCACACTGTAGCACCCAGTGTTTTTTTTACTGGTCACCGAGAGTTGAAAAATTTTCAACTTTGGATAAACCGCAGCGCTCATCACTGTCACTTTTTACCCACCCGTCCAATCACAGTGGAGGAGGGGCGGGACTAAACCACACTGACCAACTGTCACAACATTCTTCCTGTACAACGACATCACCGACCAACAGAGCTAACAGGATGAAAATTTTTTTTTAGTGAGAAACTAATTATCTGCGAAATCAGTTACAAGTAAACTGTGCTGCGGATATTCTGTATCATAGCAACGAAACGTAAAAACGAGGAAAAACGCTGCGCTGCCAAAATGCTCTCAAGCGCCAAAAGCACTGCGTCTTCAGGAGAGCATCTGGCGTTTTCAGCTGGCTAAAAACGCTTGGGTGGACACACAGCCTAATGTGAGCATCTATTTCTTTCTTTTTTTTGTCTTGTTCTTTTAAGCGTTTAGTTTTTTAACATACGATTCATCTGGAAAATGTTTTATTTTAAATTCGTTTTGGGGTTGTTTTGCGTGAGTATACAAAGATGTTTAATCCTCAAAGACTTTTGTCACTGCTTTTCTTTTTGGGAGGAGCGGCGGGTACTTTTTATGCAACAGTCATAAAAGTCATCTTGAAGTCAAGTTCAAGTTTTTGTTGTTGTAAAAATTTAATAGGGTCGCTTATGACACAAGGGGTCTCATTCATGAAACACGAGCATAATGAATTTGTGCGTAAAGTGGTTCTGGCGTAAATTTTCGGATTCATTAAAATGTTCGTATTTTCCAAATGTTAGTTGGTACGCAAGAACCTGCTCCCTACACCTGCTCCCAGCCACGCGTAAATGGTGTGCATTAATAAGGCTGCATTAATTCGCCTTAATCGGGTGCATATTTAAACAGCATTTTGAAAAAAAAAAATATTTTATATAGTAGGCTAATTACATACGTTTTTTCTTTTTACTTTTATTATGAGAGCCAGTAATAGCAGATCTGGTGATCGATGGCGGTCCTTCTCCAGTTTGAATACGATTTTTCAGAAGTAAACTAATTCGTTTTTTGCTGTCAAGCTTAATGTCGAACCATTTTCTTCTCACTTCTGGGACTGTTCGATCAACAGATGAAACTCCATTAACTGCATCTGTAATATGCTGCCAAGCTTCCTTTTTTAGGACCTGATAGGCCACTATGTATGCTTGAAAATAAAATGAACTTCTGATAATAAAACTTCAATTTCTGCATCCGATAAATCTTTCTTTTTCATTCACATTCACGTTATTATATGCCTATATATAGATGTCAGTCAGATATAATGGGCGGTTTCCCTCAATTATAATTTCTTGTGTATATACATCCTTGTGCTAAAATGAAAACAAGCAACAGATGTATTGATAGACAATCTGCAGAAACTGGATGCTACATCCTCAGATTCTTCTAAATCCATTCAATTATGGACAAAGATTTAAAAGGATATTATCAACACCTTTTGTGTTGATGATATTATTCATTAGTCTCACTGTAAAAATAAACTGATAAGAAAAGTTTTAAAAGAGCCATAAGATGTGACAAACTTTACTAAAATTTCTTCTATTTTATAGAAATAGAAGAAATGTTTTTTTGTTTGTTTTTTCCGGACACACCACGTTATGCATCTATTGGATTTCCAATAGAAAAGGTTGTGTACTGTCATCAATTCTTTTAATAATTTATACAGATGAGTGCCGAAATGTTAAATATGCAGATGACATATCTTCTATCCCTGCTATCAAGTTTGGAGTATGATGATAGTCATGTACTTCATGAGTTTTTTACTTGGCTAACTAAATATCTCTCAAACAATTAATTAATTTTATATAAAATGCATCTAGGCTGCAACCTGTTCATGACAACACAGTTGATAGAGTAGAGGAGAATAAATATATTGGAACTTTTTTGATACTACACTAAAGTTTCAGCAGGGCACTGAGGCTTATCAAAGAATCTATGTTCTAAGGAAACTGAGCTCATTGTAACTCATGAAAACCTTTTATAGCACTTTTATTGAGAGTATTCTCAAAATTGCCAGCGAGCCTCTGCAGAGTTTTATGAGCAGCAAGTGATAAGGAAAGCCAGGAGTATTATGGGCGATAGCATGCACCCCATGAACACACTTTGAGATAATGTCTTCAGGTAAGCGGTTCAGAAGTATTAAGTGTATGACTAACGCTACAAGTCCACTTTTGTGCCAGAGACTATCTGTCTTTGTAATTTAAAAAAGCTAAAGGTTTCTTAATGTGTTTATATATATATATATATATATATATATATATATATATATATATATATATATGAAGAGTTCAGATGCAAAAGCCTCTAAGTGCCATTTGAAATTTTCTTCTAGAATGATCATTTTTATCAAGCTTGTATGTTTAAGTTCAGTAATTTCACTTAAATTGCAATGAAGATTACCTATTAATTGTCATTTAAGTGAAATTACTGAACTTGAATATATAAGCTTGATAAAAATGATCATTTTATAATAAAATTTCAAATGGCACTTAGAGGCTTTTGCATCTGAACTCTTCATATATATATGGGCCACAAAACCAGGGTCACATGTGTCACAATTTTTAAATTGAGATTTATACATCATGTGAAAGCTGAACAAATAAGCTTCTAAAAAAAACGAAACATTGAGAAAATCCCCTTTAAAGTTGTGCATTTATGTTGGCAATTGTGTTGCACTCACTCACAGAAATAAACGATTTATATATTTACGGTAGGAAATTTAAAAAATAGTTTTACTTAATATCCTAATGATTTTTGGCATAAAAGAAAAATCAATAATTTTGACCCATACAATGTATTGCCACACATATACCCGTGCGACATGTGACTGGTTTTGTGGTCCAGAGTCACTTACTCTCTATACATAATTTTTCACTTGCATATACATCACAAAAAAAGATGAATAACTATGTGAAATGAAACAACTCCCTTTCTTTGTGTTTCCAGTAAACGTTCAGTTAACAAAAAAAAAAAAAATGTGCTAAATGATTTTTAATCAGGCACGTATGATAAAGTTGTGCCGCTGATGAAGTTTCGCTCAAGACAACATCGTGTTAAGATCAAAAAAGAGATAATCTTTTACCCAAAAGAGGTGCACACTTTCTCTTATCCCTGAACGCTTAAGTGAGCTCCAGTGAACCGAATCACTCGAGAACGAGACCACTGGGCCCCTGTGTCTGAATATAAAGATCCACTCACCATCAGCAGACAGCTAAACCCACTTGGGTGTAAACTAAATTAAAAGAGCAATGTTGGATGTACTTGCAGGGGATTATTGGGTGGCCAGCACTGCCTCGGTGGCTCATCTCCACTGGACTCCCTAATACAGCGAGCTGTTTACTCAGGCTTTGGAGTTATTCCTCTGGAATTAAGCCCTAGTGCCCACCTGTCAATCACCCAGCCCCTGCTTCTGCCCATTTGCAGCCCCAAATGGTCAGAGAAAAGCTTTTTTTGGCTGGCAAGGGATCTCGCTGTGCCATGTCAGCAGGCCCGCACTGGACCCACTGGCCTGACGGAGGAGAGGAAGACGTTCCTCGATCCTCTGCTTCCCTACGTCCGGAGTCGGCATGCAAACACTAGAGAGGATTTGGCAGTAAATATCAAGACTTCATCTGCGGCCACAAAGAACGCATGTCAATATATCAGCATTTGTGTTCTCTGCTGCTTCTATTTGATTTGAAACGTTGTCAGGCAATATGACAGCAGGTGTGCCTGCGCGTGCATTCGTGCATGGCTTATTTAGCAGCGGGTGATTAATGGCCACTTGGGTAGGCTCTCTGTTAATAAGGTGGGAGGTATGAAAATCGGATGTACCTGTTAATATTAGTTTTGACTAATGATTCCTCCTGTTAGTCAAGCTCAAAAGGGGTCTAATGAGGGTGACGTCTGGTTATTAATGAAGCAATACAATGTTTATCATGCACCGCATTGGTAGCAAATGAATGGGTGTGAAATTTGATCTATTCCAATGTAATTGAGGCACATCTATCTTTGGATTACATTCTTCGAGTTGGAATGAAGGGCTTGGAAAGAGAGACGCTGAGCCGTTGATTAGTCGCGCCGGGTTATGACGGGAAGCCCATGCCTCTAATTCACCTTTCATTCATTACAACTCTATCCATCATGCTTAAAGCCATCAGCATTCAAAATCCAGCCCGTGAAAAGGAATCACAAACTTGTCACACCATCCCTGCCCTTAATTTGTCATCAAGCACAAATGTAGAAATCACATCCAGGTGTTTCAATAACTGGGATATATGTGGAGATTGCCATATGTATAAATTGATGCATCTATTTCCCACATGCATAAAACAATATGTGAACCAGGTTTGAATAGTTGTATTAAATAGGGCTAATTTCCATTTAAAATATTTAAATGTTATACAATTTTCTATATCAATTAGAAGAAAAAAAAAATCCTAAATAAAATATCAATAGTTTTATATGCAATAAATGTAATATAGACATCTCAAGACTGTAATGTACATTATGAAAAATGAGACTGGCTTAGAGATTTGTTGTTTTATTTTAAATGCGTTAGTTAGGCAACACTATAGGCAATAACAGGCAATTAATATAAATATAAATGCAATTTAGGATAAAAAAAAAATAGGATAAATTAGAATGCACTATGAAATATCCAATTTTGTATGCATTGATATTAATAAGGGAATACTACTCTATGTTGTGATTGAACTCCTTCTGTAACTCTAATACTGGCCAATACATCACATATGGACATTAATAATTACCAATAACCAATATACTCTAGTAACAATGTGTAACCCTTCCTCTTTTTCCTCTTAAAGGTACAGTATGCAAGATTTTTTCACCACCAGGGGTCGCTAACCTCTTACAATAACAAATGCGTATATTGATGACGTATATTCTCCATTAAGCGGAATTATGGATCTTGACGTCGAGCTGATGGATCTTTTATGGATGAGTGAATACAGTTTTTAATGAAGCAGAAGCGGTATGAAGCAGTGCGCGATTGCTAGACGTATACCAGCGCCACACGCAAAGCGATTCCTGCGGATATACAACAACAGCGTGAGTGTCCTTCTAGGCATACCGGGCATAACCGACCCAATTTTCAAGGTCTGTCGCCATGGTTACTTTTGCCGTACGAGGTCAAACCTGGCGGAAACCGGAGGTAACGCGGATATGACTAGGGCTTGCTTTTGGATATGGATATGCGGATATGCTTTTGGTCGACCAAAGTCTTGACCTGAACAACGATTAGTCGACAAAAAAAAAAAAAAAAGTTTGTTTTGAATGAACATTTTTTTAAACAAATGTCATAGAGCATTTATAAAACAACACAAATAAATAAAACTATAATAATACTACAATTCTTTGAGAATTAAGTGATTTTTTAACTGAAAAAAGTGAGGAGCACTGTCTGCAGTCACAATCAAGAAACACAATACAAAAAAATAACTGCTATCTGCCACATTATAAAAAACCCTAACAAAAGCTCTCGTTTATACAGGCTTTATATTCTTCTTTACTTACAAAGCTATGGGTTAACTTTTGTCCAGCCGATCTAGGCGTTTTAAACAAACACACAAAAACTCCAAATAGCCTAAAAAACAATCCGAATAATAATAGGCTGTATATTGGAAGGCATAAAGGTTTATTTTCGTTTTGTTGCATTATTTAGGCTATTTTCAAATGCGTAAAGTGTACAAATGAAAACGAAAAACATATTGAGAAAACACAATCTATCGAGTCCGCATGATATAGCCGTTAAAAGGGCTGCTCACGTCTTTTGCGCTCTCAAGTTCGATTTCAAATATAGGCGCGCGGTGATCGGGCTCATAATGGAGCAACGCGGTCGCCTCCCTCCACAGTCTTGTCGTCTTTGTTTTACAATGCAGCCAGACAAAAGATTTAGATTTCTTGGACATTTTGTCGACTAAAGCCAAAACAAGCAGCGTTCTAACTGAATGAATAATCCCTTACCGAGCAAAAGCAGCAGCGCAGCCGGCCACAGGCGCGTTCCCGAGTGCTCTATGTGTGTGCGCTAAAACTGTGGCTCTGTTACAAAATAGCCTAAATTAAAGCATTTAAAGTTGGGGATAAAACAAAGGCTAATTGTATTTGGAATACAGTAATAAATAATTGAAGAGTTCAGATGCAAAAGCCTCTAAGTGCCATTTGAAATTTTCTTCTAAACTTATCATTTTTATCAAGCTTGTATATTTAAGTTCAGTAATTTCACTTAAATGGCAATGAAGATTACCTATTAATTGTCATTTAAGTGAAATTACTGAACTTAAATATACAAGCTTGATAAAAATGGTCATTTTAGAAGAAAATTTCAAATGGCATTTAGAGGCGTTTGCATATGAACTCTTCAATTGCTTATAAAGGAATAAATATCAAGGAGTAAATCATTAAAAAAAAAAAAAAAATGTAACTGGTCGACCAATAAGAATGTCAGTCGACCAAGACGGCATCGACTGATTAGTCGACTAAACGACTAAAGTTGACAGCCCTAGATATGACACCATCGACTGGCGACTCCTGGGTGCTCACATGAAATTTTCTCACGATTTACAAATAGTTGAAAACATTTGGGATATTGCAAGTAATCAACTAAACAAAATGCATAACATTGTCCCAGTGATTTTGGGATATTTTACTGCAAAAATCCTACATATTGTACCTTTAATGATACACCCAATTAATCTTAAATTTAAAGATTGTCAGGTTGCCTCATTACATTCTACTCCTAACACTCTGCAATGCTCAGAATATATCACAGATATAGATAAAGATATTTTCATATTCATATTTACTATCATAAGTGGTCTGTAAGATATGGCCAATTTACACTTGCTTTTCATATGCGTCTTATTTATGTAAAAAACACGCCGAATCTCTCTTCACGAACAGGGCTCTTCATCACCTGTTCCAAGATGCTAATGAAAAGTTTAAATCCCTTGATTTGGCACCATAGTACAATTCTGTCTCAGTGACAAGGGTATGAAATTGAAACCCGGTCATCTGTTTAAATATCCCAGTTATTGTCAGATGCTAATGAAAACAATCTTTCACGGTTAAATTTGTGTGGAGAAATTACATTAAAAAACACATAAACCAAGAGCGCCTGACTGATGAAATGCACAAGATAGAGGAGAGGCAAGGAGAACGCTCCACAAAGTTCACTGCATTGCTGCCCACAGTTTCCCAGTGTTATTGCTTCTCTGTGTCTGGGATCAGACAGTTTGATTTCTTCCCACTGGAAAACAAATAAATAAATAAATAAAAATTCAGAGCTGTTCTGCTTGCCTTCCCTCTGATGAATCCAGTTAATGACAATGAATTGCAGAAGCATATCTATGCCAAAACAACTCTTGGTTCATTGGTTATACTCCTCAGTTCAATAAATTTGTTAATCGCACAATTATTCCAGAAGGTAATATGCATTAAAAATGTGAAAAGCACCCTCAAGCTTGCTCTAAATGATATACACAAAAAAATAATAAATAAATAATATGGTGATGCAAGTGTGCCTACTGAATAGAGTCTGTTTAGCTGAAAATTACATTAAAATGGGAACAAAAGCTGTGTGATTCAATCTTAATGCCTTGGATTTGCATAATAAAGATCCCTAGGAGCTTCATGCATAGGTAACTGTTTAGCATTTAGCGCCTAAAATGATCCCATGATGGAATGAGATCAGTCCCTAGTCAGGTGTGCAATGCTTTCACCACAGAGTGGATGTTTAAAGCCAGGTTTGCATGGAGACAGTCACAACTGTACATTTGTAGCTTTACGGTGCTGCTGCAGTAGAACTCGAAATTAATTCACATTAGTACAGAGGGAAATAACTTTATATAGTTTCACAGTTACAATTTATTCCGAAAGTCCACTTTAGTCATTATCAGTGTTGTGCAAGTTACTTCCAAACTGTAATACATTAGGTATTACTTGTTACTGTTATTTAAAAGTAATTCATTACCTTACAATATTACTGTCCCAGAATTGTAATGCGTTACATTACTCATGTATTACTTTTGAGTTACTTTCACCAAAATAACTAAGTAGAACTTAACTTTTGGGCTGTAACGATATGCAATATGAAACCGAAATCGCGATTCGCCACATCCACGAACCTACAGAATCGCGACACACCTCTTCCAACTCCAGCGTTATTCTCCTTACCGTCCATATCCAATGCTGCCTTATCTTTAAATTAGGCTATTAGTATTATTTAAAGTTAACATTATAAAATACGTAGACCTACACCACAAAACTAGTTGAGGATAAATTATTTAAAATTGGGGAAGTCCAGCATTATGGACATGACATTTGCAGTCAAAACTTGAAATAAAATGTATTGAAACGTATATAGGCTACTTCCTTAAAGGACTCCAGACATTAGACAAATATCAGTCTATGTTTTATTTTTAATATTAGGGAAAAGACACACATTCATGCGTGACAAAAAAAATAGGAGGCAAAATATATTTTTTGTAATTCTGTTAATTACACTGCGCAAATCGGATAAGAAAGGGTTGGCTCTCCAGTCTCCATAGAACTTAAAATATTCATTTTATTTTAGTTTTCGTGTTCGCATTTATGAGGAAAAAACAATGTTACAGACGCGACCGCTCTGAACTGGCACTAAAAGACTGCTTTAAAACTTTCACATAGTCTGTTGCCTTTAAGAAGTAAAAGCAGACAATACACTGTAATACAACTGTAATACAAGCCTCACTGAACATGTAACGAGTAAAATATTACTGAAAATTGATTAGTAATGCCTTACACTACTGCGTTACAGCAAAAAGTAATATGTTACTGTAATGTATTGTAATGCGTTACTCCCAACACTGGTCATTATACTGACTAAACGTAACTTATTCTACTAATAATGCTCTAGTGAGAGTTAGTTGCGATAGTTGCAAAGTTTCTTCTAGTTAATTGAATGTGTAACCATTTCACTCATTTGATGTTTACAGAGGAACAAGACAAATAGAGTTAATCATGTTGGTAAACTATGAACAAATGAACAACTCTTTCAAAGGTGTTCAAGTGTATAACAATCTGATTAACCCGATTAACCCAATCAACCTGAAAATTTCCAGCTGTGGATTGCTTCAAGAGGTTTAAACACAGGCATTCTGGGAAGATGCACATAAACGGATTACCAACAATAAATAAAATGTGTTGTGAATTGCGTCCAAAGCATGAAACACACATAAAGTCCCACACCTACAGTGGCTTTTTGAGTCGGGACAGCTTCCAGTCATTGGGAATAACGCTGTGAATTCAAGCGTGTCGGAAAAATGAGGTTTTGTTTTGCTCACATTGGCTGAATTTCGCTTTTCGTTCCTTCTTGGAGAACCGCTATTCATGCGTCAACAATCAGAGCAGAATGCACAAACAGAAAAACACTGATGGGTGACAAATTATGGAGTAAGTTGTTTTTGAATGCATAGCAGTGCATAAACAGAATGCAACATGACTGTTTCAAGCTCTGGCACATGAAAATAATCAAGGATATGTCACCGTGAGCCTATGGCTTGTCTCGGCGCATTCTCTCTGTATACAAAAGACATCACTGATGTCATCTCCGACATCACCATTGCGCTTTGGCAATAAAATTATATGTTTGACAAATAAAATTATGACTGGCAGACAACTAAACAGCTCTTGTCTGTTGGCAGAAAGAAATTTCCGCGCTGTCTTGTCATGTGTTAACCTAAAAAAAAAAAGACGCAGCATGTCCTAACATCAGCGTTTTACTCGTGTTCTCTCAGAGAAGAGGATGACTGGCAGAATGATTGACATAAAGCAATGCTGGATCAGAAGTACGGCAGGATACCGATGTCATTGTGATAGTGCATTGGCACAAAATAACAATCTCTCATAATTTTAAGAAATTATTATTGCCAATCTCTGAAAAGACTCTGCCAGAACAAAGTACGCACGATAAAGAGATGCTTCCGTGCGATAAAGAGAGGCAAGCTGCTGAAACAAGCAGCATGGGGAAAGTACTTGAGCTCTCTGCCCTCTATATGTTGGAGAAATGCAAACAAGGATGCTGGGAAATCTGTGGAGAGCCTTAACATCTGTCCACTAGCCAGAGCTGATGTCCTGCCAACCAACAGCGTTTGCCACAAACAATCCCATGTGGAGTCTCAGCACAGTCAAAGCTTTGTCCTTGAGAAATCCTTCATCCACTCTCAATGAGTGACACTGGGGAGACTTATTAGTCTTATTAAGACTTATTAGGGGTATAAATTGTGATGTACTAATTGATTGATTGATTGATTGATTGATTGATTGATTGATTGATTGAATTATGATGACTTTAAAATAATACCCAATGACTCAGTTTCATAGACGGAGCTTAAAAAAGCCAGAATTAGACTGTAGTTCAATTGGGGCATTTTTTATAAATGTGCTTTAGAAAAAAAAAAAAAACATTACTGCTGTGCATCTTGAGACAAAACATAGGTACTGACACGTTTTAAGATGCGTCACTGCAAGTTGCTTTCAATTAAAACAACTCAAACACGTCTTTGAAACACAGGAAATGTGTTGCTGTGTCATTGGTCATAATTGTGAATATCCATTACAAGTTAATTGTTACTTTCTTTACAGTTTGTCTTATACATTTTCTCATATATATATATATATATATATATATATATAAATTATTATATTATATTATTATTTAAATAATATATTTATTATTATATATTATATATATTATTATTTATATAATATATTTATATATTATATAATTATTATTATAATATATATATATATATATATATATATATATATATATATATATAATATACATTATTATATATAATTATTATTTATATTATATATTTATTATTATATATTATATATAATTATTATTATAATATAAATTATATATTATTATATATAATATAAATATAATATAATATATATATATATATACTGTATATATATATATATATATATATATATATATATATATATACTGTATATATATATATATATATATATATATATATATATATATTAGTTTGGAAAATTCCAATCACATGATAAATTATGCATATTCAGCAATCTTGTTTTACACTGGCATTCAGAAATTTAGGGGCTGTTAGGTATCTTGGTGTTTTAGAAAGAAGTCTCTTTTGCAGGAATTTTATGCAATTAATTCCTGTGATGTCAAAGCTGAATTTTCAGCATCATTACTTCTGTCTTCAGTGTCACATGATCCTCCGGAAATCATTCTAATATGCTGATTTGGTGCTCAAGAAACATTATTTTTATCACAATAAAAACCAGTCTGTCCTTCCAAAATTAATCAAATCTTTGTGTGTCTACTGAAGTTTCAAGAATTACAGAATCATTTCTGACTTGGCAGACCCAACTTCACACCCAAGCTGGTCGAAATGTTATTTTGAGAGAATCTGCACCAAACAGCACCACTAGGTAACCCACCTCCATTAAAGGAGAACTTCTGTCAATTCTAACATTGAGCTCATTCTTTTGTACATTTGGAGTGCTCTCAGTACAGACAAAAATGACAAAAATCAGTGTTGCCTACACCGTGTTATTGTGTTTTTAAAATTCACACCCTGTTGACTTCAATGGGGCATGTTCTAAACCTGCGTTATCCTCTTAACATCCTTAATTTGTGATTACGAGTGCAGAGCCATGTGAGTGGTGTTATTAAGAGTGACCACGGTCAATCTAACTGCAGTAGACGTGAAAGATATGAATAAAAATGATGTAAATTCAGCCAGCTCACATACCTCTATTTCCTTCCTGTTTTCGGCCGAAGCCCACAGTAGTCGATTGTCGATCTCACGCATGCGATCATTAGTGAATATCATCTCAAACCTCCTCCTTGTGTTCAACATCTGATTCGGATGAACAATCCATTTTAACTGATATTGTCAGAACACCACACAGTGGTAGGTTTGGTAGGGCTGAATTAACATCATTTTTATTCATATCTTTCACATCTACTGCAGTCAGATTGACCGTGGTCACTCTTAATAACGCCACTCACATGGCTGTGCACTTGTAATAACAAATCAAGGATGTTAAGAGACTAAAAGCAGGTTTCGAACATGCCCCATTGAAGTCAACAGGGTGTGAATTTTAAAAAGCCGATAACACGGTGTAGGCAACACCGATTTTTGTCGTTTTTGAGATAGCACTCCAAAATGTACACAAAAAAAAAATGGCTCAATGTTAAAATTGACCAGAGTTCTCCTTTAAGCCCTTTGTTGATTTTTCATTCAAAAGCAAAAAATGTTGTATGAAGGGTATAAATTGATGTAAATGTATACATGAAGAGTTCAGATGCAAAAGCCTCTAAGTGCCATTTTAAATTTTCTTCTAAAATGATCATTTTTATCAAGCTTGTATATTTAAGTTCAGTAATTTCACTTAAATGCCAATGAAGATTACCTATTAATTGCCATTTAAGTGAAATTACTGAACTTAAATATACAAGCTTGATAAAAATGACCATTTTAGAGGAAAATTTCAAATGACATTTAGAGGCTTTTGCATCTGAACTCTTCACATGCAGCTCAATACTGCAGTACAACACTCTCTCTATGCAATGTCAGAAGTCTTTAAAAGGAGACAGTTACTATACATATGAGCACATGACTCTCAAAAGGGCCATAAAATGCACTCTTAGTTCTCAAATGCACATCTCTTCTACCCCCTGACCCATAAATGGCACTTATAGGCCTGTATGGGCAGTACAAATAAAATGTACAAATCCCCCTCTTGGTAAAAAAAAAAAAAAACTTGAACAGGTATTTCCACCCGTAACTTCGCAAGCTGTGCTACAGATTTGCACGGCTGCAGGAATGAAGATGGATGTTGATGTCCCTGCACCATAGCGACACGTTCCTGTGCGGATACAGGGAAAGAGAATGAGTAATAATCGTAGAGATTAATATCAATGATCCAACGTTCCTATTCTTGATGAGTCTTGTAATTAGAACCAGCAGGGCAGAATGTAAAGCAGCTGTAGCGCCTAAAACACCTGCGTCGCCAGTTTTAACATTTTGTATACTGATCTTTAATATTACCGTTCCGTTATTCTATACTTATTTATTTATATTTTTGCCACTAGTTGGGTAGTTGGCACCATTCTTGTTTCACCCCACAGCCCTCCTGCCATAATCCTTCATAGCACAATTTTTCCCTAGCAGGGCTGACTAATAATCACTGTGCCGCAAGGGGAAAAGAGATTGACCTTCAAAGGGATTTCTGGATTTTCTGAGGTATTAGACAATGCTGGATGCCTTTACTAAAATAACACGTTACTCAAGGACAGCAGTCAAAATATTTGTAATGAAGAGAAAAGCGAACGCAGGGACTCAAGGGCAATAATAACGTAGGGTCATTGGATTCACAGCGCACTGCAGACATTATCCGCATGTTTCTATAGGGTAAAAGATTCATGGTTTACTGATGACAAGCTCAGCTGATGTAGGAAGCCCACCTTGTATGTTTTAACACAGATCTCAGGGCCCACACACACAAGTGATGACATCATGTAGAGGGTTTGTATCAGGGGTAAAATACTACTGTTGAACAAGGCCGTAACCAGGGTTTGAAAATTAGCGAGGTCCGGGGTGTTGTGTAAAGAATTTTGCTATAATAATGGTTAGACCATTGGACCCGCATTCCACCATCGACATTAAGCTGCGACCCTTTTCTTGAAAGAATTTGCCATATGTATACAGGGGTTAAATTTTGATTTAATTATGTGGGGTGGTCTCTCACTAGGGGTTGTCCGGGGGTATTTTACTTTTGTCCTCTGGTCATCTGATAGAGTTTTAGGACACCATTGGGTCACTTGATGGAGTTTTTCGGTTCCTTGCCACTGTTGCCTTTGGCTTGCTCAGTTTGGGATATTCAAATTAAATGACCCATCATTGATCAGCTCTACCAAACTTGATTGTCTTTTTTTCCATGAATAAAAAACACTTTTAAGTTGTCTTGATTGATACTGTGAAACAGCTTTGATGCAATCTGTATTGTAAAAAGCGCTATATAAATATATTTGACTTGACCAATCATTTGGTGCAACCAACAGCGTGATTTTTTTTCTTTTTTTTTTTTTTTACAGAAAATTATGTCATAGAGATAACCCATACAGACCCTCATTACAGTGCGTCAAGGTCAGTAAGTCCCATCAAATTTTAGAATTTTTTTTTTTTTATGACAAGTCAAGGTTAGATCATGTTTTATAATATAATGTGGTTTAACTCCACCCAAAAAAACTTTGAGATACTCATGAATTAGCAATTCATTATATTTGTATATAGAAAACAATGATTGTTTATATACATTTACACTGGATGGTTAGGCCATATGATATTTTAAAGCAATTCAATCTAAAATCAGAATGTTGCTCAGTTCTAAAAACTTTCCTTGCTTAGAAGTAGCTTGTATAAGGAGGAAAAAAATCATTCTAGATACACTAGCCATAACATAATTGGCTCACAACGCCGTGAGGGGGCCCTGAGCACCAACGGAGGCAACGGGGGTGTCCTGAAAGCTAGCGGGTACCAAATACAACTTCACAAGATTTTAGAATTGGAGATTTCAAACACGCAAAAAGCAGGTAGCTCAGAAACCATTGGAGTAAATAAGATTGTGTTGAAACCCAACAGAATAAACGAAATTACAAGAGCCAAGAAGCTTGGGGCTGGTGACTAGAGATATAAATCTTTATCTGTTCGGGCTACAGGCTAACCTCTGATTAACTGCATTTGGGGGAAATTTACAGCTGTGGATCTCCTCAGCAACAAAATCATAAATGAATCTCAGTGAAGGATTGAGGCGAGTTACAAGGGCCAGGATGAATTACTTGTGTATGTGTTAGTATGTGGTGATCTTTATCTATACGCCTTATTCACGGCAGCACCATCTTTGATTTTTAATAAGAATGAAAGCGAGGCTGTGAGGGATAGACTTGCATCTCTTCAATGGGCTGTACTGTTATTTAATGTGTTTTCGGATTGTTCTGCTCATGAAACACTGGAAAAATATATTTCAAAGAAATGTCAGTTGACAAAAAACTCCCGACAATGTAAGCTGTGGAAAATTGTAAGTAATCTAGCCGCTTTATTCAGCTTTTTACAGCGGATGCCATTGGAAACACGGTAAGTCTATCCCTCACAGCCTCACTTTCATACCTGTCATGGCGCTGCTCTGAATAAGGTCTATGGGGTGAGAATTGTTGCATTATTCCAAATAAATAGATTTTGATCAACCAATACATGTTATTTTTATTTTTACAATACATTTCATATTTTTGTGAAAATGAGATTCACAAAAATATTAAATTCACAAACAAATAGATTAAAAGTGACAAGCTATTATCCATTAAAACACGTGATCACACAACTAATATTTCATATGAATCAGACTTAATAATATTTTATTGTAAAAGGTACTTACACCATCCAAAAAAAATCCACTCAATGATCCACTCAAAACCACAGTAGCTTACATGATGTTACATCTTCAATGATGGTCATTTGGGCTGATATTTGGTATTCTACATTATATTTATGTCCTATAGCTAGCTATTTGTCACCACGATTGTACGTTAAAAGACATAATCATCCGTTTTGTCATTTCTTACATTGTGTCTACCCAGAAGAAGAACGCGCTGTGCCGCATCCAGTGTATAGCCCACATTATCACGAATTATGAATTATGCATGTAGCACTAGTCCAGACGGAAGAGATACGTTATATATCTGCATGTAAAAAAAACAAAACGTCATGGGTTAACATTACAATTGCAAACATGATTAGATTTACATTATTTGAAACTGTCACGGCAGCCGAGAAAATAATGGGCTATATGCTTCTGTCGTGCCGCTTGATTCCGGTGTAGAGGGTGTTATGCTCGGGATGATGACCATAATTTGTGCGTAATCCTGAGTTTATCCGATGGAAATATAAAAAAAAACCTTAAACTCCAACAACCTTTTGGAAACAGGGTGTTTTAACCACACAAACAGCAACTTGAATGAAGTGCCCATAGTTTACAGCTCCATTTCAAAGGTGGAAATATCTTCCAAATGAATCAGATTAATTTCCCGCCCAAATTTATAGCCTAACGTGATTGGTTGTAGCGAGAACATGCTACGATTGGTCAGCTCAATGTATGAGTCCATTTATTTGTGGATTTGTCTGAACCTCGACTCTAGAAGTATTTCAAAATCCACAAATTTTGTGCACAGAAAGCGGTTCACAAATAAATGCCAAAGAGAGCTGTGTTTGTGGCATTAAAAAAAATAAAATAAATGTAAATATATATTTTTTTATTTGCAAATCTCATTTTGTGTATTTTTGATTTTTTTTTTTCTTTTTTTGTGAAACTCTTTACATTTATTTGTGGATCTTAATCTACTAGTTTGTGAATTTTATATATTTTTGTGAATCTCTTTACATTTATTTGTGGATCACAATCTATTTATTTGGAATGATGCAACAATTCTCACCCCATATTAATCCTGATAATCGAGCATCTTCCAGTCCACACAAGCTCCATAAACAGACAAGATGGAAAGACCATCAAACCTCTAGCTATTTCAAAATCGTAGAGGGATCAATGCAATCTCAGCATGAGATGTTAGACAAGCGACCGTACACACGGGCCCTAGATCCATGTGCAGACCTTTATAAGTAGAAAAGGCTTATTTCACTTATCTCTTACTTCCAGAGAACATAGGACAGAGAATATCAAAACCCAAAGATAGTCTCGACCCACGACTGCTCCCTACAAACAGGCCTCGTCCTCTCTTGCCCTTACTGATAAAACGCCGGCTAAAATTGCTGACAGAAAATCAGCAAAAAACATTATTTTCCAAAAGTGTGCCCTATTCTGACCTCTAATATGACAATCCCATTGGATAAATGTGCCAAACAAGTTATGTGGAAGGGGGAAGCATTTCTTGTGAATCTCAATGGGAATTGTAATTGAATGCAATGCATAGGGGGATAAAAACCTAAGCACCAAACCAAAGATTTGTTCCACCCTCAGAGTTTTACACGCAATCCATCATGGTTCAGAGGGTTCCCTGGCTTTGGTCCTGCAGCGTAGTTCATTTCTAAGGTGTTAAACATGTCCATCTGTTTTCCTCCGGCAGAAGCTACAGCGCTG
The DNA here is from genome assembly GCF_988280905.1 of Pimephales promelas. Taxonomy (NCBI): domain Eukaryota; kingdom Metazoa; phylum Chordata; class Actinopteri; order Cypriniformes; family Leuciscidae; genus Pimephales; species Pimephales promelas. The sequence goes on along the minus strand of NC_142789.1, from coordinate 13,679,614 downwards.
CGTGAATCCCAGCGAGCACCTTGATCATCCGCAGTGGCAGTTGTTCCCTGCCGAAAAGCCCATGAGCAGTCCCGGCTAATCTCTGGCTCCATGGCAGAGATGGATGGAGGCACATGGACGCATCCATCTGCTGGTACCCTCTTGCCTAATAGACCCTGCAGTGTAGCTGGGAGTGAGGGTGGTCATCCTGACAACGAGTCCCAGACGCTGTAGACGACTCCTGCTAGCTCTGGCTCGTAAATTACTGGAGCTTCAAATGTAACTCGGTTTGAGTTAAATTTCTCTCCCTGATACAGTAAATAAAATGCCAAGGGTACAGGCAATTATTTCACCCTCAAAAATGAAACTCCCTTCTCAAGCTTATTCTCTTCTTGATTCTATTATTTGGTCAAGAGCTTTATTCCTGTCCGCTACACCTTACAGTACAATTCCATTTTGCATTCTACTTTAGTTCCTAAACACTACCGTTCAAAAGTTTTGGGTCAGTTTCATTAAATAATAATAATAATACTTTTATTCAGCAAAGAAACAGAGAAACAAACAATAAAATATTGATATTCTTAATTCACGAACCTCCAAAGTATAAAACATTTAAAACTTATTTCAAAACTACAACATTCAAATTTTAACAACTTCTGCATTCTCTTCACTGCCTCTCTTTAAATTAAGCAATCTAAATCTTTCTGACTGGTGCGACGAATCTGATTTTTTTGACATTCCTATTTAAAAGTAGAATTATGATCAATAAGTCGACAAAATATGTGTCCCGTTTTAGCCACCGTACACTGTAAAAGTGAATACGACTGAATATGTTAAATCTAATCAATAAAGTTGAGGCAACAGATTACATTCAATATTGTTAATTAAATTTAACAAATTAGAATTGAGTAATAACTAACCAAATGAATTACTTAAAAGTTAACCATTTAAAATGAGTAGAATTTACACATTTTTAAAACAAAAATATCAGAAAAAAAACTAACGTCAAAGATGTATGAACTCTTTTTTTATTGCCAACACTGAAGACACCTGATGATAACAAGCACAATCACTGAAGAAGAAAACTGTATTTTATGTCACCATTATGGAGATCAGTGCGTCTTTTAGTTGGGCCAATTCTTAATTCAGAATTCTTAATTCTTGAGTTCTTAATTCATCTTTGACGTCAGTCTGTTTTTCCGATATTTTTTTGTTTAAAAAAATGTGTAAATTCTACTCATTTTAAATAGTTAACATTTAAGTAATTCATGTGGTTAGTTATTACGGAATTCTAATTTGTTCAATTTAATTAGTAATATTGATTGCAATCGGTTGTCTCAGTTTTATTGATTAGATCTAACATATTCAGTCATATTCATTTTTACAGTGTAGCTTCTTCAAAAGGGAGGGTGAGCAGTGGGCTGAGCAACCAAACCGCTAGATGCCACTAAAAATCACACACTGCACCTTTAACTCATCAAAATACACTGTAAAAAATAAAACCGTTATTTGTATGGTAAAAAAAAAAAAAAAACAGCAGCTGTGGTTGCCAGAACGTTAATGGTCTGTAAAACCATTAACGTTCCTACCGTATTTTTAACGGTAAAGTTCTGGCAACCACAGCTGCTGTTTTTTTTACCATCAAAATACACAGTAAAAAATAAAACCGTAATTTTTATGGTAAAAAAAAACAGCAGCTGTGGTTGCCAGAACTTTACCGTTAAAAATACGGTAGGAACGTTAATGGTTTTACAGACTTAACTTAAAATTTACAGTAATAAACCGCAATCACAATTATTTTTTTACATTTAAGCAATTTTCAACTTTTTTTTTAGTTGAAAGTTATACAAGGTTCATTACATTTTTCAAGTCAGTTTAATGTCCTTTAACTTGAAACGACTGAAACATCCAAGTTGATTGTACTTAAAACATTTTTAGGTGGTTTGCTGGTGCACATCATTCAGAAACAAACATAAGTCTGATGTCAATGGACTTTCATCTGCAGTAAAAGTTCGAGTGTAAATCCAGCCGAGATCCCAAGGGATTATGATGCTCAACAGAGAGGAAATGCTTTAAGTCCAGGGATGCATGCAAGTTCTATTGTGGATTCAACAGCACACCAAATTTGACTACTTATTAATATCTACATTGAGTCTAGCCTGAGGCAATCCACATGTCAGTGGAACCAGGCCAAAATCAAGATTCAAGGAAGAGAGACAGCGAAAGGAAGTGAGAGAGAGACTTTGGAGAAGAGGAGGAGGAGGAGCCGTGAGTGAGTGGGCCCACATGGACATCTGCTGCACTCTTGCAGGCTGAACTAATCCTTTTGGTTAGCGACGCTCACAGGGCAAAGCCTCTCTGATGGCAGATGTCCTCTGTACTCTGTCGCTTGCCTTTTTGCCCTCTACCAATGCATCCACCCGTCACGACCAATGAGGCCCATCACTTAGACTAAAGCATGCGCACATACGTAGAGTACTAAATCTACAGGGTAGTGCTATTAAAATCTGTAGGGTAGCGTGAAAGCTGGGTCAAGATCAGAGGTGGCAGAAATACATTACTACAAACGCATGTCATACACAGTCTTTGTAAGGTAGCTTTCACACTTGGTTCGATTGCCTGGTCCGAACCCAGGTTTGATTGCTCCCCCTTTCCCCTCTGGATTGTGTTCACATTATATTAGTTGCATCATCAAAGCAGCAGCTGTTTACCCTTGTTGCTTGGAAACGATGACATAAGGCGGAAAAATGCATTGCATCAGAGCCTAAAATTTACACTCGTAAACACGAGTAAAACGATTAACACGGCGATTAATCGGCATTGGTGAGTATCTGAAATGGTGTCAATCGACAGTTAGCTGGTAACATTTTTATAAATCCTAACAATGCAATTTTGTGAGAACATGAACAAATGTGAATGACACTCGGGACATTTGTTGCATCGTCACGAAATTTTGAGCCTTGCCAATTTAAATATACAAGAGCAAGGAGACGTGAAAGGGAATTCAATTAATCTTCTGTGCGCAAACATCCCAAGTGCGCACCTACAAAGCCCCCACTCAGACAGTGTGTGAATAATGAATTGAGCTCTCTTTCACATCTTCTTGCACTTGAATGGACAAATTCAGAAACTTGAGGATTTTCAGAATTTTTTTTTTTTTTTCAGAATCTTCAGAAAATTCAGGAAAAAAAAAGAAAGAAAAAAGGCCATCTATGTGAGTATAGTAAACATAGTAGGTTATGGGTTGAGTGAACATAAACAGTTGAGAAACCCAAGGAATGTGTACAGTATATTACAATGTAAAAATGAATGCACTTTATCTAATCAAATCAAAAAAATTGTGGCAACAGAATACAAGCAATATTATTAATTCAATTTAACAATAGAATTGATAAATAATTAATCAAATTAATACCTTAAAAGTTAACCATTTAAAATGAGTAAAATGTACACCCTCCCCCCCAACACCCCCCAAAAAAACAAAAAACAAAAAACAAACGTACATTTAAGTCACCATTATGGTGATCAGTGTTTGTTTTAGGTTGTTAACATCAGGTGTCTTCAATGTTGGCAATTTAAAATAAATAGTTCTTAATTAATCTTTGACATCTGTCTGTTATTCAGATATTTTTGTTAAAATTTTGTATGTAAACTTTACTCATTTTAAATGGTTAACTTTTAAGGAATAATTTGATTAATTATTACTCAATTCAAATTTTTTCAATTTAATTAATAATTTTGCTTGTAAACTGTTGCCACAATTTTATTGATTAGATAAAGCATATTCATTTGTGAAGTGTAGACCTGTGCATTATGTCTTAAACTGTGCCGTGTTAATGATAATCAAACAACAAAAGACAAAGAAAAACTTCTCTTACTGTTCTTGACTAAAACAAAAACTTTGCAACTTTATTAGGGATAATCTATATCTAATAAGTACAGCAAAGACTACGTGCAGTGTTATTTTACAATTGCTCACCTCACTTTTATATTTTGTGTTTTTTTTAAACCTATGGTTTTGTATTCAACGCATCAGCACATAAAGATACTTGCATCTATCTGCTGCAAATGTACTGAGAATGTTTTAAATAATGCGGGAATCCAGCAGAAACAAGATATACATTCTCTCCGCTTGCAGTGCATACGTCATGCTTATTAGGAAAGTAAGTATGAACACTCAAAAACAGTTTTCCAAATCATATGTCATTAATGGCGGATCACTTCCGTGATTTAGTACGATTGTGTTCATATCAGTAGTAAACCGTACAGGAGTTGACATGAACTCAGGCACAGATGGGTGAGCACCCGAGTTTGGAAAACAGCGTTCACATTAGAGCCCGACCGATAAAGAATTTTGGAGGCCGATACCGGTACAAATATGTGTTGGTTTTAAAATCTGATATTCCGATATATCGGCCGATATTTTTTTTATTTTTTTTTTTATTTCAGAAACGCGCAACAAAACATTAACAGATTTCCCTAAGATTAGTTATTTGTAGTTATTTATGAGTTTTAACTAAAATAATATGATAATGCACTTTAAAAAGAAACTTATTTCTTTTATTGTCACGACAGAACAGAGAAACATCAAAATATATTTAAGTTCTGATAAATAAAAAAAAATGCCTAACATTGGCAGATAATATCGGCCTGCCGTTAAATCGGTCTGGCTCTAGTTCACATCATCCAAACGAACCAAACTCTGACATCAATCAAATCCCACTTTTGATCACAGAAACTGCTAATGTCAAAGCATCACAAGTCCAAGCTTTAAATAAATATATATATATATATATATATATATATATATATATAATTATATACTATATATATATAGGGTTAAACTGACCACCTGATTCAACAACAGCCAGTACTAGCAGAAAGCAATGGAGAGGCAAAATATTGAACGAAGGACGATCTTGCAGAGTTGTTAAATGCTTGTTAAGATTAATAAACACCCTCCAATGAAGCATCTCCCCAGACACACTGCTTCCTGAATAGGGTCAGACATCATACATGCTTCCTTAAAGACCCTGTGGCGGGCTTACACTTAAGCAAGCATATGACTGTGGGGAACGAGAGAGAGATAGAGAGAGATAGAGAGAGAGAGAGAGAGAGAGAGAGAGAGAGAGAGAGAGAGAGAGAGAGAGAGAGAGAGAGAGAGAGAGAGAGAGAGAGAGAGACGCTGAAGGCAGAAACGTGGAGAGAAAGCAAGAGAGGTGGAGGTTGGGGAAAGCAAAAGACTAATGAAACTGAAACATCATGGGTATTTGTTTCAAGGGAGAAGAAAATTAATAAGCATGAAAAATAATAATCCTCAACACTGGGCCACATGAAATGATTAAAGCAAAACAGCAAACCAATTATTACAGGGTGAGCAATGCGGTGAAGTCTTGACAAAGAAGTAAACAACCGAACTAACCGGCACGTGAGCCTACACACCTCCGCCGGCGACTGCATCTGCTTTACACCAGCCAACCAACCACACACATACTGACAAACAAGTGCTGATGACTCTAGTTAATAGTTTTACTGTAACTCAGTGCGTCATCCACAAGCAGAGAGAGGTGCTCCTTCAAAATGAAATGTAATATTTTTAGAAGAAATTAAGTGGTCTTAATATGATCTTTTTTTTCCCAATAATAAAATTTAAAAAAAGAAGTTTGGGGGTAATTTGCCTGATAAAAAATAATACCATAAATCAGCCTAAGCTTTTTTGGTGGTTTTATCTGACCATAGCTGGTTTTAGAAGGGTTTTAGGCACTTGGACCCATTAAGGTACTTTTTAGCAGGTTTCTGTGAAAAGGGTTCCAAACGGTCACACATGAACGTATGAAGACTTTAGATGACGCCAACTTTGGTTCGACATAAAAAAAAAAAACTGTAAAATATTATCCTGATATTGTAATCATTATATGCACAAATTGCACTTGCTGCCTAACATCTTTGTTGTGTCTGCTTAAAGGATTAGTTGAATCCTGTCAACATTTACTCACCCTCAAGTTGTTTCAAACCTGTAGGAATTTGTTTCTTCTGCTAAACACAAAAGAAAAATAACTCGAAAGTCGGTAACCTAACAGTTGATGTACCCCATTGACTTCTATAGTATTTTTTTTTTCCTACTATGGAAGTCAATGGGGTCCATCAACAGTCTGGTTTTCGACATTTTTCAAAATATCTTCTTTTGTGTTCAGCAGAAGAAAGAAATGCACACAGGTTTGAAACTTGAGGGTAAGTTAATGATGACAGACTTTTGAAGTGAACTATTCCTTTAAGCAACACTAAGTAACTTTTCCTCTGCGGTCCCCCTAAAGGTTGGAAACGGAATTACCGCTGACGTAAATAATGCAGCCTACTGTCGCACGCATGCTCGTTGTTTATCCAGGCACCGACTTTGGAATGAACGATGTCCACAGACAAGGTATATTGCATGATTTCATGAAAGTATGATGTATTGGGACATCAGAAACGAAGAAAAACAAAATAATGACTATTGTAATGCTTTACATAAAGCAAGTTTTCCTATGTATCATTAGAACTACAGAAACGCGACCCAATCTGGCAATCTTGCATAGCATGGTTATATCAGATATAGGACTGCAAAGCAACAACAGAAGTGCCTTTCACCCAGTTTCGACTTAATGAACCACAGAAACGATTTTGGAAACATTATTTTAAGGTAAAAAATAAATAATTAAAATAACTAAATACATGGTATATTGCTGCCATAAGGACATTTTATTGTATACACTCATCTTTGGCTAGTTACTAGTTATAGAATACTTCCTAAATTATAACTATGAAACAAGCATAATACGGAATATTTTAATTGAATTTAATTGAACTTATTGTTGCTCATATTTCACTCTAAATATCACCTAAATTTTGCTAATGTAACCGCACATTAACTCTGGAGCCAGTAATATTTTCCTTATAGGTATGGTGCTATTTTGGGTTAAGGACAGTTGCTAAAGAGGATTGGGACACCAGCACTACCAAAAAAAATAAATAAATAAATAAAATATGATGGTGGCACTCGGTAAAACAGGCCCTTATGCCAGCTGATTAGCTGTCGGAGAGCGGTTTTGTTCAGGGGGGCATGACGAGAGCGACTCGCTCCATAAATCTACAACAGTTCTGATAATGACACTCAGACTGTGTGCAGTTCTATAATCCATTAGGCCCTCTCACCATTACACCACCTTTCCCAGAGGCCGCTCCGGAGCTTAGCCAAACCCCAGACGACCATGAGAAAAACATAGCAACAATAAATTAAGGGTTGTGGCATGCGGGCACATGCTTAAACCCCCTAATGGATCTGTGCGCCTTAGCTAGGAAAAAAAAAAAAAGCCAATAATCAGCAGTGGATTTTTTTTATAAAAAGCTAAGGGCGACTGAGGGAAGATGGCTGAGAACTGAATCATTAAGTGAGAAAGATCACACTGAGCCTCATTTACCAACGGAGAGATATGCTGAGAAGATTCTGATGCAAATAACTGATGCTAATTTCAGAATCTATGCATTCATTCTTGAATATTTTTATGGAGCACAGACTAACGACTCGCACTATAACAGATGCCTCATGCCACCAGCATATTAGCTTCTGCCAGCACCCTAATACTGGTCAAAATGGCGACTTATTCACAGCAAGAACGATAACTACAAAGATAACTATCAGCAGCCACACCAGCTGACGATTTAGTTCTGTTTCTAAGGCTATGTTTACACGGAAACGATTCTGAAGAGTAAACGCAAAAGTGGCGGTGCGTCGTCACTTTTTATTCTGCGTTTAGACGAGCGTTTTGTGTGGGAAATCCACGTGCAAATGGTGACGCAAAAAGTGTGTGAAATTCAATGTACTGTAGTATGCACTTCAGGCGGCTAGGAGTGCATACAAGTCCACGCGCCTGTGTATAACCTTCACTGTCAAGCAGACTTTTGCGTTTTTACCGTTTACACGGGAACGCGGCGGTGGAGCGTTTTTAAGATTTCCACTCTGGAGGGTGGTTTCACTTTTTTTCGTTTTTAAGCCTCAAAAACGCCGTCAGCGTGTAAACGAAAGGCACATCCGATAAAATATTTTTACGTTTTCACCCGGAATCGTTCTCGTGTAAACGGGGCCTAAGTAAGTGGCTGTCTGCCGCTTTAAATGCTCAAGCTCATTAAGATGGATTCTGATTGGCTGTCAATGTTTTTTATCGCTCATCAGCCGGATAAAATCGTTCTGAAAGTGATTCCAACGATATCGTTTCTCTTTCCCGTTATCGTCATAGCTGTGGTGCGAACTCTGCTATTTTAGAACTTTACACTCTAAAAATGCTGGGTTGTTTTAACCCAATTTTGGGTCAAATATGGACAAACCCAGCCATTGGGTTACATTTTTAAGTTACATTTTTAACCCAATCTTTGAGTTTGTCCATATTTGACCCATAATTGGATTAAAACAACCTAGAATTTTTATAGTGTATATTTATCGTTATCTTTATAGTCATCGTCCTTGGTGTGAACAGGCCTTTATACTGTACAGATGTGAACAACTTAATTAAACTGGCGATAAAACCCCTTGTAAGACTGGCAGCAGCTGCTAATGTGTCTTTAACAAGTCTCTTTGAACAAACGCTCCACAAATTAATCGGTACGTGAGTTGTAGTAACCTATGACTCTTACTCAACTGACAAGTACAGACATCCATTGCATAACTTAAGGTCAAACATCACAATTTACACAATTTCCCTGCAAAAATCGGAGGATTAAACATGCACTATTTTCATATTTAGGATGATATGTTGATGAACTGTTGCTAAGTTGCAGTCAAATGACCCTTAAAAGCACAGACAGGTGTTAAGATGATCAGTGTCATGTCTTTAAAGAAGTAATTTGCCATCATCAACGATTAGAAAAGCATGTTTGTAAAAGCAACAAAGATTTTTGTGGATTTGTTCTAGTCATTGTACATTCACTCTGGAGACAGATGCATTTCAGCATAAGATGTTAAGCACAGTGAAATAAAACAGGGATCATATGAGTTTCCATCATCTTAATCTGAAATAATAACTGTCAATCACTGAGGAAAACACTGACGGATCTGTCATGAACACACAATGATACATTTGCATAAGAACCTCGCAGACAAATACTGATGAAGCAATCTCAGAAAAGCAGCGGCAGCAAAAGATACTTGATCAACATAATTGAGTGCTAAACTGCATTTGTACGTAACTAAAATAACACTTAACTTCCCTTAACAACCGATGCTTTATATCTAGACAACTGGAATATGGAAAGCACCTCGTTCATTGTGAAACTCTCAAAAGCGTATTAATAAATCCAGCACCATTTGCTCGAGGCAAACTCAATCATTAAGTAAAAAATACACAATTTTATCTCTTTCCACAAATCTGATGCATTGAAAAATGATAACTGACAGAGGGAGAGGCATAGCAATGGGGAAAGAGACCGAGAGAGACGAATACAGGCTAGAGTTGTTGTATGGCAATTGAAACCGGAAGGTCATAAAGCTTTGATAGTTCCAGTATTTACTATCACCTTAAATCATGTACAACTACAGCAAACTTTTCTATAATAAGTTTTCATGCATGCGTGCCGCTGTGGAGAGCATTGCCACTTCACCCGTTTTATGCTCATGTGCTTGAGGCTATTCACAAGCAACTAAATCATCTTTCACTGGAGAAAAAAATGGTACCTCTGTGGAGAGAAAGCTAGAACGAGCCATTCCGAGGATATCGTATGGGACACTGACCGGGAAACCTTGAAGCATGATGCAAAAATTGAATTGCTTACCAAGCACGCCAAGCCGATAGTTTACGGTTATGACGATGACGTTGCCGTAACTGGCCAAGATGCTTCCATCGAACATATTTCCCGTTCCTTCCATGTATGATCCTCCGTGAATGAAAACCATCACCGGTTTGGGGCTCCCACTTTCACGAATGTCTGGAAAGAGGAGGATAGAAACGATTAAATGACAAATTACTGTAGACAAGAACAAGAAATGCATTCAGAGCTGAGGGCTCCCATTTTTGCTCAAATTGGCTTTATTTTTGAAACTTGATTTTAGAAATTTCCTAGGCAAAATGAATGTCATGTTCCTGGTGATCGAAAAATGCACATAACTTTTTTTTTTTTTTTTTTGTAATTGCCTTTTTTTTGTTTTGTTTTTCTTGAAGTAAATTTATGCGGGCATTTTATTTTCTAAAGTAATCCTTTGACTTAACTAAAGCTTCGAAACAAGGTGGGCAAACTTTAAGTAAGGGGGTTACTCTGAATAGGATTCACCTCATCTTATCAGATCCCATTTTTCTTTTACCAATGGAAATTGCACGCTTTTTAAATTTCCATACACCGCTTAGGCAAAGTAATCCACTTTGGGCAAATGGTCTCTGTCCGAGAGGGAGGTATTTTCAAAACACAAATGCGATGCAGATGATAACTTTCGTCTTGCTTGAGGGAGAGTGCCATTTCATCATGGTTGCAAAGCCTTCACATAAATCTCAGTTATTTTATTGGGCATGCAGGGACCTGCTTCCGGGAGGTCTCATAACAAGCGAAAAAAGCAAATGAAAAAAGCAATCATTTTCCAAAACAATTTTCTTAAGGCCCCTAAACAAGACCACCTCTTGCCAAATGTTCACACAATAGTTCTTTTTTTATCAGTCGACACAATTTCTCATTTCTCTTCTTGTCTCAGTTAACTCGTTCTCGGCATTTCTCGTTTTCCTCTTGTAGAATGTTCAAGGTGAGATGTTTTTATCTGTATCAGGTGATTCTCATCTAGTCTCATTTCCTTCTCTTCTCATCTTACTGCTTCTGTTTCTTCTTTTTTTCCTCTTGCAAAATGCTCAGAGCAAAACGCACAATAGGATCGTCTCTTTGGCGTCTCGTTTTGTTTTAACTCATCCAATCTCATTTCGTCTCACCTGTTCACATTCATTTTTCTTCATCATCAGGCAGTCATTTCTCATCTCGTCTTCTCTCATGTCCTCTCACCTCATCCTGTCCAATCTATTTTGTTCTTCTCTTTCCAAAGTGATTCTTCTCACCTCTCCCTTTCCTGTCCAGTCCCACTTTTTTCACTCTTGAAAAGTAGGAAATGCACAAAATTTTTCTTTTTTTTTTTTGGCAATGTAAGGTCTCACATTGTCTCATTTTGGTAAGCCCCTTCCTGCCGTCTCGTCTCTTCTTGCCAAATGCTCAAAGAACAGTGTTCTTCTTATTCAGGTGACCAAATGTCTTTCTCATCTCTTTTCATTTCTCATCCCGTCCCATTTCTTCTCCTTTTAATCAGAGATGTAATGTCTCAGCTTCTCTCATTTCATCTCATCTGACACCTTTTGTTCTTTTGCTAATGCTAAAAGTGAGATTTGCTAACAACAGTTCTCATCTTGTCTCACTGTGTTCCCTAGTGTAGCATCTCTTCTGTTATCCTCAGATGTCATATTTGGACTCAATGGTTCTTCTTTGTCAGGCACATAATGTCTCTTCGCATCATACATTGTCTCACCACTTCCTGTTCCTGCCAATGTTTTGACTTTGTGTATGAATTGAGTCCTTTGTTAATCTGTTTATTTAAAAAAAAAACCTCAAGATTTGGTCGCTCTTGAGATTTTATTTAAAGTAAGCATTAACTAGGTTTTAATATCTTATATTCGTTTTGATAATGAACTGAATGACCCATGAGCCACGTAAGAATGTAAACTAGCCCAGTGAGTCTATCATTGTCCAGCGGGAGGGAAAGACAGGAAGTGATTCCTCAGAGAAATGAATACTCCATTGATCCCAGTCTTCATTCAGACTGAAATACTCTTCATCCACAGGCCAGCGTTTGCGTGTATATGCACACACCGGTTCTTTTGTATTTTCCTCAGTCTTTTATAATGTCATATGTCAAATGTCAACGATAAGTGCAGTGTACCGAGGCTTTTCTCCAAAACGTCACTCCTAAACAATAACAAGAACAGTTTTTTTTTTTTTTTTCTGTCACTGTTGAAATGTGACCAACAGTGTTGACTTGAAAACACAAAGCTATGTTTTTTTTTTGTTTTTTTTTTCCATACAATGAAAGTTAATAGGGTCCAATGTTGTTTTGGACTGCAATGACTTCCATTTAATGGATAAATTGTTCAAATTATTTAAGTACGTGTTCCACAGAAAAGAGAGTTTGGAATTATATATATATATATATATATTTGTGATATTAAGAGCTGGTTACTTAAAATTTAAGGTGAGCTGTGTAAGACTTTTAATTTTGTAAATCCTATTTCTTTGGATTTTCGATCTGGCACAATCTAAGACCACATACTTAAATTGTCTCTTGGGCCTTTTTCTACCGATTGCTTGGAAAAAGTCAATAAACGTTGTACGCTTCATCCTAAAGCACCAGATTAATGAATATGTCAAAAGTGGCTATTGATTTTGGTGATAGTTTGCTTTAGTAAATATCTAGCAAATAGTCAAATCTGGAGAATCCCTTGGTATTTGAAGTTGTTATATATGATTGATGATACTGGGTTATGGCCAGTATGCAGCTTTTATATCAAAAACAAAAATGTAAACTAATTAGAATGGATATTAATATCTGTGAGTGGGCCACTGATGTGATCAAGCCAATTACTGGATCTATGAAATAAAATCAGAGAAGCTGGTTGGCGAGAACTGTCGGCGATGCCACGGCAGCTGGTATAAGCAGTGTGCAGTAATAAGGTAGCGTTATGTCTACATAATTAATGTGCGCTCTGTGTCTCCTCTCAGCCCTATCAGCTACAGCTGTCTGAGAGCCAAACGCCCTTTTCCACTTAGCAAAAAGCATGCGCAGATAGGCCTCAGGAATTTAAATAAACGTATTTACTTATATATGTTTACCTCGTTTGAGTAAATTTGAACATGAATTCACCACTGGGGCACATGATAGAAACAGCTTGATTTAAATTACCACAGTTTGTAAGTAGGCTATGTCAAGGGTAAAGATATTCACGGTTCCTGCAGACTTTTTAAAAGTAAAATTTAAGGCTTTTTAAGACCTGAAGAAATCAAAATTAATACCATACATTAGGGGTGTGCAATATTGACAAAAATATATATCTCGATGTTTTCAACGTTTTGTTGGTAACAAGCAAATTTGAACAAGCAAATCCACAAAGATAGAATAGGCTAATAAAAACAATAGGTACGCAAATAAGATATTTCTAATTTGGAAAACATTGAGATATGACCAAATCGAAGTGTCATCTAAAATTTAAGACTTAAGACTTTTTAAGGATCCGCGGGAACCCTGATATTGCTTTTTTTTTTTATTCAGAGATCTTCAGAATCATTTTTCTTTAACCGTCAACTGATTTTTAAAAGCTAAGAACTGTGATAACAGTTTACAATAACCTTGGAGTGTTCTGACACACTGGGTTTGTGTTTCTCTGTAACATTCCTTTTAGAGAATGTTTGAATTCCGTTTACAAGTAAACATTAGTAGCGACGCCACTAACATTTTACTGTACTAGCGAAGCCACTGCTACACATTTCATGTTAGCAAGATGGTAGTCCAAGATATTAATATTAAGATATAAGATATTAACAGTCCAGGGTGTCTTCCGAGAGGTTACGTAATATCTTACGCTATACCTCTTTTCCTCGAGATATTGAAGCCAAAAATGATCCTGAAGCCAAAAATGGCTCTATTGGCTCTCCTGCGGCAACTGCAGCAGCCTATCGAGAGAGGCCCTTGGTGATGTCAGATCCATCACGTCTCGTCGCGCATACATCACGTCTCGCCAAGACGGGCGTGGCCTGGGCCTATAAAACAGATTGATGATTTTCCATCTCTTCAGCGAAGCTCACGCATCACTGGATCCGGAATGAAGTCGCGCCGTCTGAGAAAATCCTTCTGCGGACGAGCCTTCGCATCTAAAGCTGCTGGCCTTGATCTCGCCGCCTTCAGTCGCCGTACCTGCTGTGCTTTCCGGCGTTTATTTCCTTTTACTCTGCTGAGTGTGCCAAAATAGCGAAACTATTGAGTAAAGGGGCCATAGAGCCTTTATCTCAAGCTCAGAGCGAAGGGGATCTATACAGCAAAAAAAAGACGGGGGTCTCAGACCCATTGTAGATCTAAGATAGCTGAACAAAGTGCTTGTGAAACACCAGTTCAGACTCACAACCAGGAAATTCCTTGCACAGAATTGCCAAGGGGACTGGTTTGTCAATAGATCTGAAAGACCCATATTTCCAAATACAAATAGTGCCACGCCACAGGCGATTCTTGAGATTTGCCTTCGAGGGCCAGGCATATCGATACACAGTCCTACCTTTCGGGATGTCCCTAGCACCCTGTGCATGGAGGCGGCTCTCACATCCCTGAAACTTCGGGTCATGTTATTTTTGAACTACTTTGACGATTGGCTGATTCTAGCTCAATCACACTCAGAGCTCATTTTACTCGAACATCTCGAGAATCTAGGTCTCAAAGTCATTTGGGCGAAAAGTTTGCTGTCTCCCAGTCAGAGAATATCTGCCGGAATGAAGACTGAACATTCAGCGCATCATGAAATCCTTCCGCTGAGGCACTATAGTCCCGCTCAAAAGGTTTCAGAAAATGCTTGGTCTCATGGCCTCAGCATCATCTGTACTCCAGTTGGGTCTGCTTCGCATGTGCCTGCTGCAGTCATGGCTAAAACTGCGAGTGCCACCTTGGACAAGGGCCTCCAGTCTTTTTTTGCCTCAAGGTTGATCAGAAATGTGTCTCAGCTCTGAAACCTTGGAGAGCAATCGACTGGTACCAGTCAGGGGTAAACCTGGAGACTTTCTCAAGTGTGGAGTGGATGGGGAGCACTTCTCGAGGGCAGACTGTTCTTTGGCCAGTGGTCAGAACGGGAAAAGCTTCTACACATAAACTGTCTGGAAATGATGGCAGTCCATAACGCGCTTTTATTTGTCCCCAGATAAAACCTTGTCTTGGTCCTCTCAGACAACATGTGGTGGCCTATATAAATCGTCAGATTGGCGTCAGGTCCTGAAACCTTTACAGGCTGACGGAGCGCCTCCTGATCTGGGCTCAGCACAATCTGCGCTCATTGAGAGCAGCACATGTGCCTGGTCATCTGAATTTGGAATCAGACAGACTGTCCAGACAATGTTCCAGCAGAAGAATCATCTCTGCACCCGCAACCGGGCCTACTTCTGTGGGAGACATTCGGCAGAGTGCAGGACTACCTTGTTTGCGTCCCAAGAAAATGCTCACTGTCCCAAGTTTTTCTCCAAGAGCAGGGATGCACGTCTGGCCCTGCTGCCCACTCTATGCCTTTCCCCCCGTCTCGCTCCTACTTAATGGGAATGATGCTTCTAGCCTCTCTTCTCAGAATCAGGGGATGTGAGTCCCTGGTGTTTATGCACTGTATGAGCCACGGGCACCTGCCCTTGGGACTTTGGTGATGGATTCCAGCACACACGGCATTTTACACTGTGTTCCCCTAGCGTAAGATATTATGCAGTAGGAGAGAACCTCTCATAAGAGAACGTACTCGGTTACTAACATAACCTCAGTTTTCTCTAGAAGAGGGAACGAGTACTGCATATCTTTACCATGACTACAACACGCTCCGGTTCGCTTTGGCGATGAAAAATCAGATCATATCAGCCCATTGAGCTGTATTTATAAGCCCAGGCCATGACAGTCTCGGCGGGACGTGACGTGGTGGGCACGAAGCGCCCCCATTGGTTCTGACGTCACCAAGGGCCTCTCCTGCCACAGGACAGCCAATAGGCACGCCAAGACACCTTGCCTACACTCTTAGAAGAAATGGTTCTATTTAGAACCAGAAATGGTTCCATCCCCCGCTTCATATATGGAACTCCAAAATGGTTCTATATAGAACCATTTTTTTTGGTAAAAGGTTCTATTGGCCAAGTATGGAACCCCAGGGTTCTATATAGAACCCAGATGAACCCTTTTTTTAAGAGTGTATAGAACCTTTTAGGGGTTCCAAATACGTAGAACTGATAGAACCTTTTAAGGTTCTATATAGAACCTTTTCTGCTAAGAGTGTATGGTTGCATGCTGCCACAACACTTTTCACATTAATTCAAAATTAAGGATAATTTTTGGCTTCAATATCTCGTGGAAAAGAGTGTAAGATATCACGCAGTACTCGTTCCCTCTTCTAGCGAGAACCGAGGTGACGTTAGTAACTGAGTACGTTTCTGGAAATAAGTATTTTAGTAAACAAGCTAGCACAAGCTAAAACACAACAAAATCAAAGATTTAGCACAGGAAAATGCTAAATCATTGTATGTGGAATGGGCCATGGTAACAATTAAATACATTCTTCTAAACTGTTCTGTCACATATGTTGCATTCGAAAGCGATTTATAGCTTATTATTAAGTTAGCGGGTTTAGCTGTGGTTCATGACTGTTTTATATACTGAAAATTATAGTTTGTTTTGTTTGGAGAGCAAAAAAAGTTTGTTTGTATAGTTTGTTTCTGTACGTAGAGCAAAAAAAGGTGCAGGTTGAAAGTTTATCACATTACGTGTTTGAGCAGATCCTCGAAAAGAACAATTGGGAGCTTTCCACGCGCACACACAATTGTTACCATCAAAGGAACTGTCGATCACTGGAGACTTCTTAATAGATTCACAGTTGTTGCAGTCTTTGGGAAGCTCTTGGTTTTGAGAGGACTTTTTTTATTGTAGCTTGATGCATGGCATTCTCCAATAAGAAGAGACACCTGATGGGTGGCTGTGAGTATCCTGAGAGAAATTCAAACCAGGCCCCTGAAGACACCAAGTCCGAGTCTGATGTCATCGATGAGTGTTTCCCCAGTATATCGTCGGGCATGCTTTGGAGGATTATTCAGTCGGTTTTCAAGACAGTTCATGTGAGATACTCTGTGGGATTCTCACTGTATATTTGTGTTGCTGTAATCTTTTGATGTGCAGATCAAAGCGAGCAGGCTCTTTCCTGGTTTTAGCCTGTTCTAATTGGTTCTTATTGCATTTGATTATACAGGAGACAGTCTTCACTGTGCTTCAGTTCTGACAAGAACAAGAAAGGAAATGTTTTTATCGCATACAGTCACTCAGGGATTATTATCATTAGATTTTGTACCTCTTTTACAGTCTACAGCCCAGGCATTTAATCGATGTGTTAATTTGTTGTGCATCTGTATAGATTTTTTGCACGACCACTAAACATCGGACAATTAAAAGTCGTCTCAGCGGCTGGACAGTAATGACTATCGATGCACAGTCTGATGGAAATGCAGACATGGCGGTTTTGATTCCAGGAACATACAATGTTGCATAGGAAATTTTTGCAGGGGGCTTCCGGTTAAATTTCGGAAGATTACCAATCGGGGATTTTTTTTTTTTAATATTTGTTTTTAAACCAGGGGATTACCTCAGAATTGTTTTTTTTTTTAAAGGCAGAAGGGTTGAAAATCATGCACAAAAAGTGTTAAGTATTAATTTTTAGGATTATTAGTTTTCTTTTTTGTTTGCTTGTTTTTGGTTTGTTTAGGTGAGATGCAACATATAAAATTAAAAGGAAATTATAATAAAAAATATTCAAGCAAGAGCCTATGAAGGGTTATTTACAATTATATGTATCTGGAATGACGGGAGACAGGTCACATCAAGCAAAAACGACAAAACACATCCAGCAAAAAACGAGCAAGAAAAAAATCTCCACTCTCAAAAATGGACAAGAAATTTAAGAAAAACAAAGAAGAAAAAACTGGAGGGTTCCTTGTCATGCATATCAGTTTGGCATCAAAAAAATACCTTCATCCTCAGCACCGTCATTATCAGCTAAATCATCATTCTGTTTCTTTGAAAGAGGACCTAGGATCAAGAATGGAAAAGATGGAGCAGAGAGAAAATACAAGAGCAAACAAGCCTTCAAAAAGTGCTTCAAAGACACAAAGAACTCGCATTGAAATCCTCGCTTTTAAAAACGACACCGTATTTAACCAAAAATTTCTGAAGGGAAGATATAAACTAAAACTGAAATGAAATAAACATTTGTAGAACTACAAAGGTGCAAGATAGAAAAGAAGTTCTGGGCCTTACATAACTCAAAACAAGATATTTATTTTAAGTTAAAAATATGTCTTGCCTACTCATCAAGGGGAAAGAGTTGTTTTAACAGGGTTAACAACTCAATGCTGCTTTTTGACTATGAAAAATATGTTTAAACATATTTCCCTAGTTTTTGCATGGAAATAATACACAGAATTTTCCAAACACATTCAACAGCCTATGCACTGCGTTGTTATTTTACACCAGAAGCCATCTGAGGGTCATTATACAGACCATAACTTAGTATTTTACAAATTAATTAATTCTTAAAGGAAATATCCAATTGTGAAATTACTGCACCATGTTTGCAAGTACCAAAATTAATAATTAATACATTAAAGAGCATCATAACCATGAAGGGGTTAGATATCTACATGCTCACTGTTGCTTTTTTTATCAGCAAAATGACACAAAGAAGCACAGCAGAAATAAACAACTCAAAAATAACAACGCAAGTCAGAGGCCGGTGAAGATAAATACTGTTTTCTGGCTTATTATTTTCAGTAATATTTTTTCAGACAATGCAGGAAACACTCACACGCACACACGTACAACAAACACGGATGAACTTGTGCATGCAGGAAGCGCATTTAAAATAAGCCAGCACTGAGCCAAAGGTTTCAGTGCTCATGCAGTGGTGTGTGTATGGTGTGTGTGTGTGTGTGAGAGAGAGAGAGGCAGGAGGATTGGGGTATGAAGCAGCTCTCTCAGCCAAAAGTCAATCTGTCCATTTAATCAGACAGCTGGGGCCAAAACTCATGACCCACACATTCTAATGGACCACACAGGGGAAGGGAGAGGGCCGTGCGCTGCATTGCGTCCATTTTATTTTGGTGAATCACTGTTTTCTGGTCTGGGCTACGACCTTTGAAACTCCAGATATTGGTTGGAAAAGACAGCTGCTGTTTTGAATAAAAAGCTGTGTTATTATTTGGGACACTACCACTCAGATGGTCTCTGGAAAAAAATAAACACTGTGAATTTGCATACAAAAACTGTAGCTAAACACAAGAGGTAAAGGTTCAGTTCAACAAATCGGGTCATTTGATGTCCTGTGTTACATGAAAAATAAAAAAATAAAAATAAAAATGGAGAAGGTGAGACAAGGTGACACATTTGATTAAAAGTACATTTGATACCATTATGAGTGATTAATGGATTTTTCGCATTCAAAATCAAAATCATTGCGGCAAACTCAGTGAAAATCAAAGATAAATATCAGGTTGGGGCAAGTTATCACATGTTTTAAATATTTAATATTTTTTTCTAAAAATGATTGGAATATTTGTTGGACAAAACAAAAACGTGTTCACTAACTTGTTAAAATGGACATTAAATGGTAGATTCCAATACCCCAATGTGTCCATATATGTTACAATATGCAATAACTGTAACCTTCACAAGCAGATTCAATAATAACAACAAAAACAATTAAATTAAGGTTAAATGTTATGCATATTGTATTATTATTCCTTTCACTGAAGTTTACCCAGAGGCATAAATTTCTTAAAATTAAATATAAAAATACACTTTAAAAGTTAGGAAAAGCATCATTGGTGTCTATGAATTCATGTTGTTAAGTGATTTTATCACCATAAGAAGCCCTGCAAAGAAAAAAGAAAATAGACTAAATCCTTGTCCGACAACACAACTAGCCCAAATAAGCTCACACAATAATACCAACTATAATGAAAATGACCTCAATATCCCTGTCTTGCAGCTTCACAGTTCTACAGCTTATTACAGAGAACGATTTTTATCAGTAGATAATTGCTTTGAGAGTAGTCTTCATTAGATAGGGTGGAGATTTCGAGCGCCGCCCAGACTCTAGCTGACATGAAGACCAGGGGTGAATTGAAGAAGCAGACAGGCAAAGGCAGAGATCAGGCCAGACTGAGGCCTGGCTTAGAGTTAATCTTGCCATCAGTACAAAACATGTTTGCGAAGACTGACTTTCTCGAAATCTCAAACAGACCTACTATGGGAACTTAGTGTTTACATCAGATGGGCAAAAGCTGTCAAAATGAGACTCCACAGAAGAATATCGACAATACAACGCCTTTCATTTACTGGATGTGTGTATCATACACTGACGCTTTTGCTGAAGCTTATACATCCAACGCACATGGCACCCTTTAGCGTCAATATAACACGCACAGAGTATGGGTAGGTTTAGTTCTGGGGTAGGGTTAGGGTTAGACCACTAGGAGGCGCCTTCTGGCCCATATATATCTGTGTCTCATATTGACGTTAAAGGGTGCCATGTGCGTTGGATGTATACGCATTGGCAAAAGCGTCAGTATATGACGCCTTGGAATAAGAACGCTAAAATACTAGTACTCTTAAAGGGATCGCTCAGCCAAAAATGAACATTTTGTCTTCACTTACTCACCCTCAAGTTGTTCTAAACCTGCATGAATTTCTTTCTTCTCTTGAAAACAAAAGATATTTTGAAGAATAAGGGTAGCCAGTAACAGTTGATGGACCCCATTGACTTCTGTTTACTCAAAAAAAAAAAAAATGAACTAGGAAGGTTGTGCACTTTACATAATATATTTATATATGAAGAGTTCAGATGCAAAAGCCTCTAAATGCCATTTGAAATTTTCTTCTAAAATGATCATTTTTATCAAGCTTGTATATTTAAGTTCAGTGATTTCACTTAAATGGCAATGAATATTACCTATTAATTGTCATTTAAGTGAAATTACTGAACTTAAATTTACAAGCTTGATAAAAATGGTAATTTTAGAAGAAAATTTCAAATGGCATTTTGCGAGCCGACTGCCATTTTGCCCGAACTTAATTTGATTGTGTTCAATCTGCTTAAATCTACGAACAACTTAAGTTTACTTAATCCGTTTGTGCTGGATTACATGATTGATTTGTGTTGCCTTAACTGAAACTGGGCAGTGCTTTTAGTTCCCAGCATGCTTTGCATATGGTTGAATTCAGAGAGAATAAATGTTAAAATTAAGTGTTATTTTATGTTGTTGTTTTTTTTTGAGAAATTTAAAAAAGGGGAAGACTTGATAGTGTGTAATAGTGTTTAATGTTATATTACATTGGAATTATTAAACCATTTAAACTACAGTGGGTTACCATTGTGGAGAAGAGTGGAGCATTTTGTTTGACTGTCGACTGATTTCATTATTTTCTATTTGGATTAAGGAGCATGTAAATCTTAGCATTCAAGATGCTAATATGTGCAACTGCTAACAAATAGCTAGCTAAAGATGAGTTTAATTAAATGTCACTGAATCAAATGAAATATAAATAGCTGAATGAATATAATAAAATGCCTTTGAATCATGTCAGGAAGCCTTTAAAAATTCACGTTGAGACTACTAATTGGGTAATTTGAAATTACTTAATTCCATTATGTTGAAGTTACATGAAAAAAAAATATGTTTGTTTAACATAATCCAGTTATGTGGAACCTGTTGACAAATTAAAATTAATTAAAGCCAACATACTGTATATTTTATATTGGCTTTAATTAAGATATATCTTCTTTAGTTTTCAGTAGAACAAAGAAACTCATGCAGGTTTGGAAAAAACTTGAGGGTGAGTAAGTGATGACAGAATTTTCATTTGTGGGTGAACGATTCCAAATACGAACAAACAAAACAAAAATGGAGCAAAAACAGTTGTAAGCAAAGGTTTAGGATTTTGGTTATTCATAAAGTGGAATCTGTACTCTGTATTTGGGTCAAATTCATTTTAAGGGAAAGAGAGGGCAGTGCCCTCACTATAGCTGTGTCTGAAATCGCTCCCTATCCACTATATAGTGCACTATATCGGGTGTCGGCCATTTTGTAGTGGTGTCCGAATTCTGAGTGAACGACATCATTCCCTACATTCATTCACTACTTTTACCCACAATCCTCTCTGAATTCGAGTGTACATTCGATGTACACTTGCTGAAGCCCTATTTCCCACAATCCAATGCGGAGAGAACTGAGCGCGCATGAAAGTGCGGCACAAGTTTAAACCAGAGATTACATTACATCCAGTGGAGGATTTGAAAAATATCCGTTAATCGTCGTTTTGAACATAATAATAACTGTCGCCGGAGGGCGCTCGACGACACGTCATCTGTGAACGTGAGAGTTAATGTACAATTTCAGTCGATGAAACTACAAAGCTGGCACGGAGGTATAATTACAAAATAAAGTCATTATGATTGTAATTGTTGTTAATATTATTTTATAAAGTAGGTAATGTAAGATAAAAGGAGTTTTATCAGTACGCGTGACGAAGCCTTTTCTGCGACAGCTCCAACTCTCCGACGCACAGTGTAAACGTCAGCGTCCGAATTCACTCACTTCATCTCGTTCACTCCTTGCAGATATAGTGCACTCAAATGCCATACACTATATAGGGATTAGTGAATGAGTGAACGAGTGAGC
Organism: Pimephales promelas; assembly: GCF_988280905.1. NCBI lineage: Eukaryota > Metazoa > Chordata > Actinopteri > Cypriniformes > Leuciscidae > Pimephales > Pimephales promelas. The sequence continues at coordinate 13,657,141 of NC_142789.1, read as the reverse complement.
GGTTTCAGACACAGCTTATGTTTTCTGGTCTGGGTTGTGACCTTTGTGACGTTGAAAATGACAGCTTTTGTTTTGAATAAAAAGCATTATTAATATTTTGGGCTCTCTCCATTCTTTGGGGGGACAAAATGTATTTGCATACAAAAACAGCGGCTAAACACATAAATATCTATACCGATGAATCAGGTCATTCAACCTCGGTGTTACACTAAAACAAAAAGCTAATTAGTGAACCTAGTGTTTCCATCAGACAGTGAAATACTGTCAAAATAAGACTGTCAGAATCAACTCGCCATGTAAAAGCCCTTCTCATTCTGTAATGACAGGATGTCTGTATTTATATCTCATCAAATCGATCCGGATCCATTATGAGACAAAGCTTTTATTTAAACCGCATCGTGTCTCGGTTCTCTTGAAGCTTGGAAACGTCGCGAGGATTTATTCCATTCACTAGCTTGTCACTTCATCCCTGAGAGGGGTTACGGCCCCGGCTGGACCCCTCGGTGCGACCTCTACAGCTGTGTTCACCTCAGTCTCTTTCTTTCTCTTTCCACCAGGTTCCAGTCTGTTGATCAAAGGCATCAGGGTTCGCTGCAAATCCACTGCGTGACCACAGCTACTGCGAACCGACCGTGTGTCCAGTAGGAAGCGAAACGCACACAAACAGACTCCACAATCATGCGCTCTTTCCCAGTCATAACAGATTGATTTATCATCGTTCAACTGGCACTGACTCGCAAGCTCTGCCTACAAAAGCATTTCCATATCCGTCCTTACGCCCGCATCGATTGCTATTCACCTCTGACTGATAAACTGCTACTTCATGCCCGGCCACTCTTTAATGCAGTGCTCCGGTAGGATACACCCGACCGCCGGGACTCCGGGATGCTGACTGAGTAATCGATGCTCGGAGGTGGACTGAGTTGAGATTGAGCCCATTGACACTTGCGTGCATTTGGAGCCACATGGAGTCACTTGTATCTGACGAGACCGCCTCGATGTCGATTGCAGTGTAAATGCTACTGAAGAGGATGGCTTAAAGTGTATTAGTATCATGAGCCTTGGCTGTGCCCTGCATGGCAGAACGCAATAAGCACTGATGAGTCTAATCACACACTCAGTTGAGATCTTAGTATGATGTATGTATGCTTTGCTGGGAACACATTTAACTCGGCGCGCCCGGGTAGTTTACTCACTGAAAGGCCTGGGAAAGACAAGGGTAGTAGTAAATCTCACAAAAACGTCACTTATAAAAAGGGAAAAAAAGAAGGCTGTTTGGATTTTTAAATAAACTAAAGCCTGATTTTAGGACGTTTATGACTATTAACACATTTCAGAACTGTATTTTCTGTATAAATGGTGATTTTGATTAGATTCTCGATTATTTAAATCAGCTTAAAATGAATACTAACATAATGAATAAATATATACAGTGTATATATATATATATATATATATATATATATATATATATATATAATTCATTAATTTAATATATTACATATATTTTACATTGTTACATTACAATATTTTTCAATTACATTATTTAAAGGTGCATTGCGCAAGTCTCTGAGTTTTTGCAGAACTATGCCCCCTCTGGCGACAAGCGAAACTGCAACCAGAGGTGTGTGTGCTCATGGATCACACGCACGCTTGCACGAGCTGCTCATAACCAAAGGAGCATCAGTCGCACAAATCTTTTGTTACAGTCATAATGTCTTCAGAGGTAATCAAGTTATAAATCTGCAAGTTTTTTAAAAAAAATATATATATATATGAAAGGAAAGGCATTTGAGTAAATTACACTTATGTGTGAGGGGAAAACGGGGGTAGTAGAAAACTTCAGTTTTTGTTTCCAACTTTCTCCATGTTGAACTGTTTTATGTGTTTACTGTATGACTGTATCATTATGGAAACATGTTCAGGAACAATTTAAGTTATTACTTTGTATAGGATCCCGTTTGAGCCCTAGAGCAGAACGGAGATCTCTCCATTTTTTGAAAGCCTTCCCGATGTTGACTCTTGTCTTTTTCCAATGCCTGACTGACTCCAATTTGGCCCTTTTGGTGGCACTTGACAAAAGTTTTATTTTCTTTGTCTTACATTGAGTTTGCGTTAGGGTTTGGAATGAACTACAAGCCGGTCTCTTTGAATCCATCTTCTACTTTTGTTGAAAGTTGACTAAAGTTTTGTCACTCGAGTTGAGTTCACTGATACGGAGAATGGCGGCGAATACACAAACCTGCAAGACATAGCCAGGTAAGCGTGAACGCGCATGACGCTCAAATTCGAGCCCGAATCCCATATTTATTTTACTGTACAGTATTATAGAGGCAATCACAGTTATCAGAGAAATGAAATGTTGCGCAATGCACCTTTAAGGATTATATTTTATTTACATTAATGAAAATTGGGAAATATGATTGTCATACAAAATATCAGGCTTAATTTTCTTCAAAGAGCCTAAATCGACTACTTAAAGCATGTTGAATGTTTTTGTAAATGATTAATGAATGCATGATATTTTAAAGAAAAAAAAATAACGGTTTGACAAATACTTTTGTGAGATTCACTCAGGACTGTGTGAAATGAAAATCTCTCCAATGAAACTGTCCACAGGAAGAAAAAAAAAAGTAAAGCTAGAGTAAACAAACATATGCATGCTACACAAGCTGCCCTGTTTTGCCGTTCTACCATGAGTTGTTCTTTTAATCTTTTTTGATGTTATGAAACACGAGCTTGGATCTAGATTCTCTTTGTTTCTCATCTGTTTTCCAACAGCAAAGACAGAAGAGCAGGCTGAGGACTCTCTCAAAGGAAAACATCCTCTAGCCACACTTGGGGATGTATACCGGGGCACAAAGTGATACGAGTGCTTTCCCCCGATCCCTGCCTAGTACAAGGATTCTCACAAATCCTGGCAAAACAAGCCCCAGGCTTGAAAACATGCATCATGTAGCTAAAAGCTTTAGCAGCCGCTCCCATATACTAGAGAGAGAGGAAGAGAGAGAGAGAGGGGGAGAGAGAGAAATCAGTTGGTCAGGTGTTACACTTTCCATGATTAAGGAATTTGTGGTTTAGTACACGATAGAGCACTTGCCTCGAGTACCTTATTGCTTTTATAAAACGGTTCCCACACTATAAAAATAATAAAATATTAAAGTAAAAAAGAAAAAATTGAAAATGAAAAACTTTCTTGACGTAAAATCACTAAAAGCCTTCCTTCCGCTAGAAATAAATAGTCCCTGACCGTGGACAGCAACAATGTTTCAATGCGTAATATGCATGATCAATAATAAAAAAAAAATGATCAAATAAAAACAACATGGGAACTGCAGTGTTGCGCAGTGATAAATATGCTGTTGGGTGAAGCGGTCATAGCAGTGTTTTATCATGAATAAAGCAGAGCTATTGTCCAATCAAATTCAAGGATTGGAACTAACCGTTTTATAAATATGATTTGGTCATTTGTATTAGTATTTGTTTTGTATGTTTTTTTTTGTTTTGTTTTTTTTGTTTATAGTTTTTGAATGTAATTATTTTATTGTTATTTTAGAACATGGTTCCTCAAATTCGGCCCTGTCCTGGAGAGTTTAGACCCTGAACAAAGTCATCTATCTCCAATTTTTCTAGCAACAATGAAGACTTTGCTCAGCTTGAGGTGTGTTCTCTGGTCCTATAGGACCGGATTTAAGGAACCGTACTGTTTATTAACTTAAACTAAAATTTAGTGTGGTAGAACTCGAGACCGGTCTCGAGATCTCTCTCTTTTTTTTTTTTTTTTTTTTGATGGTCTTGGTCTCGCATTTGTACTCGGCCTTGTCATAGTCTCTGAATTTTGTCGACCGGTCAAGACCACAATAGTGGGGACATTACTAAATTGCCAGTCCAATGTCTGATTTATTTGTTAACATCATTCATGCGATTGGATGTAAATCTGCTTTAAATGCAATCAATAACATTATTTTATATTTTAATTATATATATATATATATATATATTTTTTTTTTTTTATTATTATTATTATTATTTTTTTTTTACGGTTGTGTCGGGTTAAAAATATATGGGGGATTTTCAAAAATGTCACCAAAACTAATAAAAAATGAATTATATATACAATATATATATATATATATATATATATATATATATATATATATATATATATATATATTAAAAACTTATCGATTTTATACAAACTCGATTTTCGATTTTCTTCAATCCAAAGGCGAGTTTTGTTTTTATTTGATTGGTAACTTGGTAACTCTTTTTAGTGTATTATTCCTATTTTTTTTTTTTTTTTTTTATTATTTAAATAAAAGACATTTCTCAGGCAGCGATTGTGGATATTTTCATATTTTAGATGAATTAGAGGAGTGCTGGCCTGGTCTTGTTCTTGCCTTGGTCTCACACACTGGCCTTGTGTTGAGCCCTATTTCTGATTTATAATATGTATGAATTTACTTTCATGCATATATATATATATATATATATATATATATATATATATATAAAATTTGCTTTGTTTGTTCTTTGTATGCCTGCATGTAAATGTATACATAGCATATTATAAATCAGCAATTAAAAAAAAAATGAATAATTCAATTTTAATTTCAAAATCTGTTAATGTATAATGACAGAAACAAACAAAGAAAAAACAAACAAACATGCAAATCAGAATTTTACTGGCCCAAATTATAGTAACAAGGTTGCTCCTTGTTGATCTCATACAAAACAAACAAAATCATGTAATAATTAGTTTGACTTCCTGAGGTGGACAATAATTGCCTTCTGACATTAAAGCACTTCACGTCACTACTGAATTTTGTTGAAAAAAAAAAAAAAGAATTAGATCTAAAAAAGTTTCAAATCTTAGTCTCTTCGTGGCAAGTACTAATAAAAACAAAAGTGAAGAAACACAGCGAACCTGATAAATGCAAAGATGTGTTTCTGCACTTTTCATCCACCTACACTGACGGCTTACATTATTGTGTTAGCAGAAGCGAAGCGAGGGATTGTGTTGTGTTTCTAGCAGGCACTGTCAGGCATGCATGCGTCGACTTCCCATGTGGCGACCGTGTCAAAGGAGCATCCACCCCAGCCGCACAGCGACACTGTTCTACATGACAGCAGCATGTTGACAGTCTTTACACTTCCCCCCCATTTTTCCCTGTTTCTTTCACAACGTTTCCCAATTCAGTCAAAAGACAAGGAAAAGCAGCATCAAAGTTCAATCCGTTGTCAAAATATAATTCCAACCTTCAATAACACCTCATCATGAATGATACCTCCCCCTCCCGAGACAATGAAATACATGGTGGGCGTATGACATTCCTGTACAAGAAGCCCTCGTGAACATTTTGTTCCCTTCGACATGGCTGCCGTTGTGTGAAGAGTTGCCACTTGGTCACAATGAGCTGAAACTACTGACGGAAATTTCAATATCCAGGCCATGAGCGGGGGATGATTTTCTCAGAAAGCCCCCACTGAGAGCAGGGGAAAGAAAAAAAAAACAATCGCAGAGACCAAAATGTCACTGCGGCCTCAGATTGTAAGGTGCTGCTCATTAGAGAGAGAGAGTGACAGGACTTAAACGCAGGTAACATTTGTGAGGGAAGATTTCATTAGGAGCTGTCAAAGTCGTAACAGTCGAGATGACAAAGCTCGTAATGAGCCGGCTACCCGTCAGGGAGTAAAAAGGAGTCCACAGGACAGAACTTACATGCAACTTCCCTTCGAAGAAATGGAATGCATGCTTGGCTTTAGCTAGATTAGATGAGTGTTGTTTCTGTTAAATATACTAATCATAACCCCCTTATATCTGCAAATATATATATATGACTAATTTAATCCTATGCCAATAAAGCCTGCTTGGATGCAGGCAAACCTATTGCCAAAAGGGATGATGTATGTTTGTAGGCCAAAAACCAAAACCGAATTAACATTTTAGCACTTGCAGTTCCATTGTCCTGAAGCCAATGGGGTTTTAAATATGCTTTTGGTTAAATAGCCTATAAATAAGGACTGTGGTTATACAAGCTCAAGATAGTTTCAAGATCGATTCTATGATATACAGTACACCAGTAATGTGATGACCAGGTAAACAAAATACAGGTAGATATAGGCTACTCATGTTGTCATAACTTATTGATAATATATATATTTTTACACACTGTAAAAAAAATATTGTTAGTTTAACTTAAATAAGTAACCTGGTTGCCTTAAAAATTTAAGTTCATTGAAATGGAAAAATTGAGTTAATACAATGTAGGAGATTAATTTAATCACCAGAAACTCAAAATATTATGTTATCTGAACTACATAAATTATTTAAGTTGATTTGACAAAAGAAAAAAAATGTTGTGACAGAGCAGCATATGTATTTACATTGCTTGAACACATTTTGGATACACTTGGATATTTAAGGCATCAACTTTTTTTTTAATTTTCCACTTTCAAAGCCAAACTTTCAGGTAAAATGTTTTAAACTAAAGTCTGAAAGAGCTGTCAGAACCTTAATGGTGGTGCTGTTGATGGTGGTGTTCATTAATAGCCTACGTTTAGTTTTTACTTCTGGTGATTGTTGTGCACATTTGTGAAGATTATGGCTACGTTCACACTGCAGGCTGAAACGACCTAATTCCGATTTTTTTTGCCCCAATGCGACCTGTATCTGATTTTTTCATGACAGTCTGAACGACACAGATCCGATCTTTTCAAATGCGACCCAGGCCTCTTGGGTATGTGGTCCAAATCCGATATGCATCCGATCTTTTGAAATGCGACTTCAATCTGAACGGCCGGGTCACATATATCCGACCCGCACGTCATTGCACGCACCTGTAGCCAGCCAATACACGCTAACTCCAACGCGTTTCCTCACTGTTATGGGCCACTGCAGACGTGTCTCTTCCCCAGTGTTGTGCCTGAATATTTATATATAAAATATATAAAATATTTAAAATATTTTATATTTTCGCGTATCATGTTATTCACGTTCGCCCAAAATAAACATACTGTATTACTGCCTGATGAACATTACTGTGAACACGTTCATTCTGGTGTCTGTGAACGTGCGCTCTCTGTCAGTATAACTTTGTACAGTAGGGTGCCAGATATAGAGTCTTCCAAGCGAAAACCTGGCTAAAACACATGTAAACATGCCTTAAAATGTAGCGAATAACCACCCAATCTGGCAACACCAGCCACCAGTGTCGCACCGCGGCCGCCGGTGACAAAGCAAGGAGCGCCGCGGACGCGCACTATCAATTAAACGGGTTTTATGACGAGGTCGGTGAGGATCGGAAAAATCGTACATTTATGTGCAAACTGCCCGTCGATAAAATAATTATTGTCTGTTTGCATATGGGCTGTGGCAATAATAATAATAAAACAAAAGCTCGCAACATATGAAAAAAAAAAAAGAACTATTCCGCAAACAACAAGTGACGTCGTTGACCGTTGATTACTCTTCTGCGCATGCGGGTCACTTCTGGGTCATTTCACGTTCACACAGGAGATCACAAAAGGTCGCATTTAATTGGAAATGTGAACGGCCTTGCAAAAAATCGAATTTTTTCAACAAATCGGAATTGAGCATTAAGATCTGCAGTGTGAACGTAGCCTATCATGACGAACAAAATGTGTACACTGTAAAAAAATATTGCTGTTTTAACTTAAAAAAGTAATTATCCTGGTTGCCTTAATATTTTAAGTTGATTGAACTGGAAAAAATGAGTTAATCGTCAAAATAATAAGTTATCTGAACTAAATAAATTATTTGAGTTGATTTGACAAAAGAAAAAAAAATGTTGTGATAACAAATCTTGAAAATATGTTTCTTTCAGTGTAAGAATAATATTTTGTTGGTCACAGATCTTATTTAGTGCAATAATATAAAACCCAATGGAAAAAATCCTATTGGGTTTTTTGTATGTCGAGGAAACTGGGGTGGTCAACATCTGTGATAGCCTACAAAAACGCGTCATCGAGATCCATTAAGGTGGTATATCATGGTGGTTAAAGATAGAGTCTGCTTGGGTGGCAGGTTCAAAACGGTAATTATTGTGCCCTTGATTGTGGCATTTATCCCCAGGTTGTTCCAAAGGGATTGACCCTGTATAACATTACGAGTGCAATTGGTAATGGCAGAGTCATGGTCCATGTGGTGATAAATATTTGCTATGTTTCATAGATGTATTTTCAAGGACAAGGTTGATCCAAACACTAGGCAGCATAATGGAGCCTCATAAGATTTTGTTGCCGAAATTGAAGGCATTTGAATGAAACATTTATTACCAGAGAAATGTCGATTGTAAATATATAGACTACTGAAACAAAGTTTCATCTGATGTGGTTACCATCTAATGACAAATGCACTGCTTTACCCAATTGCACATTTTTTTGTGTTTTGAGCTATTAACTTATTACTATGTAGTCTCTCTCGGGTGTCTCATGTTCTGCTTGTGATTTGCCAATAATAATGTTGCTACCAATGAAGAGAGATCCAAACCAGTCCATTACGAGGTTCCATTTAAGTCATGATGCAGTGGTGGAGGAAGTATTGAATCTCAGTACTTAAGTAAAAGTACAAATAACCAGATAAATATTTACTTCAGTAAAAGTAGAAGTAACACAATGACAACCATACTTAAGTAAAAAGTAAAAAGTACCTGATTTTAAATGTACTTTAAGTATTAAAAGTAAAAGTACTTGCATAATAATTGATTCTCTTAATGACTATTTTCTAATGATTAATAAAACATTTAATTCTAACTCATTGAACCTAATACTCCTATAATGATGTTCAATAATGATGGAAAAAAATTGTTGTCACCATTTCTGAAACAAGCTTGCAATTAGGCAATAAGCCATATCCTTACTATATGTTAATAACTATGTTTGGCCGTAAACGCGATTAATTTATGGTGTAATTCTGAACCTCTTGGCTTGCCATAATCCTAACCAAACGTATATTACACACGGTGCGTTTCCTAAGCATGTAAAAACAAATTTTCGCGTATAAATTGCACGATAAACACACTGCGTGCAAGACGCATTTAGTTGATACATCTATGGCAACCAAACGTCACTGGTGAGACAAACGTGCAACGTTTACGTTTTGGCAGGGAAAAAAACTGATCAGAAAATGTAATGAAAATGTAACAGAAGTTGTAGAAATGTAGTGGAGTAGAAAGTATAATAATTGCTGCAAAATGTAACGAAGTAAAAGTAAAAAGTATGCACTATTTATTCTACTTAAGTAAAGTAAAGATACGTGAAAAATGTACTTAAGTAAAGTAACGAAGTATTTGTACTTCGTTACATTCCACCACTGTCATGATGTCATGAGAAACAGTCAAACAGCTCACTATATGTACTCTATATTATATTCTTTGTTCTTAAGAACTCTAGAGAGGAAGTGAAATGTCAAATTAACAATCACTACATGCTTATTTTACCATATGGAGTTCTGGCTAATTTGAATCACTTGTGACAATTACTGTACATGAGGGTCATATTATCGTTCATCTATTGTGATTAAAATAGAGCCGGGATTTTAACGCATTAATTAAGATTAGTTAATTACAGACTTTAACGCATTAATATATATATATATATATTTTTTTTACACCCAAAAAAAAAATTACGCATTTTAATCGCACTTATTTTTGCACCACGGAACATTTCTCACTGGATTAGTTTCGGCGGACCGATTATACTGGAGCACCAACTAGCGTTCATGACTTTTTTTACAGTCTATGCTTTAGACATCTAAACAACAAACCACACAGTGAACATGAACGAAGAAGCTGACGAGACACCTTTGATTGGGCCCGAGGATGGGAAATTTTGTTATAAAAACGAACGGATGGAAGCGTCATTAAGAGCATGGTGTTCGCATATCACATCGACCCTCATGTTTTACCTCAATGCAAAATATTTACAATTGCACTGGTCTGCCGGACTTGGTTGAACAAAAATAAACAATATTTTGTTGCTTAAGCGTATTCAGTCATTATTCAATGGTATACTAAAAATCAATGTGAAAAAAAAAATCTTCTCACTGTTCTCAGTTCAAATATTTATGCAATTAAAATGCGATTAATTAATTACAAAGCCTCTAATTAATTAGATTTTTTTTTAATCGAGTCCCGGCCCTAGATTAAAAATCATGTATTGTGTTGCAGGTCTCAATAAATGCTAATTAAAAAAAAAAAAAAAATCTTCATGGCAAAGCCAATTTTAGTTGCATTTGGCTCTTGCACATTCTTCATTTTGGACCCTTTTTGGTTTGTTACAGACCCCTCATGCCCATGATTTTGAATCAATAATGGGCAACTATAGCAAACTGTGGGGTTTATATTTATATTTTTAATAACTGTTGATCACAATACCACATACATACATTACCATGTCATGTAAGGAATGAGTTTCACAAGCTCTAAACACCTTTAGCGTAAAGGTGAATCATATCACTTTTCACTTTGCCCTGGACACATTTAATTATGTGCTTAATATTCTTAATTTTACAATTTCGATACACTGCCCTGTGAGTTGTGGTGGCCACTAAGGCTATATGCAGAAATGATTGTCCATAGAGTCTATTGAAAGTCAAAAGTTTCAAACATTGTACGATGTCTTTCAGACAAGAGAGGTGACTTCATGAGAACTAGCCCCTAGGTGACTGATGGATAGAAATTTTGAGAAAAAAAGGGGATAAAGTAATAAAATATAATCATACAGAATTAATTCATATCATCACAGAGGTCCAGCGAGTCAGAAAAAAAAAGTGACCTAGAGTCAACAGGGAGAGAGGAGAGGGGGGAAAGGTGGCACAATTTGATTAAGGGTATTGTGGGAGAATAAAGAAAGCTTGAATGCCTCTACCGAAGAGCTGAACGTCACTGAAGCTATTATTCATTCTAGAAGCGCACAGAGAGCACACTAACACTGTCATATTCAAATTTTATATGAAGCTCCTGTCACTGAGACGGTTTGAAGCAAGTTTTCCACTGAAAAACAAATAATCTGTTGCCAACAGTAAAATATCAGTGTAACCAAACCACTCTTACGCCAATAAATATTACAGAATCATTTATGACTGCGTGGTCAAAGATCTCATCAGTGCTATATTACTGAATCAGATTTCAATTGTCCTACTTCACCTGTTAATGGAAGATACTGCACAGTATGCAGACTTTTTATCTTACAAATGGCTTAGAACTCTCAGGCAGTTATCCGATATAGCGGAATTAATTGCGTTCTTTTGCTGTCTGGATGTTAACAGCGGGATTCCTCCGGTGCATCATAGATGGTCATCTTCAGGTTTCACTTTCTTGCTTGCTTTCTTCGTCTCACACCTCATCAAGTCTCCTACTTTAGCTATCTTGCACTTTCTGTCTGGTAGGGGGGCAAATGATTGCTGATTCGAAATAGTCTATGCTGCATTTCAGCCAGTACAGATTTCCATGTTCTGAGAGAGAGAGAGAATGAGTAGGAGGGGGAAAAAAGGAAGCAGAAGGAATGGGGGAAATAAACAGTTTGTTTGGTCATTAGGTACCACCTTTAAAGGGTTAGTTCACCCAAAAATGAAAATTCTGTCAGTATTTACTCACCCTCATGTTGTTCCAACCCCGTAAGACCTTTGTTCATCTTCGGAACACAAATTAAGATATTTAAGATATTAAGATCGCTCCTGCATACTAGTCCATAGGCTTTTTGAGGGACTGGCTCTTGCTGTCCCCGAAAAGTCATTAAAGACATCGTTAAAATAGTCCAAGTGACTACAGGGGCTCAAACGTAAAGTTTATCAAACGACGAGAACACTTTTGTGCGCAAAAAAACAACAAAAATAACGACTTTATTTCAACTATTCACTTCCTTCTCCATGAGCCTGTAAGTCAGTTAACGTAGTGTGATTGCGTAGAGCTACATCACACGTAGGCTCACTATTGGCCGACGCTGGTCATGTGCGTGTGATGCGTGTGACGTAAAATAACAAAAGCTTACGCTATTAAACTAGTAACCTGACTCGCGCAGAGGGAGAAATAAACTAATAGTTGAAATAAAGTCGTTATTTTTGTTTGTTTTTTTTGCGCACAAAAGTGTTCTCGTCGTTTGATAAACTTAAGATTGAGCCCCTGTAGTCACTTGGACTATTTTAACGATGTCTTTAATGACTTTTCGAGGACAGCAAGAGCCAGTCCCTCAAGAAGCCTATGGACTGTATGCAGGAGCGATCTTAATATCTTAAATATCTTAATTTGTGTTCCGAAGATGAACGAAGGTCTTACGGGGTTGGAACAACATGAGGGTGAGTAAATACTGACAGAATTTTCATTTTTGGGTGAACTAACCCTTTAAAGGGATAGTTCCCCCCAAAAAATGAAAATGCTGTCATTAATTAATCACCCTCATGTAGTTCCAAACTTTAGTTCATCTTTGGAACACAAAAGAAGGTATTTTTGATGAAATATGAGAGATTTCTGTTCCTCCATTTAAAGCTCCACAACTATGTGGTTTAGTCCAATTTTTTTCTGAAGAGACTAGATTGCTATATATCATGAACATATTGAATTGCCTTTTTCCCCACATATAAACATTCATCAACTCACACATGAGGCCAAGCATGTAGTCTTGACGTGCAAGAACGCAGCAAGTTTGAGCTTCTGCAAGAACCAATGAGATTCAATCTCACGTGTTACACAGGATTATTAAAAATCAAAATGGCGGGTGGCCGATCGGGTGTGGTCGCTGCTCTGTTACTCTACACGCTAATTTTAAAGTTGGTCCATCCAGCAAACGTCTCATTTAAACAGTCTTATAATTGCTTTGATTTTATAAAATACAACCACAATTATGAACATGGGATCTTTTATAAACAGACAAACATGATAAATTGCTTCTCTGGATATGGAGAGTATGCGTTCACTATCACCTTCTTAACTACACATCGATTTTACCGAAGAAAGTTGGAAGGACCAAACAACAAACAACAACACAATAATGCTGTGATAATAGCCATCTGTTTACTCTTGTCCGGGGACATTCACCAGTGCCCTGGTCCAACCATTGCAACAGATGAGGGAAGCATTGTTGACAATTTCATCAGCAACTCTACCACTACTCAGTTAAGAGCCTAATAACATCTGGCAAAGGGACTACCAATGAAAACTAGCCTTTGGGCTAATTTGGGTACATTTACATTTAAGAATGTTTATTAATGTACACTGTCCCTTTTCTAAATAAATAAATAAATAAATAAACACAGCACATTTCAACTTCGCAAGAACCATTTAGGTTTGTTCTCAGGTCAAGCAGTTTCGGTTAAGCTTCTATTTATGTCCTCTGATCAATGTCTACATGTGAATGAGTAGTCTGAAAGATCTGAGTTAAGTACCATAAATGGAACCTACCTAATGCAAAATTGTGACTAATCATATAAAGCAGCTAATTTTGGTGGAAAACTCTAAATATAGGCTAGCTTTCTGCATATAAACATGTTGAAGCTGAACATGCTGAAAAATAGCAACGAGACAGTCAACTTAATAAGTGAAGTGTTATTTCCACACAAAAATATCCATTCAAAACAACACTCTGCTCTTTCTTTTTTGGTGAAGTAATCCAATTCATACACCCACATGAAATCTGCATCCGATTATTCCTTAATATTCCTTAAGCCATATTGTATCCATGTAAATCCCTCTTGTTTATATACATTTAAAACACATAACTGCATTTCCATGAATGCATAGAGAGTGAAAGAATGCTATCATTGTAATAATATCAGAAAAAAAAATAATTTAAGAAATCCTTATTTTTAAGATTAGTCCATTTTTTCAACGTTTCTATCTCTGTCGAATTTCAGTCATTCCCCACCATTGAGGACATACTGTAGTCTTCCATGTTTTCACTGTTATACGGTAGAGGCGCTATTACGCATCTTCTGAAAAAAAAAAAGTATTGAATCTCCCGATCAAAACAGGTGTGAGGAAACAAGAAACAAGTGATGTAATCATATGCAAACGTATCACCAACATTAAAGTAGCATATAAATAAAAAATGACAAACGTTATAGAGAGCCAGGACGAGCTATTGCTGTGCAAGCATTAGGAGTGTTGATGGACTCAATCTACTCCATCTATGTTTTGATCATCGTTCTGAATCCGATGTGGATATATTATAGTCTTTGACCAAAAAAAATAAAAAAAAGCGAGATTTTCCCAATATACCCATGCCTCTTTGAATTTATCGCACATTAATATCTGGTACAGATAACTACAACCGAGAAATGCAAGCGGGCTTCAAACACAGACAAGCAGCAAAGTTTAAACTGTCAGTAGTTTGAGGCAAACTGGCCCCTGATCTCATTACTGCGGTACACATGGCAGTTGACATCTGCTTAGTGAACAGTGATTTGGTCTATGTGTTAATAGGTTTAGAGAGCAGACAGAACATGAGCGAGACGGACAGTACGGCTAAAAGAGCCTGGCACTGATGACTAATGCTAAGCTGGCACTATGGTGGGCCCTGCCTGTACCAACAACAACAACAAAAAAAGAAGAAGATGAAAACACAGGCCTTTAGAAAATGCTGGCGGTAAGTTTTGATGCCTGAGGGATGTGGTTTTAGAGCGTGTTGAATGTGTGTGTATTTGTGAGGCTTGTTCAAAGAGGTTGCAGTGTGAGCAGGACAGCAAACGGGCTAATTTGCCACTGTATTATATTTCCCCATCATTTCAATTTCAAAGTGCTGCATTAGCGAGAAGCAGGGATGAAAGGAGTGAAGAGCATTCTTCGCGCCGAGGACGCCATCAACATCCTTTAAGCCCGGCCCCTCATCAACCGCAGCGTGTCAGCAGAATTATAGAGCGTCTCTCCGCACAAATGAACTCAAACGCCGCCGCTACCATCCGCGTGCGCCCAGGGACGCCTTTGATACCAACCAGCAAATTACAAATTTTGTTTTTAATCAATAATTCATTTTCCAGCTCTTTTTATGTGCATGGCTAACTCACGAAGGGCCAGCGGATAAACTCGCCAGGAAAACACGTTATGTATTCAAATCCTTTCAAATGAAGTTTTCACCAATATGAAGCGGTGAAAACTGTAGGACTTGTTTGTCATTTGTTATTTGCGATGTTAAGATATCTCTTTTTGCACATATACACACACACACACACACGTCAAAATGTTAGAGGAAAGTTTGCTACTAATTTAAAATTTGCTTTATGAATGTTTTGGCAAAATGAGGCACTTTGCATTGGCTGAATGAATAAATTCAAACTGGCAAACCAAAGTAGTCTAAATTACTAGATAATTATTTTAAGGGGTGATGAACTGAGAAATCAAATTTTCCTTGAGCTTTTGACATCCAAGAGGTCATCATATTATAAGAATATCCTGTAAGTTTCAGAACTGAAAACGTCCTTGTTAGTCCAATAAAATCTTGTATTGACACCAGCCTCAGCAGCAAATGACTCGTTTTTCAAAGTGGGGAACTATGACGTCAAAGAGGATAAAACACCACCCCCGCTAAAGAAGATCAACGCCTACTTCAACACGGCCGGTTTAGCCCCGCCCACCGATTCGTACATTACATGCATAGCTAGCTATATAGCATAGGCCTACCTCATGATGACAAACAGCTTCCTCTGAATTCCAATGGTTAAACTTTATTTTTAATGACGTTCCAGCTGATGAGGTAAAACATTGTCCGTCTGTTCGCTAAATTTCACTGAGGGATTGTTTTGTAAACAAGACTGGATTTGCAGACCGATTAAGAGTAAAGAACAGTGCTGTGCCGTCTATATCGGATCTGACAGGAATTGTGCAACACACGGACTGGTGAATCATTCTGGCTGCCATTTTACAACATTGGACATTTTCAAAACAATTTCCCCCAAGTCCATCGACGGGTGAGTCGAAACTCATTATAATATGCAAAACTGTTATCCACTCACAGCAGTGGGCGTTTACTTCCAAGTCTTCAGTGCGAGACGCCCATAAAAACCAATCGTTTTTCAGCTAGGCTCTGGGTAGAAAATAGCCTATTACTTATTCATTTTGATGTTTTTGAATGCAAAAACCAATCGAATGTCATAAGTTGACCTTTAGACAATAATAGAGTGCCGAAGTTACGACGTCACTCTGTAGGCCAAAACGTGGAAGTGAGTTAGCATTTTAGCATTACGGTTCCCTCGCTCTAAAGCCTATGGGATTTTTGAATGGGTTTTTGCTAAATTGCCTGAAATAAGGTATGTGGTAACAAAGCCTCTAAATATTTTCATGTTTTGATCTAGGACACAGAACACACAGTTATAACCTGCTTGCGTTTTTTTTTTTAAACTTTATTGTGTCGGTGTTTTTTAAAATCTTTATATAGGCTTCAAAATGTATAAATTTTGGATTAACTTGTAAAGATTATCTTGCTAGACAAAACGTTAAAGGGTCACAACCCTTTGTTAAACACAGATCTTATTTTTTGTGATTTTCCAAAACTATATGGGGAAAATGCATTGCTTTATTTCGACCGAGGGAACCCATGCGCCTCTAGCTTCCGGGTTGTCCTACAAAGTGACGTCATCACTTCGGCACTCTATATAATAAAATTTAAAAAGCCAGTTCATGACCCCTTTAAGAAAGTAGTTGAAAGAACCTAAAAATGTGAATGCGCCAGGTTGTGTTGATTTTTTTTTTGTGTATTCCCTTTATTCACTGTTTTTTTAGCAGATGTTTTCTTACTAAAGATGAATAATGTAAACCAATCATTCTATAAAAGAAAAGAAAAAGGGACTTTGAGTTTAATGTAAGTCCCTCTGTCTGTGAAGTCACAAATTTTTAACAAAATGACAAAACTGCAACAGCCATATTTCTCCCTGTAGGAGCCGAACACTGTAAAAACAAGTCCACGAAAAAGCGAACAAAAATCAAAAGCGAATTGATAGCACCTGTAGTGAAGTTACCATGTGTGCTTTGCAAAGCTCAAGCAGCTCAACAACTGATCAATGAGAACATCTAGAGATTGGTTTCTGTGCTAAAATGGTGCACCGCAGTCTCCCTGAACGATCTTTCTCTGCTTCAGGTCAATGTGAAGCTCTTTTGGTTTATGTAAACCAGACGTTTACCAATTTGCCAACTTCAGAATATCATGAGCTTTCTCTAACCAGGCCTATCTAATCAGCTCTTATACGCATTTAAATGACTTATCAAATAAATTGTTAACATTCTGAAAGTAAGTATAACAATAAAGTGAGCGGTTTTAAAAAAACAAGGTGAAATAATGTATTTCATTGTAGTGTTTATAATTTATTATTTTTTTTTCTATAGTTCTTGTGGAAGAACATTGTTGTGATTCGGCTCTTTGTGACTGGGTGGATGAATATGTTTTATTCATAACATGCTGCATTCACGCCATGTTGTCAACGTAGTCTCTAGATGACAACATGTGATGTCGTATTCGGAGCTGTTTCACGTCCTCGGACTGGGAATTATGTGTGTCTAGGCATCACTGTCAATGTCTAAATGAATCTACAGTGATCAGGTGGTACAGCAGTCACATGGTACATGTAGGAGCTCTCAAACAATTCCCAGCTTAAAAACTGTAATCATGAGCTCTGCAAAGATGTGAATGCTTTTTACAAGTTGAAATCACATATTTGCAGTAATTACAACATGGCGTGAATGCACCTTAAAATAGAGAGAGAGAGAGGGAGAGGGAGAGAGAGAGAGAGATTATCCTACTGCTCATAAAACATACTAGGCTTAAAAGATATTGATGGAAAGGATTTTAAGCTGACTAGCTGAAGACATTACTATAGCTATACCCATTGATAGACAGTACTTCCTTGAAAACAAATTCCAGCACCGCGCTACAACAACCATAATGAAATGACCCTACAAAATAGATAAAGCTTTACAATGAACCCTGTTAGAGATCTACACATGGCAATTTTTTGTTCAATAAAATACTTTACTCGCCCATAACAGTAATACAAAAATTATCTCTGTGTCGCATTTACAACATTTCAGATCCCTCAGTTATCGCCACCTCTCCAAAAAGCTGAGCAAATGTTGATTCTTGTTTTATTACGAGCTATATTATTAGCTACATGTCAACCTTTCTTGCTCGTCGTGACTGACTTATTTGTGACATACACGCGTCAAAGTAGCCGGATCAGCTTTACTCTATTTACGGATATGATGAGTTTCCAGTCTAAAAAAACATATTTTGGAAAAATTATTGATAATGCATTGACTCATTTATTTTTTTTTAATTTAGAACAAAAAAAATATTTACACAGTGTACCTTTAACATTTAATAATGATAATAATAATAATAATAATGTTTAATTATTTCATGTTTTATCAGGAGTAAAATAATTTTCTTTAAACATGCAGGAAGCTTTTTCTAACAAAAGCATGACAAAAAATCCTGCAAAAATACATAGCTTTTGTATGAATTAAGATGTAGTACACCTAAAAAAAGTGGTGTGTGCTTTTAAATAGATAGCAATAAACATTCAGTATAAAATGTAATAGTAAAACCGCAGTTGAAAGATAAAAGCTTTGATGACTAAGTAATGTTGCATTATGGGCCAGGAGCTTCATGCTTTCTAGTCGATCCAGCATTTATTTGGGGATTAAAGCAGCTGACGGAAATGAGTTCTTACTGACACATGTATATAGACTTGTTGCAGAGTGAATCAGACAGATTTAATAGAAAAAGACGTTAAGTCTTGTCCTATCCTCTCCGGGCTCTCGTAAATCTGTCTCACAGTCGCACAAGTAGAAATGATAACACAAGCCCAATTGAGATTCAGAAAACCAGTTGCCGATTATATTGAGACTGTACAAATATATATTACTACAACCTGCATGACTGAATTTCTTCATTGAAATGAAGAATAGAATAGAATAGAATATATATATATATATATATATATATATATATTAGTTTGCTCTAAAACTATGGAACTTCTCTCAAGATTCAAAAGGTTTTTGTTTGCTACATACTGTGCGCAGTGAAATGTTTGTGACGTACTATCCTTCAATTGAAGTAAAAAAAATAAAAAAAATACAATAAAAGTTATAGCAGAATTTATAATTAAGTTACTATTAAGTTATAAATAAACAATGGTTATGGCTATTTTATGTGCATCCGTAATGCAGTCAATGTGCAATTTTACATTTATATCCGTAATGTGTCAATGTGCAATGGTTAGGAATGAATAATATTATTTTATAAGTTAAAACTAGGCAGGCAGATATACAAAAGTTAAAGTTCAGTGGCAGGGTTAAAAATGTTGAAAGTGTATTTGAAGTTAAAAGTGTTAAAAGTACAAAGTTCAAGGCTCTGATTGCCGCAGGAAAAAAAAAAACTGTTCCTCATCCTCTCTGTTCGTGTTTTATGATAGCGCAGGCGTCTGCTTGACCTGAGGGTTACAAACAGTTTATTGCAAGGGTGATGGGGGTCCTTGATAATCCTTCTGGCCCTGTTTGTACAGCGTGTGATGTATAAGTCATGCAGAGGAGGGAGTGTGATGCCCATGGTCCGCTCAAAGGTCCTCGCCACCCTCTGCAGAGCTCACCGGTCCCCACAGGAGCTGTTACCGTACCAGACAGATATGGCTCCAGTCAGTATGCATAGTAGCATTGTAAAAGGAAAGGCGCTGTCTTGCCTTCCTTACCACAGTATCTGTGTGTACACTCCGTGATAAATCCATGGAAATGTGCACTCCAAGGTTTTTAAAACTGCTCACCCACTCCACAGGTGTCCCACGTATCAGGAGAGGGGTGTAGGTCCTGCGACGTTGTGGGCAGAGGTCCACCACCATCTCCTTGGTCTTCTCCACATTAAGCTGTTGTCCCTGCACCACGTTGTCAGGTCTGACACCACAGACCCGATCGGGCCCACCAAAACTGTGTCGTCCGCAAAGTTCACAATGGTGTTGGAGTTGTGCCTGGAGACACAGTCATGGGTATACAGGGAGTACAGAAAAGGACTCAGCACACAGCCCTGAGGGACACCAGTGTTGAGGACGAGGGGGTGTAATGTGTGCCCTCCCGCTCTGACAACCGCCTGGCAGTTAGGAAGTCCAGGATCCAGGCACAAATTGATGGATTCAGACCCAGGTCAAACAGCTTAGTAGCCAGCCTGCTGGGGGCTACAGTATTGAAAGCTGAACAGTAGTCTTAAACAGCAGTCTGACATTGCCCCCTCCTGCGAAGTCAAGGTGGGAGAGGATGGCATGCATGACCTGGCGGATGGCGTCATCTGTGGATCCGTTGTAGTGATAGGCAAACTGCAATGGATCTGTGGTGCTTTGAAGAGAGGAGCAGACGTAATTCTTTACCAACCTCTCAAAGTACTTCATGACCACTGAGGTCAGTGCTACTGGACGGTAGTCGTTCATACCAGCTGGGGAGGCGTTCTTGGGCACATGGATGATGGTGGACATCTTGGAGCATGTGGAGATTGTGCAAGAGATTAAATATGGAAGTGAACCAGCTCAGCGCAGGTCCTTATGACTAGTCCTGAGATCCTATCCGGACCTGCCGCCTTTCTGGTGTTTACCCTTTCCAGCTCCCTTCTTACGTCGTGCTCAGGAAGAACGGGGCCAAGTGCTGCCTCACATGTAGAATTCCATCTATCTGCATTAATCAGGCCCACGTTCACATTGTCAGCGTTAGCATTGCTAGCTTCGAAACATGCGTAAAAGGAGTCCAGTTCCGTCGCCAGCGTCACATCTGCACTCACCATGCAGGGGCGAACCCCTTTATAGTCTGTGATCTCATGTAATCCCTACCATATGCTTTGTGTGTCCTTTTCCTAGAATTTAACTTCCATCTTGTCCCTGTAGCGCCGCTTAGCATCCGCTATGTCCCGCCTCAGTTTGTAACATGCAGCCTTTTATTCTGTCATGTCACCCAACAGTACTCCAGCGCTGTAAGTGATGGTGCGTTATTTCAGTGCAGCTTGGATGGATCTGTTTCCCGGAACATTCTTTGCTTCAGAAAAGACTTTACCATCGCCGTGGGTACAACATTTTCGATCAGGGGTGAGTTTCCCGAAAGCATTGTAAGCCAACTATGGTCGCAAGTTCCGTCGTTACCAATAGAGTTCAATGGAATTTGCGACCAACTTGTGACCATAGTTGGCTAACGATGCTTTCGGGAAATGCAACCCAGTGTGGCCACAAAGCTCGTAACTACATCCATAAACAAACTGACGTCATTGTTTGCACTCTCCCGGAACATTTCCCGGTCCGCATCGAGTAGCATCTGCTCTGATTCATCTGTCCAGCATCTGACCTCTCGCGTCACTACCGACTCTCGCATCATTCTCTGTTTATAATCCAGGATTAAAACAATGGTGTTATGATCCGATTTCCCGAAAGCTTGTGATGGGAATGGATTTATACCCTATTTTTAAAGGGTGTATTGCAGTGATCTAGAGTCTTGTCATTCCTAGTGGGAAATTTGATATGTTGGAAGAAATTAGGCAGAACTTTTTTTTTAAGATTTGCCTTATTAAAGTCCCCTGCCACGATTATTGCAACTTCAGAGTGTCTGGTCTGTAGTCCAATTGTTGCATTGTGTAACACTGGTAAAGCCCCGTCGGTGTCTGCTTGTGGTGGAATGTATACAGAGGTGAACTCATGACGAAGAAAAAAAGGGTGACACATAATAGTCAGATGTTCCAAGTGGAACAAGCAGGAACTCGAAAGGGTTTTGATCTCCTTTGAGCGGCACCAGTTGTTGTTTATCATGAAACAGACTCCTCCACCTCTTGTTTTACCGGACTCTTCTGTTCTGCCCATGCGGAAGACAGAGAAGTGATCAGCTGGAGTAACCACTGTGTCCGGTACAAGGGAAGATAGCCATGTTTCTAACAAACAAAGGATGTCACTAGGGCTGGGTAATAAATATCGATTTCTCGATATTAATCGATTCTCATTTTTACGAACCGATATCGATTCTTAAATCTCAAGAATCGATTAGTCATCCTGTTTCATTTGATGAATGGGACATTGTATCGCGGCTGTCCGCATCCAAAAAAATCGCAATAATCTTTGTCCTTTGTTACTATTGATATGAAACAAAGTCTCAATTTTCAAATTACGTCCATTTTCTTTAGAAATTCAAAAACATAAATAGTGTTTTGGCGGTGTGGCGTGAGATCGCTCTGGCTCAGCTCAGGAGAAGCAGCAGCGCTGATCTCTCTTCCGGGTTAATAATACCAGTCACAGCGCGAAATAAACATGAATGAGCATCTGAAAGTGAGTTAAAGATAGAGTACAACTTATCGAAATCCGTATCATGTCACATTGATTCGCTCAATCAGCGTTTCAACCGTGGAAAGACGTCAGTTAAACTAATCAATGTCATATATCGTCATATTTACCTCAGGAAACCCACATAAACTCGTTAGTCAGCTAGAAAAAATAACTCTAGAGAGGAGAATTTTGCTAAATATATACACCATATTACATATGCATTATAATCTTAATGTTCTTCAATATTTAATGCATATTTGAATAAATCTGGCAAGTTTTTATGACAGCCACAATTTAAATGTTTATATTTCATATAATCTTATTATAAATATAAATAAAAGTGTAATTTAAGTGTTTGTATAACTACAAAACAGTTTATTATTACCTTCATATTAGGCTAATGAAATCTATAGGCTACAACTAGACTCCCATAGTTTACAGCATTAGTTAAGAGATTTGATTCCCTTGAGAAAAATGGCCATTTATTGTAACTGATATCCAAAATAATCGATATTGAATCAAATCGTAATCGAAATCGAATCGAATTGCAAGCTTGTGAATCGAAATCGAATCGAATTGTGAAATTTGTCTCAATACCCAGCCCTAGATGTTACAGTCCATTATGTTCTGCTGGTACGTTATCCTGGCTCTGAAGTCGTCCAACTTATTTTCTAAAGATTGGATGTTTACGAGCAGGATACTGGGCAAAGGTGGTGGATGGGCCTGAGACCGTAGCCTGTTCGCTATACCCCCTCGACGACCTCTGTGCTTCCTTTTTCCATCGGGTCTCGCCGCTATTGTTGTTGTTGCTGTCCTCATCCCTCTTCAGTATTTCCTTCAGTATTTCCACAGGCCACAACAGAGTGTTGGATAAAAGGTAGGTAAACTGTTTGTTTGCAGTATTCTGATGCAACAAAGAGCTTCTCGGTCATATTGTAACATTCCGACTATTGTAAAAAAAAAAAAAAAAAAAAAGGTTGAGGTTTCAACCTTTAATCTTTTAAGGTTTTAGCTGTTTTTGTCCGTACACCGTCAAGTCAGTGGAGTCCAAATATTTACACAATATTAGAGACTTATCAGAATATCTTCACTCAGAAAAAAAGGAAGGCCAAAGAGGTTTAGAACATGAGTCAGTAGATGTTAAAAATTGTAATATTTGGGTGAGCTGTCCCTTTAAGAGATTATGTGAAAGTCTTAGAAAGCCAGTGAATGTGACATTTGGATGGAAGAAACCATAAATAGGGGGAAAAAAGGCTCCTCCCATAAAGATCCTGCAGTCTTGACTCTCATTGGCAATTTGCGCAGGTAACCGCCCACACAGCACTACACCAGTGAAGGCTAATGAACTAGTAAATTAGGCCCAGAAAGCTTTAATTAGTATCAAAGTATGCCAAACTGAAAGCTGGCCATTTATCTGCTCACCTCTAACCTCATCTTTTTGATGACTTGAAAAGAGCAGACTAATAAAAGACAAAAGGAAAATGAAAATAGATTTTCTCACTCAAGTGGCCGAAGCGAATGATTAAGTAGTTCATCACAAGAAAATATAGAATTCTTCCCACGGAGGAATCGACCTGTCCTATAGATACATTAAAAAGATGGCAGGAAATCGTTAAGCATACGCGGAGCTATAGATTGTAGTGTGGATGCCCCACAAGTGATCATAATTTCTAAGGGTTTGTACATGTGAGGGGGTGGAACTACAGCGGTGCAGTGAGGAGCCCACAGCTACACAGAAATACCAGCAAAAAAAAAAAAAAAAAAAAAAATCTATCTCAATGAATTTCAATTGGGCACACAGAATGTGATGGAATCTAAATCACATTGCTTCACAACTATTTAACAAATCTAGGCTGAGACGCACACTTCTGGTGTTAATGTGCCCTCTATGACAATAAGTAATCCATCTACACAAGCACCCACTCTTAGAAAATAAGACATTGCTGCATCAACCTAAATTAGCATTAGTTATGAATATAAGGCATGCCTTTTGGTTTAACCAAAGCAAAATAAAAGTTTATATTTAATGTCTAAAAAACATTAATTTGTACCAATTGTTTTAACAATCTACTATTATCAATAACATTGTATAAATGTTTATTTATTATTATTAAGGAAAATATATTTTAATACTACAATTATTCAATCTACTACCACTATACATCATTCAATTATTTATTCATTTGTTATTCGTTTGTAGCGCTTGATGGACAAAAACCAAAGGGAATACTATTTTTTTTTTATTAATTACTACTGATCGACAAAAACAAAAAGGTGTGCTAAAATTATTTAAATTATTTTATTTTAAAATTAATTCAACAATTACAATTTTAACATTTTAATATTATTAATACAATTTTCTAAATGTTTATTATTATTATTATTAGTTACAATAAAAAACCATAAACATTTAAAAAATAATTATTATTCACTGCTACTGCATAGTTATAGCCTGGGTTTCCCCATACTGCCTTTGCGCAGCACAATTTTATTCACGCTGTTAGTCAGTCTTGATACCATGAACCAAATTTTCGCCTCAGCGAGGGGACCAATCACAGAACGGGCAAGCGGGCATCCAGCAAGACGATGACGACGTCAATGTGACATACCGAAGCAGTTTGTTTATACTTATGGATCAAACATGGCAGCAGATGCAAAGTTAACATGCAGCCTTAGGCTATGTTTACACGGAAACGATTCTGAAGAGAAAACGCACAAGTGGCGTTGCGTCATCACTTTTTATCCTGCGTTTAGATGAGCGTTTTGGGTGTGAAATTCACGTGCAGATGGTGACGCAAAAGTCTGTGAAATTCACTGTAGTATGCACTCCAGGCGGCTAAGAGTGCATACTACAACAACACCAAGCCCGCGTGCCGGCATACAACCTTCACTGTCAAGCAGAGCTTTGCGTTTTTACCATTTACACGGGAACGCGGCGATGGAGCGTTTTAAAGATTTCCACTCTGGAGGGTGGTTTCACTTTTTCGCGTTTTTAAGCCCCAAAAACTCTGTCGCCGTGTAAACGAAAGGCACATCCGATAAAATATTTTTACATTTTCACCAGCGAGCGTTATCGTGTAAACAGGGCCTTAGATATTGTTCTAAGCAGATTAGAACACAATTAAATCTCTGAACCATCGTCTACTTCCTTGCCTAATTTATTTCGCTCTACATACATCATCTGGCATAATTGAAATGATTGGCTATGAGCTCCGTACAGGTGCATTTGATAGACATTCGTAGCACACAATACACTGCATGAAAAGTGTGATTTTCGTCAGTAAGCGGCACTGTAGATTGTCGTGGAAGTTCAGGTTTACGACTGCACACGGCAATTTACAGGTAACACTCAAAACTGCCGTGAATTGCCGGAAATTGACGTGGGCCTTGCTTGGCAGTTGTCCCCCCATTGTCCCCCCTTCTCCTAAATCTAGAGGAGGCTTTGACATGTAAATGAAAATGCTGTGAGCTATACACATGCAAATAAGGGTAGGGGAGTTTCACCCCAGGTAACATTTTTCTGAAAGGAACTTCATTCTAAGACAATCTCTGGTAGAAATAGATCAGGCTCAGTATAACCTAATTACCGTGTTTTTTTTGTTTGTTTTTTTTTGTTTTTTAACATTGCAACATGACATCCAAAAAGATAACAATCAACAAATAATAATTTCACAATAAATAAGAAACAAATAAAAATAGGACAGAATTGAACAAATGAAATAAAAACAGGAAAGGGACTATCTCTATTGTGTATAATATTATGATTTAAGAGAAAGTTAGAAACCAGTAATTTGTACTATTTAAAGAAAGAAAATAGCATACACATAAATTCACTTTTCAATTAGCTTCAATATTCTTTAGCAAATACAATTGTATCACTACATTTTTATCGATACATTTGAGAGACTCAATATACTGAAAACTGAAAATCAGACCCCCCCCCAAAAAAAAAAAAAAAACTTCAAACAAGGTTTAGAATTATTCATTTTACTCTTATGAATATGAAATTTTCCTAATACAATTACAAGATTCATCATAACATTTACAGAAGTAGTTTTTCAAAATATATGATAACATCTTTGGATGTTAATTCACAGTTATAAACAGATGTTTTTTTGTTTTTGTTTTTTACAATTTTTTTTACTGGTTTATTTATTTTAAGTAGCCTAATAAAGTTATTTATTTATGCATATATGTATTTTTACATTTCATGGTAGCCTATTTGGGTATATCCACCTTATTCCTAATTTAAAATGAACAGCAGCAGAAAAGTCAAGACAGCCGACGACAGCCTTTCAACCTGAGTCAAAAACCAGTGAACGTAACTCTGATTGGCTGAGGCAGCATATCGTCATAATCCAACCTGTAACGTCAGCCACTCTGATTGGCTGAGGCAACGTGCCAGGCATGTGGCGTGTTATTCAAGCAGAAATAACGGCACAGATATTCAGCCTGCTTCGCCGTCATGATCGCTGGGGAACCCATCTTTTCCTCTAAATTGAAGGTAAGTTCGTCCAGCTTAGTGAATTCTATGTTCATGTGTACTTATAGTGTTTGGTAGTTTAGCGTTATTGTCTTAAACTTCACAAATCTGCTGTGATTACTGCCGCGAATGTCCAAGGGTGTTAACCTAACGGAACAGTTTTTTGTTTTGCGTTAGCTTGCTGCTCTTAATTCTTTTTTAGTTTCGTTTCAATTTGAACAATTTGGGACACTAAACTGTACGTTAGGTTGCACTTTGTTATCTGGCTGCAAGCTAGCTACCATTCCTTGCTAGTAATCAAACTAACTCGTACTGAGTGTTCAATTGGCTTTTCCCAATGCGTTTACTGTGAATATCGTCAGAAATTATGAAAAAAGAATAAGTGCCAGGGTCATAAAACATAAAGCGCGTAATGTGCTTGTATGCTCTAGTGTAGGCTATCCTTGTTTGTAAAATTTCATCACTTTGTGTGATGGAGTGAAATCTTCAGGTGTTTGTGATTTGTTTTGTCTCTCAGGGGCTGTAAGGAGTGAGGTGTCCTTCGCTGATAGGAGAAAAAACACCTAAACAAGGTAACGTTACGTGTTGTGATCTCATCCTCTTTTCTTTTGAACAGGCCCCAGTCAAATAAAAAGTAAAACTAAACTAATTTGTATTAACGTTTGTGTTTATAGATGACTTTGAGCGTGAGACAGTGGTGAAAACGCCAAAGAGAACTGGAACATGGCATGTTATATTCAGTTATAAATGTTTGACCAAGTTATTAAATATCTTATAAATCTGTTCAGTTTCATCATTTGATAATAACTTTATAACACATTTTTTTGTGGTATAGATGCAGTGACTGAAACCTGGTGGTAAGTATTGATCTATTGGCAGTGGAGAAGACACTTTTAATAGACGCCTTCCCCCTTGTGATCTATCAAACTTTGTTATTCTAATTAGAGTATTGTAAACATCACCAAATGTGTTTGTTTATTTCAGTGTTCCAGAAAAAGGTCCTGAAACTACTGGTCGACATCCGCCATCGCCTGAAGGAAACCAGGTAGTGGATGCAGAAGAAACATATATTTTTGCTTACAAATGTGGGGACTTGGGGCAGATTGCCTTTGCATACATCTAAATCATTGTCTTTTTCAACTTTGCAGAAGGGGTCATGAAATTCGGTTCCACACCAACTGAGCTGTATGTACATCAAGGTGAACCTCAAGCACGCGTCGCAAAGACTTGGATTCACTTCGCCCTGATGAGCCAAGCCTACAGGACTTGAATTAAGAGTTTTAAAGGGATAGTTTACTTGATTTTTTTTTTTTTGAAATGTTTTGGCTTACATCAAGGGCATCAGTCATATAATGGAAGTCTATGGGGATCTCTTAAAAGAGCATGCACAGAGAAGTACAAATTAAACATGATTTAATGAATCATAACTGTAAGTACACGTTGATGGCTTAAGATACGAGATGAGCGGTTTGTGTGAGAAAATGAACAGTGTGTGTGTTTGTGTGTATATATATATATATATATGATCTGCGCATGCGGCGGAAAGTGCCAGAAGCGATCTTGCACTGGTACGTCACTCATTGTTTACACAGATTTCAGAAGTTTTACTGTGAAGATCTAAACATATTAAGATATATTGCATTTTTGTGTATATCTAAATATGTATATATATACACATTTATACAATAACAATATAAATACTGTTTGTTTTCTCTCACAAAACGCTCATTTCGTGTCTTAGTCCATCAATGTGTACTTAATTTATGAGTCATTAAATCATGTTTAATTTGGTCTTCTTTGTGCATGCTCTTTGAGGTGGTGACCATAGACCTGCATTATATGACTGACAGACAACAACGGTTTGACCTAAAAATATCAAAATTGAAAATACTGTGGAAACAAAGACCCCTGCATCTTGGATGCCCTTGAGGTAAGCTAAAACATATCAAAAATTAATTTCAAAGTGAACAATCCCTTTAAATTACATCCTTATTATTCGTTCATAATTCTGCCTTCTGTGTTTGATATATCTGGTGCCCAATTCTGATGCCATTCAGGGCAATTTATTTTTGAATAAAGATGCAATATATTATTGATTTATTTGTATAACTGTAGTGCTGTATGTATGTTGTCCCATGTTTCCAGAGGGTGGAGGACATGTTTTCTGTGCTTTGAAGATGTTCTCCTATGCTTTGTACATAGTTGTGTGTTTGTTCTAATAAAGCTATTTCTTTGAATAAACAGTATGTGGCAAATGTTCCTTTCCTCAATAAATTCATGTCCTTGATGGTAATAATAATTTAGTCCATAGGATAACAATGACATGAATAAACAACATAATAGCATATCATATGAATATATATATATATTATAATTTTATGTCGGCTGACCAATAGTAACAGATCTGCCAACCAATCACGAGTGATTTTCTTGTTTAAATGTAGTGAATTTCAACCAATACTGAGTGAGGAAATTCAAGTCATTCTCTGGCAAGGCGCGCGCAGTGCTGCTATTCATATGCTAATTAGGGCCATTCACACCTCCGCGAGCGCTCCATGCATACGTCATGGTTCGTTTCCGTCAATATGTGGCACAGACGAACGCGACGTTCACAGTCTGTAAATTGTCGTTAACTGCCGAAAATTAGGGAGATTTCCGGCAGTTTACGGGGACGAAAATCCCACTTTTCATGCAGTGATAAACAGCTCTGGGCATTCGTAAACCAAATCTCAAATACGAGAAAATGAACGTGGTTCCCTGACGTTAGCCAGGCTAGCATAATTATGTAATATAAAATAGTTATGTAATATATAATTTCAACGCATTCTCATCCTAGGGCGTCATCTAACTGACGCTTTTGACCATGCGTCTAAATATGACGCACATGGCAACCTTAAGCGTCAGTTAGATGATGCGGGTAGGTTTTGGTCTAGGGTAGGGTTAGGGTTAGACCACTAGTAGGCGCGTCTCATATTGACGCTAAAGGGTGCCATGTGCGTTGGATGTTGACACATGGTCAAAAGCGTCAGTTGGATAAGAACGGGCTGACAATTTTCAGTTGCATTTCCATTTGTCTTATTTACATTTAATATTATATACTAATATGAATTTGTTGCGTTTATATAGTGCTTTTCTCTGTACTCAAAGCATTTAGGGCCAATCCCAATTCTACCCCTTACCCCTTCCCTTTCCCCTAGCCCTACCCCTTCGCCTTCCCCTTGACCCTTGAAACAGAGTGGCAATGCGTAGGGGTGAAAATATTCCCCTAGGAAATGGGACACCACTACGCCTCCGTTAAACGTCATTATAAGTCGTCGCTAGCGCCTACGTCACAGGAGATGCGCCGATGTTTATCACAACTTCCAAGATCCCGTCGACAGCTGCAGTTATCTCAGTCGCGTGGGTTACAGCTATTTTCTTGCATCTTGTGAAGTTCGCAGGAAACAACGGAGACGACGAAAATATGTTGCGGGACTATCACTAGCAAACTACAGTAATTTTAGCGATTTTTTTTACAAACGTTTCTGTGAAGAAACTGACTGTAAATATGAACACAATATTGAATGTAACATAAAGCAAATCATTATTTGTCGTTATAATACTTATTAACGCCACAAATACTTAAATTTATGGGTCTCCTTTGTCGCTTGGGCAGCCAGCCTGGGTTAGCAGTGACACTTCTCATACCCCTTCGTTTGAAGTGTGCTCCTGAAAAATCTTCATTTGAAGGGCTATCTGGCCCTTCTCCCTAGCCCTCCCCCTCCAACCAAAAGAGAATTGGGACAGCCCTACCCCTTCACGTGGACGCGCAAAACGGAGGGGAAGGGGAAAGTGAAGGGGTAAGGGGTAGAATTGGGATTGGCCCTTCATGTAAAGTACGGAAGAGGGGAATCTCCTTAACCACCTCCACATGCACCTGGATTATGCGACGGCAGCCATATTGGGTCAGAACGCCAAACACACACCAGCTTATTAGTGGAGAGAAGACGGAGAGATAAAGACAGCCAGTATCTATGGGGATGATTAGGAGGTCATGATGATGGACTGAGGCCAATGGGCAAATTTGGCCAGGATTCTGGGGATACACCCCAACTAATTTTCAAAGGACATCCAGTATTTTTTTTTTTACAACCACAGAGAGTCAGGACCTCTGTTTAACATCTCATCTATAGGATGGTGCTTTTTGTGAGAGTATAGTGTAGGTTCCCCTGAACGTAAGAGAAACCTGTGCAAATCTCCCCAAGAGAGTGTGCAACACTTCTTCCATACACCTCCCACACACAGGAACAAGTAAATTCACGGTTGCCATAGTAGCACACTTCACCTGCCCACTCAATAACCTCTTTTACTTTTCCTTGTTGGTAAATGTACCAGGTCAGAAAAAGAGCAAGAAGATGGACACCCAATCTAGTTACCAAAGGACTAAAACCCATCTGCTGTTTGCATCAGTTTTTCTTGTGTTATCCTTACACCATTACATGACATCTGGCTATTTACAGTTTTTTTTTTCTTTTGCCAATGGCTAACACACTAAACTGACATGCACAGCACAATTATTTAAATAAACTTATTCTCAAGTCTCCAAAAGTCTACACACATTTTCTGCTTTACACAAATTTTGCATTTCAAAACGTATATACTGTATATAACCTTAATTTTACCAGGAAATTTCCATAAAATGTAAAAAGAAAATGTAGGCCTATACTGATATGAAATTAATTAAATTGTGAAGTTATTGTGTGATTACTAAAATAAGCTAGTGGCGCTCGGCCGTGACGTTCAAGTTCAGTGCCATTAGAACCCCAACATGGATCGTTGGATAGACACAGGTTCTCTGAAGAGAAAAGAGGCAATCAATAATGAAGAGATTCACAGTGAGTCGGAGGCCTATACGAGCCAGATTCCTCATAAAAGAAATAAAAAAAAAAATTAAAAAAAAAACGGAGGGTGAAGAGAAAATACGACAAAATCTACTTAGCATTAGGTTTTAGCCATAGACATATACACTAGACCTCACCTTGGCTACGGCAGTGCATTGGAATGAATGTCTCAATAGAGCCGCCATCTTGAAACCTCCACTTTAATGCATCAGCGTCAATGTAGTAGACACAGGTCTAACGGAAATAAAATCACCATAAATCATCGTGAATGCGATTTTTCTTGTTTTTTTTGGTTTGCTCCAACGGTCAGACATGTATTTATCATTGATTCCAGAAAGAAATTTTTTTCTTTTCTTTTTTTTTTTAAAACATTCTTCCTTGTTCAGATTTCATCCGTGAACATCATACGCTGCACAAAAGTCCGCCACCATCAATGAATTCGCAGGAAAGGCAGAGATAGCAGCGTTACCTAGCTACTTCCTATGACAAGACCCCTGTTCCAAGATGGCGGCGGTTTTGATGCATGCTTAGAACCCCAAGGTGAGGTCTAGTGTATACATCTATGGTTTTAGCTACACCGGCCCTGAAAACGAGCCGTTGCCCGTTTGCGTTTGTTGCTACGAGGCACTGGCTAATGAGAGCATGAAACCATCCTGGAGTACGCCTATGCAACAATTCTACCCCCATACATTTCATACAAAAAGTTGATTTGGATAATTCTATCTGTAGTTTCGGTTGCAGTGCTTCATTTTGCAGTATATATGAGGTGTTTTGCAGTTTGGGTGTATGGTTTTGTGAAATGTGTTAAGCATTTTGATAAACCAGATTAGTTTGCAAAATTGTGTGTTAGCAATTGGAAATGACTAAGAGAAATCAGATAACAAAGAGAAAGGAAAATGTCAGAGGGCAGAATGGAAAATGAGCACTGAATACAACGGTTTTGATGTGACTTTGGTCATAAGGCCCACTCAAGAGACAGAGGATGAAATAAGACAAAAAGAAAGGACAAAAGAAAACAAAGCAAATGGGTGAGCAGCGGGAGTGTGTGTGTGTCTTCCCTCAGGCTGAGCTTTAGTGTACACTGACCATGTGAGACAGTGATTGGTGGGAGGACTCAGGGTTTGGTTGCAGGGTTCTCTCCATTTGTCAGAGAGAGTCGCTGAGCTAGCTAGCGTTCTGACCACCTCCCCGCTGCTAACACACACTGCACTGATGACAGTAACACAATCATCACATCGCTGCACATCATCACACAGGTGTAACCACAACACTGCTGACACTAACTAAGGAAGTAAAATAAATAAATAAATACTTGGGTAAATCTAATGAAAACAAGTCTAGGCCATATCTCACACCAAAATTTAATTGTAATGTAAATGTAATGTAATGTAATTTATTGAGACATGAATAATATATATATAAAAAGGCAACTAGATTAATCACATAATTATGTGATTAATCGCGATTAAAAACACATTTATACATACATATTTTATAATGTACTAATTCCACAGTTAAAGGTGCTCTAAGCAATGTCGGGTGACGTGACTTCTTGTTGACGTTTAAAGTATTTTCAAACATAATGGAGGCTAGATAGACCCTCCCTCCTCATCTGCACTGACCCCCCAAAACCCCACCCCCAAGGTCTTCTTGTCAGTAATTGGCTGGAACAGTCTGTTATGTTTCGTGGAGCGGGTTGCCGCAGTTTGTTTTTGTTGCCATTTGTGGAGCCTGGGTTGTCTGCATAGACCGCGTTTTTTTACAGTGTGTTTAGGGGACAGGCAGCTAGCGGATAGTGAGGAGATGTTTGCTGTATGTGACAAAAAAATGTTTGGGCCTAAATAACGTGTGACATCACTTAGAGCACCTTTAATCTACAAATTAATGTTGAAACAACAATATAAAGACAGTATATTTAAAATATTTGTTTAATGGCAACTTTTTATGAAAGAAGGACAGTTTCAGTGTTACTACCGGTAATAAAGCAACGAAAAAATAATTATGGTCATTCAACATTACAGTGTAATTGAAAGCCATTTTTTTTTTTTTTTTTTTTTACATTTATTAGGCTTTAAAAATATTACAACTTCTCATTTAAGTGAACTTAAAACATGTCATGGTTTAGTTTCTTTTTTCTTTTTCTTTTTTTGTGAAATCTCCATTTGATCCTGTTCAGTACTGCAACTTGGCACGTCTGAAACAAGCCCTAGAAAAAGCCCTAAACCAGCTCTTTACTTGTTTTTACTTTTTTTGAGTGTGTGTGCATAAATTTATGAATTAAATGAACTTCTTATATCATTTGATTATTAGGTGTCCTTTAAAATACACCTACATTTACCTTGGAAAAAGTTTGCAGAAATGATTACTTTGCTGCATATAAAATGATGATAAAATAAATGATTTTAAACAGAATAAATGATGTATGCCAAATTTCATGATAAGTATGATTTTTTAATCTATTCATTTTAGCCCTTCATCAGTATATATATATATATATATATATATATATATATATATATATATATATATATATATATATATATATATATATATATATATATATATATATATATTAGGGCTGTCAAACGATTAATCGCATCCAAAATAAAAGTTTGTGTTTACATAATACATGCACTGTGTGCACTGTGTATATATATATATATATATATATATATATATATAAATACACACACATGCAAAAAAACTATTATTTATATATAAAATATTTATATTTTTATATATATATAAAATTATATATAAATCTATATACTGTATATACATGAAAATATTTCTTAAATATATACAAGCGTGTGTGTGTGTGTATTTATATATACAAAATAACTATACACAGTGCACCCACATATATTTTGTGAACACAAACTTTTATTTTGGATGCAATTATATATATATATATATATATATATATATATATATATATATATATATATATATTGCCTACTCAGTCAGATTGTTCTGCTTAATATTTTTGTGTTTTTTTTTTTTTTCTTCATTTTTTTCTTCAGGATTCTTTATTAAATAAAAAGTTTAAAAAAATATTTGAAATAAATTTTATTTACTTTATAATGGTCTTTCCTGTCACTTTTGACCAATTTAATACTTGTGTACCTGCTGTTTTGACTGTAACCTAGACAGATTTCCTGAGATTCATTCGCTGAGCTCCCTCTGGTCCACAGGCTAACAAGTCTCACTCTCTAAACCACAAGAGGATTGTTTTCACTGAAATTCCCAATTAGCTGCTATGGACCGCTCTCTCCGGAGACCAGAGTCTCTACCGCTCCGTGACCTCTTGCCAAATTGAACTGCTTAGAAATCTTAAGCAATTTAATGTAGATTGGCTCCCATTGGACCTGAAGGGCAATGTCAAACTTATTTAATCTCAATGTTCATGTGCCACTGCTGAAGTGCACTTCCTCCCACCATTTCTCTGGTGACAAAGCATAAGTTACGCATAAAGTACAACAGGAAGCATAAAGCTAACTGCTACCAATTCATTTAAATGGCAAGTTGAAATCTGCCACAGTCAATCGGCTGCTGATTGGTCATCAATGGAACTGATCCTCAACTCTCATTGCTATTGTTTTGCAACCGTTAAAGAAAAATGCCAGAGAAAGTAATCAGAGTAACATTTGTCATCTTCATCCTATGCGACAGGTTTGTGGCATATGCTACTGCCCTGAAAGAGCAGCCGTCTAAACACATAAAAGATCCTGAAACCCTTGACATGACATATAGTCATTCAAGTATCAGCCTTACACTCAAGTATCACCCTTATAATTACGAGAAGGTGTATATTTCCGCATACAAATCTATGCATACAGACAGCCATTACGCCTTTCCTCAGTTCCTGATTTATCCAATCACATCATAAGCAGAACCAAAGAAAAGAGATATTAACTCAAAATGAGCCTGAAATTGCCATTAAATGCTAATCTCTTCCTAGCCGATCGCCTCAGCCCTCTCACGGAGTCTGGCAGACAAAGAGGTCTCAAACCAGAATAAATTGCAGCACATACCCAGGGCAATTCAAAGTTTAATAAGAAGTATATTAGGGCCAATATTAAACATTATAAGTGAGTGCCCAACGCCATTGCCATGCAAATTATGCCACGGCTACTCAAATTGGAAGTGTCTGATAAAGCAAATTATGGAAATTGTAATTCGGTTAATGCAATTTCAAAACAATCCACACGCGGTGACAGAGCCAATGGTCTAAACAGAGGAGCAAAGAGCTGATTTTGGGTGGTGAATATTTTGATTAATTGTCGGCGATGCCAAGTGTGACAATTTCAATAAGGAAAAATACGAAGGCGTACATCTATCTATCTATCTATCTATCTATCTATCTATCTATCTATCTATCTATCTATCTATCTATCTATCTATCTATCTATCTATCTATCTATCTATCTATCTATCTATCTATCTATCTATCTATCAATCAAAGAATCAGAATAAAGTTAGCTGGTTAAGAAAGAACTTTTCACTTTTCTGTGATTTGTCTTATATGTTAAGTGAACAGATAAAATACAGACCGAGCAAACAGGTTAAAAAAATATTATATAAAGATTTTTATTTTTTATTTTTTTAACAAGAGGTACCCGTGGGGGTCATGCTATCTCCATCGTAACATGTCTATTTGTCAAAACGAAGACATGAACATTTGTTAAAACTAAGATATGTGCCTCAAGCCTATTTCTAACTCTGTTGGCATGGCAACAAGGCACAACACACCTAACGACAGCATTGTTGAAGTTGGATGTGCAGGATATGAATTGGTCCGGTGTAGAAAGGGACACTTGAACGCGTATTTCTCTCTAAGTATGGACATGATAACCTAAGCTGTGTGAAAAGAACTGTGCTCTGTTTTAAGAATCTAATTTTCAGACTCACATTTGATACAGAGATGATGCATATACAATTTAAGTATGTATATGCATGGAACACAGAATTGGAAGCACTTCGGGAGTTTCAAAGTCATCATCTAATTGGTTAAATTGTATAGGATTTCTGGAAGAAGTGTGTGTCGCGTTCTTTAACGGTCTGGAAATACAACAATACATGGATACTTCCCAATCCACTCATCCTGGTACCTGCAGAGTCGTTTTTGCTGTTATTGCATGGCTCACCAGCCATGTCAACGAAACGAATGAATGAAAATGATTGTATCAATGAATATCTAAATTCACGCCTAAGGTATCTTTGTAGAACTGAGTGATGAGCAGCTGGCGGGGGCTGGCGGCAAGACGACTCAACTTCCATGGACAGTTTATGTTTTATCAGACAATACTCAAGATTTTGCGTTAGTATAGTTTTCGGGACAACTAGGGCTGGATTTGGAATTCAAGACAACAGCTTAGATTTCGGGAATGTGATGAATTTTTTCGAGACGTCTGGTCACCCTACACTCTAAAAAAAATGCTGGCTTGTTTTAACCCAATTTTGGGTAAAATATGGACAAACCCAGCCATTGGGTTACATTTTTAAATTACATTTTTAACCCAATGGCTGGGTTTGTCTATATTTTACCCACAATTGGGTTAAAACAACCCAGCATTTTGTTTGAGTGTAGATGGAGTCCAGCCTACACCTACAGGCGAAATGTAACCTACTGTAAGAGTCAATGAATGAGCCAGTCAAATCTCAAATCTTTTGGTAAAGTGAAAAAATAAATAAATAAATAAAATAAAAATGTAAAGTAAATGGGATGAATCAGTTCATCAATTCGAGCTCTTGTAGTATACGTGTAGTACTATGAAAAAATAAATAAATTGAAAGACATTCCAGTTTTTTCGTCCTTCAGTTCACTGAAGTCATAAAAATGAAAGTCATAACATTTTCTTTTTGGGAAAGACTTTCAACCTTACGTAACAAAGCATTAGTTGCAATGCCCAAAAGTGTTCCTGCCAACTCAAAGAACATGAGTTTCACCCACCCAGACTTGTCAGTCCAAAGATAAGAAGACGAACGCTGGGAGTAAAGTAAAACTTTGATATCACACAAGCTTGAATGAAAAAAAGCTACATGCTGTTTTTGTCCCAAAAAGCACAAACGAGGAAGGTTGTTAAACCAAGCTTGTTGTGTATCAATTGGTTAACACTGATGCAACAGACTATAAGAAAGAGAGAGAGAAACTAAAAAGATGTGTCAAAAAAAAAAAAAAAACATAGCGGTGAGACGGGTCAAAAAACAATAAAAGTTTCTGACATATTCAGACCATCTCACACAGCTGAATTTCCCACAATTCAACACTATTTCCGTCCATTTAAAAATTAAAAATGCTTATAATAAAAACAGCACATATGCATTTTACATTTTTTTATCTCACATAAAATGCAAAAGTGTTACATCTACAGTATCTATCCATTCCTCCTTCCATTCTCCAAACCGCTTTATGTTCTACAGGGTTGAGGAAACACGCTTCACAGTCTACAAGAAATTAAAATGGACCCTATATACTTTTTTAATAATCATATTGTCAATTATTTAAATTTGGATGGATGGATGGACTGTAAAAAGTATTTTCAAGATTTGTTATCACAACATATTTTCTTTTGTCAAATCAACTTTATAATAATTTATTTAGTTGAGATAACTTATTATTTTGAGTTTCTGGTGAATAAATTAATCTCCTTCATTGTATTAACTCGCTTTTTCCCAGTTCAATCAACTTAAAATTTTAAGGCAACCCAGGTTACTTACTTTTTTTAAAGTTAAACCAACAATATTTTTACAGTGTAGTAATCACAACATTTTTTTCTTTTGTCAAATCAACTTAAATAATTTATTTAGTTCAGATAACATATAATTTTGAGTTTCTGATGATTAAATCATTCTCCTTCATTGTATTAACTCACTTTTTCCAGTTCAATGAACTTAAAATTTTAAGGCAACCAGGTTACTTACTTTTTAAGTTAAACCAACATTTTTTACTGTGTGGATGGATGGATGGATGGATGGATGGAGTGCTGAGAGTAAATAAAGTATCTGGCATGTTAACATATTAAACTGGAAAGATTGGCTAGAACTGGCAAATAACCCCACTTTCACCTGTACAGATATGTACATAACATAAATCATATTCACAAATGAGAGCATACTATAAAATTTGTTCAACATAATGGATTACTGTAGTTTCATTTCTATCCACCTACAGTCTCAATGTCAACTATACATATGCTCTATGCTTCCAGACCACTCTATGATATAATTAAGGTTTGAAGTTCTTCCAGATGAAAAATGACTTTCTTAAACACATCGCAGCTCGGTTAGGTGTCATGGAAATATTGCCTACTCATCAGTCATTACTTCTCACTGCATCTACTGTAGCTGGGTAATTATTTAAATGAATCCCACTCAGAAGTTCCTTGCTATGAAAGACAAATTCATGCATTAAGCCGTCTTTGTGTGTGACGAGGGAACTTAGAAATGTTGATTTTGTCCTTCTCTGCTATGCAAGCGTAAAAAGCTTTATCATCAGTCATGTTTGAGCTTTATAACGAACTAGCGAGTGTATCAGCCAAATCGTCTCATACCAAACAGTCAAAAAAGGTTTCTCAGATGCTGGTGAGCCAATGTGTCAGATTGAAGGAGATCTGGACTATGATTTGTCACAAAGACGAGAATTTGTTTGAGCTGTTTTGGCATGTCAGCCTTCAGGGTTTTTTGTTAAGGTCACCTTTTCAAGCTTCTTATTACATAATCTTTTAGAGATACTCATTGCTTGTGACTTTTTCACCAAGGACAGTGTTGAGGAAATTTTGTTAAAACTGCAGCATGCTACACATAATTTAAGGTAGTGAAACATTCAAAGACAAAAAGTTTTAGCTGCAGATGCTGCAGTGTTGTTAAATGCTAACAAAAAGTAGCAACTGTAAATACAGTAAAGTTACTTTTTTTTTAAATAATGAAATTAAACGTTTACAATTCCAAAACAGTTCTAATCTATTTAAAATGTCTTAATCTCTCATCTTGGAAATATTTCTAAACTAAAAAAAAAATTAAAAAAATCTGCACCATCTTCTTAAAGTGATTCAAATTAGTGTCAAAATCAACACATTTTTCATTACCTGCTACATACTGTATTATTAGATTTATTAGAGCCCAGAACAATCATCCCAATTTCAGTTTTATCAGTAGGCCTATTTAATTTGACACTGTAAATGAGTTGGCAAAAAAAAATAACTAATTGGTTTCATCAAAATATTAAAGTTAAGAAATTCAAAGTTTAAGTAAGCAGAACTTGCAGATTTTTATTTTGTACTCAAACATTTGAATTACTCTTTATATAATATTAAATATTTGAGTAAACAAACACATTAAACTTATCCCTCTGAGTTGAAAATAAATCTTGTGATGTCGTTTGTGGTGTTTTTAATATGCAAACCATGGGCGAATTCATAAAAAAATTCAGCACCATTGCTGAGTATTTTCTGCTTAAATCTGCAGTAATCTAAAGACAAAATCGTGCTTTGAAATCGCTGGTGTTTCTGACGTCACAAACAACCTAAATGTCATTTCGGTGATCAACAATGAGTTTTAAAGGATAGAATCATTGACTAGATGGGGACTTTAAAATGATCATGTAATCTCAATTTAAATATTTTTAGTAGTAAAAACATGTTTATATTTTACAAGCTAATTCAATAAATGCTAACTTGCTAATTAGTAACACAATGCGTTGGTAGCATTAGCATAGCATAACAATTGCTGAATAAGTTTGGCAATACAGAACATTTAACATAAACCTGTTCACAACCTAAGCTCATGCGCTATATATATATATATATATATATATATATATATATATATATACACACACACTTTTTTTTCTTTTGTCAAATCAACTTAAATAATTTATTTAGTTCAGATAACACATAATTTTGAGTTTCTGATGATTAAATCATTCCCCTTCATTATATTAACTCACTTTTTCCATTTCAATGAACTTAATTTTAAGGCAATCAGGTTATTTACTTTTTTAAGTTAAACGAACAATATTTTTTACAGTGTGTATATATATATATATATATATATATCTCATTACTTGTAGCATCTATTCTCCTTTTCGAGTGCTATGGCAAAGCATGCTGGGAAATAGAAATCCCAGCCCAGTTTCAGCTAAAGTTCAGGTTGTCTAAATGAAAAGAAGTCCATAAAGCTCAAAACAATGAAACAATGCAGATTAAAATATGTTTTGTGAACTCAAAAGAAAAAGAAAGTTCTAAAAACTCAAAAAAGTTATTTGATGGAACAAATTGTCTAATTTAAGTTTGCCCTGCTCAAACCAATGAAAAATGTAAAACAAAATCTGCAATATAATTAAATCGGAACCAGAGATGAACAGCTGTTACATTTTGTTATAAAAACAAAAAGACCTGATGCAGCATAAAGACTGAATTTAGAAACAAATTTCTTTTTGGTACTATAAATGAATCAGACTTCCCAACAGGGCAGGCCATGTAGCTTATTAACAAACTTTATTAACCAACTAAAACTTTTAACAGTCCTTTTGTTAATTGAAATAAAGCTAAAAAAAAATAATAATAATAATAATAATAATAATAATGTTAAATTCACTAAAACTGAAAAAAAAAATATTAAAGCTAAATAAAAGTATAAAAAAAAAATTAAAATGAAAATCGACAATACAAAAGCCTAATTCAAAATACGAATAATAAATACAAATATATAACACTGCTTCAATGCTACATACTTTTTTTGGTGAGCACATTTGTTTATGACCTCATCTCATTCTGTGGTAGAGCTAACACTATGAAGAAGTAATTTGTTGTTGTCATGGTATGCTACTTTTTTAGAAAATATACTGTATTTTTTTAGACTTTAGCTAATTTGGTAATGCACCACTTTTTAGCTAGTTTGAGTTGAGCGAATCAGCATTCAGTATGCTGGCTCTCAATACAATGCTGATGCCAGTCACAAGGCCATACTTGACCCGGGAGAAGAGGCCGCTTCAGTCTTACACTATGTTGGCATTGTTGTCATGACTTTCATATCCAATTACATATACAATTGATTCATTCTCCCGCTTCCTGAACCTGCATGAGCTTTTTTCCCCCCTTTTCTAAAAAAAAAAAAAAAAAAAAAGATTTATCCTATCAAGAAATTTGCCATGGATCAAGTCAAGAGCACAGCATGTGCCTCGGTTCAGAATAATGTGGACCTACGGTAAATACAAAAGCTCTGTTGAGCAGAGAGATGGTGCTTTTCTGTGTATCCCTTGGGTTTCAATGTGAACATTAACTTAGTCACATTGCATCTCTCACTCAAACCAGCTTCCATTAAATTGAACACTTTGTTTACTGAAAGGTAAATATAGCTGAGGGGAATAGCAAGTACTACGAATTTTGACAATGCATTACTATGTTCTCTAAGACCCTTTAAGAGCACTCTTTATACAAAACACATAATCGGTTGGAAATAGACTCACTGTCAACATTGTGTGCAAGAAACCCACTTCAGGTGAAAAAAACCCAACAACAAAAAAGACCAGCAACGACTCTCAGTGTGACGCTCTTATCGAGGAATAAGTAATACAAACAACTAGTGACACTTCAAATTGTCTTTACTGGAAAACATGGGAGAAACACGACTCTTAATTCAAGATAATAACCAACAAGGGACTGAACAAAACACGGAATTTAAATAAGACGGACCTAATGACTGACGTGTGATAATTATACCTAACCGTAGAAACAAACAAGGAGATAATTGGTCAACTAAACTGAAAGGAGCAGAGAAACAGAAAAATAACCAAGTCCAAGTCCATGACAATCAGCTAATAAACTGATGAATATTCACAGGATAATGTATGTGCATATGTGTGATTATATTTGACTTGAACTATGTGCGCCTCGCCTGACAAACTCCATTATTTATCAACAATTTACCATTACTGTAATCCATTGCTGAGAGCAACCAATCAAACCCTGTCAAATTCAATTTAAGTCTCACTTATTCAGGTTTGTTAGGATCAATTAATTAGAGTGAGGGAAAAAAAAAAAATCACAAGCTACTCAATAATTATAAACAATCATCCTAACAATTGCTTCATTAAAAGACAAAAACTGTTGTTGTTTTTAGGACGAAACCTCCAGGCAAAGGAATCCGTCAATAGATGAATTAATTATGTCAATAAAATAACTGACAAGTGAGAAACGATGACAAAGACGGATGATCTTGACAGGGGGATTTCAAGGTATGTGATCAATTTTACTTAAATGCCAACGTGCCCACACAAGCAATAAGCCCATGCTCAGGGTCCCGGGAGCCGGATCGTCCTTGTATCCTGACCCAAGAGAAATAGCGAGGCTGTTTCCCAATTTAATGTTTAATGAAACAGCTTAATGACATTTTATTATGGGTGTAATTATGGTGTACAAACACTCAGAATATAGAGCACAATGTCCAGGAATACCACCCGTGCAGTTTAATTCAACTGATGAATGATCTTGGATTGGGGTTATTCGCTGAATAAGTTTTATAGACTGTTAACTGGAATTAGCTTTCAAATCCGACCCTTGTATTTACTAGGCCAAATGAAAAATAATGGTGAATTATTTATTGTAGCTATGTATAGATATACAGTGGTATGAATACGTTTTGGCACCCATGCTAAAGTTGCCTAAAAAGAGGAATAAAAAAAATCATCTTTTGGATATTGATCTTAATGCCTTAATTAGAAAAATGAGGAAAAGTCCAATCTTTAAGGACACCAATTTTCTTTGTGAATGAATAATGTATCATAAATAAATAAATGTTTTTCCTTAAAATACAGGGTGCATAAGTCTATGTTAAATTCCCATAGAGTCAGGCAGGTTTTTATTTTTAAAAGCCAGTTATTTCATGGATCCAGGATAATATGCATCCTGATAAAGTTCCCTTGGCCTTTGGAATTAAAATATCCCCACATCATCACACACCTTCCACCACACCTAGAGATTGGCATGGTTTTACTTCAGTTAGCCTAATAGCTGGTTTGATTTGCATTGAAAGATGATCTTATGGAAAGTACCCCATGCCATATGCAATGATGACCATGCAATGATCCCTTTTGGCTTCTTTATAGGCTATTATTCATTCATATATTACATTATTCTGCAACATTTTGTAGGTGTAATTAAATTATTGTTTATTAAACTGTTGTAGTAACTTAATATCACATTATAATCATGCTGATTTTTGGAGGAGAAAAACTGAAACGGCACTTTTGTGTGATATTGATTAACTACATATTAAAATGATATAAATATATACATTTTCTAACCCTAATATCTTGAGTTTTGTGATCATTCACATGCATTCATGAATACATTTTAGGGTCTTGAGTAGGGTTGGGTATCGAGAATCGAGTATCGATTGGAACCGGGACTAACTTCCTGGAATCGTTCAAAAGTTAAAATTTCAATTCCTAGTTTCGATATTCACAGTCCGCCGAGCGGAAGAAGAAACCGCTGAACAACACCAACGAAGAAGCGTCTACCGGAAGTGTTGGCATAACCGTGCGAGTCGAACATGAGTAGCTTACGTCGGCGGTCCAAAGTGTGGCTTCACTTTTCTAAAAATAACGAAATCTCGGCAAAATGCAAAATTTGTGACAAAAGGAGTATTTGTGACAGAAGGAGTATTTCCTTCAGAAAGACCGTTGGTTAGCAAGGTTAGCTAAACTTTTTTGACCCTGCCTCTTAAAAGAATCGGAATCGAGAATCGTTGGGAACCGGAATCGAAACAAGGAATCGGAATCGGAATCAGAATCGTTCAAATTCAAATGATACCCAACCCTAGTTTTGAGGTTTGTCAATAATATGAAATATTTACTCCGAAAAGGAAAAAAAAAAAGCTAATGAATGAACCCAAAAGGTTCCATATAGAACATTTTTCCCTATAGGGTTCTTATTATTGAACCTTTGAAAAAGGTTCTGTATAGAACCTTTTGGGGGTTCCAAATACTTAGCGCTGATAGAACCTTTTAAGGTTCTATATAGAACCTTTTCTTCTAAGAGTGTACAGTATAGAGGCCAAAAGTGATGCCAAATAATTTTGTCAGATAAATACCTAATGTTTTGTTCTTCCCCCATATTTTACATATTTTTCAAAACGAAACTATTTCAATGTATTTTAATGGTTTAATCGAACTTGTAGCATCATTAAAAACAAATATCCCCTCTTGACATCACTTTTGGCCACTACTAT
Source organism: Pimephales promelas (assembly GCF_988280905.1). Classification (NCBI taxonomy): domain Eukaryota; kingdom Metazoa; phylum Chordata; class Actinopteri; order Cypriniformes; family Leuciscidae; genus Pimephales; species Pimephales promelas. The sequence continues at coordinate 13,612,269 of NC_142789.1, read as the reverse complement.
ATATATAACCATGTCTGACCACAGAGTCAATGTTTTTTTTTTTTTTTTTTTTTTTATTTGCTAAGTGGGATAGCTTACTTAAAAAAAATGTCATCATTTACTCACCCTCATGTCGATTCAAGCCTAAGACCTAAAACACAAATGAAGATTTCTGTCCCTCCATTGACAGCCTATGCAACTACCACTTTGACGCTTCAAAAATTTATGAAGAGATTGTAAAACTACTCCATATGAATTGATCAGTTAAGTCATTTCCTTATGGATATGATGGCTTTATATCATGAACACATTGAATTCAGGCTTCGTCACATATAAACATTTATCAACTCACACATCAGTTTTGGTAAATGGAAGCTCAATCATGTTCGCTTGATGTGTGTGTTACACAGCACAAGCTTCTGCAAGAACCAATTTGTTTTCGTGCATCAGTCGAGTACATCAGTTGTGCTTCTGTTTATGTTTGCTGATCCAAGTGAATAAAAGACTAAATTAAACCTATAAATTGAGCTATATCTCTTCAGAAAACTTGGACTAAACTGCCAGATTCGCATGCATTCGTTTTACTATCTCTTAGATTTGATTTATTTGAGTTACCTCATTTGTGTTTTGAAGATGAACGAAAGTCTTACAGGTTTGTAACATCATAAGAGTGAGTAAAGTATGACTTTTTTTAACTATGATCATTTATATTTGATTAGAGATCTAAATAGTGCAGAATCCTAAATATATTCTTAAAAGTTATCTTTATACGTAGCATTTTTAATACTCTTCTACTATATTATTATATCAGCCACCCAAATTTTATGTTTTATCAACCCAAATTGGAGGCCCGCTAATTCAATTTATGAACACCCACTTGACGTGAACCATCATGACAAATCCAGAATAGTGCTTAAAGTTAAAGATAAGTTTGCAAAATATTCATGTGACCTCTGATGTAACATTCATTAAACCCAACTCAAAATGTAGAGATTGTGATAAGGATCGAGCTCTCATACAGTCAATAACACTCTGATCCAGAATTATGCATGTGCATAACTGATGCTGTGCTGCCCTGCAGGTAGAAATGATAAGCAATCTCACTGCATCTAATGACCTATAAGCATATATGGGTCTGCGCAATAAATTATTCATCTGACACAATGTTTAAGGTTCACTTCTGGTTCAGCGCGACCCCATTTTTACACTAAATCCAGAAACAACATTTTGGACAGCACCCAAATGTGAATGCAGGGAGACCTGTGGGGGTGTAAATGTGGTGTGGACTTGTCAAGGAGAAGGAATGACTCCAGAATGAATAATTCAACGAATAAACAATAGCTCAACAGAACAGCCGGACTTTAAATATATGATTTCAGCCTATGCTGAGAGCACATTATAGTATTTTCAGTATTTTCCGACTCAGAATGAGTTAGACTACAATCACTTGTAATGATATAATGATCAAATGCATGTGGAATTGTCGCGGACCTCTGTCGGCGGTAAGATTAGAAGATGTACCCAATACTGCGGGAAAGTGCCTCCTGTAGCCCATTCTACTAATATATCAATCCACTGATCCGAGGAAATCTGCCATCTACAAAGAACTGTGGTTTTCTCCATCAGAGATGAAGGGAAGCCTGAATCAGTGCTTTGAGGAACAAAAGCTGGACTTCTGCTAATTGATTTTAAAATGGCAGTGGGTAGAAGAAATTGTGAGAACTCTCACAAAAAGAAGGCCAGGCTAGAATTTGAGCTATAAAACCTAATTATACCCCACAAAAGCAGTCTGTTCCATTTAGATTAAAAAGAAACCCAGAGCAATAACAGCCATGCCATTAACAATTAGTCTCCACTGCACCTAATTAGACAGAGGAGATAAAAAAAATAAAAAAAAAATAAAAAAACAGGTTCTAAATTTATACCGTTTGCCTCGTATATTCCGTGCGGCTCGATACACTGTGCAAATTGCATCTAAAGACCCACAGCATCCAGGGACGGTTCATGACTGGCCATTGAGTAGAAACACAAAGCTCTATCTACTGCTTAATGGTAATAAACTTCTTTAGCTAAACTCGAGAGAGAGGTTACAAATGGCCACAGGACCCCTGAGGGTAAACATCCCTAAATGGTTATTCATTCTATTCTACAGAAAGTAGAGAGACACTAAATTGGGGAATATATGTCCAATTACACTTTTGCTAATGCCTGGATTCTGCGTACTTCACTGGGCTGTGATATGGGCAGTGAGCTCTCTGTTGGCATTACAAATATTTCAAAAAGGATTAAAAATGACACGAAACAGTGCTAGCAAGCCATTTTACTTTCATATTGAGGTTTATTTAGGTGAAACAGGATGTTCAAGAGAGGGAAAAAATGATGATATGAATATGCAATTGTTTGAATGGTGAAAAGTGATCTCTCAATGACAGGTGGTTGAATAGGCTAAAAAAAATGAGAGGGCTTGGTGATGTCAGCTGAAATTGTAAGTTGTTTCAGAGGAGGAGCAAATGCTAAGCCCTGCCTTAAAATGGTTCTGATCAATCCTGCAACCACAACTGTTATAATCTGCCATTTTTCAGGCTAGATTTTACTCTATATGATTTGTGGCTGGATAGTTTTTACACAATTTCACACACAAAAAAAGAAGAAAACGCACAACAACAAATATACAAGATGGATGGATGGATGGATGGATGGGGCTAAAAAATGAGAGGGCATGATGGATGGATGGATGGATGGATAAGGCTAAAAAATGAGAGGGGATGAATGGATGGATGGATGGGGCTAAAAAAATGAGAGGGGATGAATGGATGGATGGATGGGGCTAAAAAATGAGAGGGCTTGGACGGATGGATCGATGGGGATAAAAACTGAGAGGGGATGGATGGATGGATGGGGCTAAAAATGAGAGGGATGGATGGATGGATGGATGGATGATGGATGGGGCTAAAAAATGAGAGGGCTTGGATGGATGGATGGATGGATGGATGGATGGATGGATGGATGGATGGATGGATGGATGGATGGATGGGGCTAAAAAATGAGAGCTTGGATGGATGGGACTGAACACTGAGAGGGCTTGGATGGATGGATGGATTTCACACACAAAAAAGAAAAAAAACGCACAACAACAATATATGAGATGGATGGATGGATGGATGGATGGATGAGGCTAAAAAAATGAGAGGGGATGGATGGATGAGGCTAAAAAATGAGAGGGAATGGATGGATGGATGGATGGATGGGGCTAAAAAATGAGAGGGCTTGGATGGATGGATGGATGGATGGATGGATGGATGGGGCTAAAAAATGAGAGAGATGGATGGATGGATGGGGCTAAAAAAATGAGAGGGCTTGGATGGATGGATGAAGGATGGATGGATGGATGGATGGGACTAAAAAATGAGAGGGATGGATGGATGATGGATGGGGCTAAAAAATGAGAGGGCTTGGATGGATGGATGGATGGATGGATGGATGGATGGATGGATGGATGGATGGGGCTAAAAAAATGAGAGGGCTTGGATGGATGGATGGATGGATGGATGGATGGATGGATGGATGGATGGATGGATGGATGGGGCTAAAAATGAGAGGGCTTGGATGGATGGATGGATGGATGGATAGATGGATGGGGCTAAAAAATGAGAGAGATGGATGGATGGATGGATGGATGGATGATGGATGGGGCTAAAAAAATGAGAGGGCTTGGATGGATGGATGGATGGATGGATGGATGGGGCTAAAAATGAGAGGGCTTGGATGGATGGATAGATGGATGGGGCTAAAAATGAGAGGGCTTGGATGGATGGATGGATGGATGGATGGATGGATGGATGGATGGATGGATGGATGGATGGATGGGGCTAAAAAATGAGAGGGCTTGGATGGATGGATGGATGGATGGATGGATGGATGGATGGATGGATGGAGTTTTTGAAACAACATGCATTACTGAATCGAATAGAAACATGTATTAAGAAAGTAAATAGTCAATTTTGATTTAATGCCGTCTTCAAAGTTAATTCCCCTTTGGAACCAACAAGCCATTTTCCTTCTAAAATGCATCCATAAAAACTAGAGCTGGAAAATAAAGAGTAAATACACTGCACTGCTTGTAATGACATCAAAGAATAAGTAAGTGGTCTCCTTTGAAGGACACTGTCATAATGTTAAGTCCTTTTGGATTTGTGATAGGCTTAACGAAATATAAAAAGCACTGGTCAAAAGCCAAAGTATTACCGTATCCAAAACAATAATGAAAAAGCACATGGACTGGCCAATAGGCCATTCCATCCAGCCTGTCAATACAGCATAGATACCAATAAACCCTATTACCAACCCCCCGCGCTTAGCAAATAATCATAAGACAACCCTGCAGTCCATTTAAAGGCCAACAAATTAAACAGAGAGCCTTTACACCCCTTTCCTCATTAAATCCTAAAACCTTGTAAATGTTAAAGAGAGTGTTGCCGGGTATAGCGCACATGCTCCCATTATAGAACGTATTGGTTAGACCACCGGAAAAACAGACCGTAAAGCTATCCCATCGCACACCTTGAGTGGCCTTTTTCTAATTGGCAAGAGATGTTGCCAGATTGCCTGCCTAACTTTCATTTAGCATCTCGCTAACCTTCAGACTGCTTTGACCTAATATGACAGGATTTTGCATTGACGCTTGGCAGGGAAACGCCTGACATGGCTGTGAAATGTATGGCCATATGGAATTTTTGGACTGGCTTTGGAACGTGCTGTTGGTACACTTCCCTGCACGGCAGTCTCCCATTTTCTCCTTTCCTGCAGGGCATATGACACAGCTTGCCATTTTTCGACGAAACTGGCCACTCTCAGAGGCGCGAACGCAAAGGCCGGATCGCTCTGCCTCACCCTCGTCTTACAACGGGGTGACGAATAAGTCACCTGCTCTAATCTTCCCTGCTCCTACCCTCCATTTGTCCACGTCCCTTCCGTAATAAGGCCCCATTTTCAGAACCACTTAGTTGTAGACACAAATGAATGTGGCTCACTTTAACAAGGTAAAATGTGTTTCTACTCATGGCTAAGATAGAGGGCCAAAAATTCTGAAACGATTCACATTCCTCCCACAGACGTCGAACGGTATTTATGAGTAAACCACACTCTAGAAGTTTATCTTTCCTGTCACAGTTTTTTTAAACTCAATAAGCTGTAAATATTTAATGACTACGATGCCCATCTGCCGTCACTTGGAGTGTTGCAGAGCTCTCTATATTAATAACAGTTGTATATAATTCAGTTTTAATTTATTATTTTATGTCTTTTACAGACTTATATAAAGGGGAGAATTAGCTCTGCATGATATTGGAGGAACATCTGGACACATCCAAGGTGAACATTTAGGTCAAAGAACTGTGAAACGTCTCATTAAAGACAGTAGGGTTAAACCGGTTCAGATACCGTAGAAGAAACTCCTTAACACACCCTGAAGACAAAAGGTTAGCACACAAACCGCTAGGTCGCATTCACTTTAATATGACCCTGTGTATCTGCACTAGCACTCATGGTGATGTATTCTAGTTTCTTAGCTATCGCTGCTGAGTAATTAATATCTGTCATCGTGTCTATACAATCTCAGTACCCTTCTTCACATTAACAAAAACCTTAACTAATTGACTCTTGACTGGGATGATCACTGGAGATCAGCTAATTACCTTTTAATGCATGAATACCGAAAAGTCATTAAAAGTGGCTCAACCTAGCAACTAGCACCATGAGACAGATGTGGTGGTGTTAGAGTGTCAAGGCCTCCTTAATTACACACACTTGAACTCTCTGCCAAGAATTTATTTGCCTCTGAAAGTGGAAAAAGAACTACGAGACATAACTCGGCTATAATTTAATATTAAATCAAAGGAAATTAAATCTAACAGCATTAATCCTTTATGATTGTAAGACGTGGCGTTTTCTGTCTAAGCCTGGTAGTGTTTACATACTGCAAGTACATTCGCAGCATTTGCTGAGGCAAGAATTGCTATTACGACCACTCAGGGTTAGGGATCTGAATAAACCGATAACGCTGAAGGCTCGTTCACACCAACAACGATAACTATGATGGATGTCCAAATTCACAGTAATCACAAAACAGTAGGCGAAAAGTTATCAGATGACCTACTACTTCTAGATTCCGAAGCACACATTCAATAGGCACTTTACCACTCCATAAGAGGATTTGTGAACTGTAAGAGTAGTAAGAATTGAAGTGAACTAAGAGTATTTCGAATTCAGCCTAAATAAACTGTAAAGAATTTTTTTTATAATTTATATTCAGGTACAAAACAGGGTACCCCTGAAAAGCTTTCTTAGCCAACAGAATCATGTTTTCTGATCAAATCCTGCACCTTGCCTAGCCGTGCCATCACGAAAGCTTGACATTTTCATGCATTTTTATGCATTGCTGTTTAAAAACAAGTGATTTTAACAGTTGAAGTGTAATAAGCAGTGAAAGAGAAATAATTCTGTATATGTGTATTCTGTCTAAGAGACGCGCACACATAAAGCCACTGCTTATACAGCAGGTAAATACTGAACCTTCTTTTTTTGCAGCTTTATTGGGTTTGAACGGTCAAATACACATACTTATGTGTCAAAATGGCCATATTAAAAGGATAGTTTACGTGTCTCTGGTAAAACTTTACAATTAGGTTCCATTAGTTAACATAAACTAACTAGGGCTGTCGCGGTTCTGGAATTTCCCTTGCGGTAATGTTGAGTGGCTCAATAGCGCGATATGCGGTATTACCGCCATTTCTTTATTTATTTAATTTATATGTATTTGTAGCTATATAAATAAAGTCTAAGATGTGGAAAAAAACGAGGACATTTTGAGTAACCAATGTAACCGAAACTAAACAGCATATGCGCATTGAAAGACTTTCACTCAGCGTGCATATTGTTATGACAACGGACTTTGAGCGAGTCATTGAACCGCTCATTCAACGAACACGTTTAAAAAAGCTCATTCATTAAAAGAGATGTAATGAAACAAGATGTTAATTATTTTTAACTTTGAGATTCAACTTTTTAAGTCTCAGCTGAGCAGCAATGCGTCACATGGGCAACGCTGAAGCTGATGCTTCACTTATTAGAGACCAATATAGCATTGATTCAATGCGTGACTCACTGATTTTATTTCACCGCGGCTTCCTTGTGTTGTGGGATGCTGACCAGCGCAGCTGCTGACGCGCATTTATGGGAAAATACCCATGAAAAGAATGTTAAAATGATGATGCGACAAATATTTCGCTTCCCTTTGACACAACAAGCTTTTCTAAGACAGACGCAGGCAATTGCACGCGCTCTGCCGATCTCTCTCATTCACTGTCTTTGTGAAACCGGTAGGCTACACATCACCATGATAAACAGTCTTGTTATCATTATGAACTTGTTTAATATTCAATACACATGCATTAAGTGCAAAACAAGAAAGCTATAGCCTTATAAAAAAAAAAAACGTGAATATCGGTTGCTGCGGTTACGTGCAATCCTCTGCGGTTGACTTGTCAGAAGCGCGGTACTACAATATTGCGATTATCGTGACAGCCCTAAAACTAATCATGAACAACATCTCTGTTCAGCATTTGTTAAAATTTGTTAACGTTAACCCACACATGTACTAATGCATCAATTTACATTTAACAACACTAGATAGACATTAGATAATATAAGTTAATGCATTAGTTAACATGACTTAACCATGAACAGTGCCTGTAAATAGCTTTACTGTTTTGTAAGGCTGTACATATTTATAGTTTACGTAGCAGTTAACACACACTAAGTATGAACATTTCTAACTCACCATGTTACCCTAAATGTAAAAATACAGTTGTGTACCTTATCAACACTCTTTCATATATATAAGGTATTGATTTGTTGGTAAACCAACACATTCTCATGCCAAGACGTCATCTAACTGACGCTTTTGACCATACGTCAACATCCAGCGTTTTAGGGCACCCTTTAACGTCAGTTAGATGACGATCCTAGGGCTTATACTTTGTTCATACTTAGTGTGTGTCAAATGCTACATAAACTAATGTAAATATGTACAGTTAATCTTACAAAACAGTAAAGCTATTTACAGGCACTGTTCATAGTTAGTTCATGTTAACTAATGCATAATGTTATCAGTAACCAGACAGTTTCTGGTCTTATTGACTTCCATAATAGGAAAAAATATACTATGGAAGTCAATGAGACCAGAAACTGTTTGGTTACTGATATTATTCTAAATATCAGAAAATCGGCTGAATACATTCGAAAATGCTAAAAACCCAACTGTTTCACTCTGTGGGAGTGGTAAAATGAGCCTATTTCCCAAAAAAGTGGAGTATCCCTTTAACTAACTAATGTTAATTAACTGATGATGTAGATATAAACCTTATTTAAAGCAAAATTAACTATTTTGCGATATTGCTATTTTTTGCCAGCAGGATGATAATGCAGACAAAAAGAAAACCCCTTACACTAAAGCCCTATTTGCATGGGATTAGTATTACCTAGGGACCACGTGTGAATTTGAAATTACCCACCCACATCTGAATTTCGTGTGGCGCATTTGCACGGGATAAGCGAAGCCTGTGATTGTACTCGAATATACTGACTTATCTCCCGGATATGCAACACAGTCTCATGAAAGTGCGTATACCACGATTGTCATTTCTCGTGGCATTTATACGCCAAAAATGTTTTTTGCGTGCATATGCTACGCATTGAAAACCCCCTGGGTAGGTTTAGGGGGAAGGGGGGTGGGGAGTTCGTATTTATTATACGCCAAAAAGTGCGTATTATATGCACGCGAAAAACGCGTACCATATACACGCAAAAACTAGTTTCGGCGTATAAATGGCATGAGAAATGACATTCGTGCTATAGATACGAACTTTCATGAGACCGGGCTCGGATATGATGTCATTAGGCTATAGCTTTTCTTGTCGTTATAATGTCTAGCTGTATAAACAGAAGAATTGTCCTTACCGCATGCTGCTAACATGTCATTCATCTCCATCTAATCCTTATTTTTGTTTTTGCTCTTCTGATTGTATAGCTTTCTCTTTCTGCAAATTGTATAGTTGTACTAGCGATATGACCCCACACCCAAAATACTATAAAAACACTCCAACTCAGCCTCTATTCTTCACGAAAGATGGATAAAAAGGCGCAGATGGCCAAATCACAGAGATGTCGATTCGCACGGGACTAATATTATCACTGGACCTCGGTGTTCGGCAAAATATAGTAGGTAATTTGCGGGGGAATTTTTACTTTACAAATTACAGAAATGGCCAATTCGCATGGGATTAAGATCACAGACAAACTCCGCAATTATTATAAATTACTACAGGTCACCAAATAGCACTGATCCCGTGCGAATAGGGCTTAAGAAGAACTTGCAGAATATCACAGAAACCTGAGAAGTGGGAGATTCTGAATGTTTTTTTTTTAGATTTTACCAGTAATCAACTACCCTGAACACCCTAGCAACCACTCAGAACACCCTAGCATTGTGATGCTAAGTTTTGCAACAATTCTTCAACAAGTTCTTCATGAATAAATAAATACATGAATAATCAAATATGTCAATGTCAGTAAAAAAAAGATAAAAGAAAACAAAATTCTGGATGCCAGTCAGTTTCCCAGTAAACCACACATGTTGCCAAGGAAATTGAATCAGAAAGTCCTTGATTATGACATTTTCTTAGTTCAAAAATTCAGCACATCCAAAGACAAACACAGAGGTCTGTTTGGTCTAAAAATGACCCTCACCCACCCCCATGAAACCATCCAAAGTGAGTTTGACCTCGGCTACCCATCAGGCAGGAATATAATAGATAATTTGGCCAGTAAATGGCAGGTATTACTGCAGTTGTCTCCTCTCGGAGGCATATGATTTAGAAAGACACTCATGTAATAGCTTTGCAAATTTCCTCTGCCATCTCTCCACGCTTCTGCACATCTGAGATGTTGGAAGAAAGGTGAGAAGTCAATGACTATCCATCAAAACATCAATCTCCATTTATTCTCCTCTCAGCTCTTAAATACTAAACACGGTGACAAACGCCATCAAGTGTGCCAAGCCCCCCGGGGACCCCAACACACTATAGTCAAGCAGGTAACGCAGGAAGGCCTGTTACTGTATGTCAGTGACGTCTGAGACGGTAGATTTTTTACAATATCCACAAATCTGTTGCGTTACTTATACTAGTGAAGAACAGAGCATTGAGCAGAAACAATGATTCTAAATGTAAATGGACTGCATTTATATAGCGCTTTCACAGACCCAATGGCCACCAAAGCACTTTACATATTGCCCCCCATTCACCCATTCACTCATACACTGACGGCAGAGTCAGCCATGCAAGGCGCCATCCTGCTCGTCAGAAGCAGCTGGGGTTAGGTGTCTTGCTCATGGACACCTCGACACTTGGTAAAGTGGAACCGGGGATTGAGCTACCAAACTTCCGGTTTGTAGACAACCAGCATGAACCACTGAGCCAATGCCGCTCCAATCATGTAATAATGAGCTCTTGTATATTAAGGTGATGCAATGTTCGCCCAGTAGTCCCAATGACTGGCTGAAAAGCAAATAAGTTGGCAGATTAAACGTTCATTCAGTCAGTCGACTACGGATTCAAACAGTTGCCAGTGGTTTTCGTGTGGTCTTAAGTCAGCATTTTGTGGGACAGAACAAAACTACAGGGGTTGGACAATGAAACTGAAACACTGGCCAATGTTGGAGGTTTCACATCTATATGCCTGGCGGCCAATCTTCAGAGTGAAGCACGGGTGGATCAGTGATGGTTTGAGCTCCAATATCATGACAATCCTGATTGTATTTGATTAACACGACACTGCCGAGGACTACCAAACCCTTCTGGAGGATCATGAGCACCTGATGCTCAAACCGCATGATCGTGCACCAACACACACAGCAAGACTTTTGACAGAAGGGTTTGATGAAGATGAAAGTAACTTGAACATCTCCCATGGTCTGACAGTCACCAGATCTGAATATTATTGAGGTGTTTTGGAGGAGCGAGTCCACCAGCATCATATAGTGACCTGGACACTGTTCTGGAAGAGGAACGGCTCATAATCCCTCTGGTCACTGTGAAGGACTTCTATCTGTCAATTGGTGCTGTATTTGGATGCAAAATGAGGCCCTCACCATTCTAACAAATTATTGTGTTGTAAAACCAGGTGTTTCAGTTTTTTTGTCCAACCCCTGTAAGCTCTCCACAAAAAATGATTGTTTCCTAAAATGTGAAACGGACAATCCTGGAAATTTCTAAAAGTGTTAAGAGTGCAGACATAGTTGTGAAATATAAAAAAAAAATAATAATAATTATTATTATTATTTTGCTTGCGTGACAGTAAATTTGTCCAGCCCTGTTAAGTCCCTTATAGAGTTAGTTTATAGTGTATGGTATCTTATGTACAGTGCACAAAGTGCATACTTGCACATACGTACACTCTCTCAAGTAAATCTTAAAGCTGTACTTGCAACAAATGACCCAGTCATGTGATAATAAAGAATCAATTAGTTTCCAGGTTGTTCCACTATGAAAGCTCCTTACTATGGTGCCCAAAAAGTTTGTCTAAATAGACAGCCAACAAGTTTTTTTTCTAGTTTTAAAGAGTCTAGGGCTGTGTGCTAAAATCGCCTCCTATACCCTAAAGGGGAGGGGGGAGGGTCGCACAAAAGGGGTAATCCATCGACCGGAAGTTGAAGCCTCGCGGGAGCGGACATCTTGTAGCAGAACTTGACTTGCGTTAGCATTCCCATTGACTCCCATTCATTTTGGCGCCACTTTGACAACGAATAACTTTACATCTGAGGCATTTGAAGACCCCGTTTGTCCTTTATTTATTTCTAAAGAAACATGACAATGTATAAAAGGCTCCATTACCTTGTAGCTTATGTTATGGCCCCGTAGAAGCAGTTTTAGTGAAAGTAGGCTAACGATTGCGTCATACCCACGCGACTCTCTGTCACACAGTAGAAAGATTAACGTATGGACAGGAGGAGAAGCTCGCGCGCAATCGTGGAAACGTGGAGGCAAAATGACAAAATAATTAATCAGAATACCTAGCAAAAGTGTCTCCTGCTCCTCGCTCATGGACAGCTCCTACTCACACTCTCCGCCTCTGCAAGTTTCGGAAGGGAATGATTCAGATTTCCCCTGCCACAGCACTAGAAGACAGACGGTTTGCTCTCGTCACATCTACGTTGTCAAGCTCTGTTTGAGTCTGCGCGTCAGGGACTGAAGTGGCAAAAAAAAAAAATACAAAAAAATAAAATAAAAAAATTCGCCAAAAACGGGCTTCAATCGTCTCAATGGAGTTCCAATGAGATGGCTCTGTCCATTTCTTTTACTGTCTATGGTCGCACACCATGTCTAGGACAACTACACCACGCCACGTCTAGGACAACTCCAGGTATCGCACACATTCTAATCGCGCGAGCTCAATTTTGAATCAACTCCTGGTAGAAAAGCTGCACGATATGTGAGTTTTAACTTGACTTATTATGTCATGTTGATTAAATAGTAGTGTTTGAACGTTAATCAAGTAAAAGTGTTTATCGGGTTAAGTAAGTGTTATTTTGTTGTAATGTTATCCGTTGGCTAGGCAACTACGTCACATAATACAATAGTATTTATTTAGCTATCGTTTAGCTAACCCGAGTGAAGGTCCTGAACGGTAGTTGGACTCCGCAGACAGACGCCGAATGGCGCCGCCGTTGTTTGTACACTCATAGAGAATAATGTGTTCAAATTTTAAAGACATGGCACTGCGCGACACGGCACTGCGCTTCTTGTTCGGTGTGCGACCCCCTTTAAACAGTGCATTATTTGAAGGGATAGCCATTTGTAGATAATAGCCATAATGCATCACAGCTATCCATTTTCCAAACCGCTGGTACAATGTGGGTACAGCGTAATATCATCCAAGTATAGACCTTATGCACCAGAGAAACGTGGGCGCCGTCATCTTTAGAATATTGTCTTTGAACTTCCGGTTTTGCGGTCGCTCTGTATTTCTATCGCATTGCTGTCGAGGAGTAATTAGCTGGTGAAGTGGATTTACTTATTGTAGAGTTAACAAAAGTTATCATGTGCATTGTAATGTTTATCATAAGCATTGTAAAGCAGATGTCTAAACAAATGTCGACCGGGCAATTTTTTAACGAGCAGTTAATTCATACCTACACTGAAAACCCTAATAAGTTGATTTAACTCAATTGATTTGAGTAAACTCGTTCCCTCAATTTAATTGAGTAATGAGAACTCCCAAAACTTGCATAGTTAAGTTTACTTAACTTGGTAGTTATGTAGACTTGACTTAAATTGTTTAGTTCACCAAACTTGACGATTATTTAATGTACTTAAACAATAAAGTTCACTTAACTTAGTGTTAATATCAATTGTACTTGTATATTTAAGTAAACTCAACATGAAAATTTAACTGTAATTTTATTTCAAAATTTTAAAGCTCATATTTTTGACTGTAAGCTGTGTGCACACTGCACTTACATAAAACAATGAACAACATATTGATCCTTTGAGTCTTTATTGACCAAAATTTCAAATGGAAATGAGTCACACCCTGTACATAAATGTGGCAACAGTATCCAACATTAAGTAGTGCACTATCAATTGTACAACTCTGATCACTTACACATTACATTTAAGTCTCAAATTTTTGTAAATGTACTGAACATGTACACGTAATGTACATTGTTTTTACATTTTACTTGTTTAAGCGTTATGAAATCACAGCAAACTAAGTAAAGCATAGTGACCATAGTCAGTGTCTTTGACCAAATATTCGCACAATATTACAGTACTGAATATATCTTCTGCAAATCATTTGTAGAACATTTCTCAGAGTGGTGTTAAAGTCTCACAGTGACATTTTTTAAACAAAAAGCTGGTTTGCCAGAGACTGCAATTTAGGCTTGAGAGAATACTGTCCCATTGACATTAGCACACGCTGGATTGGCAAGTGATTTGGGGTAATTCCGGTCTAGTGCGTAGATCAGACCGAAGAGGAGACACATAGCCTGTGGGAGGTCCTGCGTTTTTTCAATCACCACTTGTCCTTCAAGTATTATTCCAATCGTAGAAGTTAAATACAAGGAATTGGGGGGCTGAAGTTCAGTGTCCTCAAATAAGATGCCCACTGGCACATTAAGGATGGAGTTGCGATGATCAGACACCTAGTGAAAAAACAGACATAAATAGAGTATTACGATCAGGAATCAAATGTTTATGAATTCATGTTTATCAGAACGTGCACTAGATCTATTAAAAACACATAACACTAACCTTAATCCCAAATTATATGGACAAGTATGCATTTGACTTTATGAAAATGTACATGTTTCCAGCAAAGACAATACTTTTTTTTTTTTAAGTATGCAGTATAAATTACATTTATTAATTTGAAGACCACATTGCCACATTTGTATTTTAATAGTTCACCCAAACATGATAATGCACTCACTCTCAGGCCATTAAATATATAGAGGAGTTGTTGTTTTGTTTTTTCATCTGAAAAGATTTGGAGAACTGTAGCATCACATCACTTGCTCACAAATTGATCCTCTGTAGCGAATGGGTGTTGTAAGTAAGAGTCCAATGAGCAAACGTGTGGATTATTGTGATGTTTTTATCAGCTGTTTGAACGAGTTTGAGCAATTGTTCGCTAAAGATTATCAATTTGTGAGCAAGTGATGTAATGCTAAAGTTCTCCTAATCTTTTCAGATGAAGAAACAAACTCATCTTCATCTTGAATAGTCTGAAGGTGAGAACATTTCCTGCAAATTTCAATTTTTTGGTGAACTATTGCTTTAAAATCAACATGATTTTCAAATGCTTGACAAATGCTTAGACTAATGGGAGCACAGGTGGTTATTTTAATGTAAACAGGTGAAGAACAGATCCACTTACTAAGCATGACTTGAAGAAAGAGTCACCATCATCTCCAAGCATGATAGTTTGTCCTCGAATCCCAAGGGTTCGGACCTCCGTTGGCTGGGCTGATTTTAAAGGAAAACACAAAATTGCATTAATGCCAACAACTAATCAATATATTTGAAGAATTTTTATACAATTAAATGCTGACAAAATTAAATGCTTTTAAAGGGATAGTTCCCCCAAAATGAAATTTCTGTCATCATTTAGTCACCCTCAAGTTATTCCAATCCAAACCTGTACATTTCTTTGCTCAGCTGAATACAAAGGAAGAATACATTTTGAAGAATGTTTGTAACCAAGCAGTTTTGGGCCAACATTGACTTTTACATGCTTAAAAAAAAAAAAAATAATAATAATAAAAATACTACGAACATTAATTGTACCCAAATCTGTTCAATTACAAACATTCTTCAAAATATCTTCCTTGGTGTTCAGCTTTAACAAATACATGTATACAGGTTTGGAACACCTTGAGGGTGAGTAAAAGTTATCCTGTTAGTTATTTAAATAAGACAAAACCTTTATTTATTATTAACCATTACTAACCTTTATTTGATTTAAAACGTTAGCCAAGTACTGACCAGGAGTCCCCCTTTTGGCTGTAAAAAGGTCCATGAACTGTATGTTCTGTAGAAGTAGAAATCCAGTTTTAGGTTTTTTCTGTTGAACGCAGATCTGAGGGGAGATAAAGACAGATCACATAATCACATTAGTGTGGACATAGAAATGCTTTAATTAGGAAACAAATGTAGAGGCTAAGAAATATTTTTAACACGTTAAAGGAATAACTTAGACCACTCAAAAATGAAAATAATCAAGTAGGCCTACTCATGCTCAAACAGTTTTGTGCATGGTTTTGTTTGTAACCAAAAGTTGCTAGTTTGCATTGACTATAGTATTTTCCATATGATTAAATCTCTTTAATTAACTTATTGGTGACAAGCGTGACGAAACATCACTAATTCGTCCTAGCTATAGTAACAATGTTCTTAAAACTTATCATTCTCAGTCAATCAGAAATGTATCATAAAAATATTTGCAATTAACGTTAAAGTTACTAGTAAAACTGACAAAGTTTGCCCGGGAAAAATCTATGGGAAAAATAACCCACATGGTCTGTGCAGTAGCTGCCATGTTCTTTCTTGCACGGAAAAAGATCATCAAATGTGTAGCTAACTTATCTCGCTAGTAAAATAAGAAATAAGCTGTTGACATTTCAATAATCATACTATCACAAAGTCAAGAAGAAAATACCGTTAATTGATGTCGAGGTTGTCAAAGTTTGACCAGAAAAAAAGAAGAAAAAAAAAACATCACTAAGTTGACTGGTCTAAAGTAACGTTAGGCTAAGTTAACTATGATCTTTTGCAGAGAAATACACGATTACGCAATTGAACTAATAAATTAAAGAATCGTTTGATATCGCAGTTATCATATCATCACAAAACCATCGATAAAACGTTATGTTGGAAAAGTTTGACCAGGAAATATTGTAATTAACGTTGCCTGCGTTCTCTTTTAACCGTGCAAGGATTTAAATAAACATATTTCAGAGATAAAAAGTCATACAAAATAACTTTATATATGAATAATTGTACTTACCGAGAATGTTACACAAAGAAAACCTCCCGTCTTGAGATTTGCACTTGTGTCAGCAGCAGCAACAGACGATGCGAAAATTTTGAAATCCACCAATTAGTGCATTAGTTTTCTTGTTGCCAGGCAGAACTGCTTGCGTGGCCAATCGCATCAGAGGAAGATCAGAGAGACATTTTAATTAAACCGATTTGAAATGAATTTGATTTAACGTTAAACATAATGCGTCGTCGCTGTATTTCTGTAAGTTTGTATATATTTTTTTTCATTGATACTTGGTTGGTGGCTGATGTGAGGAACTCTTTCATGCATTTTGGCACGTGGCATACATGTGCACGTGAAATGCATGAGCAAGTATTTTGTTTGTTTTATTGTTCTGTACATGTTGTTTACTGCATAAAAAAGTGAAGTGAAAACTGCAACCCACAGTATTAAAAAAACACTTGAATACAGATATTAAAGTTTATTTATGAAGTTTAAAGTATCAGGATTTTTTTTGTTTTAAATAAACGTTTATTTCCACTACAATCAATAATTGTAAAATGAAAGCCATTTGTTTTCTGGTAAAATAAGAATGACACCTTGCACTTGAAGAAAGCATGTATGAATGTATCATCATTTCACAGTTAAGAAATTTGTGAAAATGACCTTTTGTAAGTTTTAATCATTATTTTGAGTTCACTGCACTTGGAATCTTAAGTTTTTGTATTTTGAAGGTAAATTAGTTATTTGAAATTATATTTTTGAGTGACCCGGCCAAAATGCACAATTTCAAGTAATGTTTAGTCAAGTACACTTGATTGTTTAAGTAAAGACAACATTAGGGTTTACAGTGTATGCAAGATAGCTGTGAAAATACAGACCGGAAGTCAAAAGACAACGCTGAAAAGGGGCGGGGCTACATAAGGTCTATAAATTCATTTTTAATGTATTAATAAATTGTTTAATAAAGGTTTATACATAGTTTCCATGACAGAGCTCAAACTATGCAGCACTTCCGACTCTTTGTCCGAATTCGCTCACTCATTTAATTCACTACAAATTTACTAAAAAGGGCAAATTGACGCAATTCAAAAAAAAGTGTAGATGGGAGTTCTGTGCGTTATCTACTGACGACGTGCAAATGAAGGAACACAGGTGCATCCAAATCATTTCCACAATGACCAACGCAATCTACCAAGAGCAGCTCAAATTAGTCTGGTTTAAGACATTTGGGCATTAAATAATGCTGCAAATACCAGTAAAGTGACTAGAGCAAAACTTAGTAAATCACCTTGCTTGATTCATTTAAATGATTGGTTTTCAAATCAAAATTTTCATTGTGTGTCTTTAGTAAATGCTGAAAAGTGGACCACATTTCTAGGACCCTAGTTTTTTTATATATATTTTTTTCTTCTTTTAGTGACAGCGCCATCTATGCCATTCTACTTCAACAGCGAGGACACCTGATTCAAATTCCAAACAGATACAAAGACTACTGAAATTATTATTATTACTATTTTTTTTAATAGCCTTTATTTATAACATAAGAGCGGGTGAGGCCATTTTTAACTTGAGTGTGTGAGGCTTTGGGTGTCAGCAGTTATTACTTAGCTGTGCAAAACAGTTCATTATGCTGCCGGATGTTGTACTTCTTTTCAAATGACTTTAATTGATTAACATACTAATAAACAATTTGTACTAATTTGTAGCACAGTCGTTTTTAAGTTTTCTGCACTTTGTTAAGTGTGTCACACATCAGATGTGAAGTGCCATTAAAAATAAATAAATGAAATACAGAATTGAAAAGTCACTGATACAAAACAGTATAAATTGCTAGTATTCCAAGGGTCCTACAAATGCAGTCCTGAAACTGCAGCCTCCGAAAGTGCAGGAATACCCTATTCCCTCATGGGTGTTATTGTTATTGTTAACAAAAATTCAAACTATTAAACTTGCATTTCTGTTGATTTAGATAAAGCTGGCATAAAAAAAAATACAATTACTAGAGGACTCTGCCTTGACAACTAACTAAAATCTGTTTAATTTGACGTACTAAGCAGCTTCCATTATGATATCTTTGTCCATACCACAAGGATATTAAGCTTTCATTCACCTGGAACATTTTAAAAATATGGGTAACACTTTACAATACTTTACTAATACTTTATTAAAATCTTGTTAACATTAGTTAATGCGCTGTGAACTAACATGAACAAACAATGAACAGCTTTATTATCATTAACTAACATTAACGAAGATTAACAAATACTGTAACAAATGTATTGCTCATGGTTAGTTCATGTTAGTTAATACATTAACTAATGTTAAATAATGAACCTTATTGTAAAGTGTTACCCAAATATGCTTTGGAATAAAATAACATCCTTTACAGTAAGTTTCCTTTGATGAAAACTTACAGATCACCAGTGATATTTATACATGTTGAACGTGGGAACATTTCTAAAGCTTTTACACACCGGGGTGCATCAGTGCAGAGCCATTTAAACTTTTCAGTGTGCATATTTAGTCCACAGCTTTACAAGCACTGCTCCATGAGGTTGGCGCCTATGAAAAGCAAACAAGCAGGAGGATGCGTTAAAGCCTCCAGCTCATCTGTGGCTGGCAAGTTTGGAAATCATCACATGGTAGCAAATGCTATAATCTGCGTTTCCCCCCGTTCCCCACCCTTTCACGTTCTATCAGCACAGACCACGTCCTGTGAATACATATTTGAAATGGAAGCTGTTAGCATCTGGGAAATTTCAGATGTAGCTTTTATCAGGAAAAATACCAATTAACAAATCTTTTCACGGCTTTTCCGCAATCGGAAACAAAGACAGCCCGGCGAAATTAAGTGCACGTCTCTGTGGTCAGGGACTGATAAGAGACACAATCCGAGAGACGGCGCAAAAAGAGAAACGGTCACAACACACTGACAACACTCGCAGGCTCAGCCAAAACCACAATGACTCAAATTACGGCTCCACAAAATGTTGATGGCTGGCGACTCGGGGCATATTTCAAATTCGAAGACAGGGGTAGACAATTTGGAGAGGTTGTAATGGGATGTGACCATTCTCTTTTTTACAGTTTTTCAGGAGGAAGGAGGAGCAGAATTAGCCAAGCTTTTCATGAGGGTTTCCTAAATGCCAGAGTGCTGGTTAATCAGAAGCAACGGTTCAGATCACTGACAGATTTAGTGTGGAAAGCCTGCGAATGGCTCTAGCATAACGTCTTACATCAGTGGTTTCTGATGCCAACGACCCTTAAATATTATACAAAGACAGCAATATATTTGTGTGAGAAAACATTATAATAAGCATAATTATAAAAAAAAAAAAAAAAAAAAAAAAAAATCACCCTTTATATTGTTATTATACTAAAAGTTATAGCAAATCTGAAAATATTTACTTCTGTAATAACATGTTAACTGGCAAAGATTGCCAACATCCCCAGATTGTTGTTTACATTCACTGCACATCATTACCTTGACAAACTGTCAAAAAAAAAAAATCTTGAAAGCATTTCTTGTTTTTTTACCCATTAGATATAAATATTGTCTTGTAGAGGATAAACTCTACAGGAGAAAAAAATGTTTATGCACAACATAAAATACTGTAAGAGTCACCCCGCTGTATTGTAAATGCACACGAACAAGAAGATGACTATAAACAGGCAGTTTTTAATAAATCCATAGCTATATCCACAAAAAGAGAACAGCAATCCAACAACTCAACCATAGATGAATCCTGACCGCAATGAATAGAAACAGAAACAAAGGAACACCACACCAGCAAACAATGTGTTTTAACGGATCCTTAATATTTCAGGATATTGAACCGAATGATGAATCAAATTAACAACCATGATAACAAACCCGACTCCTCAAAAACAAAGTCCAAATGGTTTGAGACAATCACTGATAGGACATTAGAGTCATTATCATTCTTGTTTTTTTCTCTCATTAGAGCTAAAAAAGCTAAATAAATAATAATCAATTAGAATCTCTGGCTTGAGACTGTGAAAATGTACCTGGTCTGACCCTTGTGTGTTATGTTCTTTCTTGCTGCACAGGTGGACAGAAGGATCCTGTGTTTGTTCCAGCTCTGCT
This sequence comes from Pimephales promelas, assembly GCF_988280905.1. NCBI lineage: Eukaryota > Metazoa > Chordata > Actinopteri > Cypriniformes > Leuciscidae > Pimephales > Pimephales promelas. The sequence continues at coordinate 13,591,580 of NC_142789.1, read as the reverse complement.
GATCAGGGATCAGGTGGCCTTTCTCACAGTGATGGGGCACATGATGCCCAAATTACAAAAAGAAACAGCATTCTGGAAGCTTCCCAGGCCATGCATACTAGGTAACCCAGAGTTATCGTGATCGAATATCATATCATTTTAAAAGTAGTGTCCATCATGTCTTGGGACTCATTTTTCATTTGTGCCTATGTGGGTTCTAAATTTAGCATGCTATTATTGAAATTAGTAACTGAAAAAGGTAATTGTGTCTTCAACATCTAACTTTTACTTTATTTTCTCATAATTGCGACTATCACTATTGCGCATGTACTGTATGTCTCACAATTGCGACTACATATAGTGACGATTTCAAAATTACACATTTATTTCTAATATTTGCAACTTCATCTCTCAAAATTGTGACTATTTCAATCATGACAACTTTCAAAATAGTTTGAGCATGTTGTTGAAACTGGAAATATTAATGCATTTGGTAATAGATACACCGACACGTAGCTGTGAGCATGTAAGATATGCTGCTGCATAAATAGAAATAAATCCTGTAGCAGATCTAGGCAGGTGGAGGGTTTCAGAGCAAACAGTGAACTAGGCGTTGGCTGCATAATCAGCAGAGGCCAATCAGCATGTGCCAAGCGGTAATGATGCGATTACTTGCAGATTACATGTAAAGGGCCGCCTGCGCCCTCTAGAGCTTCATGACTAGTTTTACTTGTAATTGTGACTCTATCTAACAGTGATGCGCGGGTTGATCCGAAATGAGCGGGTGCCTGCGGTCACCCGCGGTTACGGGTCATCCAAAAATGTTTTTAATGATATTCGGGTCGCGGTCGGTCGGGTCGTTTGAAAAAAGATGCCAATTAAACATTTGTATTAATATAGTACTAGACACAATTTTTGATGAAATATACAGCCCTACACATTATTGGCTTAATAACTGGCACGAAGATTACACACAAGCTCAGTCTAAACAGTTCTCAGATCTATACTGGTGATTCGAGAACCGCTGTTCCTGTGCGTTCGGTAGTACGCAGTATCTATGCGCAGTATCAGCTGCTCGTGCTCATCACTTCTCTCAACAGTGGCACCAACATGTCTCGGTTCAGTGAACTGTTGGAGTTACTGAAGTAAAATATAATTCAGGATATTGATTTATTTCGATTCGGAGGGACTGTCAGGTATGTCTGAAAGTGAGTAACTTTAGTAACTTCTGGATCAGCACTGACGCAAGACGCGAACTGTTTCGAACGATTCAGTTCGATTTAGTGTACTGGTTCGACCGGTTCACTAAAAAGAACCGGTTCAAATGAACGATTCGTTCACGAACCGGCCATGTCTATGATCACTAGAGTCTGCAGAGAGATGGAGGCGGCAAGAGAAAAGGTGAAGACTGGGGAGTGGAAGCTCCGCAAATACACAAATAGAAAGAGTAAAAGTGTGGGAGACATTTGCTGAAATAATGAAAGATGATGACCAAAGTGCTGGCTTTGCCATTGTTATGTGTAGGCGTACGTCCTCTTGCGATGCTGTGTTGTTACACGTCTATGGCCCAATAACGCTCCGATGAGCATTTACTACTTTTAAAAAATGCGGTCAGGAAGCGGGTCGGGTACAATATTTTTTTTTACTTTTTTTGCGGTCCGAGTTGCGGGCGGGTAGTTGAAAACGTCGGTCGGTTGCGGATTGTTTATACATTGACCCGCGCATCACTGCTATCTAACAACTGTGATTTTAGAACCCCCGAAAGTATGCCTATATTTAGCATATAAAAATTGCAACAACATAAATAAAAATTGATTACTTAGAGTCAAAACAGTATCTCAAAATTATAGAGGGAATGCATTGACGTCACTTTCCCGCCGGAACAACGCTTCTCAGCCTGACTGAGTGGCAAAAGATCTGCTGCGTGACTGTATTTAATAGAGGAAACTGCGAAAATGCGACACCGGGGAAATAAAAGCAATGTAGACCTAAACATAAAGAAAATTTGTCTGTGAACACTTTAAATAGAATATAGATAGGTCTAAATCCGGGTGATCACTAGTGCTCAGATGTTTTCTAATGACCTAACTAAAATACACTCAGCTTAAGGATTATTAGGAAAACCTGTTCAATTTCTCATTAATGCAATTATCTAATCAACCAATCACATGGCAGTTGCTTCAATGCTTTTAGGGGTGTGGTCCTGGTCAAGACAATCTCCTGAACTCCAAACTGAATGTCAGAATGGGAAAGAAAGGTGATTTAAGCAATTTTGAGCGTGGCATGTTTGTTGGTGTCTGAGTATTTCACAATCTGCTCAGTTACTGGGATTTTCACGCACAACCATTTATAGAGTTTACAAAGAATGGTGTGAAAAGGGAAAAACATGTAGCAGTCCTGTGGGCGAAAACGCCTTGTTGATGGAGAATGGGCCGACTGATTCAAGCAGATAGAAGAGCAACTTTGGCAGAAATAGCCACTCGTTACCACCGATGTATGCAGGGGTATATATACATATGCATATATATATATATGAAGAGTTCAGATGCAAAAGCCTCTAAATGCCATTTGAAATTTTCTTCTTTAATGATGATTTTTATCAAACTTGTATATTTATGTTCAGTAATTTCACTTAAATAACAATTAATAGGTAATTATCATTGCCATTTAAGTGAAATTACTGAACTTAAATATACAAGTTTGATAAAAATCATCATTAAAGAAGAAAATTTCAAATGGCATTTAGAGGCTTTTGCATCTGAACTCTTCATATATATATATATATATATATATATATATATATATATATATATATATATATATATATACACACACATCCTGTATATATATATATATATATATATATATATACACACACACACACACACAGACGTATCATATCGTCCAGCCCTAAAACTTTATTTTTTGGGGGGGTCAGTATTTATTTTTTAATCAGTATCAGTATCAGTATTTATAAAAAAAAAAAATCCAATAATGCAGAATATGCTATGATAGATATTTAATTGATGAGTAGTTAATATATATAACAATACAAAACATGTGGGTATGGTTTTACACCTAAATTCAGCATATTGACACAAAATGATAACTGCAAATCAACCTTTCGCCGACTGGAGTCCATTTGTTTCTGTGAATTGCAGCGATCCAATTGCTCCTCTTTCTATAGCAGTCTGTAAAAATATACCTCCGATTTTTTCGTCAAATCTAGCTGTACAGTCAATCGCAAAGCTCTTTCCCACTTTATATGCGTTGTGTTTGTTTTTCGCGGCATTCATGCTGAAAACAAATACAGCTGCTCAGTCTTTTTGCCACTCACTGTGAGTAACTGCAGGCACTCCGGCCGACGGTGACGTCACGCGCATACCCTATATACAGTGTTACACACAGAGCACATACAAAAAAATATATCAAAACCGTTACTTCTCGTAATTGCGACTTTATATCACACAATTACAACTTATCACATGCTAGAAAATGCAAAACAACATTCTAGCAGTCACCCAGCTCACTACAGCAAATGCATAACAAAACCAAAGTGGCAGACAAGAGAGTTTAACACCACCATGAACCGCTCACAATTTCTAAAGAAAATGTAAAAAAAAAAAACAGAAAAAACTAGTTGAAGCCTACCATCAACGTCCCTCGAGATAAATCTAACGTGGATAACACTTCCTACGACCGCTCCTCACCACTGTGAACACCTACAAACAGACAACAACAAAACGCTGCATCTCATTTCCAACAAGGAAGAAAGAAAAAATGTCAGTCTGACATGAAAAAGCCCCACATTCATGGGGCCTTCAACACATTCAGCAGAGAAAACACCGCTTCATTGGTGGAGATTGAAAGGAAGCAACTTCCTGTTGAGGGCTTTTATGGACTTATGGAACCACATTGAGAGGAACACTCCTCAATTCCCCTGTCCTAAAGTCAAATATATTTCCATATTTGTTGGAGTTGTAATTAATCCATTCTCTTTTTGACCGAAAACACAAACGGCGTTATTATTATTTTTAGATCTTGCCTTACCACGTGTCTTCTGATTATATTAATATTGATGGTGACACACTGCTGTTTTGGCAGTGGAAGCCTGCAGCTACAATCTGTCAAGAGCCGTGGTGGCATGAGACGGCGTGTCTGTGCTAGCCTTTCATCACTGCTGCGTCTTCTGTGGCTAGAGGACTGCGGAGGGGGTCCAAACCGCATGGTCGAGACACGCCGCTGCTCCACTGGAGCGCTCTTAAAACAAAGGGATAACAGTGGAAGGGAGCTTGTCACACCCGACTCCCAGGACAGAGTCTCTGAGTACCACGTTCCCCCTCAAAGTGTCTCTCCCTCCCTTATTTCTCCCCCCCCCCACCCCCCCACCCCCCCGTCTCCTTGTTTCCACGTTGCTGACTGTCATACTGCACCATGTTGCATGATAAATACTGAATGGAAATCAGCAGGAACTGCAAGGCGTTGTCTGAATATGAAGCCTGTGATTACATTCCAAGAGAATCTGCCGTGTGATGTAAATGAACGAGAACTGAAACAGAAAATATTTACAGTAACACTGACCTCAAATAGTTTCAAATGGCACGTTTAAGGTGTTCTTTATTTATCTTAATTAAGAAGACAAAAAAAGGGTACAATTCTAAAAGGCAAGATTAGAGAATATGCCAATAGTGTTGCATATGAAAAGCAATTTTTGACACATATTTGCGAAACAATTATGAGATTAATAGTCAAAACTGACATGAAAAAGGCAAAGTTATGTGATAGGCCTAATATATCATACTTTTGACTTTTTACATCAAAATGGTGACTTGATATCTCATTATGTCAACTCTCTATCTCATACTTAATGAAAAAAAACACATTATGAAAAAAAAACAACACCATATGTAGATATTACATTAAAAGTTTGATTTTGAAAAATCAAGCTTTTAATGCAATGTCTACATATGGTGTTTTTTTATGCTTTATGAAAAACCATGTGTAAATTCATGTCAACACCATTGCTGAGTATTTCGAAAATGGTCTCGAAAACACAGTTTGAATTTGCTGATATTTCTGACGTCACAAACTACCCTGTAACCAATCAGGTCAACGTGTGATCGTCAACGAGTGGATCTCTGAGCTGGTGTGAGTGAGTGGAGGCGGGGCTTTTTTTTTAAACGCAATGCTCCTTTCCCCACAAATTCCATACCAGCTTGTATTGATGATATAAATGCTTGGATGACCAGTAATCTCAAACTCAACACTGATAAAACAGATCTACGTCTTATTGGCTCACTTCAAATTACATCCCGTTTCTGTGTTGACAATGTTAATATTGCTTTGAGTTTTGGTTCAACCTTCCACCCCTGTCAAAAACCTTGGTATAATCTTTGATTTCTCTCTTTCCTTCCTTCCATACATCTACTCACTCACTAAAACTGTCGTCTTTGACCTTTGTAATATTGCGCGCTTACATCCATTTCTGAATCTCAGCGATGCTGAGACCCTAGTTCACGCTTTCATCACTTCACAGCTTACTCCAATTCTCTTTCCTATGTCTTACCCAATTCATCTATAAATAACATCAAAGAAATCTTCCCACATTACTCAGATTTTTCGCAGACTTCATTGGCAACCCGTTTGCTTTTGTATTCAATACAAGACACCCCTCATCACATTCAAATCACTGCATGGACTTGCCCCCAACTATATTTCAGATCTCATCCATACCTTCTCCCCAGTTCGCACATTTAGATCCTCTGATACCAGTCTGTTAACAATCTGTAGGCACAAACTATCATCGTTTGGTGGAAGGGCTTATTGTACCGCTGCCCAAACTCTTTGGAATTCTATTCCCCAACCAATCTGCAACCTTTCATCATTACACGATTCCAAAACCCACTTTAAAACATATCCTTTTGCTACTTGTTTCCATGACCCCTAACTATAGGATCTGGTGTTTATGTATATGTCCCTCTATCTATTATGTTATCCATCTAAGTTGATTTGGATCATTTCTATGCCATGTTTCATGTTTATTTGTACTTTATTGTAAAGCGACCTTGAGTTTTCTGAAAGAGAACTGCGAACTAAAGAAGCTATTTTAAGGCATGAAGATTTTTTTTAAAGGGGTGATGAACCGAGAAATCAAATTTTCCTTTTGACATCCAAGAGGTCATCATATTATAAGAATATCCTGTAAGCTTCAGAACTGAAAACGGCCTTATTAGTCCAATAAAAGCTTTTATTGACACCAGGCTCAGGAAATTACTTATTTTTCAAAGTGGGGAACTATGACGTCAAAGAAGATCAACGCCTACTTTAACGCAGCCGGTTTAGCCCCGCCCACCGATTCGTGCATTACGCGCATAGCTAAATAACATACCCCTACCTCGTGATGACAAACCAGATCAAGCTACCGAGCAAAACAAAATATTGTGCAGTGCCTGGTCGTGGAAGACGACAGTCGCTGCATGTGCGTCCTCTGGATTCCGATAGGAATGGTTAAACTTTATTTTTAATGATGTTTCAGCAGATGAAGGTAAACATTGTCCGTCTGTTCGCTTCATTTCACTGAGGATTGTTTTGTAAACAAGACTGGATTTGCAGACCAATTAAGATTAAAGAACGGTGCTGTGCCGTCTATATTGGATCTGACAGGAATTGTGCAACACACGACTCTGGGTCGAACATGTATGGGCGAATCATTCCGGTCGCCATTTTACAACATTGGATGTTTTCAAAACAATTTCCTCCACGTGTATCGATGGGTGAGTCGAAACTCATTATAATATTCAAAACTGTTATCCACTCACAGCAGTGGGCGTTTACTTCCAAGTCTTCAGTGTGAGACGCCCATATAAACCGAGCGTTTCCGAGCTAAGCTCAAAACTAGGGTAGAAAATAGTCTATTAGTTATTCATTTTTATGTTTTTGAATGCAAAATTCAAGCGAACGTCATAAGCCCAGAAAGCCGACGCCGACGAACTAGCGCTGATCAAAGCCGACTGTGTTGTTGCTTCTCGTCCACTCTCGTTGGGGTTAAAAGCTGCACTTGAACACACCGAGAGAACTACAGGCGACTGTCAGCTATAATGTGTTTTCAGCGCCTACGTGTAATGAGCCAACTGTCTATTTCTGCAGATATATTAGTCTATATTCGTCATTCAAAAAGGAAAACCGACAAGTATAATTTCAGTTTAGCCATTTATTTAATGTTTGTTAAACTATTTAACATATCGGCTCAAATTTGCTGAGGGGATTTAAAGCTGTTCCCTTTTACTGGTGATTAACTTTTTCATTTTTACTTCATAGCCTTTTCTGTTGGTCACATATTTTACAATTGCATGTGTTTTAACAGCTAGATCATGTTGCTATGGAGGTAGTTCTGTTCACTCCGGTAATATAATCGTTTTTGAATGAATAAACTCCCTTTTAAATCAATATTTTGTGTCAAATTATTGATTTATTTGGTAGGTAGCCATGTTATAAGTGGGAAAATGTATAGCGAGGCGGTTGTTACAGCGAATACAACCGGCTGATCAAGACCCCTCTTCATTAGAGTTTGCGGGGTTGTATTCACTATAGCAACCGCCTGGTTATACATTATCCCTTTATTTATTTATTTCTATGAGGACTGACAAGACAAAATAAGGACTGTCAAGTGTATTTAAACAGTGCAGTACACCAGCACTATGATTTTTGCAGCGCCGAAGCGGACCTTTCACTGATGTAATGACGCAATGACGTGCACTTGCTAGCCTGTTCCATTTACGTGTTCTCCGAACGCTAAAGAGGACCCTTGCCTAGCCTCTGAAGGAAATGACTTGGAAGGACCCGTCCTGCCAAGGAAGTATCCTTGACATTGAGAAACACCTTGTATGAAGTTACTTTCGAAACAGGGAAAGAGAATCAGACCGTGCTAGAAACCGGACAAGAGTCCACTCGGTCGGGCTTTCACTCGTTGGCGCGAGCTTAAAAGCTGCACTGGATTGTAACTGCGATGCTGACCTGGCGATCTTGTTGATGGACTTGTAAGTAAATCTCTTATTTATAAACTTGTTTGTATTTGTATACTAGTTGTTTCTATATTGTATGTTGCTGCACTGGCTTGTGGTATGTAATTTTTTACGGTGCTGTTCATTCATCCGTTGTTGATAATAAGACCAGTTCAATAATTCTCACATGTCTATAGCTTTCGATTACCAGAGCTTTAAGCAGACTTCCTAAAAACAGTCGTTTCTCTTAGTCTTGTTGTTTTTTTCCGTTATGTTTTATTGCCGAGCTTGCCACAAGAGCTAGTTTGCCAGCTGAACTCAGGTGTTGTGATGTGTATTTATCACGTATCTTTAGTTCTGTGTCTGGTTCGGATTTCTTATGACGTGTGTAAGTTACTGTTATATCAAGTTTATCTGACTAACAGTACACTTCCCGACTGTAACTTCAAATTGTGTTGATTATGAATCAATCAAATCTTGACGCTGTTGATGTTGATTCTTGCGATTACCATGAGGACATAGTCAATATCTCACATAATTATTAGGACATATATAAGCCTAGAGGTTGTAAATAATTGAACACAATTTGCTATTATGATAAATTGTAATCATGTCTAAATCATAACGTCCAATGTTATGAAATAATGCGACGTACATTTAACTTGATTGATGTCATCTGACATTTTGTAATTTTAACATTACAATCAAAAAACATGAATGAAACTATACAGTAGCCTATACACTATAGGCTATTTACTTCTGATTTTGCAGAAATCATGTAAAAACGCTATAAGCCAGCAAACGCGATAGGCAACTTTATTATTAAAAAGCAGTCTAGCACTTGACAGTATATGCAGTAACAGGGGAATAACGGTTATTTACGACAGTGCAAGTACACCACAGCGGCTCTAGAGGTCACTGTTTTACAAAAAAACCAGAGAGTGCATAGTGTGCCTTTAATATTGAAATATTCGCCAAGGAACACTCAGGTAAGATGACGTAACATAAGAACAGCCTTATATCTTTACCGTTTTGTCTTTGCTTGCTGTTTTGCTTTTATTCTCGTGTACTGAATCTTTCACTAAGCTGAACAGCCAATCAGAGTTCTCTCTTTCCCTGACAGCCCGACGCCGATTCAACATGTCGAATCGGGGTCGAAACAAAGCCGACGAGGACTATTTTCAGCCGACGGAACGGAACCGTGCGGAACACACCGAGGAAACTTATTCGGCCAACGCACAAAAACTGCCCGACGGCCAACCGTTGGTTTGGTGTGTCCCGGGCTATAAGTTGACCTCAGACAACAATATAATAGAATTTAAAAAGATTTTAAAAGATTTTCCAAAGCATTCTTTTTCTTATGAGGTGGAAATTCGTGAGCTTAGAATTATAAGGTTCTATCTCCGTTTAGGGTAGTTCTGAGATATTGAGCATCAAAGTTTTTACATCCCAGCTGGCAAAACTGTTATGTAGTATAATCTTCTACTATAGCTTTATCTATTAATCTTTTTCTTTTTTTTTTTTTACAAAAAATAACACCACACAGGCATTAATAAACACCTAATGGATCAGATTATGTCAAAAACTCAATTTCGACCAAAAGTGGAGGTAGAACCTTATAATTCTAAGCTCACGAATTGGCTACCATAGTTATAGCTATAATTATTGTACAATATTTGCCCAGAAAGCATGATTTCAAGTGTATTCAAATGTTCAAGGTTATATAATGTCTTTCTATGTCTTATAACAATAAATACACATGTAGGTGGAATTGGAAATGTGCAGAGTTTGCTTTTGGCTAAATTATCTCATCAGTGAATGTCAGTCATCTGTACAGGTTTTTTTTTTTAACAAGAGTTCTAGATCAGCTAATATTTTGCCACATAATGAGATTGATAACCTTATTAATTGCATTTTGCACCCTCAGATGGCACCGCAGAAGCATCTGGCTGGATATGAATCTGGTGTAATTATTATCGGTTAATTTAGCGGAAATCTAACATACACAGCGCTTCACGTTATCAGACAGGATATATTCCTATCGGGCTTAATAAGGCTCATTCATTTGGATTTCTTATGATGTAAAACAGTATATGAGAGGTTAAGCTTGGCCATACTTTACCCTCAAGCAAGCTTTATTGAAATTCCCATGCTTAATATGGCTGAGTGATATCAATAAACAAAATATCTGTCAGGATTTTATTTTACCAGAACACTTTTTAAAATAAGATAATATATATATATATATATATATATATATATTTCTCAAAACCATCTGAGATACATAAGGTATAAAATAATGCTAAAAGGTTGAAAGATCTAAACATGTAATTTTGCCCAGCCGTAATCCCTTTATCCTGTAGTTCACAACAACTCCCTTCGCTGTTCATGACACATGCTGAGGGACACAAAACGAGCTCATTTACAGAATGCTGTTTATCTTGACTGTACACCTCTGAGATATAACACATCTCTCTCTCTTTCTCTCACCCAATTTTATTCCCGCTCTGTGTAACATCACACATTCATTTTGAGATGATTTCCACTTTAAAAATAACAAGTATCATCAGCTGAATATATATATATATATATATATATATATATATATATATATATATATATATATATATATATATATATATACACGCAAAATAACATCATCCAGGCAGTTTAATTAGGAGTTGAAAGTAGGTTGTAGTTTTCAAAGGGCTTTAAGGGGTGAAATTTCTTCAGCAAAATCAGCAATAAAATCTTAAACTCATTTGTTTCAAAACTAGTTGTGCCCATGCATCTAATTTTGCTCTAAATGACAGCGTCTCCTGTCACACAAAAATAATTGCAAAGGGCTGTGGATGGAGTGGCCGCAGCGGTCTGCACTTACAGGAACTGCCACAGTGAAGAATTGATGGGCTTAAACCGTCATTAATATTCAAGGTGAAGTCCCTCTCAGTCTCCAACACTGTTTAGCCGACCCTCCACTCACAAGCTCAAGCCACACATTACTCTTTTCTCTCGGTTTATGTGTGCCATGACTACTTCTGCCTAGTGTTTGTCCTCTTGCACTCACTCCTTTTGCATATTATTTATATAATAGGGAGTAGGGCTGTCAAACGATTAATCGCATCCAAAATAAAAGTTTGTGTTTATATAATATATGTGGGTGCACTGTGTATAATTATATATATATATATATATATATACACACACACACACACACACACACACACACACACACACACACACACACACGCATGTATATTTAAGAAAAAAATATTATTTATATATAAAATATTTATATTTATATATATATATATATATATATATATATATATATAATTACACACAGTGCACCCACATATATTATGTAAACACAAACTTTTATTTTGGATGCGATTAATCGCTTGACAGCCCTAATAGGGAGTAACTAACTAAACATACCTAATTACATCGTTTAGTGTGACAGTACCTCAGCTGTTTTTATAAACAGCTTTTTAAAGAACAAATAAATAAATAATAAACTCAACACTCCTATGTTTTGTAATATTGCACACGGCTGAGTGAACTGAGGTCATGATCAAAACACACCAAAAATCAAAACACACAAAAGAAGAACAGCTGTTCGCTCAAGACTTGTATTAAAAAAAAAAAAAAAAACTGGTTAAAGAAAGAACGAAAGAACAAAAGGATTCACTCAAGACCTTTCTGCAGCAAAAAAAGATGATATTTAATATATTATTTATAATATAATAATATATATAAAAGATACTTTTGCAGCAATTATTAATAATAAAAATATATATGAATAATATTTAATAGAAAAATAATAAACTATTTCTATATTAGATGGTGCTACTGAGTTCGCTGTTATTAATTGTTATACATTATTTTTCTTTTAAATATTTGACATAATTATAAATAAATAAAAAGAATGATAAAAATAAAAACTCCCATCGGAAATTTTTGGTTAATTACGCTCTCATGCTAATTTGCCCTGTTTAGTAAATCTGACCCAAAATCCCAAATTATGTATAATTGTTATTGTGGCAGATAAGTGCTACTCTAAAACTTTTGATAGTTCAATATTTCAAAACAGCTTCAATATTGTCCTCAAACTGCTGCAATTTATTAGCATATTTTTCAAACTAGTATTAAATATAAGTATTAACTACTTGACAAACTAGAGTTTCAAAGTAAGAAGAACACTGATGTGTGCTTGATTTCCCGGCCCATCCCTAATTTTTTTTGTGGCCCGTTGATGCGATTTCCTGTTCCTTCATTATTCAAAGGCTCTCTGTGTTTCTGGGCATTAGAAGCCGACTGCAGGATGGGTGTTACTTTCGCCACTTTCTGCTTGTCTCTGTGATTAAATGACCCCTTCAGTAATGACATACACCGCAGACGGACGTGGCAATCTACCGAAGCAGCAAAATGCTGCCGTGACACCGTCCTGAGACGCCCGCCGATATGTTTAATGAAGGGAGTGATGAGTTATTGATGCCTCCGCTCTAATTAGAGGTCCAGAAGTGTCCGCGGCAGTCATGGCGGTGACAGCAAACACAAAGGCGGTCATTGATTGTGTTGGGATGAACTGACTTTGGGTTTTGCAGTCTAGAAGAGCACAGGCTCTACTTGACTGGCACGGGCCTATTCTGATTAGTTACACTTCCTTGGATCAGTAAAACTACTTACTGGCCTTAATTTCAAAACCAATAATGAAAGGTTTGGGGATGTGGAAAGTGCTTAGACATTCTTCAATTCAGATTCAGACTGATAATGGTTTGTTTAGCTCGGTACCAAAAATCTAGTGAGCTGCCTTGCTGTCTATTCAGTGTTCATTTGGTTGACAAATAATTTTAGTCGTAATTCTAGTCAACGATATTTTTTCACTGACGAAAACGGCGGGACACAAGCTGGCACACACTTCCTGAGTGTCTCATAAAACTAGGATGAATATAAGGATAAATATGAAAAAGCGTGATGGCGCGAAAGAGAACAGCACACGAGGACTGAATGGAGCTCTCTTTCACATCTTTTCTCGCTTGAATAGACAAATACAGACATAATTATGCAGTTTTGGCGAGTATTCACATAAACACATTCGGCTTTGTCTTAATTGAATGTAAATAGTTGGTAGAAAATTGGATTTGTATCAGTCTATTGGATCCTTGCATTCAGCCTTAAAGTGACAGCAGTCTAATAACCTTTAAATCAAACAACAAATGGAAATCACTCAATTTGATTGACTGAATAACATTAATAGGATTAATCTTTATTTCATTTATACAAATAAATATGTCTACTTGAAGGAGTGAAGAATGTTGCATGCAAGGTGTTAATTTATCCCGCTCCTGCCTGAAACGTTCAGGTTTTGTCGAAAGCCTGTAGGAAGAGGTCTACGCATATTTTTCAGTCCCGGTCCAGTTAGACTCTGTCTCGTTCTGGTGTCCATAAGCATTTTTTTTTTTTCAATTACCACATGCACGACTCTTTAGATTTCGTACCGTTACTATTAGATAGTTATTTATTTATTTTTTAAAAATCTACATCTTCACTCCTTTATCACTATTGCATCAGCAATGGATCCCACGGATCCCATGGTCGTGCCACGGGATTGCAGACCTCTACATCACCCTAATTAAGGGTACGTTTACATAACTACGATGGATTAAAAACTGGAACGTTTTTTCTTTGCATTTCTGAAAGGCAGGGCTCCAGACTAGGGATGGGTATCGTTAAGGTTTTATCGGTATTACTACTCTTACCGATACCGCTTATCGATCCGGTACTTTAACGGTATTCTTATCGGTTCTTTTTGGTGTTTTTTTTTTTTTTTTTTTAAGAATTAAGAACATAATTAAACTCTATATTTTGAAATGTAAAATAGAAAAAGCAAAATGAAGAAAAATATATTTTTGTTATGCAGCAATGTGCAGGCTTTTTGTTTTATATACAAAAAGGACACATAAGAAAAAAAACAAGTAAAAACACAAGAATAAAATCAATCAAAGATACAAATTATATACAAAAGTGCTTTAATTTCAGGAAGGTGTACTAACATATCTTTTCAGGTAATTGTTTCTGTCTGAAAAGAAACCTAATTTAGTAATTAAAATTATAATAGCACTGTATAGTTTATCATAGATAGATTAATGTTTATTAAATCTAAAGTTACTTATTCAAAAGCTGTGAGTGATTTTCTCTGCCTTTTGTTGTTTGATTTGCATTAATGGCTGAATCGTCAGCACGTTTAGGCTATTAGACTGCTGCCCCTTTAAGACCGAGAGCAAATCTAATCGGTAACCGGTAACTGAAGCACCATCAATTTCTCCCTATTATTTACGTCCATTTAAGACATAATTGTGTTAAAGTGAATAAACTGTGTTTAAGCGAATCTCAGAGCTGGTCATTTTGACATTTATATGTATATTTGATAGTTAAGGAGGACACACGAAGCCCAAAGTATAGGCTACTTTTCTTGTCTCGTTGCAGTCCGTTTCGGAGCGCGCACCGCCTTGTGAACAGGCTCTTGCGCAGGCTGCCGCTTTTGTGTTTTTAATAGCCATTTTTTGATCTTGCAACAGTAGAAGACAGCATTTTGCAACAATCGCCGATCGTGCTGATTCTGATGGTACGTTTGGGTTTTAGGAAGAACTGACAGTGCTCCGCAGTGCTGTGAAGTAAAGGAAGTTAAGCTGGACAGATCATGCGTCTTGTTTTTTAACGGTTTTATCTCAAATATCTTCTTTTTATAATCTTTGGAAGCCGAAATACAAAATATATTAGAATAATATCCCACATCTAAAGTGTAACCACGTTGAATGTTTAGTTCTGTCCTCATTGTCACTCATTAAGCAGGGCTGTCATGTTGCGCGTGCTGTGGCTTTGCGTGAGAGATCGCTCTCTCTCTCTTCTCTCTCTCTCTCTGCTGAACTGCGAATTTAAAATTTGCATCACAGACAAATGGTTTAATTAAAATATAGTTTATATATAGAAAAGGCTGGCGATATAAACATGTTGAAGATAACGTATTTATAGGAATGATAAATAATTTCTCCAGTACCGACAGCAGAACCGATAACGTCCGAGCTTATCGATACAGCGGTCTTTCAAAATTCAGCACCGGGGCCCGTTTAATACCGGGTTTCGGTACCCATCCCTACTCCAGACTAACTATTTTTCCTAGGAGCGCTGTTGCCCCTGACTGAAAATTGTGAAAATTTAGGTGCACAACTTAAATCAGCTTGAAGATAAATAAATAGATAAAAAAATAGACTTAAAGGGATACTCCACTTTTTTATTTTCATTTTACAACTCCCCCAGAGTTAAAC
Source organism: Pimephales promelas (assembly GCF_988280905.1). Taxonomy (NCBI): domain Eukaryota; kingdom Metazoa; phylum Chordata; class Actinopteri; order Cypriniformes; family Leuciscidae; genus Pimephales; species Pimephales promelas. Next base: position 13,576,273 of record NC_142789.1, on the reverse strand, counting down.
AGATGAGTTTTACCGTTTTTGAATCCATTCAGCCGATTTTCTGATATTTAGAAGAATATCGGTAACCAGACAGTTTCTGGTCTCATTGACTTAAGTCAAAGACAGCGAGACCTAGACAAGACCGAGAGGTCTGAGACCAAGACAAGACCAAAGACCGTCAAGACCGTGACAAGACCAAGACCACGTAAAGGTTTCAGGACATACATCACTACTATGCATATGCATGACGTCACCGTTTTAAAAAGTTTGCGTTTTCAGGCCCCCAGAATGAAATTAACAGCCAAAACACATAAAAGGTTTTCCGTTTTTTGTTAAAAATGGTGTCGTGTAAACTAGGCAGACTGATCTCCTGAAGTAGTGCGTGTATGACACGGCAATTCGTATTTCCATTTTTGCCGTGCTATCAAGACGCATAATCGCTTTTCAGCGTGTTTATGCAAACGGTTGACTTAACGTTATTACTGTATATATAAATATATGACTTACCTCAACCCCATCCCTAAACTTAACAGTCACTGGGGTTAATGGCATTTATGACTGTTCCCTTACCATCCTAGGAAAAAAAAGATCGCTCCCCAGATGTAGATGTACATTTTGCTTCGTTTCGCGCGGACATTTGACGGCGTGTACAGACACGCGGAATCACTCGGACGTTAATGGCGTAGACATACACGCATACAAGTGGATACACGCGGATAGCTCAAAATGCGTAGAGATAACACGCCACTTGACTCGAAAGTGCCGTGTATGTTTACGCAAAAGTCAAGATGTCATGTTGAACTAGGGGTGAGTACATCAGTGGGAACGTGACTACCGGTTGTTGCTATACCGTGGATATCATTACATAGTCATGAATTCCAATTTTGTATTTATATAGTTTTGTTCAATTTTGTTCTCTATACAACTTTTAACAGGGGCTTTTTATTTAGTCCTCTGCTATATCCAACTCCTTTCTACACATCACATGAAAAATGCATCATCTAATTTTTCCTAAGCATGAGCCATACTTTATATTAAGGGCTTTAAAATAACTGGTACGATATAACAAAAGCGGCTTTGCGCCGTCAGATGCTCTAACATGTACTGACGGATAGATACGCTGTTTAATGTGTTAGAGGTGAAGTCCTTTCATCATTGAAAAATGTACATTTCAAAGGTATATTCACCATCTGGAAATGTTAGAAGCTCATGCTAATATTTCCATTTGCTGTCAGCAGTGAATCACCGCTAAACTTCACAGATTTCCGTGAGCAAGCTCTGCCATGCGCCAAACAGACAGAGTGCAATAGAATACGACCACAATAATTCTACCATAAGAAATACCAGATGCATTAAAGTAAGGAGAATTTGGCAAAATATTATAAGGGTTCTAACAGTAGGCCTTTTTTTGCAGATCCATATCTTAAGAGTGTAAAATAATTCTGGTGATGCTTAGGAACATATATCTTTACAATGGGAGTGGACACACTGTAAACCCTAACGGTCAAAATAATTAATTGGTTTGAGTAGGAAAAATTTAAATTCAAATTAATTTTTATGAGTATTTACAACTTTCTTTTTCTTTCAAGTTCACAAAACTGATATATTTTAAGCAAAATGAACTGTTTCATTGTTTTGAGTTTGATGAAATTATTTATTTTAATTTAGACGAACTTAAGTTGAACCGAAATGGGTGGGATACTATTTCCCAGCATGCTTTGCCGGTGGCACTCGAAAGAGAGTGTAAATGCTAACATTATTTTGTGTGTGTGTGTGTGTGTGTGTGTGTGTGTGTGTGTAAGATTAATGTTAAGTGTGAGATTTAGTAGTGATTAATGTTTTGTTATGCTAATTTAGAAGAATTTCCGCTAATGTTGGCTTTAGGATAGTTACCATCATGGTGACAAGTGGTGCATTCAGCTCGATTTGAGAGCAAATTATCCCTTTATATCATCACGCTCATACAGCAAGTGCTTCTGTGCTGGTAAGTGCTTATAACATACTGTTTTTAATATGTTAGCATGTACTATGTCAGCAGATTAGCTTTTAAAGCTAACTAAGTTTATACTATTAAAAGTGATATGAGTTCTGCCAACTTTTTCGGGTTTTCAGTGTACTACATAGATTTAAGTTACAGTAACTAATTAGTACTATTAACTTTATTTACCGGTTATCTTAGCAATAACTTATTGAGTTACTTGGAAACAAATCAAATATTTGTTTTTTGCTTAAATTGTTTGAGTTAATAAACTTAAACGATTTAAGGCAATCGGTTTCCTCAAACGGTTTGAGTTGAACTAACTCATCAGGTTTGCTAACTCACACATTTTTAGAGCAATCATTTCTTTCAAAAGTATATTTTGTTTTGCATTCATTTTAGCTAATTACAACATAATAGTGCCCTGTTCAGTGACCTCAAGCTGCTAACACTCACAGTCTGTGTAGGCTAGTGGCAATTAAAAAAAACATTGTTGTGAAACTTCAGATTTGACGCTCAAAACAAGCACAATAGTGACAAAGTGCCACAACAACAATTTCCAGCATCACCTTTGAAAATGCTGACAACATAGTTTCATATAACGCAATACAGTAGCTTTCTATTATTTTTTCCCAAAGGCTTTTGTCTTCAATAGCCATTAACATTGTTTTCAGAAAAGTGCTGCAGATAAAAAGGAAAGAAGCAATCTAGACATCTTTCCAAACGTGCTCGGAGTAAACTCGGTTACCGTTTAAGACAAAAATATGTACTGTAGGAGAAAACTCAATTGTCCAAAAGCATATTACAAAAACTGCATTCTTTTGCTCAAGACAGTGTGTATGCGATTTGTTTGTGAATTCAACAAACACCAGGCTCTAGGTCAAACGCGAGCCTCTCATTGTCATCTCAAGGTGAAAGAGGCATTTAGACAATGTCCCCTGCACACACACCATCTGCGACAGTCTGTCCCTTCGCTTTCTCTCTGCTTTTTCCTCTCCACAAGGTTCAGTTGTCGTCATCTACGTTATGAGAAAATGCTTTGAGCTGATCTGGGAACAGCGCCAGGTGCCACACGCCAGTCTGTTTCCTCTAATACGCTCCATTTTAGCATAAACTGTAATTAACGCAACTTGGCACTACACTTAGCACAGGAATTTTACAGTTCAGACCAATGGCTTTAGAGCTGAACACCACAACGCCATTGCTCGTAATAATGTTGTCTTTGTAGTTGTATGATATACATAAGCAATAGTTTTATGCCAAAACTTAAAAGACAGAGTGACATTTTCTGGGGGCGGGTGGGAATTTAAAAACCGAGGACGCAAAATTAGGACGAGGGACGAGTCATAAATCAACAAAACAGCCAAGAACCAAATTATACTAATCCCACTAATACAACCAGAAATCCCAAATCTACTGGAAATCTAAATTTAGAGAGTGCCAGGTTGTAACAAATATCTCTCTCAGCTCTGGAGTGGAAAATAGTTTGCTTTTACTGCATTATTACACCCATGTCTTTATTTAGTTTAGCCTCTTTATCGGATTAAAAATCACTAATAGTATATCGCATATGTCCTGAGATTTTCAAGGTCTACCACTGAACAATGACTTTGAGTGAAACTGAGACTTGAACTCATATTAAAACAAGTGTGCTCAGGTTGTATTTGCATCTTCGATGGCTGCTTAAAACAACTTGAAACAGTCGACCAATCAACACACTGGTCCAGCAGGCCAAGAATACATTAGGTGTTGCGGAAGGAGGGCTTCATAGAGACAGGAACTAAACAGACTGGGAAGAGAGGTTCTGCAAAACGTTCTTGTTAGTAATAAATAAATAAGTAGATAGCTTTTAATGAAACCAAGCTCAGAGAATGAATGCGAGAGTCACAAACATTGGATTAAAAGACGTTTTTAAAGTGGCACGTTGATGAAAAACAGTCTTTGTATTGCCATCCTTGTGATCTTAACATTAAGAAAGTGTGGATGAACTTTATTTTTAACAAAGTTACAGTCAGATTTACATGTTTGTTCGCTTCATTAACTAAGTGTGAGTAACAATGTTTTTACCATGTCACTATTGCTTTGTCTGATATAGATTGTTTGATATGTACTGAGCATTTATACTGTAGTGCCTCAGTCAAACTGAATAGCTGTAATGATCGAAATTTCCTGTTCTTTCCTTTGCTTTTATGGGGTTAATGCGTTGGATTATCGGATATACATAAGCACTGTTTTGTTATTGTTTTAATATAAGACATTCGCTGTAATCCTGAATAAATGGTTCAGTGACAGTGAGCGTGTGACATCTGTTTCGTCATCAATAGGGCATAAACACGTTTCATTTTATTTAAAACACGACACTGGAAATAACAATGTATACATTTTTTTTTCATTTTATCAAATGGGACGAACTTTGAATAGCCTATAAGAACGACAGTGTAACAAACGATTGATTCATCCATGATTCCTTTTTACACTAAACAACATAAATCATCCTTTGTCAATTATAACTGTGGTAACTTAAAGGGATAGTTTACTTTGAAATTCATTTTTGGTATGTTTTAGCTTACCCCAAGGGTATCCAAGATGTAGGTGTCTTTGTTTCCACAGTATTTTCAATTTTGATATTTTTAGGTCTAACTGTTTGTGTCTATCAGTCATATAATGGAGGTCTATGGTCACCACCTCAAAGAGCATGCACAGAGAAGTCCAGATTAAACATGATTCAATGACTCGTAAATGTAAGCACACATTGATGACCTAAGATCCGAAACGAGCGGTTTGTGTGAGAAAACGAACAGTATTTATATTGTTTTTACCTTGTGTAACCACAGCCACGTCCAAGTGATCTGAGGGCGCGGGCGTTTCGGTTTACACAAGCGCCGGAAAGTGCCGGAAGTGATCTCTTGTGTGTGTACATCACTCATTGTTTACACAGAGATTTCGCAAGTGTTACCCTTCACCGTGAAGATCTAAACATATTTAGAACACTCAGATCAGTTGGACGTGGCTGTGGTTACAAGAGGTAAAAACGATATAAATACTGTTCGTTTTCTCACACAACCCGCTCGTTTCTTGTCTTAGGCCATCAATGTGTTCTTACATTTACAAGTCAATAAATCATGTTTAATTTTGACTTCTCTGTGCATGCTCTTTCAGGTGGTGACCATAGACCTGCATTATATGATTGACACACAAGAACGGTTTGACCTAAAAATATCAAAATTGAAACTACTGCAGAAACAAAGACACCTACATCTTGAATACCCTTGAGGTAAGGTAAGACATACCGAAAACTCATTTCAAAGTGAACTATCCCTTTAAACTTTATGGTGTGGCACACCAATCAAACGAGAGGGTCAAAAACAGGATATAACATAGCGTACGACTTCTAAATTAGGATTTTTTTTTTTTTTTTTTTTTTACATGCAGTTCATTACCCCTATAAGACTGCAATAGAATATTGATTGTTTTTTCTGAAAATGATGTGCTAAAAGCTGAGGATGAGTGTGTGAGTGGGACTGAATCAGTGATTAGATTTGGATTTTCTCTGATAGAAAATGATCCAGCAGTCTGTTGTTAGTATTCATCCGTCATGGGGAAACGGTTCCCCCATTATTGATTCAAACTGAGACATTATCACCTACACAACATGGCCCTCATGTCACACAGGAAGTTCATACAAAAGCACTGTGAGCAGAAAATTATTCTGAAACAATGGTGAAAAGCATAACCTACAGTAATATTACTCTGTCCCACGCCTACACACGCATTCAATATTCAAATAGACTCTGAACAAATAGATTTGTGAGTCAGAACAGCGGGACTGCTAAAGAACACCTATTAAAATGCATGGTAAGTTAGAACAGGGATAAATAGGAAGAATTGTTGCACCCACCCATAAAACATTAACGGTTTTAAAACATCATGTATACAGACAACAAATGACTCCTTACTAAATTGTTAATTGGTAGCTAACCTTATGTTTAAGAGAGACAAATGATACAGCACCTCATTTTATGTGGTTTGTTTAGAAAAGGCATTGGTCAGACTCATATTTATTAAGGTGAATCTCATATACTGTATATATAATATGTGATATGATGTGTGTGTGTGTTGGAAAATGCATATTTGAAAATTAAATATATAAAATACATATTATTTTGTTAATGAATTTGTAACAATTAAATTAACTGATTTTGCATGACTTGTGCTGTAGCTCATTGTCACTACAAATAAGTATTATGAATATTAATGAAATAAAAAATACATTAAAATTAAATAAAAAATGTTGCCATTTTTTTCCTTAAAAATATTGAGAGAAGATTAAATGTACTCAAATATTGTCACAACAAAATATTCAAAAAGTCCTGACTTTTATTTTGTTTAAGCAAAATATGCAGATTTTCATTCGTTTTTAGAGTAAAATTTGGAACCTATTAGTACCTAGGTGTTTTTGTAACTACCCATAATACCCTAGCAACCAAACATTAACACCCTAGCAATCACACACATTGCCCTACCGTGATAGCTGTGGGATAAATCACCGCTCAAATTCTACAGAAAATCACAACTTGGTTTAACTTAAAAAAGTAAGTAACATGGTTGCCTTAAATTTTTAAGTTGACTGAACTGGAAAAAGTGAGTTAATACAATGAAGGAGTTCGATTTAATCATCAGAAACTCAAAATAATAAGTTATCTCAACTAAATAAATTATTTAAGTTGATTTGACAAAAGAAAAAACGTTATATAAAATATACGAAGAGTTCAGATGCAAAAGCCTCTAAATGCCATTTGAAATTTTCTTCTAAAATGACCATTTTTATCAAGCTTGTATATTTAAGTTCAGTAATTTCACTTAAATGACAATTAATAGGTAATCTCCATTGCCATTTAAGTGAAATTACTGAACTTAAATATACAAGCTTGATAAAAATGATCATTTTAGAAGAAAATTTCAAATGGCACTTAGAGGCTTTTGCATCTGAACTCTTCATACATTTTTTTTTTTTTTACAGTGTAGATAATCTTAAGAACTGAATGTTTTTGTTTTTTTTCCTGCAGGAATAGAAACTTTATCTAAAATCATTACTTGAACAGCACTATTTCCAAAGCCCCAGGATTGCAATACACCATATAAAGAATAATGTTCCTACAACAGAGTTTCAAAACTACATTATTACATACTGAACTCCACACCTTTCTCAATAGACTGACTTTGGAAACATTGTATATCCCACAGAGAGAATTTTGATTTAAGTCACAGTGAATTATAGCGAAGCCCAGGTTATTCTGATCACCGCATGTATGTATGATTCCAATCTGATTTCCTTTGAGAGTTGGACAACCCTGAACCAGAGGAATCCTGTAGCTCTGTCACACTGCGGCTCTTTCCGCCCACGCTCCGCCATCTACTGCAAGCCTCCAAAACAAGTGTGACAAACCTCTTACTTACAGACACAAACTCAGCCTCGCTTTCTCACACCTCTAACTCTACGCCCTGCCAAGACGATCAAGTTTCTCTCCGAGTTTCTGCGAGCGAGCACCACCCCCGGCCTCAATACAAACAGACGACTGCGCTCATCTCCACCCTCGCCTCTAACCCTGGCTCCTCCGCGCGCCATTCACCCAGCCAGGATACAGCGTATTTCAACTCTGTTTTACAGACCATCTCAAAGAAGTCTGCATAGAGGAGGTAGATACTGAGAAAAAAATAATAAAAATGTGGAAAGCGAAGCACTGGGGCTGCAAATCCATTCCTGTCTTTGCATTGCACTTCCCTTAGGACTACCATCAACCATTACAAAACTGGGACAGGAAGAGAGCGAGAGAGCTTATTGACGGACACTCAATTCTTGTGACGCAGCTAAAGATCATCTGACAGTGTCACACTAGAAACCAAAACCAACACTATTAAATTTTCATTAACAGAAGCCCACGTTACAAGCTCTGAATGAATTTTTAATAGCTTACCGTGGCTTAATCTGTTGTCTTTTTATCAACAAAGATTTTGATTTATACGACTGCTATGCGGTAAAAAGGCACCGATAAAATGTTTACATCGTCCTTGACAGTAACATCCTTGAGTTATCCTTGTGTCCGTTCACGCCGTTTTAAGATAGTTAATTACACAAAAGATATGCTGCTGAAAACCAATAAACGCCGTTCTTATCTATCAGAAGCGTAAATGCAATTAAGAATCAAAGGTTTCAATTAAAAGTATTAAATGTAGAGGTGTGAATTTCAAATCCAATTATAAAGCATGAGCTAGGGGTCCAAAAATGAAATCTCATCAATGCATTTCCCCACACGAGAAAGCACAAAGCACAAATTTTCCGAAACAGCATGTGGGAATCCTAAATGGAAATGAAATTTGTTCACAAAAAGACGCATCATTGACAATTATTTCTCAGTACACACAATTCGAGCAAAAGGACTGATCTAACGGCACATAAACCATGATGAATCAAGACAGGACTCAAGTGTGATATTCGTAGCAGAGGAGAAGGGCTTTTACATCATTTACCCAGAAATTCTCAATCTGAGCAAATTCCTCACTCACGCCTCTCAAAAGCCACTCTATCTAACGTAGCAATTTTACTAAAAAAATGCCTCCATTATTTTTGCAGGCAGAAGAGACAACTGTTGCCGTTAAAACAATCCCAGTGGCGATGATGGTGGGTCTTAAAACACGGCATGCTGGAAACATAGCTTTAACTGCAAACATTAGAGATGACACAATGGCAGCATGTTTACAACATTTTCTAAACATTGATATTAAACCCAGAGCGAGATGCTATCTGTGCCCTCACTGGCCTTCACCTACTTAGATGTGTGCAAATGGACTGAATTTCATTTGACTGTATAGGTGTTAGATTTGCTCTGGTTTGGCCTGTAGATTAACATTGATGGATATGAGTGCCCAAGCCAGCAAGTGACTGAAAATCAATGAAATTTAAATAATGTCAGTCATTGGGTTCAATGTTAAAAAAATTGGCTGTCAAATCAACACTGAAATTTAAAGTAGTAGAAATTTAGAGTAGTTCACTTTAAAAAAAAAACAAAAAAAAAAAAACCTTTGCTGATAGTTTACTCACTCCCATGTTCATGGTCCAAAAGACAGTATCAGTGCAAACTGCTCAAAGGGCTTTAAATGATTCCAGACGATGAATAAGGGTCTTATCAAGTGAAATGATCGCTTATTAAAAAAAAGTTTGAGTTTTATAAGCTCAAATGGTCGCCTTGCTCTGTTCTGTGATGCGCGTTTGTGACTCTCCTGTTCGAATGAAATGAACGAATTGACTCCGTTCATTTTGATGAACGAGTTCGAACAGAAGAGTCACGAACCTGCATCACAGAACAGAGCAAGGTGACCATTTAAGCTTATAAAACTTAAACGTTGTTATTTTCTTTTTAAATAAGCGATTGTTTCGCTTGATAAGACCCTTATTCATCACCTGGAATCGTTTAAACCCCCTTTAACAGTTTGCAGTTTGCAATGAAACTGTCTTTTGGACCTTGAACCGTTTGGTTCCCATTGAAGTCCATTATATGGAGAAAAATCTTGGAATGTTTTCATCAAAAACCTTAAATTTTTTCGACTGAAGAAAGAAAGACATGGACATCTTGGATGACATGGGGGTGAATAAATTATCAGCATTAACAAGATATGAAAACAATTGCGTTGATTTGATTTGCAACATTTAAAACATAATTCAACAGTGATTCAATCAATGAAATGCCTGATGGATCACCTTAAAAATGGATACTCCACCCAAAAAAGAAAATTCTGTCATCATTTACTTACAGTACTCTCAAGTCATTCTAAATATAGTTGGTAGTTTTGGACCGCACTGATTTTCAGTGTATGGACCAGAACACTTCTTCAAAATATATGAAAGAAAGTCAATAAAATGATGACAGGTTTTTTAATTTTGTTTTTTGAACTATCCAGTTAACCACGGTATCCCAAATAGAAAGTTTTGGAGGGAAATGTATTGTATTTATACATTCATTGATTTTTGCCATGTCAGACCAGCAGAAGATAGGATAATGTTCTCCAGCTGGAACGTTTTATGATTACTCTTGTCGGCAGGGAGGACGTATTAACGGGATACTTTATATAAAGCGAGCTGTCAACAAACCCAATGCTCGGAAGGGGCCAAGGTAGGGTACGTCAAGGTGGGGGAGCTAGAGACATTATCTTGATGAAGCTTTGATCAATACAGCCAGTGTAAGCCAATGAAATCCAGATAGCATCTCTTTTAATTGAGATTAGACTCTGCAAGTTCAAAGTGTGCCCATCTGATTTAAGAGACGGCTCGGTCTCCCCAGTTGACTCTTCATGGTGGGAATCAATTATGGTTTCTTCTCTGACATGCGACCTCAGTGAGTCGAGACCTGGACTGGTGCTGTAGAGAGGGGGGGAGATCTTGGCCTGTTTTCTTTTGGGATTTATGTCGGTGGATACATACCTCCTTTTCTACAAATTTTCTTGCCGGGTTTTCTGGCACATTCCTTGGATATTCTTTTTACTGCAAAATGAATAGAAGACTAAAAAATAACATGGGAGTCCATTATGGACATCAGGTGCATGCAACAGCAAAACTTGACTGAAAGAGGAAGAGAAGAGTTTAAGTTCTCTTACTTAAATCCTCATCATCATCATAATAAGTATGGCAAAATATGCTCCCCTTTTATAGTTTTGAAACATTATAGGCTGTTTACACTAAAGCGTGTGTTTGTCTAATAAGTAAAGGGGGGGTAAAAAGAAAACCAACCACCTAAAATGGACGTGCTGCAGCACACGGAAAAAATTGCATGTGCAGGGGATGGTGGGAAGGTTAGGACACACAAACAGCCTCGCTCACACACACACACACACACACTCACACATTAAGCAGCGGCATGCATCGGACATGCAGAGATCATGCTTCTTTTTTTTTCGCTGCACTCACTACATTCTGCTGAGAGGAAACAGACACAGTGAGATGACAAAGACAGGTTTCTCCGTCCTGCCCGGACATAAACTCACCATCCTCTGTTGGCACGTATATGTTTAAGAATAAGCAGTCCTCGCTCTGGTCCTGTACGTAGGACGACACCACTTCGATACTGTTGGTGAACCAAACTGGCAACATGACGTCCGGTAGCCTGCCCTCCAGCAGGGTTTGGGGACAAACGGGAGCAAACTGAGTAGCGTTACGGATATCTGACCACGAAATAGGGGGCTCAGGAGGTTGGAAGCGCCTTTCACCTGTTGGAGGTGCTGCGTAGGGTACGCCCAGGAACTGGATGACAGGCCCCAGGATCTCATTGTTGAGTTCTTTTTTGAATCCCCGCAGTTTGCCGTAAGTCATAGTGACAACGGGGTCCGTCTCGTCCAGTTTTTGCGAGGCAGTGAGATGGGCGTGCAGGGTTAAGCCTAATATCCAACACAAAAACGACAGGTCCAGACTAGCATTGAGGCCTAGCCGCGGACACATGGCCCTCCAGACGCCACCCAGGCGGTTTGGTCGTTGAAAGGGCATGTTCAATCCTTTTCACACAAGTCCCGCTAACAGCGGCAGCACTGGTTTATATCCACTCGCACACAAGAAACGATCAAACCCAAGATGCCAGATGTTCCAAGAGCGAAGCTGTCAGAAATCTCAAAGCCTCTTTGCATGGCAAGTATTCCCACATGGATTTAAAAACGGATCCAAGCAACATCTTCGTCAGAAAGGCAGCTATTCGTCAGGTCCCATCCTATTGACAACGTAGCTTTCCATCCTGGCTACGTGCGGGGCAGGGCTGGGGGAGGCATTTGCGGCAGGTTGTCCACAGATAAATCAAGTCCGATGCAGTGGTTGGTCTATATCCTGCTGGAGAAAAATAAATAAATAAATATTAGTGAGGCAGATGGGAAAACGAAGCTTTATTGACGTCTGTGATCTTGTGCCCTGTTATCAAGCAGAATGTTCTAGAATCACAGCTCACTGGAATGACACAGCATCTATAATACAGACCCAGAGTCAGTCAAGAGGAATCCCGGCCAACAGCAAATCAAATACTTCTCCAATACGCTCACAGGCTGAAGTGGTCATCTAATAAAGCAGTACTTAAGACACAATATTGAAAATCAGCTTGTCAGGGGGAAATCTCACATCTCTCTTTCTCATCTCTCACATCTTTTAGAAAATATTGTAAATTATTGATTCAGAAATAAATGTTACAATCTGAGGTTGCCTTATCATAAAGAGGTCAAACTTTTTCCTGTTATGGGTTTTTTTTTTACAAATACACACACACACACACACGTCATGTCATTGATGAAGCAAGTAATCAACAAAATGTCCTGTTGTTTGTCATGACAACAAGGCATGATGACATTTGCGTAAACATACACGCCACTTTCGAGTCAAGTGGCGTGTTATCTATACGCATTTTTAGCTATCCGCGTGTACACACCGCTAAATGTCCGAGCGAAACGAAGAGGAAGCTGGGGAGCGATATTTTTTTTTTTCTAGGATGGTAGGGGAAGACTCATAAATGGTATTAACAAGGGATTTAACGATTCAATCGCAACCGGTTGAAAATCGATAAAATGTGTCAGTTCAAGACGTTCATGTCGGTTGAAATGTTAAACGAACCGCTATACACGTTTTAAACAGCAGGGCGTGCGCGTGTTAACTGTATAGGTGACTGGTGCTTCTCACAATGGTGATTATTATTAGTCTACAGTCAGAAAGCCAAAATTCCACCACATCTCTGTTTTGAATAAGTCAATATCTACGCTTGCCGTCGCCATGCCTACTGTTTGACGGCACGTGTGCACCATGGCACAAACTGGCGAAGCACACCAAACAAGGGATAGTTCACTTTGAAATTAATGATTTAATGACTTAATGATTTAATGATTTAATGATTTAATGCGGCGGAAGTGATCGCTTGCACGCCTACATCACTCTTTGTTTATACAGAGATTTCGGAAGTTTTACCTTTCACTAAACATATTTAGATATACGGGAAACCGCAATGGAAGACGATTTCGGTATCTAAATATGTTTAGTAAAAGGTAAAACTTGCGAAAACTCCGTGTAAATATTGAGTGACGTCACACGCAAACGATCACTTCCGGCGTAACATTGAACTGATTCAGTTCGGTTCAGTTGGACATTGCACAACTGATTCAGATCACTTGGACGTCACTGTGATTACACGAGATAAAAACTATATAAATACTGTTCGTTTTCTCACAAAAAAAACGCTTGTTTCATGTCTTAGGCCATCAATGTGTACTTACATTTATGAGTCATTAAATCATGTTTAATTTTGACTTCTCTGTGCATGCTTTTTGGTGGACCCCCTTAGCCTCCAGTGTATGACTGATAGACAACAACAGTTTGACTGAAAAATGTCAAAATTGAAAATACTGTGGAAACAAAGACACCTACATCTTGGATGCCCTTGAGGTAAGCTAAAACATATCAAAAATTAATTTCAATGTGAACTATCTCTTTAAGTTCATTCCTATGGAGAGCTTGGCTCAAGACCAATTTGAAGTGAAAACACTCTCTAGCTTCACACCAGTGTGCTCGCTGCCATTTTGCCTGTAAAGCGAGGTTCACAACTTTTAAAACGTGTATCGCGATTCATTTAACATTTCAACCGACTTGAACCGTGACACATTTTTATCGATTTTCAACCGGTTGCGATCATGGTTGCGACTGAATCGTTACATACCTAGTATTAATCCCAGTGACAAGTAGGTTTAGGGACGGGGTTGGGGTAGGTCATACATTCATACAGTAATGTAACATTACGTCAACGGCATTTATAAACACGCTGAAAAGCGATTATGCATGTTGATAGCACACCAAAAATGGAAATACGAATTGGCGTGTCATACATACGCCATTTCATGACATCAGTCTGGTCATGATCATCGTTGGATTAGACAATAGCTTTTCATTCTCATAACTGCTAAGATTCAGATATATTACATCAAGAACTCAACAAAGTGTAGTGATAAAATAGGTAAGGAGGAAACAGAATATCAAAGAACAGCACAACAAAACCCTGCACATCCATTTCGTGCATCATCCTCACTTCTGAGACAACCTTGCAAATGTGCAAAAACTATATTTAGATCCCCCAGAACACAAGTCTTAATAAGGAACAGAGGTTCATTTATAACCGTGGGCGAGTCTTCCCCAGTGGACATTGTGACGGGCGGATTCAGAACAGGCTTTCGCTCAGCACAGTAAATGAGAAAAACACCTCTGCTTCCACGGTGCTACAATAGGGTTTATGTTCCACCATAATGGGGCATTTGTCTTGAGTACTACTGTACCACCACACACAGCCTCCTATGCCCACTACCCTCCAACAACCAGATCATTCATGATGACTAGCCATGGAAGAGTCAGCGGATCCGGTCTGAGAGCCACACAGCCAGACAGGGAGCAGACATGGCTGAATGGAATAGCTGGAACTGACCTTTCTTCAACCCGCCATGTAATGGCGTCCACGGACAATGCTAAAAAGAGCCTCCGTTCTGTCTGATCACAATATGTGGCCCCGAGGTCTAATCTACTGTAATAAAATGGACCGATTTCAGTAATAACACTGCCATTGTGCATTTTGTTAATGGTGAACCAGAAACCGCCAGCATTTTATTCAATTCAAAAGGTTTTCAAACATTCCACTGTACGGATTGGTCGCCGTAACTAGAAATAGATCATAATGGTCGCCTACTTGTCCAACTAATAGTCAGCTAGTAATGTCTATTTACAACTAATTTATCTTTTAATAAAATGTGGGCCACAATGTATTTTAAGGTGCCCTCGCTACAGTGTAGTTATACAAAGAATTACTCAGTAATATTAATGAAAAATGTGTATTTATTATATAATTGAGATTTGGGTTAGGGTTGGTTACTTTAAATTATGCATTATTTGCTGTTATTACTATAGTAAGTACATGTATAACACACATGCACATAAGCGAGGCATAGACACAAGATTCGTAATATTACCATTTGACAAATGTAAAAAAAAAAAAAATCATTTCAAAACTGTCAAATACAATATTGAATGTTTGGTTTCATCCTATATCACATGGTTCTTGCAAGTTGCATTCAAGGTTCAGTCTTGCAGAGAAACATGGCAAAAACAAAGCCCATTCTGCAAAACTGAATGTGTTAACTCAAGTGTTTTATTTATCCATGATTAGTCAATCACACTTTGGCCCAATTGACATTTCTACTCCCCTCACTTCATATTTCAAAACAAATTGCTCCTATTGACGGTAGCCGGTATCAATGACAGGCTTCAAAAAGATGCAAAACAGTCTGTTCCATCGCATAATTACATGAACGGATAAACACAGACACAAGATGAGAAATCCACTGCATTGATTGTGTACTGTATTGTTAATGAGCCTATAAAATCGCCTAGGAGATTTCTACAATAGAGAGAGAGAGAAAGAGACCACTCCAACACCACACTACATGTCTTTCTTCCGTCTGCTATTGGTCCTCCTTGTGCTGGCAACCCGCCAATATATATATACAGTATATATATACAGTATATACACATATAGACAGTATATATACATATAGACAGTATATATGAAGAGTTCAGATGCAAAAGCCTCTAAATGCCATTTGAAATTTTCTTCGAAAATGACCATTTTTATCAAGCTTGTATATTTAAGTTCAGCACTTTCGCTTAAACAACAGTTAATAGGTAATCTTCATTGCCATTTAAGTGAAATTACTGAACTTAAATGTACAAGCTTGATAAAAAATTATCATTTTAGAAGAAAATTTCAAATGGCACTTAGAGGCTTTTGCATCTGAACTCTTCATATACATATACAGTAGACAGTATATACAACTATTAAGTAAAAGACAGAAAGACAAACAGACAGACAGACAGACAGACAGATACAGTAGATAGAAAGAGAGGAGGAGAGAGAGTGTGTGTTTGTAATGAGGTCAGGTTTGTCTCAAAAGATAGAAAGAGGGCCTGGGGAACTGAATTGAAAGATAGACATATGCCTCCTGTGAGACAGTACGTAACAATCTCAGTTGGGGATCTTAATACACTGTTCCCTTGCAGACAAATAAAGAATCCACAGCACAGCCACTGTAAATCTCCATATAATATACACAGCCTTGAATTTCCGCTTCAACCTGTGCCTTTGCTTGTTCTCATATACAGTAGGTACATCTACTCATGCTACTGAAAGCAAGGACTACACTGATTAATCTTTTGAAATAAATGCCACTTAGTTTGATAGTATTTTATATAAAGCAAAAACATTCTTACATATTTCCCCAGTGTGTGTGATATTTTTGTCTCAATTCTTGGTTGTGTATTCTATTTAAGATTTTTTATTTTTAATGTCTGTTTTGTCATTTCTTTCAGCTTGAAGTGCTTATTTTGTAGCTCCAGCTGTGAGTCGTCCAGTTAAAGACCGAGAGTTCTTAAACCAAGGATCCATGGATCTCAGTTACAGTCGCGCCGGATCTAGGCATGGGCAAATGTCCACTCAATCAGAATTTAAGCACAGATCTT
The DNA here is from genome assembly GCF_988280905.1 of Pimephales promelas. NCBI lineage: Eukaryota > Metazoa > Chordata > Actinopteri > Cypriniformes > Leuciscidae > Pimephales > Pimephales promelas. The sequence continues at coordinate 13,559,750 of NC_142789.1, read as the reverse complement.
GTTAATCTTTTTTTTTTTTTTTTTTTTTTTTTTTTTTTTTTACTTTTTGTACTTTTTTTTTTTACAATTTGGTCATTGTTTTAAAACAGTCTGAGAATAAGACAATCTCAGAGTGTGAGTTGAAAAGTTTTAATGTAGGTCTGTGAAATACCCCAACCAATAAAAAAAAAAATTATATATAACATATAACACTAGGATATATATATATATAAAACACTACAATATATGAAGAGTTCAGATGCAAAAGCCTCTAAATGCCATTTGAAATTTTCTTCTAGAATGATCATTTTTATCAAGTTTGTATATTTAAGTTCAGTGATTTCACTTAAATGGCAATGATAATTACCTATTAATTGTTATTTAAGTGAAATTACTAAACTTAAATATACAAGATTGATAAAAATCATCATTAAAGAAGAACATTTCAAATGGCATTTAGAGGCTTTTGCATCTGAACTCTTCTTATACATATACTGTATACATACATACACACATACATATTTAACACTAGAAAATTGTAAAAGGCTAATTTTCTTTTATTATGAAAGTAACGGCGCAGCATGTTATTCACACAAATGGTGCTTCAGTATGTAAAAGAAAAGCAGAGGCTGAAAAATCACACGAAGGAAAATGGGCAGAAATATCAAGGTGCAAATTACGGAGAGTTTAATCTATCTCTCCATGAATATATATCTTCATATTTACTAGTAAATATGAATGTACATTTTTATAGCTCTGACTGACTTTAAAGTGCATTTGGTCGCTACTAAAATGTTCCAACATGAGCAGTTGAAATGCGCTAGAAAACCTCATGCATTTAAGAACATGCAATTATTGAATGCAAAGAACAAGAACATAATTTAAGTGTATGCATACGCATAGTTCAGTTAAAACCTTGCTGTTAAAACAATTACACAAAGCAAAATGTCAGCTGAACATGTTTTTGTGGTTAAAAAAAGAGGGAAATGATTGGGTTTTTCTTTCTCACTAACATTTATAAATTTGATGAAAAAATAGTTAAGGTTTGACTTTTAAAAGTCCATAGATGTTGCCTTCCGTTCATATTTTCGTTAAACCTTTCTCTAACAAGCAAGTACAACGTGCAGTTTTCCTGCATGTTCATGTGATGATCGGCTGATGAAAATTTAGCTTTGTCGTCACAGGAATAAAATGACATTTTACAATATATTAGGATAGAGAACCGTTATTTTAAATTGTTCTAAAATAAATAAATAAAAACATTTCTGGCCCCAAACTTAATTTGAACATGGATGAATGGATGGACGGAAAGACACTGGTTCTTAACTTCAATATTTTATGGACCTAATGGACATTTAAGGAAAAAAAAGTCTAAAAAGTTTGGTATGACATACACTCTAAAAATGAATGCGCTTTATCTAATCAAAAAAAAAAAATTGGGGCAACAAATTACAAGCAATATTATTAATTCAATTTATTATTAATTTTTAATTTAAATTAGAATTGAGTAATAATTATTCAAATTAATTCCTTAAAAGTAAACCATTTAAAATGAGTAAAACCTACATTTAAGTCACCATTATGGTGATCAGTGTTTATTTTAGGTTTCTCCTTCAGTGATTCTGCTTGTTAACATCAGGCGTCTTCAATGTTGGCAATATAAAATAAAGAGTTCTTAATTAATATTTGACGTCTGTCTGTTATTCAGATATTTTTGTTTAATTTTTTGGTGTAAACTTATAATGCAACAATAATGCATTTTAGTCAAAATACAGATCTATACTATACCTCCCGAGGAACACATGACAAACATTCTATCTTGAGGAGACAATATTCTCAACTTTCTTAGTCTCAACTTCCATCACACTGGCATCTAAGATGAATGGAGCATAGTTCTCGATTACAAAGGTGGTTCGAAGTGGAAAACAAATGGCTGATTATTTTAGCGAACGCCGTCAGAAGTTGTGAACAGAGGCCAGAACAGTGAGTTACTGCAGCAGTCGGTCAAATCTCAGGCCATTTCATCAGTGTTTGCTTAAGGCCCGCACAAGCTCACACTCACCTTAATGATCTCATCTCATCCGCAATAAGATTTTGAGAGAAATTTATAGGCCAAAGCTTATATGATTATGTGTGGATATGCTTAGCTTGCAGGTCAGAATGGTCGCCCAGGCGAAATCTGGAGTTCTAAAAATCTAAAGTCTGATTGAGAAGACCCTGACTTTATTAGAGCTGCCATCAAAGACTCAGTTCAAATTTACCATCATTTGCATGACAGAGTTATCCATCATATCATCAGTCCGGTCAGTAATGCCACTCACTCATCACTTATAGGAGTGGTACAACAAAGTGACAGTTGACATCAGGTCTTTTTTTAAAACTCACATAATGAATATGGTGTGCAAAAATTGAAAATTTAGATAACCAATTAAAAATCTGCAAAGCTTAAATGAATAATTCATCCAGAAATTATGTACTCGCCCTCATGTCACTCCAAACCATATGCTGTTTGTTCTGTAAAACACTTTTGCAACAATCATTTCTTCTTCACTTTACTTCTTATCTGAAGTGAAAAAGAAGATATTTTGGTTCCTAACTTCAATCCTTTATGGACATAATGGACATTGAAAGTTTGGTATGAAATAAGGGTGAGTAAATCATGATTTTTGGGTGAACTATAACTCATCTGGGTGAAAATAACTCATCTCAAGCACACAATTTACACAAATTATCATTTTAACACACTACACAATGTATTCTATGGAATCTATGCCAAGATTAAAAAAAAAACTGTGAATGTGTACATTCTACATAAGGTTTAGAACGACAAGGGGCGAATAAATAATGAATTGCCATTTTTGAGTTAACTATTGCTTTAAGATTCTGATGAGACCATATACTGTACATAAATGCACTTTAAAATAATGCGCAATAAGAACCAGTCAACCCCTGAGACTGCAGGGAGCTGCAAGTGAAGACACATCGACAAGCAGAACAACTTCTTGTCCTCAGATGACAACCTGCAAGCAGCCGTCAATCCAAATGAAAGACAGAAAGAAAGAGACTGCAGCAGCCGAGCTGATCTTACTCAAGTGGACCGCTTTCAATGACGACTTAGTCATGAGAATATTTTAAATCTATTTTGTGAGACCCGCACAAACGCACATACTATATATGCAAATGTGCACACACAGCCTATGCTCTCACAAAAACACACAATTACGCATAACTAATTCCCACACCTGCAAGAGCGAATGCCGGCAGAAATGCTGAGGTGTACGACCACCACTGGGCCTTTGCATTATTCATAAGTTAACAAAGGTACAGCTAGAGGAACAAGTTTACAGTTTATGTCAAGTTTAGGCTTACAACCAGGAGATTCGACGTCAGTGTTATTCACCAATCATTTCCCTCTGATTTTAGGGATACGTTAGGTTTAAGGGTAGGGACAACATTTTTGGACAGGAATGTTGTTCCAGGGTCAACAAAATATGTGTGAACAATCACAGTGAACAGAGCTAGAGGAATATCTGCACATCCAACACAAATACACTCACTCACGTCTTCACATATACATCAATAGGAAGTAGACTTTGATATTCAGGCAGCTCTAAACAAGAGGTTTATACGAGATAAGGAAGTTCTGGGCATATCCGGTACCAGTGACCAACACCAGGTAGCCTGGCAAGCCAGATCAAGATGTTATCCGAAGGGTGGGATAAAAGGTTGTCTTTCAATATCCCCCTACACGCCATAGGATAGTGCTAACCAACCAGAGTAACGAATGGCTGTGGCTGAGTGAGTCCCATGCGTTTTCCCTCCAGCGAAGCAAGTTGATAATGATATACAGGTATTAAACGTTTGCCGTATCCGGTCGTCAAAACTCCGAACACAACTTCCTTTTTTTAAGAATGACTTAAGTGACATTCTCTTAACTCGTCGCAGCCAAAGCCGAATCGAAAGGCCGCTGTTCGCCAGCAGCATCTTGTTTGTTTTCAAGTAGCAGGGAAATCACCTATGGAAATCACGGCGCAGAACCGTCAATGTGTTAAGCCCGCCCACCAACTCTATACACGATGTGATTGGCCTGACCAGAGTTTGGTTTTTCCACTTCCAAAGCCAACGGAGAGTTGACCACACTGGCAGCAAACTATTTTTTGCTGCCACTAGGGTGAGTCTAGATGTCTAGGGCTAAACACCAGGTGCATTCTAGGTAGAAATGCTGTTGAATTTGCGGTAATACCATGTGACAGTACAGATGTTCCAACAACTGTGCAAACTAGAAACAATAGATGGTTTACGGTATGGATAAATCTCATGATTTTACAACAGTTGGGATGATCTAAAATGTGTCCTAATTCATCCAGTTTATTGGCACCAAAAAAACACAAAAATATGATTTTGATTGCAAATATTTCTATTTTCCTGCTTGGATAATTATATTTACCCTACTAGTCAAATATTTAGGGTCAGTTTTTAAAATAAGTCTCTAATGCTTTAGTACAGAAGAGAACAGCTACAGTAAAAACAGTAATATTGTGAAATATTATTACAATTTCAAATATATTTAAAAATTCAGCCTCCAGTCTTCAGTGTCACATGATACTTCAGAAATCATTCTGATATGCTGATTTGGCACCGAAAAAAAACCCCCAATTATTAGCACTTATTATCAATGTGGAAAACAGTTAATATTTTTGTAGAAACATGTTTTCTATAAAGATTCTTTGATGAATAAAAGTTTCAAAAACAACAGTATTTGAAACAGAAATATCTTTTGTTTTGAAATATCTTATTGACATAAAACATTTGAACAGTAGTGTAATATACTGTATATGTACATACTTGGAAAAGTTGCATTAGTGGTGGTGATAAACAAAAAAAAATGTGCTCGACAATTTAAATAACAAAATATGTTTGGATGATAATGATATCACAAAGTACAAATTTATTTAAAAGTGACGCCAAAAAAAAAAAAAAAAAAGGTGTTAAGGCATGTTTCCAGATATTAAAAACATTCACTCCACTTCCATTTTAGTGATATCTGCTGTGCAAGTTCTCTAGTTTACCACTATGATGTGAAAAAAAAAAAAAAAAAGCTATTGCTGTCTCTAAGCAAACATCTCCTCCCACATGCACTTTTGCAAAGGCATCAGGATCATGAATCTGAATGCTGCACGTGTTGGATTAACAGATGAAATATGCCGATTGCATGACCTGCTTTCTATGACGTTCTCTAAGCTACATTAACAGGTCCTGAAAAGGGGAGTGAGCATACAAAACCTAGTCAAATAAGCTACGTGTAGAAGATTCAATTACACGTGTTGTCATCAAAGTAATAATTGGGAGATTTATTAGGAAGGTCACGAAATTACAAAGCCTGTAAAACACGGACGTGAAAAACCAACTGCATCTTTATCGTTCTTAATATGAGGAGTGTTGAATGCAAGCTTTGAAAAGCAATCCCCAAAACCCATAAAGCGCTCGACAGATTTAGCCTGATTATTGCGTGTGGGACATTTAGGTCTTCATCCCACAGAAATGTCACACTAGCCGCTGGTCAATGCGCATGTGGTGAAGATATACATCGGAGGGGAAAAAAACCAAAACAGATCCAACCTTGACCTGACCTAACAAAGACTGAAATGAAACAAAGACAATTAATAGCAACACATTTAGGTTTTTGTGCAAATGTAGTCTTCACAAAAGGCTTGTTTTTGGATTTGGCAAACGCCCACGTTGAATCTTTTATCTGAAGCGAGTGTGAAGAGTAGACAGGTGTCCAAGTGTAAACACCGGCTTTAGCTGGCAGAGACGGAGGGAGGGAGAGGACACACGGCTGCCTACCTATCACACCTTTAGAACGACAAGGAGCCCATCGATCCACACCGTCCTCACACTCCACTGCCGATGGAGAGGTGGGAAGTGAAATTTTGACTGCTATAACGACAGGGGGGGTGGGAGCCAATTGCTTCCCAGAACTGTGTTCTTCTCCGGGAACAGACGCACCATTCCATTTAGACAGTTTAACTTTGTCTGACACTTTCTGCACTCAAAACACTCTGTACTTGACTTTCACTGCCTTCAAGAGAATTTCTTTTCCCACAGAAGAAAAAAGCAGAAATCCTTAGGGACCATGAAAATGGCCGCCAGTTTGCACACAAACAGACAGAGAAAGGTCAAGGCTCTTGGACAACGCGGAGAAAACCACGGGAGAACAGAAGAACACTTCAGCCATGACGAAAGCTGCATATCCAATGGATCAAACCAAGTGCGTTCTGAAAAGGGGATCAGAGAGAGACATGGCAACCCATTGTGCCTCATAATAACTGTCTGCCATAAAAAAGCCTATAAGTGGAACAATGTCATGAACAGAACATTGCTAATGGATTCTCAGGATTGTGGTTTTGGGGAGTCTGTTACTGTTGCAGTGCACTTTCAACAGTCTTTAAACGAAAACTATATTTATTTCTTTATAAACAACATAATTGTGGCCATTAACAGGTCAGTTCCACCAAAAAAAAAATATGACACCAAATATGCGTTTTTGTGCTGTTCCCAACCCATAAGACTTTGTTCATCTTCAAAACACAAATAAAATATATTTTTCATGAAAAATGAGAGAGTCAGAGAAAACAAACCTCATTGGTTCTCATTTGACGTGCAAGAACCATCAAGGTTTGCACTTGTGCGTTACACAAGCACGTCTGAGCTTCCCTTTAGCATATTTGATGTGCTCCATGTGTGTTGATCTATGTTTATATGCAAATAAAAGCTTCATTTAAATCCATTCATCTTATAAAGTGATCATGTCTTTTAAGCAGACTTGGATTAAACCGCTCAATTCATATGGATTACTTTCATGATTTGGGCTGCAAGATTTTGAAAAATAAATACATTGCGATATTATGTTTTTTTCTGCGGTATATATTGTGATTTGAAAACAATTTGACTTGAATAGCTCTATTTGGAAAGAATTGATCATCCTAGAATGATTAATTGGATTTTGTAGGGCAAAACATGAACACACTCTAAACAATGCTGGGTTGTTTAAACCCAAATTTGGGTCAAATATGGACAAACCCAAATGTTGGGTTAAAAATGTAATATAATTTCAAACTTTCACTTTTTTTAATTGCATTTTTAACCCAACATTTGGATTTGTCCATATTTGACCCAAATGCAATATTCAGTATTCCGATGAATAATCAAATTTAAAATAATAGTGCATAACACTAGTCTTCACTGTATAAATTAAATATAATACATTTTTGTTAAAGTTACAAAAGTGATTTTTTTTCTTTGCATTTTGCTTTTGATTAATATCAATTAAAGACAAACGCAGGAATGTTACTTTTTATCATTGTTTTTGTGAAATGCTCTTATGTTGCACAGACTTTAAAGAGATTGTTCACTTTGAAATACATTTTTGATATGTTTTAGCTTGCCTCAAGTGCATCCAACATGTAGGCGTCTTTGTTTCCACAGTATTTTCAATTTTGATATTTTTAGCTCAAACCGTTTGTGTCTATCAGTCATATAATGGAGGTCAATGGGGTCCACCTCAAAGAGCATGCACAGAGAAGTCCAAAATAAAACATGATTCAATGACTTGTAAATGTTAGTACACATTGATGGTCTAAAACGCGAAACGAGCGGTTTGTGTGAGAAAATTAACAGTATTTATAACATTTTTACCTCTTCCACAGCCACAAAGCGCCCGCGCCCACAGATCACTTGGACATGGCTGTGGTTACAAGAGTTAAAAACGATATAAATAATGTTCGTTTTCTCACACAAACCGCTCGTTTCGTGTCTTAGGCCATCAATGTGTACTAACATTTACGAGTCATTGAATCATGTTTAATTTGGACGTCTCTGTGCATGCTCTTTGAGGTGGACCCCATAGACCTCCATTATATGACTGATAGACACAAACGGTTTGACCTAAAAAATCAAAATTGAAACTACTGAGGAAACAAAGACATCTACATCTTGGATGCCCTTGAGGTAAGCTAAAACATAAAAAAATGATTTCAAAGTGAACTATCCCTTTAACGCCATAATCGTATGAAAAAAATATGTAATCAAACAATCATACAGCCATTTTTAACAAATGATTTGAGCGCACACACCTCAAACGATCAGATTAGCAGCACTACGCAAGTTTACGTCTATACAAAGTTGGTAAACTGCATTGTGCCGAAGGATCAAGACACGAGGGAATAATGAAAGGTGAACAGGCTTTAGCGGGCCTAATGCCTTCCTCATCAAATGCACAGCAAATCCCGAACCTGACAGCACAGATATGTGAAACACACAGCACTGCGTATTCTTCAAAGGGCAACCATTGTCGTTTCCCTCCAGCTTGCTGCGAACAGCGATGTCAGCTATGTTTAAATGATTACAGCAAAATAATCGTTTTCTTGCAGTGGAAAAAAACAACAACAACAAAACACGCACAAAGATAGTCAAACAAAGGCATTCGTCTGCACAATAAAGCAGAGTAAAGAGACAGCGGGTGCCATGCTCCACTCAGGATGTATGCAGGAGGACAAATCACGTCGCCTTAATCACATTTAATAGCCCACGATTTGTGAATTAATATTCTATGCGTGCCAATGTGGTTGAGAGTTCACCAGGATTTGGACACATTGTTGAATAATATGATCTAAAGAGTTGAATATGGACTTCAGACTTTTTAACCACTTAATTAAAAGTGCATTACGTATTGTTTGTTTTGAAAAAAAAAATATGTGTGTGTCCAATTATGGGAGCTACAGGGATGAAGTTCATCTGGTCATGTGATCTTACCATGAAAAACTGTTTCAACACATACTCACACATACTGTTCATTCCTTTATAAAATGTATTTAAAAGTAAAGAACAATAACACAACAGTGTGAACAATGCCGTCACATTATTGTATACAATCTTGCTGCATCTCTCTTTAAAGAGAGAGGGAGATCTATCTGTGGTGGTGGTGTCTGTCCAAACAACTAGGCACACAATAGCAATTATGATATTCTCTTAAAAAAAAAAAAAAAAAAAAAAAAAAAACTACTATTCAGTCTTAGATGATTATAAATCTCAGTGGGAAATCACAGCGTTATAATAGCGGACCTTCAATATCTGTAGATACGTAACGTACACTGTAAGAAATTAAATCTGACAGTTGACATCACGATCACGACTCAATATTACTTTCAGACCATAAACCAACACAACTCCCAGATGGCCACAGTAAAATGTAGGAATATTATGGAGACAACCACTCAACACACATCACTTTCCCCTTTAAGCTTTCGAACAGTGACATACGCTGTGCCTGCTCATATCACATAATGAAGAACATCAATGAAGGCAGAACAAAGCCCTGGTAATTAATCACCATGTAACCGACAAAGGTTTAATGTCAACTCAGTAAATGGAAAGGCTTTCCAACCAGTTTCGGTGTAAACTTTAGTGTGACACCATTAAGCATCTTGACAGCAAGTCAGCTTAAAGGGATGGTTCACCCAAAAAATGAAAACTCACCCTTGCAGTATGTTGTTCCAAACCTGTATGAGTTTCTTCTGTTGAACACAAAAGAAGACACTTACTTTGAAGAATGTCAGACAGTTGACGTTAGCAATTGACTTCCATAGTATCATTCTCAAGTCAATGGCTAACATCAACTGTTTAGTCACCAACAGTTTTCACAATATCTTCTTTTGTCTTCAATTGATGAAAGAAACTCATTCAGGTTTGGAACAACATAAGGGTGAGTAAAATGATTACAGAATTTACATTTTGGGGGTGAATGATCCATTTAAAGGACTTAAAAAACATTTGCCATCTTCACGCTGCAAAGGCAGCACATCTGCATACACCACGAAACAATGCATTTACACACTATTTTAATTTACCATTAATGGATGTATGCAGAAAATACATTTTCAGAAATGCGTAAAAAAATGTATTATGCAAATATAAACGTGAAAAGAACAGAAATATGACATAAGCAAATAAAAATTATCAAATATCAACTTTGTTATCATGACATTAGTAAAGCTGCACTAATGCTGCATAGCATTTCAAACCTCAGAGCTTTATACTTTACTTTGTATGGCATTGCGTCTTTTCACAGAATTTGGAGCAAAAGGATAAGAAAAAAATTTTTGGAGGATGGTGAAGTACATAAAACGTGTTCGTGTGAAGACACAAATGGGGCTTGGGGGCGGCTGTCTCCATTTATCAGAAGCCATGAAGCAATATTAGCAGGAAGAGTCAAAACCTCCATTATTTATGGACTGGCTCCCTCCCCTGTACACATTTGGTACCAGGTCTTCAGACAGGCAGTGGAAATACAAAAAAAGGCTTCCCACTGCACGTTTAGATCTTTTTTTGACAAAATAATGCATGACAATATGGACGCCCTTTATTATAAGATATGTATTTCCCTGAAGCGATATTTCACCATATTTGAATACTAGGCGACGGCTTCGAAATATGTTTAGCTTAACCGAACTCACCAAAATGCCTCGACAACTGAGTTTTATGTGAAGCACTGGTCTAGAAAAGAGAGAAGTCTTCCAATTTTGTCGCTGGGGTGTCATGAAATAATTTCGTGAACAGTTCACCTCAACGAAACGAAAATCATTAGCATTTACTCCCCCTCATGTTGTTCCAAACTCGTATGACTTTCTTCCGTGCAACAGAGAAGACGTTTGCTGACTGACAGATTCAGTCATTCACTTGTATGCAGAAAAGACGCAATGAAAGTGAATGGCGACTTAGACTCATTCTGACTAACAGTTTATTTCACGTTTCACAGAAGAATGTAAATCAATCGGATTTGGAACAACATGAGTATAGCCTAAGAGTAAATCATGATATTTCTGATTTTTTGAGTCCGTCATTTAAAATAGGCTACAAATGTTTAAAAAGCGCCCGAAGTTAAACGTGTCTCGTCCAAACATCTAACTTACTAGCGTCGAAAAAGGCGATTGAAGCCGTTTGTGCAAACGGAGTCGTGTCGACCATGAATGGCAAGTTTGCTTGATCATCATCACGCCGGTTTCTATCATTACGCCATGAGATCTGTACAAGTTGCCCACCAAATCACCCTCTACTCTCAACCGTACAGTATTATTGCACAATGATATCCAAAAACGCTATTCCACCGCTTAGAATGATAGCTACGAATAACCAAATAACCCCTCAAAAAAATAAATAAATAAAATTCCCAAAACAGGCGATGCACTTACGTTTCCATACAGAATCGCGACGTCAAAGCTGTCTGAGTCAGAGGTTTCTTCAAGACCTCATTATCAGTCAATTAATATAAGCTCGACTAATTTGTCGGATTAATTATAATTAAGGGGGGTAAAATGAGAATCACCTTAATCAAAACAGTACCATTCTCACAAGTTGACGGGTGAGCACATTAGTGTAGGCTACACTTTAAATACACCTGACTCTTGTCAGTTGATTTTTAAGGGTTGCAGATTGTATTAAAATTAGCCTAAATTTAAGTTACACCACGTCACAAGCCCAGTTTATTTATTTTTTTCTGATGATGCACGGTTTATGAGCATTATAAGGTAACTGTTCTGTAGTTTCACATTTGGAGCAGTTTTATATGTCCTAATCCAGCCAAATGCACAAGTTTCCCTCTCTCCTCTTCCATGTTTATAATATTTATATTTTCAATGATATAATGAACAAAACACGACAGTCTCGTTTACAAACAAACAACACAAGAAGCTCGCGAGATAGATAAAACGATCCACATAATTACCATGAAGCTCTATTTCCAACACTCTTTGCCATTTCCTACATTTCCAGAGTGCGTCTCCCGCTAATGAAGGCAGGAGGAGGGGGAAAAATACAATCCAAACGAAGGGAAAGCTCAAGCAAGAAACATTTGTGACAGCGACATGATTCGGTCCAACTATTTCGAGTAGAACAGCATGATTTCCCTAATGCAGTTTTAAGACTGATGTTAATCCACAATCCGTCGTCTCATCAGGAAAAACAAAACACACATCCCGGTGCAGTCTTTAGGTGTCGCAATGAAGGTAAAAGACTGGAGAGGGTTTTTTTACCCTCGTTCCTCACGATTGTGGGTTCACGGGTTGATAAAATGCCGATATCTCCACTTGCCCTCAGTACGGAGAGGAACTGAATGTGTGTGAGCGCCTCAAAAGTGGAGCAAAGACGCCCCTTGCGGCAGGTAAAGGAACTGCAACGCTCTTACTGGAGATATTTTTTAAAGGGACATTAGAAAATCTTTCCCAAGTCAAGTGCATCTGTTTAAAACACATAACGGTATTTCAGTTTCATAGGTTGTTATTTTGATCTAATCTGATGAAGAATGCCGACATTTAGATGCTCAGTTAGTAACTAGCAGGGATCAGGGAGTGTTGTGTACTAATTATATAATACATCTTAACTATTTTTTTTCACAATGAGTCTCAAACTTTGATTTAATATTTCCATATTCGTCTGCTTCAAATTAAAATTAATTAGAAATGTACTGATGAACTCTTTATGGTAACATACACTGGTCAATCATATTTTTTTGGCATGAAATTATAAACTCAAAAAAAATATAGCCCTTTTTAAAAAGATTTACGCAATTTAATTAATAGTAAAATTCCATTATTTTATTAAACAATCCTTATGTAATTTAATTGAATAATGTATTAAGGATTGTTTAATTATATAATATAAGGACTATTCAATACACAATGGTCACATGACTGTGATTTTACCCCTCTAGCCCATTTCTAATTGGTTAAACATCCTTCCCACTGTCTCACAGAAATGGGCTTTTACTAATAGGTGTCTTGGGAATACGTCAGTGTTCCAGCAAACAGGTCTATGTCTATATCAATAGAAACGACTGACCCTTCCCTACAGTGTAATGAAACCCTAAGCAAGAGCTTACTTTAAAGTCCCACTGAGAGCCTATACTCTCTTCATTTCAATGCTCAACTCTCATAAGGCATACAATCTGGTAAATAAGGGTAACAATTTGAATAATTTTACAATAAAAAGTGCATTGCCTTATCATAATTACATTTGCAGAATGCAGATTTCTTCTATTTTTCAACTCAGCCTAACATAACTTTCAACATTATTGCTTATTGCCTAACAAATTCTTTCCACACTCATGTCCAATTGAAATAAAGTTACACATTTAATATTCTCTTTCATTGCTTGTGCAGCAAAACCAAAAAAAAAAAAAAAATACTTTCACACTTTTAACGTTTTGTGATGCAATCCGCCTACTAGATGCATCAGTAGCTGCTAAAGAAATATTAATATGGCATCTATTGCCAGTATAGGAATCTGTCATCTAAATCATGTGATTGCCGTGTCACAGCTGGGCAGGTTCCACACACTTCACGGCATGTTCTGAATCACTTGATGAGAGGCAATTTACTGTACTAATGTCCTCAATATCCCTTTGAGAGTGTTAAATATAAAATTGCCACTGTCATGAACAAATTGTTCCACAAGTTGAATCAATCCTGAAGCAATCTATTGGCTGTAAGCATTTTTAACAGGTAGTCATAGTGCTTGAAAAAAAATAGTTATTATTACTATATTGTTTTAAGAAATGAATACCTTTATTCCGCAAGGAGGCATTTAATTGATCAAAAGTGACAAACTTTTACATTGTGTGATTTCAATTTCAAATGAATGATGTCGATGTTGAAATTTCTATTCTTCTAAAAATCCCAAAAACAAAAAAATGTATGGTTTCCACAAAAAATATTAAGCAGCACAACTGTTTTCAACTATGATAATAATAAGAAATGATTCTTCAGCACCCAAACAGCATATATATATAAATATATATATATATATATGCAAACTGAACAGGCATGCCAAATTGTTCATGATACAGAGATAACCCATATCCGGCACATGATAAATTGTTTCCGGCACCTGTTTCATTTCATACACTTCTGAAAGAAATGTATTCAATGAAAAATCTAATAAACAGCAACCATTAAAAAAGTATACAATGTCACATCTTATCACATGACATGCTTATAAATAAACTGTGCAATTCGTTTTTATTCACAAAGGCGAGAATAGTCCTTGCTAATCTTGCTCCATGTCATTCCGTCTCATATCCTTTGAAAAACACAGCAAGTGTAAATTGACATGCTCTATTTTGTGCAGGATGAGCCTCTGGATGTTTTTAATGCACTTTTCACATTAATACACTACAGTCATTAAAAGTGGATCACTGAACTGACCTCTGCTGTGATTCATTCCACCCACTGCAACTAAAAGCATTTCAACAGAAGCATGATGAAAGCTTAGCATTCAGCAAACCACCTCGACTTCAAACATCTGCTAAGAGCTCCAAACAATGTCAATTACAGCCCTCTCCCTCCTTACTTGGACAATTCAAGCCCATAGACGAAAAGCCACGATCCACAAATCTCACTTGAGATCGAATAATGACACATGCTACTGTGTCGACCACCGCGGTCAGCTTTTAGCGATGCCAGTCCGACCTTGGACGTCTCTAGTTGCGAGCACATTAAACAGGCTTGTGAGATCTTCCTGCCATATGTTGTCTTTGCTGTCACTCAAAGGCAGCCACTGGCAAGCAAATTGTTCATTTTCCAGGCGAGATGTAGGACAAACGTGCGGCCAGATGTTTGGGGAGACGCAGAGAGGCTTCAGATGAGAGGCCACAGCATCGCCCCGAGTGTAGTGTGGCATTCCAGGCAGACGCTGGTGTAATAACCCATCCGCCTCCGGCTGGCTTTGAGAAGCGGCCCTGCTCCCGGCACCCAGGGGTCACTGCAGTCCCTCGCTTTCTCCCTTCGACTTCCTCTTTTCATCCCTCTGAGTACATTTCCTTACAGCAGGAGGGAGTAAAGGGGAGCAGGCTATAAATAACAAACACAACACACTAATAGGCACTCTGTAACTGTACCTGCTGCTGAGCAAATGCTAACTGCGGTAATTTACAGGTGGCATATCTGCTGTGAGCAGGGCTTTCGTACAATTTGTAGCTTCCGTTTTATATTTCAATTCATCTTGGTTTTGTTATTTATCTTGTCTTTAGTTTTCTCGGTAACGCTTTACAATAAGGTTCATTAACATTAGATTAACATGAACATGAACTAAGAAGGAATCTTAGTTAATATAAAAGGGATACTCCTCTTTTTTTGGAAATAGGCTCATTTTACAAACGATGTCAGTAACAGACAGTTTCTGGTCTCATTGGCTATCATAGTAGGAAAAAATATATACTATGGAAGTCAATGAGACCAGAAAATTCCTGGTTACTGATATTCTTCTAAATATCAGAAAATCGGCTGAATGGATTCGAAAACGGTAAAACTCAACTGTTTAACTCTGGGGGAGTTGTAAAATGAGCCTATTTCCAAAAAAGGTGGAGTATCCCTTTAATTCCAACATTTACTGTATCAACAGGCTACTCGTAGCTTTGCTGCTTTTTATGTGTTATATGCTTTTTTTTCTTGCTGTTTTTACTTTTCTTATTTGTGTGTTCTGTAAAGCACTTTGGTCTGTCTAAGCGGCTGTTTAAATGTGCTATATAAATAAATGAACTTGAACTTGAACTTGAACTTGAACAGGCTGTATTTGTTAACATCATCCACTGTGAATAACTTTAACAAACAATGAACAGCTGGATTAACAAAGATGAATAATTACTGTAACAAATGTATTGCTCATTTACTAATGAACGTTATTGTAAAGTGTTACCGTTTTCACTCTAGCACTATTTTATACTTTCCCATTTTTATTTTTTTTTATCTTAGTTATAGTATAGCTTGTTTTCATATGACGTCACACCCCTGCATTGCCATGGCGTGAAATAATTTGCAGGCAGGAAGTGATTTGCTGTATTTAGAAAGCACTATAACAAACTCAAAATGCCTGTGTTTTACTGTAATTCATTTATAGTTACTTGAATCGATCAAAACACAAAGAGTTTTTATCGTGTACCAAAAGTTGTTGTTCATAAGGGGGGGAAATGCAAGAAATTGACGTAAAAACTCTGAAAAAACAACTTGCAAACCTATGTCTGCGGTCGGGAGGAGCCGAATGGGAAAATGCGCGTGTGTGTGTAACATTAGTGATCACTTCGTCAAAGGTGAGTTAATACAACTTAAGTGACTGTTTGTGTAACGTGTAACGTTTCCAAACTTTGTAAAGTTAAAGTATGTCTGTAAGACGAGGTAGTTGCTGATATCTACAGTCTCGATGGCAAGAAAATATTTCAATTCAGTTAAAAACCTCTTCATACTGAATGTCAGCTTGCTTATTTTGCTCAAGATAAGAATTTATTACATTCAAATGTAAAGCTATATAGAAACGATGCCTCTAACCACACAGGTCATTCAAACCACACAACTTTACGATTGCTGTTTGCGAATGTTCGTTGGAACGATGGTTTCGGGAAACACCGACTCGTTGAACTATGCTGATAACGACGGAACTTGTTGCGACCATAGTTGGCTAACGATGCTTTCGGGAAACGCACCCCTGATTGGTTTTAGGTCTATCCGCGACGTCTGTTGGTGACGCCCCTCTGGAAATGATTTGTCTATGACGCTTTGCCAGACCATTTTACAACTGAGAATGGTCTGGTTTTAACCAGACCAATAACATAGTAAAATATTATTACAATTTAAAATAGATTTTTTTTCATATATTGTGTAAAATAATTTATTCTTGTGATGGCTAAGCTGAATTTTCATTATTAATACTCCAGTCTTAAAGGGATACTCCACTTTTTTGGGAAATAGGCTCATTTTATAACTCTCTGGAGGTAAACAGTTGAGTTTCACTGTTTTCAAATGCATTCAGCCAATTTTCTGATCATATCTGGAGAAACTATCTGGTAACTATCATAGAAACTATCTGGTTACTGATATTCTTCTAAATATCAGAAAATCGGCTGAATGGATTCGAAAACGGTAAAACTCAACTGTAAAATGAGCCTACTTCCAAAAAAAAAAAAAATGTAGTATCCCTTTAAGTGTCACATGATTCTTCAGAAATCATTCTAATATGCTGATTTGGTTGCTGAAGAAACATTTCTTATTATTAACATTTCTTATTGTTTCAACAACTTGTTTTTGTTGTTGAAGGGAAACAATTACAGTATTTTATTTAGCAAGTAGGCCTATACATTAAATGGATGGTCATATACAGCAAAAAATCTGAAATATTGAAGAAATGATCAGAAGAAGACGAGAACACCCAGCTACAACCTGGTGCTCTCTAATGGGAATGTGAATGGCAGGCCTGGGGCAAAGGCACGGTGGGTACACAGACAGAGACTGGGTGATTAGTGAAAGGGGCAAGTTGTAATCCACCGCTGCATTAATCAAAATGATAATGCTTCCATTTGTGATTACTGCTTGCTTCCAGCACTGCATAAAGCCTCTCCCGTGTGTTTCCAGGGTTGTTTGAGGATGAAGGTGGGTGGGGGGGATGTAGTCACCCCGCCATGGTATCAGTCATATAACCAAACATCCTTCCAAAACCACCTGGTGCACCAACTGCAAAAGGCTGAGAGCCGTTTTGAAAAACGTCAGCTGAATGTGCAGCAGTTGAGTCACATTGTACTTGCATGAGAGTGGAGTCATACTGCAGAGTGAAAGAAATATCTCCATTCAGACTGTTGTCGTGTGTCTTTTGTTCTGTTGTCCTCACCTTCCTTTGGCTGAGTTTGCTTTTGCTGCGTGATAAATCACCTTAAAGACTGTTGCCTCTCTGTATAGCGCTGCCCATTCAGCCATGTCAGATTTAAATAAGAAAATGATAAGAGAGAAAGAGGATCTGCCACATTTAACACGAAAAAACGCAAGGCTGGCATCTTATTAAAATGTATGAAACCAATAAGAGTCAGGCTGGCAGAGATAGGGTGATCCATAGGCAGCCAAAAGGTGGGGCAGTCTTGTTTATTTGCCGGAATCAGATAGGAGACCAGAAGCGAGCTGTTAAAACTTGAAAAACTGGCTCTGTATCAGGGCTCAGATTGTTGGATATAGTATGTAGTAAAAGAAGTGCAAATGAATCCTGAGGAACAGTGAGGCGTATTTTGAGCTTTTCCGGAAGAGTTTTCCACTCAGTGCCGTTCATCGTAACTCTGAATGAAACCGGAGAGCATCTTTCTTGTTTAAAATGAATATGGGTTAGAGTTAGACATGTTCCAGCAACTCCAGTGACTCATATCGATTTCTGCAGGAGTGAGACATCAGATTTGGACCTGATGCCACGGGGAGTCAGCAGCCTATTGTTTTTGGAGTGGGGGGCAATCATTTGATATCATCAAACTGTAATGAATCTGGGAGAGAAGAGAGTTCTGAAATTAAAAGCGTCCTTTGTGACCATAGACGGGTTTCTGAAGCTGCAGCTCTCAGCTCCCTTGGCTAAACACTGAGACTGAATCAGGGGCGAACTCTATGGTGATATTCAGTCAACACATTGCACTCTCGACTATACTCCAAGTCGAAATGACTAAGGACAGAGGGTGGGATATTGCTTTAAATATATGTATATTGTTTTACACGAAAAAATCAAAGCATTTCAAAGCAGAAAGTTATTTGGAGTTGTATGATGATAAGACTTCCTCATTACACAGTCATTTTGGAAAAGCATGGATCCTTCAGCACACAGAGAGACTTTTTTAATTACACATGACTGGTGGAGAGACACAGGCAGCATGGCATATATTGAGCTCCTACTAAATCTTGTTTATGCTGTCACACAGGGGTCAACTGGCTCCTAGCAGGCTCCTGGCACCAGCAAAACACTCAGCTGGGCCTCCTCTCTCTTGACTGGCCCTGTCCGTGGTGCTGAAATGGTAATCCTCACCAAGATGTTTTGTATGATATATCCTCAATGAATTCACTCAATATGAAATGAAGCAGCACTGTGGATGCTGCAGTGATTTTAAGGACAAATTAATGCTGAATATTTTTTTTTCTTAATTTTTTTTTTTTTTAGATATTTAATGTCCTTAAATGGTTTAACCATTTTCAGATTTCTGGGCTACAATGGGTGTTCAACTCACGTTACAAAAGGAAAATTCTAATAATCAAAATAATAATTGAATATATATTATTGTAGTAGTAATAGTAGTAGTATCATTACAATAATAATAATAATGTATATATATATATATATATATATATATATATATATATACACACACACAATATATATTGTTTTAGTTACCAAATATTTTTTTAAAACACTCTAATATTTAATAGATTATATTTGTGTAGTTTCAAACAATTACATGTATAATTTGATTTTTGAATATACTAATAATTGTTATTATTGTCATCATCATAATTATTAAAAATCAAATTAATGAATTGCTTTGAAACTACATATAAATATAATACATAAAATTTTACAGTGATTAAAAATTATTTGCTAACTGGAACATATTATTTGTATTTATTATTTTAACAAATAAATAATGTTTGTCATTACAGCAGATAATTAAATCTATTTTAGTATTATTATAAAATATGAATTATACTGTATATAAAATATTTAAAATCATTAAAAGCATCACTCTGAAATATGTATGTATCATTATTAAATATAAACTATTATTAAATAAAATAAAATGTTACTCTCTTGAACGAACACACACACACACACACACACACACACACACACACACACACACATCTATTAAAAATGTTCAGACTACTTTTAAACAAGTGTGAAACTTTTATTATTAGTATTATTAAAAAGAAATTGCTCTGAAAATAATATATATATATATATATATATATATATATATATATATATATATATATGATTACAAATCATTTTCTTCCCTACACATATTGTTTATAATTAGAATTGTAACATATCAATAACGTTTAAGGCATCATTACAGCAGAAGAGAATACATTTATAAATCAAATTACTGTAATAAACCAAATACAACTAAGTTTAACAGTAGTGCACCAAACATTTTGCAAACACCTGCAAATTGATTTGAATAACTCATGTATTACTCCTTATAAACACAACTCAAACCAACCTATGCACCCAGAATTTGGCACGTGTTGCGTTATCATGTTTCCAGAGGTAAATCACCCTGACTCATAAGAGTAGTGAGTACCAAGAGAGCTTTTTGCATTGGCACCAGATTTCTCTGACCCTGGGTGAACCAACTGATCAATGAGTGGTTGCCACCTGTAACCACAACACACGGCTCCGCTGATATCCCAATAAGTCAGCGCTGTGAAAGTGAGCAGGCAGTGGGAGGAGTTCAGCTCATTTTCACATTTGATGAATAAATTTCTACACAAAATGCGACAGGAAGCGCAGCGGAGCCTGTGTTTTTCTCATCCGACGCAAGGTCAAGCAGATCCGTCTTGTTCTGGAATTCTCTGCAGGCTGTCTTTAACACGCACAAAAATAAATAAATAAATAAATAAAATCGCAAACGACTTTGAAATCACATTCCGTCCTTGCAGGCCAGAGGTAAACCATCTTTGGATGGCGTGGCTGCATTTGTATTCCAAAACACACGGGACACTCGCTTGATCAGTTTGGGTTACGTAGCCAAAGCGATCTATCTCCTCTGATGTAAAAAAAGATCTCTTGCTCGTTTTCTGACAGCATAGGGCAGGAAAAACGGCTCGGCCCCAGAACTTTGCACCTTTTCCTTCCACCTGCCAGAGCGACGCGTTGGAGATGGAGAGAAAAGCCTTGGAGAAGAGGCTGAATTTATCAACCGCACAGTGCTCCGAGCTCCCCTCGGGTGGCATAATGAGTTTAAGCTTGGTGAAAAATCAACAGCGTGCGGATAGAATAACCCGAGCACTCGACATCTCGAATGGATTTTGCCTTCAGAAAGATGCCTTTTAGCCAAAGATCTCTTGCTCTCTGTTGTGAAATGTGATAAATATCTAACAACCTCCATTCTTGTAATGGCTTCTGGAGCCAGGAAGAACAAGGGAACCGTACTTTTCTATTAGATTCCTTGACTTTTTATTGGAGTAATTGGTCGGAGTAAATGGATTAGAGAGCAGGTGCTACAACGTATAAGAGCTCTAATCTTTCTTCGTTCGTTCATTTACAGGTAGATTCTTGTCTTTAATGGAAGTATACCTCATGAAATGGGGAGGAGATGTACACCCCTTCCCATCTCTCTGGAGCCCTGAAAGATCTAATTTCAACTTTTTTACAGACTTTCCACATCCACTCCATAGAATATTATGCCTCGGCCACACCAGCCAACTGGATATTGCTTTAAGGAAACGAGTTTGGGAGGGGGGAGGGGGGGTTCTCATCAAAGACCTCTTTTACCTTCTTAAATGTTCAGCATTGTGACCCCTTCGGGTGGAACCGTCGTTTGATCTTAATGATGGCGGAGGGTTTTGTGAGCCGACAGCAACAGGTAGCCTGGCATTTAATGAGCCCATTAAATCCCAAGAGGCTGAGAATTTGCCGGCGAGACCGGGAGACAGGAGAGCAAGCTGACATATCGGACGGGACGCAGAAATACACGGGGAAAGAGACAGGGAGAGCCAGAAGAGGAACTAAAGCTAAAGAAAATTGTCACTGCTATGAAGAGCTTTGGGTTCGCTGTTGCCATAGATACTCCATGGCCTTTCCTCTAGGAGAGTGCTGCTGAATCAACGCATTACCCTGGCACTCCGAGGCAGGTGAACACAGCCCAAAAAAAAAAAAAAAAAAAAAAAAAAATCAATGGTGAGGAGGTGAGTGGGCAGCTATGCAGAGCAGTGGAAGAATACTTTATGTGGAGAGAGAACTACATGGAAGGCAGATAAGAGACTTCCTGTAACCGCGCCAGAAAACCGTGATGTTTGGAGTGGGTGAGCAGGTGTAGTTATATAGGTGCCTTCTAATTCATCATTCCATCCCAGCATGCATTGTAGAGAAGAAAGAGAGCGAGAAATGCAGTCTCGACTAGACCTGTTTGCTGTGGCGCATAAAGGAACATGGCATTGTGACGTTCCATATAAATGCTCTGAAGAATTCAAAGCTGCAAATAATATGGCAACAAAATGGCTATTGATGCCACTCTCTTTGCTTTCTCTTTCTCAGTTACACATTCTCTCTCACACACAGCCATGCATCATAGCCATGCGCATGAATCTGAACCTCAAAAAGGCACAAATATTGACAAAAAGAATAATGAATTGTAACAAAAAGATAATAATAATAATAATAATAATAATAAAACATTTCTGAATGTGTTCATATTATGATTGATAACATGAAATGGCCAAGAGGGTTTATGTGCATACATATTTTCAACTTTTTTCCAATGTCTGTTAATGTTTTAAACCTACCCTTTTCATTGACTCACTCACTCACTCGTTTTTTAGCTTTATTTAAATAAAGGCTGTAATAAAAGAATGATAATTTATAGAAAAATGCAGTTTTGTTCATAAAATAATAATAATTATTAATATATAAATTAAACGATACAGATTTTATATCATTTTATTTATTTTATTATTCGGACAATTGCGTATACATTGGTTAAGTTAATATTTTCAACCTTTTCAATGTCTATGTTGATGTTTACTTTACTTATTTAGCATTTTAACTTCATTTTGTCACTAAACAGTAGGGTTGGGTATCGGTTGGGTTTTATCCGATACCAGTAACTACTCGGTATTTTTTTAACGGTTCCGGTGCCTAAGCCGTTCTTGAAACGGTACTTAAGAAAACGAAACCGCACACACTTTGTCAAAAAATAAAAAATAATCATAATACCCCTTTATTTACAGGGCCAAACTGGACACAATATTAACTTACAATATATACAAGTAACATATGGTAATAATAAATAAACCAATATAAAATAAGAGCTCATATTTACATAATATAAAATAAAAAAATATTATATCAAACAATGTAATTATACTGGAGATTAATTGAGATTTCTACCAGGGTAATATAATATCGACATAGCTACAGGTTCCCATGTTTTGTCTGCTTTAACTAGTCATGTAAGTTATCTTGTCATTTACTAGTTAAGCTCTTAGCCAGTTTGATATTTCATTCCCACTGCGTCTTATACGCAGCTTTGAGTAAACATATGAAAGAGAACGTCTCTGTGTAACCCATGTTCTCTGACAAGCTTCCTTTTTCGGCAGAGAACTCTGAGGAGCAGATGATGCGCGCGCCAATATAATATGACGACGTGAGCATCAACGTGGCGCGAATGGTGATTCTTCTATATCCATAGACAATCGTTATTCTGACGCGTAATTTTACACGTGAAATGCAGCCAAACATTTCACGTGTACATTTCACGTGTGTTTAATCTCCTCGCTATCAGCAGACATTCCGGGTGTCTCCTGCATATTGATAACGGCTCCCGGATGATCGCAAATTAGTTCAAATCTCCTGTAATCTAGAGCGAGCGAGCGAGCAAGAGCCCGCGTGTAAGACAGATCAGACAGTGCTTCAATAAACCGTATAATGCGCGCACGTCGGAGAGGGACAGGGCGACAGCGAGAGACTGCGTGTGTGCGCCTCATGCCACAGACTCGGGCATCGAAATCAGGCACCGAAATTTCCATTCTTTTTCGGTCTGGTTAATACCGTTTACGTCAGAACCGGTTCCCTATTGGAACCGAGTTTCGGTACCCAACCCCACTAAACAGGAAAGGGCTGACAGAACAGTCCAAAGGCGAGTGGAGGGAGGAAGGAGCCAGGGAAGAGATGACGGAGTGAGGGGCCATAATGTGATCTACGGTGTTACCAAGATAAAGGACCACAGTAGAACCGGTTAAAGGGAAGAGTCAAGGCGGATCTAGGAGCCTGCCAGCAAGTGGAGTTGATAGAGGTAGAGACCCAGGCAGAGCCGAACATCCGCGGTGACACCAATGGACTGGAGGGTTGAGGCGTAATCGCAGGCTTGCAGGACTGAGGCAGAGACAGGGTGGAGCCAGTGAGAGTGAGGACACGGTGGAGTCACAGAAAACCAAAGGAGTGGTGCAGCCGCAAGGACGGTGGAGCCTTGTGGAGCCTGAGGGATGAAGGACCACAGTGGAGCCAAGGGAGCGTTGAGCCAAGGTGAAGCCCGGGGCTCGAAGGCTGGAGATGGAGCTGACGGATCCTTACATCAAGGTGGAGTTGACCACTGGGTTGCCCAAGGCCGATACAAGCAGCACAGAGGAACCACTGGACGAGCCGAAGGGATGAAGGGATACAGCAGAGGCGAGGCAGAGGACCTGGTGTCTTTGGCAGTGGAGGAGGGAGGGGGAGATGTAGGAGACTTGAGAATGGGCAACAAAGACTTGGATCTGGGCTTGACCAGTGACAGCTTGGATTACTTGGAACTGGGCAGAGCTAATGGCAACGAAGATGACTTGAGAATGGACTGGACCAATGGGGGCAACAAGGCTTAAATGTAGGAGGGAGTCAGGGTACGATGGCAAATTCCACCACCAGCACTCCCTCAGGGATGAACATCAATGCTAGTTCACATACCTGGTCAGACTGTGCAGGCTTTGGCTCTGGTTCTGCAAAACATTCTCATCCCAAGACGTCATCTAACTAACGCTTTTGACCATACGTCAACATCCGACGTTTTAGGGTACCCTTTAACGTCAGTTAGATGACGCTATCCTAGGGCGTCATCTAACTGACGCTTTCCCTTTAGCGTTAGTTAGATGATGCGGGTAGGGTTAGGATTAGATAGTACCATCTAACTGACGTTAAAGGGTACTCTAAAACATCGGATGTTGACGTATGGTCAAAAGCGTCAGTTAGATGACGTCTTGCATGGCATGAGAATGGGCTGGGTTCTGAGGTGGGATCAGGCTTATGGTTCATGCTCGTGGTGTGTGCATGTTCAAGCTGCAGGACAAACACTGGTTCAAGCTCAAGGCTAAATGGACAACACTGCGGCTAAATGGTGATTTCTTCATCTAATATATCTCAAACTGTGAATGGTGAGCCACACAGCACATAATCCAAGCATGTAGGTGGAAGCTTCTGCTGGCAGTCGTTAAAGCAGGTGTTTATCCAGCCCACTCTAAGAACAGCTCTTTAGAGTGCCATTGCTCCAGGACACCTGGTGGCAGAGCTCGAGGAACTTCTCCACATATTCTTCCAGGGGATGGCCATCTTGTGAAATCTTTGGGGGAGTGATTTAAAAATACTCCTGTGCTCATCTTGTTTTGTCTGACCTTCTGTCACGCTCAGTCTTGGACGCAATGACCAGAGCTTAGGTAAAACTCAAACCGATAGGTTTATAAATGTAGAATTTTGTTAGTTTTTGTTTGCATATGTATGTGTGTGGGTAGGAGGGAGTGCGTATGTAGTTTTTGGGTTGAGCGAGTGAGGGAATGAGGTGTATAATGTATTTTTTGTACATGTGTATGCCTTGTTAATAATATTTTATGTCTGTTAGTATGAAACCAACTGAATAAAAAAAAATGTTCACAAAAAAGGCAAGTAGTCAGTAGCATCAGACAGAGTCTTAGACTATGTTTACACGGAAACGATTCTGAAGAGAAAACGCAAAAGTGGCGGTGCGTCATCACTTTTTATTCTGCGTTTAGACGAGCGTTTTGTGTGGGAAATCCACGTGCAAATGGTGACGCAAAAGTGTGTGAAATTCAATGTAGTATGCATACTACAACAGCACCAAGTCCACGCGCCTGTGTACAACCTTCACTGTCAAGCAGACTTTTGCGTTTTTACCGTTTACACAGGAACGCGGCGGTGGAGCGTTTTTAAGATTTCCACTCTGGAGGGTGGTTTCACTTTTTGGCGTTTTTAAGCCTCAAAAACGCCGTCGCCGTGTAAACGAAAGGCACATCCGATCAAATATATTTACGTTTTCACCCGCGAGCGTTCTCGTTTAAACAGGGCTTCACTGAGGGAGTGTGTGTGCTGGTGATGGAGTCTAGATGAGTTCCAGGTGTGCGGGGCTAGTTGCCAGGATGGATGAATGGAAATGCAGTCTAATCTAAATAAAATCACTAAATAATAATCTAAATATTGACTTTTCAATTTTCACAGTTAGATTTCTGGCTTAAGCCTCACCCACATTCAGTTCAATAGATTTACAGCTAAATTTGTCATTGCATTAGATACAGATACATACACACCTAATACGCACATCTACTGCAAATACACTCACAATAAATGTCAGACTCAATCTCAAGCTTCAATTAAAGAGCAAGAAGCTGTTTATGCCATTCTAAACGTAACTGATATAAACTCAGTTGTTTTTCAGTCAGCTTTCATTAAATGCCCAAATGAAACATGTGACTTATCACAACGCCATACACGATACATCCCTGCAGGGGATGGCTAAAATACCAAGTAATTTACCATTTCAGTCATCCCATATGGCTGACATGACAGGATGAAGTGGACAGAGGAACTGTGACTGATTAACAAGCCAAATGGACAGTGAACTACAGTAGGCCAATTATACATTTGTGGCTTTTTCCACAGACACTCCTGCCAGGTTCCTCTGTGAGGTGAGGTCACATCCCACGTTAGTGAGTGTTCGCAACTACCCCCGCAATTACAGCTGTTTTAAGCTGCTCTGAAACAATATTTACACATTATTCCAGACATGATTCACTAATAAATTTGAAATGAACTAAAAACATAACTACTCTAATAGTAGGGATGAAAAGGAGACACTTTAACTTAATACAAAGTAATACATTTAATAAATTGCTTTAGCTTTAGTATAATGCCAATATAAAAGCCATTTGTTTAATATAAAATACTATGCTATTACACACTAACTTCCTATATTTCTCTCAATTTAAAAAGTGCTAAAGAATAAAAAAGTTGGAGTATCTGAATGTCACTAATAATAAAGTATGCTTTTCTTTTCAAAATGAGCGATATTACATGCACATATGCTCATATCTGCACATATGTCCAGAATGACTAATGGTGTGCTGATAAAGCATGAATACTGCAAAATAATCACATGCAACACATTCCTTTATGCCAGTAATGGTAAATTTACTGCTTTGCAACAGTTAAGTGGCAGGTCCAATCAGACATACAATTATTCATTATATTTAATGAATAATCCAGCAAACCCATTCACCCAACCACAAAACAAGTTGTCAAGGTGCCTGTGACAACCCCCCAAAATGATAGAATAGGCCCCTAGTTACCATGGCAGCAAGGCCACGCCAACGAGATTACACTGGTTTACAATGTAAATGTGGAAAAAATTGGAAGGCACAGGCCATAGGAAAGACACATAAGGACCATAAAAAGCAACTTAGTAAGGTTTAATGCCCGATGAGGTGTCCATTGTCAAGTATTAACCATCCAATGCGCTGACAATGAACACCTTGAAGGGCATTAAAGGAGTAGTTCACTTTTTGATGAATGTTTTTGTTGAAAACATTCCAGGATTTTTCTCCATATAATGCACTTTATTGGGAACCAAACTGTTCAAGATCCAAAAGACAGTTTCAGTGCAAGCTTTAAACTGTTCAAAGGGCTTTAAACGATTCCAAACGATGAATAAGGGTCTTATCAAGCGAAACGATCGCTCATTATAAAAAAAAAGTTTAAGATTTATAAGCTCAAATGGTCACCTTGCTCTGTTCTGTGTGACTCTCCTGTTCGAACTCGTTCATCAAAATGAACGAATCTTTTCCCAAGTCAATTCCTTCATTTCGTTTGTTGAATGAACCAAATGACACGAAAAAAGATTTGTTCATTTTGATGAATGAGTTCGAACAGGAGAGTCACAAACGTGCGTTACAGAACGTTGACTTACTGAACCATCAAGACTTTCTCCTGAGACTGCAACGGGACGCTCGTTCAAAGGCTAAGGCATTGCAAGTAGTGTTCATTTAACTAACTAAACCCAGGTTTAGTATAAGTTGCAACAAGAAACTGACGTACAAACAGGGTTATTAATACAACAGTTTTTTTTTCAAATGAAAATGGAAAAATACAAATACAATACACACTTTACTTGTAATTCTGCAATTTGACAAAGCCTAATATTAAATGCTACAGTCTAGACCAGGGCTAAGGTAACAATTGAAGCTAAATTGCAATCACCCTGAACTCTAATACCATGAGAAAATCTAAAAGCATGAGAGAACAGACAAAGCACTGAGGAAATCGAAGCCACTTGCTCACACCACTAAAATGAACCATTTAAATGGTTTTAAAGCCCTTTGGCTGTTATTATTAATTTTTTTTATCTTTCCAGCAGCTGAAAACTGTGAGTCAAACCATGTGAGATTTCAACAATTCCTTGATAACAAGAGCTTGCACAATTAGCAGTGATAAATAAATAATAATAATAAATTAAAGCTGCAAGCAGCGATGGGCGGGCCCTCGCACCTGTAGCGAGTCGGGGTGTGAGGCGCCGCGTTGCATATTCTGCAGCTCGGCCAGTGCGGCTGTGCATTTGCTATGCTTCTTCGTTAAAGGTCACTTCCTGTTGCCAGCAGGTGGCACTATGACTGTGGGTGAATGTCGGCATGTAGATTTGTTCAGGGCGGGACTCTTGTCAAAGGTGTGAAATTTCATGCATATCTGGGCTTTTACAGCCAAGTTACTACAACTTCCTGTTTCATGGCGAATCATCGACGCCATGGACACGCCCATCGACGGAAACCTGCAGATAGCACAACTTTACATCGTCAATGCCTTTAGAAGGCACAGCAGAAATGTGAAGTCGATCCGACTAAAGCCCTAGGAGGAGTTAGTTAAAGTACGTAATGAGTAAATCATCCAAAAATGGCGGTAAAATTAGAAATGGCTGACTTCCTGTTGAGTTTAGGGCATCGCTCCAAGAGAATTTTCTGTGCGTCTGGACATGGTAGATGTACCACAGAAATTTCGTACATGTCGGTCAAACATGCGACGGGGGCTGCTTCATTAAAAGTCACTTCCTCTTGCCACTAGGTGGCGCTATTAATGTGGGTGAATGATGGCATGTAGATTTGTTCAGGGCGGGACTCTTGTCAAATGTGTAAAATCTCGTGTAGATCTGGGCATTTACAGCCAAGTTACTACAACTTCCTGTTTCATGGCGAATCATCGACGCCACGGACACGCCCATCGACGAAAACGCGCAGATAGCACAACTTTACATTGTCAATGCCTTTAGAAGGTACAGCAGAAATTTGAAGTTGATCCGACTAAATCCCTAGGAGGAGTTCGTTAAAGTACGGAGTGTGTAAATCGTCCCAAATCGGTCGCCAAATTCAAAATGGCGGACTTCCTGTCGAGTTTAGGGTATGGGTTCTTGAGGCTTTTTTGTGCGTCTGGTCATGGTAGATGTACCACAGAAATTTCGTATATGTCGGTCAAACAAGCGGCGGGGGCTGCAATTCGTTAAAGGTCACTTCCTGTTGCCAGCAGGTGGCGCTATGACTGTGGGTGAATGTCGGCATGTAGATTTGTTCAGGGCGGGACTCTTGTCAAATGTGTAAAATTTCGTGCAGATCTGGGCATTTACAGCCAAGTTACCACAACTTCCTGTTTCATGGCGAATCTTCGACGCCACGGACACGCCCATCGACGGAAACCCGCAGATAGCACAACTTTACATCGTCAATGCCTTTAGAAGGCACAGCAGAAATTTTAAGTCGATCCGACTAAATCCCTAGGAGGAGTTCGTTAAAGTACGGAGTCTGTAAATCGTGCAAAAATGGCCGCCAAATTCAAAATGGCGGACCTCCTGTCGAGTTTAGGGTATGGGTTCTTGAGGCTTTTTTGTGCGTCTTGATATGATACACGTCCCCACCAAATTTCGTGCATGTAGGTTGAACGTGGACGAGGGGCTAATTTTTTCCAAATTTCTAGGTGGCGCTAGCGTGCCATTTTGCCCCGCCCATCTGCGAAACCCACAAAATACGAAATTTTTCACCAGTCCTGACATGCGTGCCAAATTTGGTGAGTTTTTGAGCATGTTGCGGCCCCGAAAATGGCACTTACTTTGCAGAAAAAAAAAAAAAAAAAAATAATCCTAACAGTTTCAATAGGGTCCTCGCACTGTTAGTGCTCGGGCCCTAAAAAAACACTAAGAAACGATTTATTGCTTTCCTCAGATTGGAAGAGAAGTAGTTGTAGTACACTGCCTCTTCGTGGTATTTAGTTTATTTTGACGGCTATGTTAGTGTCTCTTTAATTTTCTAAATTTGCAAAGTGACATTATTAATGACCTGTTGATGTGGCACTTACATTTGGTGTATAATTAAGTGTCTTTATTTTATTAAAAAGCCCTTATTTTTAAAAAGTATTTCCAAAACGCTACTGGATGCATGAGTTAAGAACAATGAAAAAATTTAGACACTTTACTAGAGTTACATTTACTCATAAAACTAAACATTTTGAAGCCAAATTACCACCAATAATTATAGCAAAAATCTTCAAGATTGGCTAATATTGTATTATTAGGGCCCGAGCACTAACAGTGCGAGGACCCTATTGAAACTGTTAGGATTATTTTATTTTTTTCTTTTTTCTGCAAAGTAAGTGCCATTTTCGGGGCCGCAACATGCTCAAAAACTCACCAAATTTGGCACGCATGTCAGGACTGGTGAAAAATTTCGTATTTTGTGGGTTTCGCAGATGGGCGGGGCAAAATGGCACGCTAGCGCCACCTAGAAAATTTGAAAAAATTAGCCCCTCGTCCACGTTCAACCTACATGCACGAAATTTGGTGGGAACGTGTATCATATCAAGACGCACAAAAAAGCCTCAAGAACCCATACCCTAAACTCGACAGGAGGTCCGCCATTTTGAATTTGGCGGCCATTTTTGGACGATTTACAGACTCCGTACTTTAACGAACTCCTCCTAGGGATTTAGTCGGATCGACTTAAAATTTCTGCTGTGCCTTCTAAAGGCATTGACGATGTAAAGTTGTGCTATCTGCGCGTTTTCGTCGATGGGCGTGTCCGTGGCGTCGATGATTCGCCATGAAACAGGAAGTTGTAGTAACTTGGCTGTAAATGCCCAGATCTACACGAAATTTTACACATTTGACAAGAGTCCCGCCCTGAACAAATCTACATGCCGACATTCACCCACATTCATAGCGCCACCTAGTGGCAAGAGGAAGTGACATTTAACGAAGCAGCCCCCGCCGCATGTTTGACCGACATGTACGAAATTTCTGTGGTACATCTACCCTGTCCAGACGCACAGAAAAGTCTCTTGGAGCGATGCCCTAAACTCAACAGGAAGTCAGCCATTTCTAATTTTACCGCCATTTTTGGATGATTTACTCATTACGTACTTTAACTAACTCGTCCTAGGGCTTTAGTCGGATCAACTTCAAATTTCTGCTGTACCTTCTAAAGGCATTGACGATGAAAAGTTGTGCTATCTGCGCGTTTTCGTCGATGGGCGTGTCCGTGGCGTCGATGATTCGCCATGAAACAGGAAGTTGTAGTAACTTGGCTGTAAATGCCCAGATCTGCACGAAATTTAACACATTTGACAAGAGTCCCGCCCTGATCAAATCTACATGCCGACATTCACCCACAGTCATAGCGCCACCTGCTGGCAACAGGAAGTGGCCTTTAACGAAGCAGCGTGGCAAATGCACAGCCGCACTGGCTGAGCTGCAGAAAATGAAACGTGGCCGCCTCAGACCCCGACGTGCTACAGGTGCGAGGGCCCGCCCATCGCTGCTTGCAGCTTTAATTTTTTTTTTTCTTTTTTCTGCAAAGTAAGTGCCATTTTCGGGGCCGCAACATGCTCAAAAACTCACCAAATTTGGCACGCATGTCAGGACTGGTGAAAAATGTCGTATTTTGTGGGTTTCGCAGATGGGCGGGGCAAAATGGCACGCTAGCGCCACCTAGAAAATTGGAAAAAATTAGCCCCTCGTCTACGTTCAACCTACATGCGCGAAATTTGGTAGGGACGTGTATCATATCAAGACGCACAAAAAATCCTCAAGAACCCATACCCTAAACTCGACAGGAGGTCCGCCATTTTGAATTTGGCGGCCATTTTTGCACGATTTAAAGACTCCGTACTTTAACGAACTCCTCCTAGGGATTTAGTCGGATCGACTTAAAATTTCTGCTCTGCCTTCTAAAGGCATTGACGATGTAAAGTTGTGCTATCTGCGCGTTTTCGTCGATGGGCGTGTCCGTGGCGTCGAAGATTCGCCATGAAACAGGAAGTTGTAGTAACTTTGCTGTAAATGCCCAGATCTGCACGAAATTTGACACATTTGACAAGAGTCCCGCCCTGAACAAATCTACATGCCGACATTCACCCACAGTCATAGCGCCACCTGCTGGCAACAGGAAGTGACCTTTAACGAAGCAGCCCCCGCCGCTTGTTTGACCGACATGTACGAAATTTCTGTGGTACATCTACCATGACCAGACGCACAAAAAAGCCTTAAGAACCCATACCCTAAACTCGACAGGAAGTCCGCCATTTTGAATTCGGCGACCGATTTGGGACGATTTACACACTCCGTACTTTAACGAACTCCTCCTAGGGATGTAGTCGGATCAACTTCAAATTTCTGTTGTACCTTCTAAAGGCATTGACGATGTAAAGTTGTGCTATCTGCGCGTTTTCGTCGATGGGCGTGTCCGTGGCGTCGATGATTCGCCATGAAACAGGAAGTTGTAGTAACTTGGCTGTAAATGCCCAGATCTACACGAAATTTTACACATTTGACAAGAGTCCCGCCCTGAACAAATCTACATGCCGACATTCACCCACATTCATAGCGCCACCTAGTGGCAAGAGGAAGTGACATTTAACGAAGCAGCCCCCGTCGCATGTTTGACCGACATGTACGAAATTTCTGTGGTACATCTACCATGTCCAGACGCACAGAAAAGTCTCTTGGAGCGATGCCCTAAACTCAACAGGAAGTCAGCCATTTCTAATTTTACCGCCATTTTTGGATGATTTACTCATTACGTACTTTAACTAACTCCTCCTAGGGCTTTAGTCGGATCGACATCACATTTCTGATGTGCCTTCTAAAGGCATTGACGATGTAAAGTTGTGCTATCTGTGCGTTTTCGTCGATGGGCGTGTCCGTGGCGTCGAAGATTCGCCATGAAACAGGAAGTTGTAGTAACTTGGCTGTAAATGCCCAGATCTGCACGAAATTTTACACATTTGACAAGAGTCCCGCGTTGAACAAATCTACATGCCGACATTCACCCACAGTCATAGTGCCACCTGCTGGCAACAGGAAGTGACCTTTAACGAAGCAGCGTAGCAAATGCACAGCCGCACTGGCTGAGCTGC
The DNA here is from genome assembly GCF_988280905.1 of Pimephales promelas. NCBI lineage: Eukaryota > Metazoa > Chordata > Actinopteri > Cypriniformes > Leuciscidae > Pimephales > Pimephales promelas. Next base: position 13,526,507 of record NC_142789.1, on the reverse strand, counting down.
AGAATATGCAACGCAGCCGCCTCACACCCTGACGCGCTACAGGTGCGAGGGCCCGCCCATCGCTGCTTGCAGCTTTAATTGTTATTGTTGTTGTAAATGACAATAATACATTCAGAATAAGCCATGAATTAAATGAATGAATATATAAATGCATACATAATATTTTCACTATAATTCGTTTTTAATTAATTAATTTTATCCCCAGTCTCCGGTTACCTTTATGAGCACCTTTTGAGATTTAAATTCACCCCTTCCAAAAGGATTTTTTTTCCTTCAAAATTATGTTTTTCTCATAAACAACCTTAATCTGCAAAAAAAAAAAAAATTCCTTGAATACTTTTCCTCTACAGTATTTATTTTTTGCTAATGCCACTGTTTTTACCTATAAGGTTTTTTACAGAACCGTGAACGACTACATTTTGCCATCCACTGAAGCTTGAAGTGAGACCCATACTGATTAAATGACCCTGTAGCGCTAAATAATGCATACTGCACAATCCCAGCAAAAAGGATTAGGATTTAGATGTCGGGTGCAGGTCATGTCAGGTTGTTATTTTGTTTTGTTTTTTTCTTCATGTGAGGATAGTCTGACTAAGCTCTAAAAAAGAGGAGCAGCCACACTAGTGAGGTGTGATAATTCCCACCAGGCAGTGCTCCCTCCTCCTGTCAGAACTAGATTTGTGCTACTGGATGACGGTGAGAACCCAAGGCTAACTGCTGAGGCATGCTGACACTTTAGCGATTACATAAGACAACTATTAGAAATATATGCAGCTACAAATAACATTAAAAAGAAGCTTTGCAGATGCTTGAAGGGGTCCGGGCCGTGCAATCTCAAGATTAATATGCTGAAAGCACTTGCTGTTGGCTTTAGAATAAGCACATGTAGCTTTAAGACCAAGCATATCTTTTGTTGATTTATTCCAATTGTTCTTTCCAGAGGTTTAATTTCACCTCAACCCTTCTAAGTTGCTGGTAAACAAAAGTTTAAAGGTTCATAAGACACCTTCAGTGCTCATTACACAGGCAAAATGACAAGATTTATTTTGTTACTTTCAGCAGCATTAACATGTCCGCTTATTGTGCAGCTACACTGTTAAAATATTAGCGTGTGTGCTACACTTTACAATAAGGTTCATTGGTTAACATGAACTAAGAATAAACAATAATATTAATTTCAACTTGTACTAATACAAGATTAAAATCAAAGGTTGTTTTTGTAACATTAGTAAATGCATTGTGAACTAACATGAACAAACAATGTATAGCTGGATTTTTATTAACTAACACTAACAAAGATGAATAAACTGTAACAAATGTATTGCTAATTGTTAGTTCATGTGGCTTAATACATTAACTGATGCTAACTAATGAACCTTATTGTAAAGCGTTTCTGAGTATGTTTTACAAGAGTATGTCTTTCAATGTGTATCTGTCTGTCCATTCAAATATCCATCCATCCGTCCATCCATCCATCCATCCGTCTGTCTGTCTTTCTGTCCAAATATCCATCCATCTATCCTTTCATCCATCCATCCATCCATGCATCTATCCATCCGTATGTGCATTCAAATATCCATCCGTCTGTCAGTCCATTCAAATCTCCATCCATCTGTCTGTCCGTCCAAATATCCATCCATTCATTCATCCAACCAACCATCCATCCATCCATGCATCCATCCATCTGTCCATTCAAATATCCATCCATCTGTCTATCTGTCTGTCCAAATATCTGTCTGCCCAAATATCCATCCATCATACATCCATCCATTCATTCATCCATCCATCCATGCATCCATCTGCCTGTCCATTCAAATACCCATCCATCTGTCTATCTGTCTGTCCAAATATCCATCCATCCACCCCTCCATCCATTTGTCCATTCAAATATCCATCCTTTAGTCTGTCCATCCATCCATCTGTCTATCCGTCAGTCCAAATAACCATCCATCCGTTCAACCATTCATTCATGCATCCATCCGTCTGTCCATTCAAATATCCATCCATTTGTCCATCCATCTGTCTATCTGCCGGTCCAAATATCCATTGGACAGATGATCTGGGTAAAAATTACATTCATCTAATTTCATTTCATTTAAATGAGGGGGGGGGGGGTTGCGCGTTCATGTCTAGGGGTAGGGTGTCCCGATTCTTCTTGAGATCGAGGGGTAGGGTGAAGGGGTAGGGCTACATAGCCCTCGAAACTGAGATTTTTCAGAGGCACACTCCAAACGGAGGGCTAAGAGAAAAGTTCACGGAATGCATCTGAAATCACCGGCGAGATGGATCGCAAACGGTTAAACATTTAAATTTAGCGGCAGATGATTCCACCACGCACTTTATTTACTCTTATAATAACACTATAGTCGTTTAAATTAAGACATGGTATAATAAATTACCTTTCCGATCAGAAAAGACATACATTTCGAGGAAGGGATATTATAATCATCATGTTTATTCAAAGTTAAGAGCAGCTGTGCTGATTGTCAGTTGTTGTCATGGAGAAATCCTGTACAAACTCAGCCATCGCCGACGACTGATGACGTATCGGGTTCATGAAGGGTTGTTCCATTTCGTAGGGGAATATTTCAACCCCTTGGCCCTTTTCCGTTTTAAGGGCCAAGGGGTACACTCAAAAACAAGGGGTAGGGCCAAGGGATGAATTGGGATTCAGACTTAACCTCTAGTTGCTCCAGAGGCGTGCGACCTCTGACATATGTAGCAATTTTAAGTCGCTTTAGATAAAAGTGTCAGCTAAATGAAAATGAAAATGAAATGAGTACTGTGATACGATGCCACCTTTGCAATAAGCAGTGAAGATTTCATCCCTGCTAGATGTTCCACGGTCAACTGTAAGTGGTGTTATTGGAAAGTAGAACTGTTTAGGAACAGCAGCCTCTCAGCCAGAAAGCTGAAGACCACGTAAAGTCACAGAGTCGGGTCACAGAGTGCAGAGACACATTAACACGAAACAAACTCTTCCAGGCCTCGGCTACAACTGCAGTTTTTAAAAGCAGTTCAAACGTGTTACAAACCTATGTTCAAGCAGAAAGTAAGCATGGAATTACTGATGACTCATTTCTGGCAGTTTAAAAGTGGTTCATAATTTTGGGAGAAAATAACTCCATTTATCATGCATTTTGATCTTTGGAAGTTTTTAGAGCTTTATATACAGTTTTTTTTTATTCGCTTTGGTACTATTTTCACAAGTAAGGTGTACATTTTCAAAACTCTTAGTGCTAATATCACAACAGATCATCAAAGTGCACTTTTTTCAAACATTTCATCATGTTTTCAACTGTGTTAGTACAATTCACACAATCACAAAGTATCCTTTTCACAACACAAAATAAGTGTTTCATCTACATTATTGTTTCATTCACAGTAACTGCCTGTCATAAAGCTCTTACTATCAAACTTTTGATTTGCATCTCTTTTTGTTCAGTTTAATACTTTTGTCTATTATTTAATCCAACAGATCTTAATGGTTAATCAATTAATCATTTGGTAAACCTATAGATTTTCATTTCAGTAATATACAGTATATGGATTTTCAGAACTACAGAAATAAAATGTGTGTTTGTATGAATATTTAAATTACATGTAACCAGTAACCACACATGATGAATACTCGTTATAGATAATTTTTTTCACATAGTGGTGACCAGTCTGACCACAATTGGCCACTATGTACTGTAATGTGTGCACTAAATGTTATGTTTTGTTCTTCTTTAGTTACATTTCATTATAGAAAGTATACCTATGTTACAATTATATCTAAAAAATAAAAACTATAATTTAAAACCTAAATGATTGTAAAGGATGTCTTCATTGATCCTTCATTTGATTAGGCCTACATATATGATGGATATTTAGAAATTATAGATTATGTAAATGTTGGGTACTGTAAGTGTATTGCCTAATGTTACAGTAAAACTGTGTAATCTGTCTTTTATAGTACTGTAGCATATTCATTTCAGCACTTCTAAGGCCGACTTGAAACATGTATCTTGCATTGTTTGCTGTTGGATGAACTGATTGTTAAAAGTACTAAACTGAAAGAAGATCATATTGTTGTGTTTCAGTGATTAAACCAAATGTTCTCATTACATATTACAATAATCTTGTGTTTGAAATAATTATTATGTGGACTGAAAACATGTGCAACTGACTGAAAGCATTACATCAGGTTTTGAAAGAATGACTAGCTGCGTTACAAGTGTGATCAGTTTGGATTTTTGTACTAAGAGTTTTGAAAATGTACACCTTACTTGTGAAAATAGTACCAAAGCGAATAAAAAAAACTGTAATACAATACATAGTAGGTAATCTCCCGAAAAAGTAGAGTATAATGCAGGCACTTTTCTACTTCTATTTCTACTTCTGCTTCCTTACATTCAAATTCAAATTGCAATTCTGCATCGTATTTGGTACCTCGATTCAAATTCAGTAATTCAACTGAAACTTAAAGGGCAATATCAGTTGATTCTGAATGGCGCACATCCCTGGTAAATATAACCTTAGACTACTGCATAAACACAGAGTTGAATTTCATAGACTTCCTAATGTGTGTCTGGTCTGTGGCTGAACTTACAGAACTTACAGTTCTGTTCAAGACTGAAGAAAAATGACAACTATTCAAAACCTCTCTCAGCTCTCACTGCTTTTTTTTAGGGGGCAATTTAGATACTGTTCTCTCATGTCCTCCTTTGATGTGCAGCTTTTGGGGAAACAAGATTTTGATTTTGAAAAAACTCAAGCCTCTTTATAGAAAATAAGTGAATGCCGATTGTACCGTGGAGACATGGTTTGCAGGAAACAAAACAAATATCTTGCCAATTTTCTCTTTTGTTTTCTTTTCTATCAAGCTGAGATCCAATTATTTTATCTGCGGGCACAGGAAAAAAAAACATAAAAGGAGGGATCTTGATTTCCCATCAAACCTTTAATAGTTGGTCAACATACTGGACGCAAATATTCAAATATGAATAGAGCCTCAACCATAATTTCCAGCTCCCTTGCCAAATGATCTGAAAAAGAACATTCCTCATAAGGCTGATTCTATAAAAGAAGAAAGAAACATGGACACTTGTCCTTGGAGCTGTGAATGCACGTTAAGGCTGACTCTATTTATTAAGACATTGCTTTTATCTAGATGTGGGAGAGGACACATGAATAGAGCCTCAACCTTAATTTCAGATCCCCAACTAATAGTGAACATACACTCTAAAAAATGCTGGGTTGTTTTAACCCAACTTTGGGTCAAATATGGACTAACCCAGCTGTTGGGTTAAATTTTTACATTACGTTTTTAACCCAACATTTCGGGTTTGTCCATATTTGACCCAAAATTGGGTTAAAACAACCCAGCATTTTTTAGAGTGTAGATTTTGAGGAAAACTTTCCTATAAGACTATTCCTATCAAGGATAAAAGAAATGCGGACAATTGTCCGTGCAGATGTTATAACTATTCATCAAGACATCACTTAGATGTGAGAGAGGCTTGTTGGGAGTCTTGTCCAATATACAGTATATATAACTATACACTCATAGGGATTATTAGGAACACCTGTTCAAGGAATGCAATTATCTAATAAACCAATAACATGGCAGTTGCTTCAATGCATTTAGGGGTGTGGTCCTGGTCAAGACAATCTCCTGAACTCAAAACTGAATGTCAGAATGGGAAAGAAAGGTGATTTAAGCTATTTCCAGCGTGGAATGTTTGTTGGTGCCAAACGGACCGATCTGAGTATTTCACAATCTGCTCAGTTACTGGGATTTTCACTCACAACCATGTCTAGTGTTTACAAAGAATGGTGTGAAAGGTATAAACATCCAGTATGCGGCAGTCCTGTGGGTTAAAATGCCTTATTGACGATCAACCTTGAGGCGGATGGGCTACAACAGCAGAAGACCCCACCGGGTACCACTCATCTCCACTACAAATTGGGAAAGAGAGGCTACAATTTGCAAGAGCTCACCAAAATTGGACCATTGAAGATTGGAAAAATGTTGCCTGAGTCTCGATTTCTGTTGAGACATTCAGATGGTAGAGTCAGAATTTGGCGTAAACAGAATGAGAACATGGATCCATCATGCCTTGTTACCACTGTACAGGCTGGTGGTGGTGGTATAATGGTGTGGGGGATGTTTTCTTGGCACACTTTAGGCCCCTTAGTGCCAATTGGGCATCGTTTAAATGGCACGGCCTACCTGAGCATTGTTTCTGACCATGTCCATCCCTTTATGGCCACCATGTACCCATCCTCTGATGGCTACTTCCAGCAGGATAATGCACCATGTCACAAAGCTCCAATCATTTCAAATTGGTTTCTTGAACATGACAATGAGTTCACTGTACTAAAATGGCCCCCACAGTCACCAGATCTCAACCCAATAGAGCGTATTTGGGATGTAGTTAAATGGGAGCTTCATGCCCTGGATATGCATCCCACAAATCTCCATCAACTGCAAGATGCTATCCTATCAATATGGTCCAACATTTCTAAAGAATGCTTTCGGCACCTTGTTGAATCAATGCCACGTAGAAATAAGGCAGTTCTAAAGGCGAAAGGGGGTCAAACACAGTATTAGTATGGTGTTCCTAATAATCCTAGGTAAGTGTATATAGATGTTATATATATATATATGTTATATAATTAAATAAAGTGAAAATCAATCAATTTTGGCATAGCAATGTAAAGCATAAAAAATGATTAAATGTTTAAATTGTTTTGAAAGAAGCATACTATGCTCACCAAGGCTGTATTTATTTATTAGATCAAAAATAAAGTAATAACAGTCCCGTTGTGAAATATTATTACAATTGAAAAGAACTGTCTCTATTTGAAAACATTTCAAAATGCAATTGGCTTTATGCCCAGCTCCACAACTTCCTGAACTTCAGCCAGCTTCTTGTTTCCTGTCTGCCATTATTGGCCAAATTGATTAATTCAGGTGTGTCTGATTATTGTTGCCATGACAACCGAGGTCAGGCACACCTGGATTAATCAATTTGGTCAATAATTGAAGACAGGAAACAAGGAGCTGGCTGAAGTTCAGGAAGTAGTGCAGCTGGGGATAAAGCCCATTGCAGTACTATCAAAGCTGAATTTTCAGCATCATTACTCCAGTCTTCAGTGTAACATGATCCTTCAGAAATCATTCTAATATGCTAATTTGCTGCTCAACCAATACGTATTCCTTTTGAGCAGTGATATTAGATTGTAAGGTATATTTATATAAGTCAAAAAAAAAAAAATCCCTCGCTTGCCTTTTGCTGGACCTCCTCACCTTCCTGCACTGTTACTACTGATCATGAACCCACCGCACCATTGAACATCTCACGCAGGCCTGGGACCTAGGGATCCGCTATTACAACCCTCATGTTAGTCTTACTCATTATTCGCAATTGATGTGCTGCCTTTAATGGTCAGCGAGGGAGCCGCCCCCTCGTGCAGGGTAGATGAAGCAGAAGTCTAAATTACTCACTTAGTATCACTCTGTTCAGGCGTGAGATACAATAACACAGCCATGGCCTGTCGTGTCATTTGCTGTCGGGGGGAAGTAAATGAATGACAACTTCACTGCTGTTTATGCATCCCAACAGCCTTTTAAGCCACTGCTTTGAAAGGACGAGACATTTATTCATCACTTACGGCAATGCCGCCGATGAAAGCGAGAGAGGAATGCACCTATTTGCTTTTTTTACCCTGCGCAACCTCCCATTCCCACCGCATGCGCCCGGAGGATGGGCTGTACCTCAGCACATGCATTTTTAACAGGTCCATTATTAACAGGTGCTTTGCGGTGTGGGATGCATGATTTATGCGTGCCATTTGCAAGCGCGTCCGGCTCCACTGGAAGCTAGAGAGTTCGGTCTCCATTAAGGAAGGGACTGGCCTTGACTGCACTATAGAGCAGCAGAGAGCCTATGCAATAAGATCAGAGGCTTTGCGGTTAATGCAGCACTATCAGAAACAAATTAGATCATATGCTGCTCATAGCCACCGGTGCCGTCTACCGCAGCCCCCAATGCCCTCTCAGACCTAATATTTATGCCTGAGTCAATAGGAGCATGCCTATATGTGCAGCAGGTACTGCACATAGAACAATGCATTCTATATGTGTGGAATCAAGTTCAGCGTCAAGATTGGAGTCAAGATTTGAATCAAATGATCATACAGACACGAGTTGTATACAAAGATTTTCGCACTCTTCAAAGTGCTCCGATTACATTCTTTTCCCGTCACAATATTTGTGTAAAACTTCTTTCAATTTTAACACAAATTATGACTTAGTTGCTCTAATGTTTTTTTTTTCTCTCTTTTTTTTTTCATTGGAAATTAATCAAATGCTCAGGCTTCAACTTTGTGAAGATAAGCGTAGGACATGACAAATGTGGTCAGTGAGATTTTTACATTAGTCTTTTGAAGGCTGAAAAAAATCAGTAAAAAGAGTAAAGGTCCTTGCAGTCCGAATTTTTTATTTTTTTTTTCGTCATTCGGTGGCTCTGAATTGTCAAAACACCTCATAGATAAATGTTTTTTATTACAGGCGAAAGTTTCGGAGACAGTGCGTGAAAATGTAAATGACACAACGTGAGGTCGTATTTATTTTTAGCGGGCAAAAATTTCAGATGAGTATTTCGGTCTCAGTGTGGAAGGTACATTTTAGCTGTTTTCTATTTGAATATTTTAAAGTGTAATTCAGTGATGGCGACATCATTACTCCAATCGGCAGTGTCACATGATCCTTCAGAAATCATTCTAATGCTGATTTGGTGCTCTAATTATCAATGAAAACTAATTGTCATGAACTGGCTTTTTAAATTTTATTATATTGTTGTCTGAGGTCAACTTATGACGTTCGCTTGGTTTTTACATTCAAAAACATCGAAATGAATAAGTAATATGCTATTTTGTACCCTAGTTTTGAGCCTACCTGAAAAACGTTCAGTTTGTATGGGCGTCTCGCACTGAAGACTTAGAAGTAAACGCCCACTGCTTTGATTGGATAACAGTTTTGCATATTATAATGAGTTTCAACTCACCCGTCGATGAACTAGGGGGAAATTGTTTTGAAAACGTCCAATGTAGTAAAATGGCAGCCGGAATGATTCGCCCATACATGTTTGACCCAGAGTCCGTGTGTTGCACCATTCCTGTCAGATCCAATATAGACGGCACAGCACCGTTCTTTACTCTTAATCGGTCTGCAAATCCAGTCTTGTCTACAAAACAATCCCTCAGTGAAATTTAGCGAACAGACGGACAATGTTTTACCTCATCAGCTGAATTGGAACTATACTGTCTTCTTCCACAACCAGGCACTGCACAATATTTTGTTTTGCTCGGTAGCTCGATCCAGTTTGTCATCACGAGGTAGGCATCTATGTTATTTATGTATGCATGTAATGCGCGAATCGGTGGGAGGGGCTAAACCTGCCGTGTTGAAGTAGGTGTTGATCTTCTTCTACGAGGGTGGTGTTTTATCTTTGACGTCATAGTTTCCCCACTTTGTAAAACGAGTCGTTTGCTGAGGCTGGTGTCAATAAAAGCTTTTATTGGACTAACAAGGACGTTTTCAGTTCTGAAACTTACAGGATATTCTTATAATATGATGACGTCAAAAGCTCAAGCAAAATTTCCCAGTTCATCACCCCTTTAATATTTATATGGAAACAGTCATACAATTATAATGTTTTAACTGTCACTTTCGGTCTTCTTAGAATAATTAAAAAACATGATCAGTGCCTTGGTAAAAAAAGGTAAAGTTTCTTTCTAACCCGAAATTTAATTTAGTTTCTGCTGTGCAAACCCATTCAAAAGTACTGCATTCTCTAACACTTCACCTTGCCTCGATGCACTTTCTAAATAATAAGCTAGTTTCACCACAGACTGAGATATAGTGCACCTTTTTCCTTCACGGTGGGGGTCCACAGGCAGTCCAAACCTTGCATGCATGTCTTTTCTTGTCTTGTTTAAAATTGCTGCTAGTGGAAGACTTTCTGTCTTGTTCTCCTATCAGAAAACACAGTGTTCCCCTCTAACCCCTAAACCCATCCTCTGAGATCCATTTCAATAAAGCTCCGCACTGTCGAAGTCCTTCTCCTAACACTTTCACTAGGGAACTCCAGCCGCCTGAATGATCGCAGAGCCCCGGTGGCTACTTTTGGCTATGCCCACTCGTCCTACTTCTCTATCTCACACACACCACCACACTTTATTGCATCCCAACTTCCCTTCAGTCCCCAAGTGAGGAGACTGACATTTCCAAACCGTACCTCGCTTGGCTTAATGTGATGGTCAGTTCATGCCCGGTTGCTCCTCAGTGTCTGTCTTGTTGGAGAACCACTGAGCTCGGATTGGTCCAAATCACTCGGCCATTTTCTAAGGCCTGCCGCAGTGAAGAGAGAGCCAGCTAGCCTGCTGAGTTCAGTCTCAGTGCCTGAGATTAAATCCTACATCCTGAGTCTGCAATCTAACCTTGTTAACTAGACGAGAAATGCTTCATATTACCACCCTCAAATTGGAATTATAGACCAAATAGCATTGTATGAATTGAGATTGTAAACTCCTTTTCGATTCGTAACCCCTACTTTTGCACCTGGAATATTTTTTTTTTTTGTACACATAATATTAAAGGGATACTTCACCTCTGGAAAAAATGAATGTGTATTTAAAATGGGGTCATTTATGTAGAATAAATTGGAGCTTTCTAGACTGAGAAAAGCCAGAAAATGTATTTTAGCTTATGTGGAAGAAAGACAACAACTCCCATAATGCACTTGCTTCACTGCCCTAGGAGGCCACGCCTACCGGTAACAGAGCGTAGTAGTTAAACAACAAGTCTAGGCTACTAGTGAGCCTCCGTGATGAGTCTGCCCGAAAATGTGTTTCGAGATCGGCCAAAATTAGACGTCGACCGATATGGTTTTTTTCACGCTAATGCCGATAACGATCTTTTGAAATCTGGATTAATGCTGCCGATTTATTTTGGCCAATATTTGGCTGATATTTGCTTGGTTTTTAACCTCTATTTGAAAGATAAAATGTAAAGGAAATGCTAATTACTTAACATAGACTAACGTTCTCAACAAAAACATTTTATCCTCTCAAAAAAAAAAGTCCTGAAACATGTATTTTTGGTTTATTTTGTTTGTTGATGAACAAAGACAAATGGACATAACCTAATTATCACAAAAAGGAGAAAAAAAACTTTAAATGATTTAATTTTTTTATATATAAGATTTATTATATTTTATTTTATTTAACTTCTAACAATAACGTATTTTACTAGTAAATTGCTGTTGAACAACAAAAAACAACCACCAGATGAGGAAATTATATTTTACAAAAACTTTAAATGCACCACAACGCACCGTCCGTCTGTTGTTCTTCAGACAATGGCATCCCGCTGTTGGACCTTTTAGTCTACAGTGAAATAGTCACACTTTACACTGTTTGGCCAGCATTTTAACCATGTTTAATCCAGCAACTAACTAACGGTCAGTGTTGTGCCTGAACGCGTTCACTGAACGATAGTTCATGAACGCGTTCATATTTAGGTCTGCTGCTCACTCGGCTGGAAAATGACGCTAGTGGCAGCGCGCGTCAAACACGTGTTCCACGACAACACTAGGCTGCCCACAGATGTGCCTGCCTAATAATTGGCTTGATATACTTGGATATTGGCCGATGCCGATTTTGTTAAAAAATGGTCAGATTAATCGGCCGACTGATTAATCAGTCTACCTCTACCCAAAATATCCGGATTTCGGCTTTTGCGTTGTACAGTCGGCATTCATTATGTTTACTGTGGTGAGCAGGATGAGGCTAAGGCCACGGAAGAACGGTGCAAGGCCGGTGGCGTGATTACCAATGAGAGACACCTCTGAGATGCACCGGTATGTGTTAGTAGACGGCTGTCTGAAATGTTTGATTTTGATTGGTCAGTTATTCCCAGATAAACAGTAGCAACACTGCATAGAGACCACTCATCTGGGTATTTTAGACCGGTGCTTATTTCATATCTCTTTTATTACTCAACGGACACACTCTAGCTCCTTTCATTCAAATGCAGCAGGCGCACCTCAGTTATCAGCTGTATTTATTGTAAAGTTAAAGCAGAGAACATCAGTATTAATAGTAGGCCTATGGGAATATCATTGAAGAGTTTCGTCTTGTTGCTAGAATGATTGTTTTGTACACTGTAATGGAAAAATAATAAAGAGGTTTCTTCTCAAATCAATATTCCATGTCGACATTATTATTTATACAGTGCTATAAGTGTGTAATAAGTGATAGAATCGCTATTTTTGGTTCCTCCGGACTCAAAGACGCTTGCTAAGACATGTTTTCCTTTGCATAAGCTTTGCGTCAGCTAATAAAAATACTCAAATCAATATTTGGTGACTAATCTTTTACATATGCAGCAAGTAGCCATGTAATAAGCAGGATAATGTACATTCATCTGTTAATCACAAAATAAAGCCCATCAGATCCTGATCATCTTGTCCGAGTTTATTTTGTGATAACCAGCTGGATGTACATCATCCAATCACCCATTAATGTGTTATTAAGCATAGGGCTGGGAAAAAAAAAAAAATCGATTTGAAATAAAAATCAAGTTGGCAGGTCAAATCGATTCATATTTTCAAAAATTCTATTTTTTTTTTTAGATTTTTTTTCTCCCCCTCTTCAGTATAGTGTAACTTACATTTTGCATTCGCCAAATCTTCCTTCAGGGTTTCCGCAGTTCGGTTACGACGGTCAATACGATAAAACTCTCTCTAAGATGATTCAATGTTACTATTATTATAACTAGGGGTGGAACGGACCAACGTTACTTGATCTGTAGATAAAGGTCTATAGTGTCGCATAAAACAACTTTGTCTTGCTGGACTTTATTGCTGTAACTAAATCATGATGTTAATTTCTTGTGATTTTTTTAGACTAAATTTTACTGCTAGTTTATAATAGCATTTTTGTCATAGATTATGATCATATTTTTTGGGATTTGTTGTTTTTCTTTATAATGAAGTTGTATTGAGTAGATTGTGTTTAACACACAAAAGAGTTATTATCAGTTCAACACAGAGAGTTATAGAAATTCTACTTGATTAAAAAAAAAAATCGAATCGTGAATCAAGTTTTTTATTTAAAAAAAAAAAAAAAAAAAAAAAAAAAAAAAAAAAAAAAATCGCAATTTTTTTTAATAAAAAAAACTCGATTCACGATTCGATTTAAAAAAATAAAAATAAAAAAAAACAGATTTTTTTTTTAGGAAAAAAATCCCCCAGCCCTAATTAAGCATTAATAAAACATTAATAATCCAGCGGATATCACAAATGCTGTTATTGCTTTACTGTAATTTTCTAAAGGCCTTCTGAGACTTACATCTCATTAGGAGACCAACCATGATGTTTTCTGCTCCGTGACTCACTCAGATAATGAAGTAATGATGTTTCAGTATTTAAGGGCGTCACGGAGGTGGCGGAGGTACCCTGCCAGTCATATATGGATTTGTTTTTAGGCATTGAGCAGCTCAGACTTCATTTCACATATCTGGCCGAGAATCTTCTCTAAGAGATCTAATCAACTTTACCCCGATGAGGCAACCCATCTGTTTGCCCTTGACATATTTTCTCTTTTTTTCTTCATTTAGCCTTCTGTTTATTTCTCTATTCGTTTTTTTTTTTTTTCTCTTCTTGTTTTTCCCTCATTCTCTCTTCCTGCTGCTGCCTCAATTTTCAGTTGTGACCTAAGGCAAACAATGTTTTGCACCAAATTCTCCCACTCAATTAGCTGGGCGCCTGTCTGTTGTTGATTTGTCACAGTGTTGGGTTGCTCCGTAACAGTTGTGGTTAACCACAAGATGTGAGGTGCATGTTAAGTGAGCCGCTGGGATGGCTCATGTTTTTAATGCTTGGAACGGATTGATGGCATGTGAATGCACAGTTGAACACATGCTGATATATGACAACGTGAAGACACCGTAACTACCCCAGGTGAACACAACCACTACAACTGATATCAGCAGTTATAAATCTGTCAATGTCGACTATTATAAAAAATTATATACAATACACACAACCGTTCTAAAGTCAAGGGACAGTATGCATTTTTTTTTTTTAAGAAGTTAATAGCTACTTTTATTCTGCAAGGATGCATTAAACTATGGAAGCTTGTTTCCGCCACAGAATATAAAAATGAACAAGGTAATTGCGACCTTTTATCTGACAATTATTTTTGTCTCGCAATTCAGAACTGTGTGATATCAACTTTTTGTTTAGAAAAAAAATATTTTCCAGACCTGTGAGATATAAACTCACAATTGACCCTTCGCTAAGCCCCGCCCTCCCTAGTTACTGTTGCTGTCAAGCTTTCGCGGCTGGCACATCTATTACAGTGTGTATGCATCGGTGTCAGACATTTCCCAATCAGAAAATTAGTCATTTTTGGCGAACATGTGAAATATCCTACGCTATCTCACGACCAATTCGTACAAATTCGTACGAGTGATTAAAAAGTGGCTAATTCGTACTAATTCATACGACTTCACTCGTACGAATTCTCCAAACCCACTTGATGGGTAGGTTTAAGGGCGGGGTCAGGGGTAGGTCATTCGTATGAATTCATACGAATTGGCCAATTCGTAAAATATGTACGATTTAGCAAAAATCATACTAATTCGTACGAGTGAGGTCGTATGAATTGTTACGAATTAGCCACCTCGTAAAATTCGTACGAATTCTCGTGAGATTGGGTTGGAAATATCTGAGAGAGCAAAAGGGACTGCAGTATTCCATTCGAGGGATATATCCATGACATAATATGCAACCGATTAGAGAATAATTTCTTAAAAATTGAAGCTAACGTCGCGCAAGCAGCAGCCGCCTTATATACTGGCCATTCAAATGGGAAAAACACAAATTGAGGAACAGGTATGTTTGTGCACAGCAGGGTAAGTGAAATGTGAAAATAATCCGAATAATTATAAAATCAAACAGCTCATCCATAAATCTTGTAGAATAACACCGGGAGAGCCGCGATCGGATTGGGTTAAAGTTACTTAGGGGTAGTAGTAGGCCGTCGATTAACAAAATCCTGAAATATATTTTACAGTATGCCAGTGAGCCTTGTCTTGTCTTTAATCGTCTTATTTTACGTAAAAATTATACATTATGAACAAAAAAACGTCAATATTTCCAAGCAATCATCATTTCTCCCATCGGCTTTTGGATTTTCGGGAAGGAAAAAAAAAATCCACTTCCCCGTCCAAACTTTTAGGATACCGGATGTCAGATTTGCACAATCCATACACACAATGCCAGACCTCCCGAGCCTAGTTACGGTTGCTAAGACACGATTGGCCAGTGGAGGTTTTCGGGTTAGTGAATGGCCAATTGCGTGTTATTTATTTATTTTTTCTGTGGAAGAAACAAACTACCATATTTAACTATTCAAAACTGGGTATTAATTTTCTATTAAGCAAAGATTCAGTATTCACAAACACACACTGTGTATATACATAGATGCATAACAAAAAGTACAGATTTAAATGTAATTTATTCCTACATTTTCAGTATCTCCGTAAATGCCCACCATCTAATATTAAATGTTACAGGTGCTTGAGGAAGTTTTTATTTTTTTATATTTATTTTTTTATTAAAATGTAATGCCTCCGTGAATGTGTAATTAGTCAATTTACAATTTGTTACATGTCAGATCCTGTTTTGGCCTTACACTGAACTGAATAATGAAAACATAGGGCAGAACAAATTGCACTGCACTTCCTGTCTGCTCCATCAACCATACTGTCATTACCATACAGCGTATCAGCACAGCACATTAAACATGTCGCACGGACCATTTTAATCTGATACTCTACATCACAGATGAAGGAGCAAGGTCAACAGTAGAACCACTGATCTCACTTATCACTCACATCTTCTCAATTCTACATTTAGATTTCACCGTGACTTTTCGAGAGAAGAAAAGCACCCCCTGACAGTGTGATATGGAGGTAAGATGCAAGAGTGTTGTCTTTTCTCAGCCACATCCTCACATGTTCTCTACAGTCCTGGCACTTCACTGATACTCCCTGTGAAATTCTCCAGTAAATCAAACGCTGCAGCAGATGCAAATGAGGAACTGTCTTAAATTAAAACTTAAAAGGAAAGAGAGAAGAAGAACTTCCATTAGAAATCATCTGTACCATCTTAAGACTTTGAAGATTTGTGAGAAAACTTGTCTTCAAATCAGCCACTCCTGACCTACTGTGAAGGGGAAAAAAAACTGATATGACCAACTTTCCTTAGTCTTACATCGTCTAAATCCATTAGGAGCAAAGCCTGCACAATTTCACACAAATTATCTGACAGTGTCGTGAAGTTTCGCAAAACTTTAAGGTTAAGATTTTTTTCTAGCTTTTACAACACAACAACAATTAAAATCATTATTTGGTAAAAGTATACTGTTTAACAGGACTTGTAAATGATGATATACTGCTTTTCACTGTAATAAGTGATCAGTTGAAGTAAAAAAAAAAAAGTGAGGTTACCATCATATTATTGAGTAATAAACTTCATGCCTAATTAAAAAAAAAAATATATATAGATAATAATAAGTTATGTTGTACTTAAAGGAGTAGTTCACTTTAAAAAAAAAAAAAAAAAAAAAACTTGCTGATAATTGACTCACCCCCATGTCATTCAAGATATCCATGTCTTTCTTTCTTCAGTCGAAAAGAAATTAAGGTTTTTGATGAAAACATTCCAGGATTTTTCTCCAAATGAAAAAAAAAAGAGAAAGAATCTTTTCCAAAGTCAACTTGTTCATTTCGTTCGTTGAATGAACCACATGACACGAAAAAAAGATTTGTTCATTTTGATAAACGAGTTTGAACAGGAGAGTCACGAACGTGCATCACAGAACAGAGCAAGGCAAGCATTTGAGCTTATAAAACTTAAACTTATTTTTATTTATTTTTATTTTTTTTTTATTTCGCTTGATAAGACCCTTATCCATTGTCTGAAATTGTTTAAAGCCCTTTGAACAGTTTGCAGTTTGCACTGAAACTGTCGTTTGGACCTTGAACCGTTTGGTTCCCATTGAAGGTTTCAATTATGCATGAAGTGTATTAACTTGAAAATTTGAAGGTCAACTGTTCACTTTTTACAGGGCAAAACAGTAGATCATGTATCATACTTTTTCACAATTCTGTCAAAGTGGCATTGAGTAGTCAAACAGAAACAGGACCAAAAACCTAACAGGAGTCAGTTGGCGGTTTGACCTCACAGTGATCACAGCAAAAGACGAGTAATTTTGAGCAAATGTGTGTTTACAGTGAGGCCTTCAGGACATTCAGCACACCTGCAAAGAAGGCATTTAAAGGGACATGATGGGAAATCAAAGCGGAACTTTTCGCTTGTCTGATTAGAAGGAGAGAGGCAGCATCTCAGCTGGTGTGTTTACTTGCTTTTGCTGTGTCTGACTGTTTGTTTTGGAGCCTCTGGGGTTGTAAAGCTCTGCCGCTGTCACACCTTGGCATGTGTAATGCCACAAATCTTCACTGTTCTGTTCAGCAAAAAAAGAAATGTATAAATAGCCACTATTGCTATCGCTGTATTAATCTGCCTTGATCTAATCTTACAACAAACAAATCTGCTAATGATCATTTTATTCACACAATCCAACTGGGCTTGTTATTTTTACCCCGTTCACTAGATTTCCATTTTTAAAAGAACAGATAATTTTTTTTTTTAAAAAAAGAAGAAAACGCTGCCTTTTTATGCATTTATTCACACTTGTTCCAAAATTGAATGATGTTACATATTTGGTTGTGGAATACAAAAGGAGATTTTTAAAGTGGCCTATTACAGTATGTTTTTTTATTACGAATATTCCCTTTCATGCAGTGTGTAATATAGCTGTTTGTGAATGTAAACGTTCTGCACAGTTGTAAAGTAGAAAGTGCATGATAAATGAAATAAAGTTATTGTTTCCCAAAAGAAAGAATTGACTCTGAAATATATTGTAGCCTATACGTCTTACTGAAATACTTCTGCTAAGCAACTGTGGGCAACTTTTACCTAAAACTGTGTCTATTAATGAGGATTACCCCACCTTCGGAACACAAATGAAGATCTTTTTAATGAAATCTGAGATTTCTGTCCCTCCACTGCCAGCTACACAAGTGAATACTTGTGGCCCTATAAATATACTATTAAAGTATCACTGCCAGCTACACAAGTGACACTTGTGGTCCTATAAATATACTATTAAAGTAATCCACGTACGTGACTCCAGAGGTTTAACCTCAATTTTATGGTGCAACGTGAGTAAGCATTTTTTGTGCAAAAAAAAAAACAACATACTTGACCACTTCATTTACAAAATATCAATCTCCAACGCATCTTAACGAAACAACATGCATTGGAGATTCAAATTCTGCAAATAAAGATGAACGAACGTCTTATGCTACATTCACACCGGACGCAAATAGCAAATTAGAGCAAGACCAATATATCGGCAGGCCGATATTATCGGCCGATATTAGGCATTTTCCGAACTGTCTGTATCGGCAGTTACAATGCCCGATAAATTAATATTTCAAAAATAAAATAAAAACGGACGAAACGCGCTTGAACCATGTCATGAGTGTTGTGTAGTTTGTCCACCAGAGGGCACTCTGCACCGTTCCTGTTGGGAACACTCGTTGAGTTGGTCACAATACATACATTGCTTGAATAACAATTAAAAGAACATCCCCATCAGTTCTCTTAACTCAAATAAGCATGACAAAAATTTGTGATTATCATGTCCAGTTTTGCTGCTGTTAAATAAGCCGAGAGTGAAGCGGAATTAGCTGGTAATAGTTATGTTACTTTGTTACAGTGTAGTTGACTGACTGTCCTTTTAACTTTTGACAATCTGACTGAAATATTTCTATAATAGTGTGTGACAGTTATAGTAATGAGACGCATCATCTCACCTTGGCCTGTTATATTGAAAATGTATGTTTTATAATTTGCAGTATGATGTAATCCATTGCTAAATTATGGCTCATCATAGACTAGCTAACCATAAAGCTAACTAATGTCACTATCATCAGTCTGTTCTGTTGTGACAATAAAAGAAACTTTTAGAAAGTTTCTTTTTAAAATGCATTATCATATTGTTTTAGTTAAAACTCATAAATAACTGCAAATAACTAATGTTAGGGAATGTTTTGTTGCGCCTTTCTGGAAAAAAAAAAAAAAATACTTGTATCGGTATGGGCCTTCAAAATCCTTTATCGGTCGGGCTCTATAGCAAATTTGCGTCCACTGCGTCTAGTTTGACGCTTGACCACTTTGTGTTAATTCGCGTGTCAAGAGCGAAACTGACGCACGTAAAATCAAAAGTTTGAAGCAAAATTTACGCACGTCTCGCGTGTCAAAATCGAAACCCGTTGGCGGCCATCTTTTTTTATGTTGATCAAGCATTCATCGAGAGATTCACCGCACTGTATTTACTCTGGAGAGCTAGAACAGCGGCGTGGGGATCATCGTTGGCGTATTTGTGTCCACCGGACCCTTTCGGAGGCGAACCGTTTGGCGAGTTTCACCATTTGCTTGCTCCAGGAGCTGCGCCTGTCCCGCGCCCAGTTTGATGACCTGTTGTCCTGCATCGGAGCAAGGATCACCCTCGCCCTCATCCATCTAATCTAGCTGTCATTTATTTTTGTTTTGATGATAAATAAAGCCTTCAAAAGTTATTAACCTGTCCCGTGATTTTTTTTTCTCTCTCACGTCCAGACACGAACTTATGCACATGTATGTTGATGGTCTTTACATCACAATACTATTTCATATAATCTAGATATGGAATGAATAACATTCAATACAAAATGAACATGTCTCGTATATAGAAATAAAGTTTTAAGTGATAAAATATTTGCTCTGCATAAGAATCCCACCATGCATTTAGTCATATTACAAAATTATTTATTGAAGTATCCAGATTCTTCACCACGTGAGCAAGCAGCTAGGCTCCTGATTGGTTAACGCGGTGAGAATTGACCTCAAAGTTCAGATTTTTTAACTCAGGCAGCAGACGCGAATTTGCGACAAATGCGTGAATGCACAAATAGCACTAACTAAATCATTCACACGTAAAGCCTTGTTTATACTCGACGCGTCCGCAAGAGCGCATGGCAAAAATGACGTCGTTGCAGTGTGGGCGGTCGTGCGCGTTGGGTGCGCAAAACCCCATATCGCCTGGCGGTGTGCACGCCACTTAACGTGCCAGACGCTCAATTTGCGCCAGAAGCTCAATTTGCGCCATTCGCACGAACTTGACGTGCAAATGAGGCGTATTCGCGTCTTTCGCGCCGCAGGAATTTTTGCGCGCCTAGCGCGTCTTTGCATTGACTTAACATTGAAATCATTCACGCCTGACGCGCTATTCACGTCCGGTGAGAACGCACCATTACTGGTTTGGAACGACACTAGGGTGAGTTTTGACAGAATTTTCATTTTCGGGTGAACTAACCCGAAAATCATGTTGCCTTTATTTATAGTGCTTTATAGAATGCAATGCAGTTTCAAAGCAGTTTTACAGGGATAAATTGAAACATAGTGATTCAATAATGCAAACAGAGTTCAATTCTGCTGTAAAGCAGTTCTAAAAAGACCATAAACAGTCATTATTTAGTATTTAGTAATCATTTCAGTGTTGAAATGATATGTACAATTACTGTGTAAAGTTCATCAATTAAAGAATGAGTTCAATTCAGCTATAAACTAGCTCTGGGGAAAACCTTGATGTCATCATCCAGCTTAGTTCAGTTCTCATCCAATAGTTTCAGAGCATACAAGTCAATAATAATTTGCCATTTATTAAGTGTCCCCAACTAAGTAAGTCAAAAGGGGACGTGACTGAAATAGAGAAAACTATCAAATAGAGAGACTATCAAATCTTGTCATAGAACAAAAAAACAAACATATTCCACACAAAACACAAACAGAATGTAGGTTTTGAACAACATGAGAATGAGTAAATAATGACATCGGTTGCTCATTTTTTCCGCTCAACTATTTCTTATTCATCGTCATCTCTCGCTGTCCCTAACGGGTTGAGAGAGGCTGCTTGAGTCTGACATCCCAATGACCGACAAATGCAATCCTGGTAATTTAGCTCAGAACTGCTCAGAACCCTTTGGTGCAAATCACTTAACAACACCCCCCACCCCAATTTCATTCCCGTACATGCATCTGCTCTGACAAACATGCCAAGAGTTGTGCTCAAAAATGCAAATCCTTTACCACTATCGTTTGCTCGCACACACGTGAAAAAACAAAACAACCTAAACCGTACAAAGACTCTGAACTCTGAGTGATTTTGCAAGCACAAACAGCAAAACATAATCGTGTTATTGACTGAACACTCCTCTTCCTATCAACCTGCCTTACCTGTAATCTGACACATTGATGAACAGAGGAAAAAAATTTATAAACAAGTGCTCCCATGTGCTTAGACCTCTGCGTATGCTTCAAAAATATCAAGTTTGAAAGTCAACTACACAAAGAACGCAATGTTGTCTGGATGTAATTTATTTGCCTGCTTAATGAGATTATATTTTGGTGTGAAACCAATTTTGCGTAAATTAAATCTTAATATTGTGCAGTGGCAGGGGTGTTGACACGAGGTGATTTTATTCGCTATTGAGCATGACAGCCATTAAATTCACTGTGGTGTTGACTGTCCCTTGTGTTTAGAAGGACATCTTTCTAAGACCTTCAACCCAACTTTAAAAACCAAACTATAATGTGACCAGCTGTTTTGTGGAAATGGTAGGCTATAGTCTTGTTAGCCAATAAAATAACTGCACTTATTTAACTTATTTAATACGTTAAACTACACTTATTTAATAACTGATTTAGTGAGGACAATGGCCATATACAGAACACATGTGGAGTATATTTATAACCCTTTTTTATTATGTTATAACTTATATGTAGAGACATTTTATTGAATGTCCCCTTTTGGCTTTAGAAATTAGATATTGTAAACGTCCCATCTGCATAACTAACTCTCATTAGAGTATTAGTAGTCTGTCGGCTTAACATCTGCTGAAACTTTATTTTGATGGTCCCCCAACAGAAATTATAATATTTAATTAATTCTAATCTAAATCTACTGACACTGACTATTTACACTCACCTAAAGGATTATAAGGAACACCTGTTCAATTTCTCATTAATGCAATTATCTAATCAACCAATCACATGGCAGTTGCTTCAATGCATTTAGGGGTGTGGTCCTGAATGGGAAAGAAAGGTGATTTAAGCTATTTTGAGGGTGGCATGGTTGTTGGTGTCTGAGTATTTCACAATCTGCTCAGTTACTGGGATTTTAACGCACAACCATTTTTAGAGTTTACAAAGAATGGTGTAAAAAGGGAAAAACGGCCAGTATGCGGCAGTCCTGTGGGCGAAAATGCCTTGTTGATGCTAGAGGTCAAAGAAGAATGGGCCGACTGATTCGACTGAAATAACCACTCGTTACAACCGAAGTATGCAGCAAAGCTTTTGTGAAGCCACAACACGCACAACCTTGAGGCGGATGGGCAACAACAGCAGAAAACCCCACCGGGTACCACTCATCTCCACTACAAATAGGAACAAGAGGCTACAATTTGCAAGAGCTCACCAAATTGGACAGTTGAAGACTGGGAAAATGTTGCCTGGTCTGATGAGTCTAGATTTCTGTTAAGACATTCAGATTCAAAAAGAATGAGAACATGGATCCATCATGCCTTGTTATCACTGTGCAGGCTGGTGGTGGTGGTGTAATGGTGTGGGGGATGTTTTCTTGGCACACTTTAGGCCCCTTAGTGCCAATTAGGAATTGTTTAAATGCCAAGGCCTACCTGAACATTGTGTCTGACCATGTCCATCCCTTTATAGCCACCATGTACCCATCCTCTGATGTCTACTTCCAGCAGGATAATGCACCATGTCACAAAGCTCCAATCATTTTAAATTGGTTTCTTGAACATGACAATGAGTTCACTGTACAAAAATGGCCACCACAGTCACCAGATCTCAACCCAATAGAGAATCTTTGGGATGTGGTGGAACGGGAGCTTCGTGCCCTGGATGTCCATCCCACAAATCTCCATCAACTGCAAGATGCTATCCTATCAATATGGGCCAACATTTCTAAAGAATGCTTTAAGCACCTTGTTGAATCAATGCCACGTAGAATTAAGGCAGCTCTGAAGGCGAAAGGGGGTCAAACACAGTATTAGTATGGTGTTCCTAATAATCCTATAGGTGAGTGTATACTGTATATACCAAACAATTGATGATAGCCATTGACTTCCATAGTATTCATCAACTGTTTGGTTACCAACATTCTTCAAAATATCTTTTGTGTTCATAAGAAGAAACTCATACAGGTTTGGAATGACATGAAATGAAAAGTTTTGGAATTAATGTGATGACAAAATTGTCATTTTTGGGTGAACTATCCCTTCAAAGCATATAATGGTCAGGGGCTGTCAAAAAAGTTGTTTTTTTTTATACTAGCTTTTTAATAGCTAAAATAATAATGTATTATTATTAGTAATGCAGCAATGATTAACCCCATAATTATTAAAATACCAGATAATTAATGTCCATTCATGTGCAAATACAGTAAAATATAATGCACATAAATCCTATTACCCTAAAAATGCAAGTGTGCTATTCCTTTTAATGACTGTGATGTATGTGTCGTGAGTAACAACGGTTCCCTGCTTTATAGTTGAATGTTCGGCAAGCACAGGATATTAGTATTCATCTGGCCCCAGACCTGTGCCTCAGAAGTCTGGACACAGCAGAAAGCTGGGAGTGAATCATTGCTTGCCCTCAGGGTGCTGGCAGCACCCACGATCCCTCTCACTGGAGAGCCGCCACATACGCTCATTCCCCCCCGATGAGAAGAGAGCAAACAAACATCAGCGCCCCTGAAGAGCCCAGTCAGAACCGATGAAGAGTTCACTCCTCAGACGCCACACAGACATGAAAGGCTCCATGTCAGCCGAGAGAGAAAGTCAGAATGCAGGACAGCCGGATGAAAGTCCTTTGCAAAAAAAAAAAATTAAAAAAAATGTCCTTTCCTAGTCCTCTCTGTCCACAACAGGAACTTCCTGAGAGACGTTTAGGGAGATTCGTTTGACGTCTCATGCATATATTCGATTGATTCGTTTTGTCTGCGAGTGACCAATATGGCCCAGAAGGCGGATGATGGGGTTTTATTTGCAAGCGTGCATTTGCTTTATTTTTAGAGAGAACCTCACAAGGTGCTCTTGACTCACGCCGGCTCCAGAACGCATCGCGGCTTTTGCTCAGCTGCGCGCGGGGAGGGCCGCGCTCCGCAGGACGCTCTGTTTACATTCAGGTTATAAATCAATAGACCAGACGTTTCACACTGTGAGCAGACCTGCCAAATACAACATCAAAGTAGTTTATCGTAGGTAGCGTTTCGCAGTAAAGGAATGAACGATTGTGCAGCTGGTGAGCACAGCAGCACTCAGTCTGGCACGTGTGCATGTAAATCTTGGCCCAAAATATGCATATGTAAACAGGCATGCTTAGATAAAGGCATCAGCGAGTCGGTGTCGATTCAGGAGGCCATTTAGACAGGAATGGACATCTGATTGACAACCGTCCAACTGGCGTGCCATTTAGGAGCAGGTTTATCTGAAATAGACACTGGAATAACAGGTCAACTCAAATATTGTCTGTAGAAACAATAGTGAAAAATTGTGAAAGTATTGTGCAAATAATG
Source organism: Pimephales promelas (assembly GCF_988280905.1). Taxonomy (NCBI): domain Eukaryota; kingdom Metazoa; phylum Chordata; class Actinopteri; order Cypriniformes; family Leuciscidae; genus Pimephales; species Pimephales promelas. Next base: position 13,501,679 of record NC_142789.1, on the reverse strand, counting down.
CTAATTTCATATTCATTCACTACCATTCAAATGTTTGGGGTGTATTGTATTATATATATATATAAATATATATTAGGTATCTGTATTTGTTCAGGGGGGAAAAGTATTTGTATTTGTATTCGAATAAAATTCAAAATAGGCATACAAATCTTCAATTTACTTTATAGTGTATGGATTCTTTAATTATATCCATTATAATAATATGCAATATTGGTTGATGTTTTTCTATAAATTCAGCAATGAACATGTAACAAGAAAAGTCATTGAAAAGAAAATAAGTCAGCCATAGCCTACCTCATGAAACATGGTTAAACCAACAACTAATAAAATAAAATTGTGAACATTATGAACCCCAACACCACGGTGGAGGACGCTGAACAGACAGAATAAGTTAGGGATAATGTATAGCGAGGATGTTGATTATGAGCCAGACGCGAAGCCTAAAGGGTTTGTATTCGCTATAATAACCGCCTCGCTCTACATTACCCCGCTTATATTACATGGCTACCTACCAAATAAATCAATAATTTGACTCAAAATATGTATATATAAATGGAGTTTATTGAAAAATAGTCCGTTCTGTCTCTACGTTTAGAATCCATGGCAACGCTCTGCTTTTCATGGCAACGGTGTCCTATTATAATAACAGACCGCATTCTACATTAGAATTCAACCAAGCCATATAAGAAACAAATAATTGCTACCGTTACCGAGCTAACAAACATGAGAGCACCCGTCTGCAGACGTCAATAATGGAATATACTCCCGATCAAACTCCGCTTCCCGGAAGTTATAAACTGCCTCCGGAACCTAGTTAAGGTACAAACATCTATTCAACAAAAATAGTGATGCAGTTAAGTGTTTTTTCGCTGAGCTCTGTTGCTGTGTGGAGCAGCCTGCCTCGCGCACTGCGGTCTCGTGAGGAACGCAGCTTTTTGATATGTATTTCTTGTTCCCGAATACAAATATTTTTTTAAGTATTTGTTCGGAATAAGTATTCGTAAAAAAACACATTATTTGTGCCTTTCCGAATACCGTATTCGGATCCGGCTCCACCCCTAATATATATATATATATATATATATATATCAATTATATTTATATATATATGTGTACTGTATAATTATTTTGTGTTTATATATATATATATATATATATATATATATATATATATATATATATATATATATATATATATATATATATATAGGCCTATATATATATATATATATATATATATATATATGTATATATAAGAAATATGTTATTTATATATAAAATAAGTATATACAATATTAATTATATTTATATGAAGACTTCAGATGCAAAAGCCTCTAAGAGCCAATTGAAATTTTCTTCTAGAATGATCATTTTTATCAAGCTTGTATATTTAAGTTCAGTGATTTCACTTAAATGGCAATGATAATTACCTATTAATTGTTATTTAAGTGAAATTACTGAACTTAAATATACAAGTTTGATAAAAATCATCATTAAAGAAGAAAATTTCAAATGGTATTTAGAGGCTTTTGCATCTGAACTCTTATATACATGCATGTGTGCGTATTTATATATACAACATAATTATACACTGTACACACGCATATATTATCTAAACACAAACTGTTATTTTGGATGTGATTATACTTTTACTTAGCAAGTATGTATTAACCTGTTTTTAAAATTAATCATTTTAAGAAATTTTTCCTCAGCATCAAATCAGCATATTAGAATATCATGTGACACTGAAGACTGGCGAAGTAATCAAAGGAATAAATAAAATAAAAAATAAAAAAATAAAAAATGACTCATTTAATGCTGCCAAACATGTATTTGCTTAGGGAGATTGCACAAATAATGCAATTAACATGATGTCAGAGTTCTGGATCAGAGTTCCTTTTGATAATGTTTTACAAAAAAGAAACATGGATTTAATGGTTTAAATATGACGGTCCCACTATATATTAAGTGGCTTTAAGAACTATGTACTTACATTGAAACGAATAATTTGATACAATGAACTTATTGTGTACATACATGTTTTTACATTGTACTTATATTTAAAAAATACCAGCATGTAATTACAGCTGTAACTAATTTATGTAATTACATCTGTAATTACACAGCTGACCCATCCCTTATACTTAAACCTACCCTTAAACCTGCCCATACCACCACACCTGTCCCTAACCTTACCCATGTCACACCTCAATAGCAGCAAAAGTGTTTTACAATACAACATGAGCACAATAAGTACATTGTTTTTATTTTTCAATGTAAGTACATAGTACTTAAAGCCACTTAATATAAAGTGGGACCCAAGAATATAATTAATTTGACAAACTATACATAATTTAAAAGGTCCAAGGCTCAAGCTTCTATTTTTGACCTCTATTTCAATTAAGAAATCATATAGTGACAGTCACTTCTTAATTTGTGCCAAAATGAAAAACAGAGCATCTTTAAAGGTGCCATCTGTAAAAATTGAGGTTAAAATATCCCAAAAATGAGCTACACGCATCAAACGATTGAGAAGAAATAAGGTTGATGACGTAATTTAAAAAATGACAAGTTATAGTGCTGCCGACATATTAACCTGAATTAGCATGCTAAATTACTAGCCCCGGCCCGGCAGGTGTCGTAATACCAGTTTCGCCCATGGGAGGCGGTATGCGGGCAGGCAACATTACCACCAGCCAAACTGATGTACACGAGTAAGTCGGCGGCTTGTGCGTACTTGAACCTGATGTCAGTCGTGTGGAAAATACAGCCCACTACTACATTTCAGTTCAGGGAAGAGTTAAAAAAATGATTGGTCGATATTATGCATGAGGAATACATTTTGGTAAGTTGTGTTGTAACATACCAACCCGATCTCACGACCAAGTCGTACGAATTCGACGAATTATTAAAAAGTGGCTAATTCGTAACAATTCATACGACCTCACTCGTACGAATTAATACGATTTTGCGAAATGGCCAATTCGTATGAATTCGTACGAATGACCTACCCCTTACCCCGCCCCTAAACCTAACCATCACGTGGGTTTAGACAAATCGTACATATTAGTACGAGTGAGGTCGTACGAATTAGTACGAATTAGCCACTTTTTAATCATGCGTCGAATTCGTACGAATTGGTCGTGAGATAGTGTTGAACATACTGTATCTTTCAACAGTGTTCGTGTTCTTTTACCATTAGCTAGTAGAGATGATCGGTTCGCGTGCGTTAGGGATCTGTCGTGTAAAGCGCCAAAACTGTATTTATTGTTTGAATTGCGTAATAAAATTAACAGAATCTGAGCTGACATCGGTCTCCGTGTCCTTTTTTGTGCATGACAAAATTGATGTGTGGCGTGAGAGTGTGTGAAAAGTGTTGTGAGAGTTGGCAGCTCTGAAAGACGCTAGCTTGGTCCACATCAGGGAATGCTGTCTGTCAAATTAATTAAAACTAATAAAAATGTAATATGAACAAAACGAATATCATAAAACTAGAAATAATAGCCTGGGCTTTAATTTTTCCATATCGTCGAAATGCACCGCCTTTATAATTTAGTATTGAGATGTTGTTCATTTAGTCTCTAATCTGTAAAAATCTTCAAATGCTCCACGTGAAACTGCGGTCTTCCAACCTTTTACTATCGTGTCAATTGATTTGATTAATATGCACGAGGGAGACAGAGCAAAACAGCGCTCGCCCGTGTTGTTTGAAGACATGAGAGTGCGTGTGGCCGTGGAGGTATTTCTGGAGGTATACTGCCCCCATCTGGTATGGAATATGTTGTATGATTTGATTTTAAATGCCAGAGGGCACCTTTAATATGAACACCAGACTCAATCGCATCCTGAGATGTGAAGTAGACAGAGCCTGTTCTTAACTTAACTAACATTGATCCTTGGCATCACATTAGATGCTTTAAATACATTTGTCAACAAAATGTCATAATATCATAAAGTTGTCACTTTGTAAGTTTCAAAACAAGGCCTCTTGTCAATAATAATGCGATCCAGTGTTGATGAGGACTGCTTGCAGAGGAGTGTTTAAAAAAAAGCTTCTCAGTGCATTTTGTCAGCCTCCAGGGTAATTTTTGCAAGGACAAGTAAACTATGGGTCAGTGTTGAACAGAAAGCACTCAGAAGGATATCACGACAAACATGAGGATGACTGTATAGACGTAGAATACTAATGGCGCCATAAAGCCAAGCCCAACCACACCACTTCCTGGCACTCTCAAAGAACCCTTATCTGCTTTAAGAGTGTTTGTGTTCTTGACATTCAGGACGGTAAAACATTGAACAAAAGTCTTGTTAATATTCCTCTAGATCTATGGCATGGTTTGACATATTGACTGTGATATTTGAACAACAATACGGTCAAAATGATAATGAGCAGGTCATTCCAGTATTTTTGAGTGTTTGTACAATGAAGGCTAAAATAATGATTTTATGACAGAATTTGAAAGCTGTTCAGGAGTCTTTTGTTTTTTTTAATAAGCACTGCGATTTTTGACACTTGAGAGTTGGGAAATGAATACAGTAAGCATAACGTGATAGCGGTAATGACAGCACGAGAACAACAAGACTCATCTATCAAACTAAAATCCAGACTGCTCTTATCTTTTTTTTTTTGGTGCACTCAGTAAAAGAAGGTTCTAATTTTGTTTATGAAAGCCAGGAGAAACGTGGCAGCCAATTTCAGGGGGAGTGTGCGTCTTTTTTTAAAGGTATGAAAAGCCCAGAGTAAAGCAGTCATTTAGGTTCTTGGACCCCATGATCTGGGAGATGAAGTGATCGGCTCCTATTCTGTGTTGTTATTTAACATGACGCTGCTTTGATTTAAGCGCTTTAATTATGGTGGAATCTAGATGTTCAGGGGTCACAATGAGAGAGTGGATTAGCGCAGCTAATAAGGGACAGATCCACTCGCTGCTGCTGATTTACCCTAAATAATGTGTCATAGAACAGACCACATGCAAATTAAGCGAACTAAATCTATGATCTATAACAAATCTTGGGTCTTCGTCATCAGTTAGGAACCGGGGTGTGCTCTTTAATACCAATCTTTCATTTGAAAGTCACGTGTCTAGTCTCTGTAAAACCGCATTTTTCCATCTAAAAATATATGAAGAGTTCAGATGCAAAAGCCTCTAAATGCCATTTGAAATTTTCTTCTTTCATGATGATTTTTATCAAACTTGTATATTTAAGTTCAGTAATTTCACTTAAATGGCAATGATAATTACCTATTAATTGTTATTTAAGTGAAATTACTGAACTTAAATATACAAGTTTGATAAAAATCATCATGAAAGAAGAAAATTTCAAATGGCATTTAGAGGCTTTTGCATCTGAACTCTTCATATCTAAATTACGCCATATGCTCTCATTAACAAATGCGGAACAATTAGTTCATGCGTTCATGACCTCAAGGCTAGATTATTGTAATGCTCTATGGGTGGTTGCCCTGCACGCTTAATAAACAAACTACAGCTAGTTCAAAACGCATTCTGTCAACACTGCATTGGCTGCTAATTAAACATTATATAAATTTTCAAAATATTGCTGATTACTTACAAAGCACTAAATGGTTGAGCTCCAAAGTACTTGAGCGAGCTCTTAACGCATTATAGTCCTTCACGTCTACTGCGATCTCAAAGTTCTGGCCAGGTGATAATCACGGCTGCATTAACCATAGGGCTAGGCGGGGCTTAAGCCCCGGGGCCCAAGCAAGGAGGGGGCCCGTGATTGGCTGTGGAGCAGATACTGCAAGCCATCTGATTACCAAAGCCTTACCACGCAATAACGTCCCCCACAAATTATCCCTGTTATTTAGTTGCACTTTGCCTTATTCCATGCATTATCATGGAATCATTATCATAAATAGAGACGTTCGCAAAGACCCGCCTTTTTTAGTATGTGACGGGCCACGAGCCAGGCGGGTCTCACGAGTCACGCATATCATGTTCTCATGCGCTCACGCAGTGAAAAATACATCGCGGGGCAAAGACTAACGTTACACCGAGCGATTACGAGAGAGAGTTCAAAGCAGCTTACTGATGATATGAAACAAAGTCTCAACTTTCAAATATTGTCATTTAAGTAATTTAAACAATACCGTTCTCAAGTTCATATCCACCGACGTTACTGACAGCTTTGTTGTCGGACAAAGTTGCTTATTCGGCGTTATGATTGGCCAGGCCACCTGTCAATCAAACCCCCGTGGGCAGCAGGGCAAAATTGAAACGTCAGGTTTTAATTTGATATGACAAATACATTTATTCTATATTTAACTTGTGAACGATCGACCTGCTGCTGCAAGTAGGCCTATAGATGATGGCTGCCTGCGCCTTAGAATACATCAATCAATAAATCGCCTTTACTCTTTACTTCATTCTAGTCTATTCTTAAAACACAGCGTCATCATCGACCCAACAAACTTTCGGTAAGTTTGAATATTAACTTGATGGATGTATAATTTTGCTTTTTGTGTTTGATTAAACTCTATATTCGCCTAAAGGACTGGCGATAATACCGGGTTGCATATCCGGTAGAAATATTTAAATTTTGCTGCGCATCGATGTAAGTTTATCATTTAAACGCGTTTTTAAACATTGTGGTTTGGATACCATTTATTTCAAACTGCTCAGGCACAGTGAGCAGCGGGAGAGAATTCATTTTGTAAATGCTGGTTTTGAGACCATGGTGAACTTGAGACGGTTTTGCACAGTGACAGACGCTGAAAGTGACAGACGCTGCTAATGCTGTAGCCATGTGTGTCAATAATGTTAATCAAACATCAGAAAGAAAGTAATTTAACGTTACTGTATTTGACTGAATTACTTTTGCAAAATTAACAAGAATGAATGTTGAATTTATAGTGAAAACCATGTAGGCTATTGTATACTTGATTACTTTATATAATATAATATTATTCAGTGCTTAAAGTCAATTTATTGTGCCTTTGTTCTATTTTAATTTGTGACTCTTGTCATCAGTAAGCTTGAGATTATTTTCTTAAGCTACTATTATTTTTTGGTGATATTGAAAATGGTCACAATAATTATGAAATTTTAGTCGCAATACATTTTGATATGATAAAAAAAATTGTGTTAAAAGTAACATAACTTAACTGTGAAGTATATCATAGATGGATAAAATGACTCGTATAATAACATTTAGCTCATGTAGTTGGTGACCTAACGTGGTGGGGGGGCCCTGCAGTAACTCATAGCCCCGGGGCCCAGTGAGCTCTTAATACGGCCCTGGTGATAATACCTAGAATATCAAAAAAGGTGGTAGTAGTGATCCGGCTGGTGGTAGATCCTTTGCCTATTTACCACCAAAACTTTGGAAAAGTCTTCCTAACATTGTCGGGGAAGCAAACACACTCTGTCAGTTCAAAGCTAGACTAAAAACACATCTCTTTGAACTAGCATTCACATAATACATTATCGACTTCTATGATTCAATGTTAGGTTGCATAGATTAGGTCATCCGGAACTGGGAACACTTCCCTTAAATCCTGATGTTACATCATAAGAAGAATGGCATCTACACTAATTTTAGTGTCTTTTTTTTCCCCAAGGTTTTCCCGCAGCCTGCCGTCTCCAGGCGGTTCTCCAGATCTAGAGGCGCTATATAAATGAGGATGACTTGACTTGACATCCTTAATTCGACGTGACGTAGGACGGGAAAATGATAACTGTGTCAAACTGAAACTATGATACTATAGAAACTAGAAATTATACCGGGTGTATGATAGGGCCCTAAGACAATTAAAGTGATAGTAACACCAAAAATAAAAATTCTGAGATCATTTACTCCTTTTTATATCTTTTTATACTCAAGTTTCATGCCCAAACTTCATTCACCTTTGTATATTTAGGTATGTAATAAGAAACACACAGAGACTGAGTAAGGGATGACAGAATGGTAATTTTTGGTGAACTGTCCCTTTAAGGAATTAAGTATTGATCTACATGAAACAGAATCCATCTTGAGTGATGATTTGGTTTCCTCCAGTCATGTTCTGCACCAACACATCTATACTCTACATTACAATGATCAATGGCAATGTTTTCCATTTATGCCTTTTGTTCCACCACAGCGCCATTAATAAGACTCAAGTTTCCTTTATCAATACGAAATGTGCTGCTTTTATCAAACTAGATATTCATTGAGCATTTTAATTAATATAATCTATATATATATATATAATATATAATATATATAATTTATATAATTAAAGAATTAAATGCAAAATGTGGGTGAAAAGTAAACTCGCATACATTTGCAGTGCAGTGCATATATTCATATTTATAAATATAAACGTAAAGTATATTTTATTATTTGTTGTAAGTATATTCGTAAGTATATATTTGTAAGTATATTCATTTCAAGTAGTATGTAATACTAATTAATAGAAATGTACATAAACTGTCATTCAAAAGTTTGGCGTCTTTAAGATTTATTTATGTTTCTAAAAGCCTTCGAGGACAGTCTGGGCGAAACCTGTAGACTGACCGACAGAATCAAGGAGAGTTAGAGACCCAGGCGGAGCCGAGGAGTCAATAGCCGCGTTTCCACTGCCGGGCCAGGGCCGGGCCGTGCTAGTGCGTGCCAGGGCCAGTCGCGTTTCCACTGTCACTTCCGGGGCTTGATCGGGGCTTCCTCAGGGCCAACGGCCAGGATTTCTGGCCCGTCGAATACCTTGGGCCAGAGGGGGCCAGCTCGGGCTAGAGGCGTGCTCAAGGTAAAAGGCGGAGTTTATCGGTGTTATGGAACGTTATGATCTGAAGCAAGATGCACATAGGGGTGTCCATGTTTAACCGATTAACCGTTTAAAATTGCATAACATTTTAATTTGAACTGTAGGCCTATGCCAAATGCTGCGCAACAATATATAGGCTATATATAGCTACATATCGACGAATTTTCAGATATTTGTTTGATTTTTTTGCCCCTTAAACATTTAAAATATTTGACAAATTAATATGAAAAAAATATATATTTTACTGGTTTTCTGAGGCCAAATTAGAACCTGGAAATGATATTTTCCCCGCAGTGCTGAATGAGAAGAGCCGTAACCACAGCCTACAGAAAGGGGATTTATGGGTGATTTATAGGCTATAATAAATGTGTCTGATAATAAAATAATATAAAATAACGAGGCATTAATTGTTTATTAATAAACTATTGTTTTCTAAATGATTTTCGGCTAAAAACATATCTCCATCTCCGGATGCACATTTAGAGAGAAATTAAGCTACATAAACATAGAAGATATTGGCTTTCGATTCGAATTTGTTCGTTTTAAATTGGACATTTAAAGCTTTAATCTACAAAGGATATAACCCCTGTAGACTAAAGCTTTAAATGTCCAATTTAAAACGAACAAATTCGAATGCGGTGGCTGTTTCAGGTCTCACGCTTCAGTTCACGGAGATCATGAAGCGCGCCTTGATTAATTTTTAAAGCACAACGTTTTCTTGTTATAAATAAATTTATTTGCGAATAATGTATTATTATTTTCTGTATGACCAGAAATTAAAGAGTATTTTAAGTTGTTTCCACTGAAAGAAATGCAATGAAACTGTTCACATGGGCGTCTCGCAGCCATCAGTGCATGCTCCACACACACTGGATATGCGCTGATATTTGTCAAAAATATTGTGTTTATTTGTGCTCTGTTCCTTTTTTGGATAAAGGCGTCTTACATATGCAGCCTAATAAAATGTTACAATAATGATGATGATGGTTGTTATTATTATTATTATTTGCAGACACGGAGTTTTTGTGAAATGGACGTTTTGCTTATTTTCAATTGGCAATTTCAGTTTGAAGGGTGATGGAAATGGGGCTTTAACTGCTCCGTACTTGCTGCGTTTTATTTCTATAAATTAATTTCGTTTCAAATGGGGTCCAATCAGTTATTAAAGGTGTTAAAAATTTACTCTGTATCTCGAGGTTGCGGCGCGCACACTATGCACCGAGTATTAACCGATGGGCCTCGGTTAACGATTAATGAATAACTTGAAAACGTGCCCGCAGCCCTACTTGTTATATCGCGCAAAAATCGCTGCTTGAAATGGAGAATCGCCTGTACTGGTCTCGGGACACTATTGCAGCCACTACGGCAGTTGAGTTAATATACATGCTATCTTCCTAATTTAAAAAAATAAATTAATTCATAATACCCGCTGAAATGGGTTGGGTTTTATGACGTTTGATCCTGAAAGGCGTGTTAGGGGTGGGGTCTGGGGCAGCGCTGTGGGGCTACTGGCCCGGCAGTGGAAACGCAAGCCCGGTGCTTGAGGCCCGAGGCCACTAGCTCGGCCTGGCTCGCTGTTAGCTCTGGCCCAGCCCTAGCCCGGCAGTGGAAACGCGGCTATTGAGTACGGACAACACCATGCTCTGGAGGGTAAAGCGGAGAGGTGTGGTGAAGAGCGGCAGAAGTGGAGCCAGGATGCCGGAGGACTAAGGCACAGCTGGTGGGACCCGGAGCCTGACAAGGAGGCCTGAAGTCCGTGGCGCATGCAGAGGGACGACTGACCAAAATGAAGCTAGATGGATGAGGGAGCCCGGTGGAGCTGTGGGGATGATGATCACAGGTGGAGCCGAGTGAAAGAGGATCCAAGGTGGAGCCGACTGGTAGACGGGCCGAGGTCAAGTGACAGGCTCAGCGGCCTGAGGCGAAGACAGGAGATCCACTTGCCAAGGTGGAGCTGGCGAGTGGAATACTTGCAAATGTTTCGTGCAATTGAGTGGAATAAAAAGAGGAGATGCAAAGGGCCTGAAAAGAGCCTGTGGATTCAGGGATGAAGAACTGTCTGTCTGGGGTAGAGGAGGTGGGAGAGGAATGCAGGAGACTTGGAGCTGGGAGGGACTAGAGAAGATACAGGACACTTGGAGCTGGGTGGGACCAGTGGAGACACTGGAGACTTGGAGCTGGGTGGGACCAGTGGAGACACAGGAGACATGGAGCTGGGCGGGACCAGTGGAGACAAAGGAGACTTGGGGCTGAATGGGACCAGTGGAGACACTGGAGACTTAGAGCTGGGAGGGACTAGAGAAGATACAGGACACTTGGAGCTGGGCGGGACCAGTGGAGACACAGGAGACTTGGAGCTGGGCGGGATCAGTGGAGACACAGGAGACTTGGAGCTGGGCGGGACCAGTGGAGACACAGGAGACTTGGAGCTGGGTGGGACCAGTGGAGACACAGGAGACATGGAGCTGGGCGGGACCAGTGGAGACACTGGAGACTTGGAGCTGGGCGGGACCAGTGGAGACACTGGAGACTTGGAGCTGGGTGGGACCAGTGGAGACACAGGAGACATGGAGCTGGGCGGGACCAGTGGAGACAAAGGAGACTTGGGGCTGAATGGGACCAGTGGAGACACTGGAGACTTAGAGCTGGGAGGGACTAGAGAAGATACAGGACACTTGGAGCTGGGCGGGACCAGTGGAGACACAGGAGACTTGGAGCTGGGCGGGATCAGTGGAGACACAGGAGACTTGGAGCTGGGCGGGACCAGTGGAGACACAGGAGACTTGGAGCTGGGTGGGACCAGTGGAGACACAGGAGACATGGAGCTGGGCGGGACCAGTGGAGACACAGGAGACTTAGAGCTGGGCGGGATCAGTGGAGACACAGGAGACTTGGGGCTGGATGGGACCAGTGGAGACACTGGAGACTTGGAGCTGGGTGGGACCAGTGGAGACACAGGAGACTTAGAGCTGGGCGGGATCAGTGGAGACACAGGAGACTTGGGGCTGAATGGGAACAGTGGAGACACAGGAGACTTGGAGCTGGGTGGGACCAGTGGACCGCTTTTTTTCTTTGCATGATTGTGTTTATGGGGTGCAATTACTCGTGTTTTTTCTTTTTTAAAAAGTCTTATTTTTCATAAACTTCACCTTTATTGTCAGCCGCGCTCTCCTCTGTCCTCGAACGAGCGGTTGACTTCCTGATTCTATGAAACCGCTCCCTCAGAAACACGTAAGGGCTCAGATTGGTTAGTTTAGGCCGGTGTGTTGTGATTGGCTAAACTGTCGCTCACGTTGTTCGGAAGGTTAACGCCCATTACCTTTATGGGCAAAAACGTGAGCTCCAGTCCAGATGTAAATATGTGTCGAACTGTAGTATCAGTTTGAGGCAGAATCAGACCGAGAAAGCGGCAATGAAGAGAGTACACAGAACCTCACCACACGCGGCTCTTACTAAACGTTTCTGAATGATAATTTGCTACATTTTTTAACTTTATGCACGTTTGTTTTACACAATAGCATCTGACTGGCAACAATAGCAACTGACTGGCTACTAATGTTAAACACAAACAGCGTTGGCAAGTTTACGTTCTTGATCAAATCGAAAATAACGTAAAGCATATATATACACTCTAAAAAATGCTGGGTTGTTTTAACCCAATTTTGGGTCAAATATGGACAAACCCGAAATGTTGGGTTAAAAATGTAATGTAAAAATTTAACCCAACGGCTGGGTTAGTCCATATTTGACCCAAAGTTGGGTTAAAACAACCCAGCATTTTTTAGAGTGTACATGAAAAATACGTTTAAAACATTAGTACTTATACAAAATTCAGGTCCATAATGTTTGTACGCGTTTGTCGTAGACACAATAGCATTACTAGTAGCCTATAGTGGCTATAAAGCCAGCGCTGGCATTTGAAAAAAATAAAACACAAGGCTACGTCTGGAATTATACATGAAAATGATGAAGTCTTAGCCTACTTACAGATTGTGGCCCAACAACTGCAGCCTCTGGTTTTAAAGTTGAAACTGCTTCACGTTTTAGTAACAGTTTCTTGTTAAATCCGGTGTTGAACTCGTGGAGATTCTGGAAGCTGTCTTTCGTAAAATGCGCAGCACAGAGAGCTAGATTACGATCGTCATTTTCAGGAACATACAGTAATCAAACACAAATTGTATCCATTGTTGACGAAGTACAGCGTCTGTGGGAAGTTCGAATACAGAAGAATTTAAATAGATTACTATTTAAAATGAAAAAAAGTGAAATCGCACTCAACCCCCCCTTCAAATTCCTCAAACCAAATAGGAATCTGGCGCAGCTAATCTTCAGCAGCGGGAGTATGGGCAGGGCTTCATCCCAGGCCCTCATACTCCACTAAAATACCCTCCTCACAGGACGTTGTTTCCAGGTCATGCACTTGGGCTCTGGCTGCTGGATGAAGAGGGCCTCAGTTTTCAGCTACGACACTGTCTTCGTGGCGGGCTCGATATATATATTATGTATGTAAGTTTATGTATGTATTGTATGTATGTATATTATACTGACCCCAAATCTTTAAACAGTTTGGGATGTATTAAAAAGCAATTTGAAAAAAATAATGAAATATTACTATTGCTCTATTTTAAGGGCTGATTCTGTGTTGCTTGGTGACTAGGAATAAATATGGCCTCAACATTCTTACCCTGAAATACAGTCAGGATATATGATTGCTGTACCTTGCAGGCAGTTGGCCTTTTACAGGAGGTCAGAATTTTTGCCAGTAGTGTTAACAGTGGAGGCAATAGAGGAATGCTTTTTGGAGGTACTGCTTGTGAATGAGTGTGGCTTTGGATTCAGGGCAGGAAAGCAGTTATATTGACTTACAGGCCACTGGCTTAACGGAGGCCCCAACAGACAGTTTTGTTTAACTACAGTCGACTAAGATGTACCGGAGCCGGTAATGATACTTTTAATTCTGCAGCTCAATAAAATTCCAAACTGCTGCTTTCTGACGAAAGCGAAAACCCACGAGTGATGGAGTAGCCTACAGCTGGAGTCGAAGAAAAACTAAGACAAGTCTTCAATAACACAGAGAAACAGAACCAGTGAGAGACATGAGGACGGAAGAGAGAGCAAAAGTGAACCAACACTAAACATGAGCAATGCTAATGCATAAAAACATCATTTATATATATCGAGTTCTTAAAATGTATTCGTGCTTCGTCTTTCTTTCTTTTGTGGAACACACAAAATCTATATCTATATCTATATCTATATATATATATATATATATATATATATATATATATATATATATGTTGAAAAAAATGCCCATTTTTTTCCTCCATACAATGAAAGTCATTGGGGTGCGTTGGACCCCATTCACTTAGCAATAATCTTACAATTATATTCCTTTATGTTACACGAAAGAAAGAAAGTCAAACAGGTTTGGAACAACTTTGAAACTAACCATTTAATGAAGTAATTATTATTATTTCATATTGACTCATATTGCCAGCAGCCATATCACCCTGTAGCCCAAGACTGGTTGCCCACTGAAGCTAAGCAGGGCTGAGCCTGGTTAGTACCTGGATGGGAGACCTTCTGAGAAAGCCAGGTTGCTGCTGGAAGAGGTGTTAGTGAGGCCAGCAGGGGGTGCTCACCCTGTGGTCTGTGTGGGTCCTAACGCCCCAGTATAGTAATGGGGATACTATACTGTCAAAAGAGCACCGTCCTTCGGATGAGACGTTAAACCGAGGTCCTGACTCTCTGTGGTCATTAAAAATCCCAGGATGTCTTTCGAAAGAGTAGGGGTGTAACCCCGGCATCCTGGCCAAATTTGCCCAGTGGCCTCTGTCCATCATGGCCTCCTAATCATCCCCATATATATATACCAATTGGCTTCATCACTGTCTCCTCTCCACCAGTAAGCTGGTGTGTGGTGAGCGTTCTGGCGCACTATGGCAGCCGTCGCATCATCCAGGTGGATGCTGCACACTGGTGGTGGTTGAGGAGATTCCCCCCTCTATGTGAAGCGCTTTGAGTGTCCAGAAAGGCGCTATATAAATGTGATGAATTATTATTATTATTATTATCATATTGAGTTGAAAAGGAAGATATAAAAATCACAATTGCGTACTGAAAGAATACTTTAAGAAAAATAATATTTTTTTCTAGACATAAAAATGCCCATTTTGGCAAGTGTAATAAAAAAAGGAATTAATACTGTAGAAATAGTAGAAAAGAGTATGGAAGTTACTATTCTAAACATAGCCTCATAGAAAAATGATTCTGACACAAGCAGTACAGGAGAAAGTTACAGAGAGAAAGAATAAAAAGACAAGTAAAACAATGAAAAAGAACACATGTAGGCTGTGGCTGGGGAGAGAACAGATTAATGCTTGTTACTTTAGCTTTTTGCTTAGGAAAGGAGGTTAGAAAGTAAACAATTAAAATAATTACATTTCCAGCTCTGAGCTCATTCCTTAACTGGACTGATAACTCTTTGCTCTGAGTCTAAGCCCATTAGTGCTCATTATTCAAAAGGGGGACGCTAAAAAGCCAAGCTACATGATAATATTCTTCATTACCCATTCCTACACACTTAGTTGCTTTATATTAGGGAGAAATTAGGGCTGTACATTCATCATAAGATAGATTGAGAGTTTATGTACTATAAGTACTGTATGTGAACACCTGAGCGTGCTGGTACGTGTTTGTTGAGCATTTCATTTCAAACCCATGGGTATTAATACTTTCCACTCCTATTGGAAGGTTTTTTTTCACAAAAAATTGAAACATAAACGTAAGGTTTTTGGTCTCATTTGGGCCCTGATGTTGACTGATGGGGTCTGGCTCACTGTTTCAATTCATTCTAAAGGTGATTGGTGGAATTCAGGTCTGGATCCACATACATTTGGATATATTGTGTTGTGTTATGTTTTACATTTAGCCTGTTATCTATACACCAGGTTCCTATAGTGCTTTCTAATAATAAGGAGATGTAATGCGAAATCAAATTTTACTTCATTTTTTTTTTTAAATCAAGAAAATCATATAATGAGAATTTCAATATACAATGAAATTATCTTATTAATAAAAAATATTATATGTTATTACATTATATAATATAATTGATATCATATAAAGTTAATTACAAAATGGGTGAAAAATAAACTCCTTATCTCAGGATGCAGAATATCCAATATCAGAATGTTTAATAAAAACACGTTACGTGAACACGAGAACGGGCAAAGGACTGAAACAGAAAAGGGAGAATTTATAAACAAGAATAAACAAGGGAAATAAATGAGAAACAGATGAACCTAGTTAGGAAAACAGGGAGCTATAAACTGAATGAAAACAACAACACAATGAAACATAACATGACCCTTACATTCACATCTGTAGCGCATCTATTCTTATAAAATATAATATATTATATTTGTGTATAATTATTTTGTATATACTGTATATATATATATATATATATATATATATATATATATATATATATATATATATATACACACAAATACACACACATGCATGTATATTTAAGAAAAAAATATTATTTATATATAAAATATTTCTTAAATATATACAAGCATGTGTGTGTATGTATATATATATATATATATATATATATATATATATATATATATATATATATATATACTGTATATATATATATATGTGCGTGTGTGTGGCCACCCCAGGGGAGAGGGGGAGAGGATTTTTCACGAGTGATGATATTACTGTGCCGAGTCCATAGATATAATGAAAATTAATGAAAATCCTGTCATTTACTCACCCTCAAGTTGTTTCAAACCTGTATAAAGTTCTTTCTTCTGCTGAACAAAGATATTTTGAAGAATGTTGGTAGCCAAACAGTTGATGGACCCCATTGACTTCCATAGTATTTTTTTTTTTCTACATTGGAAGTCAATGGAGCCCAATCAACTTGATGGTGAGTAAATGATGACAGAATTTTTTTTAAGTGAACTATTCCTTTAAGTACTGTACTATACGATACTAAGACTTTTAATCACATTGTATTGGAAGTGGTAACTCGTAACATTTAATGGAGTAATTTGCAGGAAGGTATCTGTACTTTACTTAAAGGAGTAGTTCACTTAAAAAAAAAAAAAAAAAAAAAAAAACTTTTGCTGATAATTTACTCACCCCCATGTCATCCAAGATGTCCACGTCTTTCTGTCTTCAGTCGAAAAGAAATTAAGGTTTTTAATGAAAACATTTCAGGATTTTCTCCATATAATGGACTTCATTGGGAACCAAATGGTTCAAGGTCGAAATGAGAGTTTTAGTACAGCTTCAAAGGGCTTTAAAACGACACCAGACGATGAATAAGTGTCTTATCTAGGACCCTTCGAGTCATGACTTGAAAAAAGATTTGTTCATTTTGATGAACGAGTTTGAACAGGAGTCATGAACGCTCGTCACACAACAGAGCAAGGCGAGCATTTGTGCTTATAAAACGTAAACTTTTTTTTTTAAATGACCGCTCGTTTCACTAGATAAGACCCTTATTTACCGTCTGGTGTCATTTAAACCCATTGAAGCTGCACTGAAACTCTCATTTGGACCTTGAACCGATTGCTTCCTATTGAAATCCATTATATGGAGAAAATCCTGGAATGTTTTCATCAAAAACTTTAATTTCTTTTCGACTGAAGAAAGAAAAACATGGACATCTTGGATGACATGGAGGTGAGTAAATTATCAGCAAAAGTTTTTTTTTTTCTTTCTTTCTTTTTTTTTTTTTAAAGTGAACTACTCCTTTAGGCATTTAAGGTTTTCAGGTACTCTTTACAGCACTGCTTTAAGGTCAATGGAAAGTGCAAAACTGAACATTATAAGAAAACTTTTAAGAAATGCATTATTTGACCCCTTTAGATTTACTTTCAATTGAAATGCATATTAAAAACTGAAGGAACGTGGTGATGGTGAAATTAAAGTGACGTTTAAGATCCAATTTCCAACATAAGCGGTGTAGGACGGGCTGTGTGACGTCTGCAGTGGTGTCCCAGCTGAAGACGAGAAGTAACCTTGACAGTGGTCCAGTGAAAAGATCTACGACCCGTGTATACGTGCACCCTGCAACATATTACTCCCGAGCCATGCATGCTTTTAATCTAGTGTAGTGGCCAGCTCTTGCTTTTAAGAGCCGGTCTGCTTGACGGAAAGCATGGATTCAAGATAGAAAGGTCAAGATTTCTCAATGTCCCTTCAATACAGTCACAGTCCAACAGCTTTCAAACACACACACACACACACACAATGAGGATGACGCTCTGCTACAGCACTGGACACTTTTACGATTTTAATTTAAAGATTGTAAACTTTGAAATTGAACGTTCAAAGACTTTGGCACTTTATTTTACAGTCCTGTTTCCTACTGTGTACATATTATACTATAATTATGTAACAATTTCACATAATTAATAGTTATTACTATATTAACTATATGTATGTAACAATGACACCCTAAATCTACACCTAAACCTAAACTTAACCTATGGTTACCTTATATTAATCAGTACTTTCTTAGGTAAGTACACTGTTAGTACAAGTGCCAGAACTGTAAAATAAATATAGTTTTACAATTTTTGGAGTTGTGGAGTTATTTTTTGGGGATTTCCTTTTCTCTAATGAACCTTTACTAACTTTTTTTTTTTTTTTTGGCACAGCAGTAAAATGTCCTGAATGGTATATGAGAAAATGGTTGGGTGCTAAACAAGACTTATAATATTAAAAATAATAAAATAATAAAAGAAAATCATGTGACTTGGTCTATGTATATTTGCTGTTGATATAGCATAAAATCATAAAGTACACATTATTGTAATAAAAAAAATTATTATTAATCATGTATATACAAATATTACTCAATATACATTGGACAAAAATATTTGTTTAGATTATATATAATATGAATTTAGTTAAATTGCAATTAGTTTAATAGATTTTTGTGTTCTAGTTATGTTTATCTGTCAGTAGCCAATATTAATACATTTTCTCTTAAAGATGAGAAAAAATACGGATACATATACTGTTAAAAAATTGGATATGATTGTGCATTTAACCTTTTTAACCTTAACATTACGTTAAATGTTAAGGCCTTTTTAACCTTTAACATTTAATCTTCTTTAGCACTTTCAGCGTCAATATGGAGAAGAATTTTTTTTCTGGTTAATATAGCAGATATTCTACACTTTACATTACATAGTGTAACCAAACATTATGACTTGAGCAAACAGCTTTCTTTAAAAAAAAAAAAAAAAAATCAAATAACGTATTCAGTGGATGTTATTCAGTGCTTAAGCAGTCGTGTAGGGTTGCAAGAAATTGCATGTTTCTGCGTATCTGCAAAGGAGAAATTATGTTTTCAATAAATCTTTCTTCAGATCTCCACACCGCCGCCGAGATGTCAGTACAGATGGATATAATGAATAATTTAGGAAGGAGCTCAATAATCACTTTAACAAAAAATTTTCACTCCCAAGAACCGAAACTGGTCTTTTTCATCTCACTTGATAAATACTGTAATTAGCTGCATTTGCCAAGTCAATCCTTTTACTATTGCGCATATACTGTACATAGGCTCAGGGGTTTGAACAAACCCCAAACCCTAAATATTAAATTCCAGCATGCAACTCATCCCGCACAGGTTGCACGTGAATGAGAGCTGAAATCACACTCTCTGTTGAAGAGAGACGTGCAATTAGTTTTGAAAGTGAGAAAAATCTAAATCTGTATAAATCCGGCATACATTGGTGTCGATTTCAACTGAAGATTCTCAAATGCAGCTTTTCCTCTTCAATTTGCTCACTGCTGCCAAATGCCATTGCCAAATGTCATCAGAGTAATGTTACATAATTCAGTCAGAGCTCAGAGGGGGCTCTTCTCTCACATCATTCAATACCCCTGATGGTGATTTTAGTAATGCGCTAATTGCTATGTTTCATGCCAGGAGTAACGGAGGAGGTCCGTGTGCGTGTGTCTACGCTAATGTGCTTGTAATGTTCTTCAACCTATGGAGGGATAGTAAATTTGGAAAAATCCAAAAAGCACAACCGGCATTAACGAGACACGACACCAATTACGGTCCACGAAGATGTAAATTCCCTCCGTCCTTGGAGAGCGCCAGATTCCCACAGGCGATCGAGGAGTTTATCCAGCCTGTCTGCAACTTGTAATGAGCTCCAGCTGGCCTTCATGTCATCCCAATGGTGGAGGACCCAAAAAAAAAATCTGTCAGCAAATAGATGACGTTCATCTCGTTTAAACCGTTTACTGGAGGAAACAATTAAACTGGTGTCCCTAAAGGAGACGCTTTCACAAAACTAAAGAGAGCTCAAGGTTTATTTAAACATGTAACACCTTTTACTTAGATTTTTTTTTTTTCTCTTTTGATTTCTGAGCAATCAATAAATAATAAAAATACTCTCAATAATAATAATATGTATATATGCAATTGATCTGATATGGTGTTGTGGTGTTTTACCTCCGCCCCAAAAAATAAATAAATAAATAAATAAATAAATAAAATATGATGTCTCCATATGAGGAAAGTCCACTTAGAACCAATCAGAAAAGGCCAAGTTATGAATGTCACAAAGATGTAACAGCAGCAACAACAACAATAAAAATAATAACCAACCTCATCATCATTATCATCATCAAAAACATCATCAGTCTATGCATTTGGTCTGATATGTTTTTTCACCAACAAATAAACCCCATCAAATAAATTAAATTGTCTTCATAAAAGGAACGATGAAATGGGAAGTATAATTAGAATCACTCAGAAATTATGTCATAAACAACAACACCAACCATAATAATGAATAAATATAATTATTATTATTATTATTATTATTATTACTATTGTGTAATAAAAATACATTAATTATGAATAATATACTGAATAGTGATATTGAAATTCCTATTAGAATCACTGAGAAATGATTAATTATTAATTAATTAAATAAACAAATTATATATTTTATTTCATTATTTATTTTTATCATTTCGTGTAACCAAATGCAATTTGAAATATAGCTGCGAGCAGCGATTACCGGCCCAAGCCGGTATATATATAATATATATATATATATATATATATATATATATATATATATATATATATATATATATATATATATATATATATATATATATATATATATATATATATTAGGGCTGTGCAAAACTTAATTGCGATTAATCGCATCCAAAATAAAAGTCTGTGTTTACATAATATATTTGTGTGTGCTGTATATAATTATTTTTATATATATAAATACCTATGCATGCATGTATATATTTAAGAATTATTTGCGCTTAAATTCTTTATATATTTAAAAAATACATAATCTATATTATATAAATATAAATATTTTATATATGAATAACACATTTTCTTAAATATATACATGCATGTGTGTGTATTTATATATACAACATAATTATATACAGCACACACAAATATATTATGTAAACACAGACATTTATTTTGGATGCGATTAATCGCAATTAATTTTTGCACAGCCCTAATATATATATATATATATATATATATATATATATATATATATATATATATATATATATATAAAGTAATAAAAAAAAGTAATAAAAGGGTAAAAAGTAAGAGTGTGAAGTATATATGAACCGATGAGATCTATATGTGTACAGAGTTTCATATTATTACATGCAAGCGTGTTTGATTTAAGGACCAAGTTTTCAGAGCCCGTTGCAGGGGGCGCTGTCGAGCCCCCCTGCCACGCCTGGGTACCAGCTTCAGCCCGGCCCTGATGGCCGTGGGTTCTGACACATGTGCAAAGTTTCAAGAGTTTGAGCATGTTAAGGGCCCCAAAAGTGCCCGAATAGTCAATAGAACATTTTTTTTTTAAAGTATCCTAAGGAAAACAATAGGGCTTTCGCCCTTTCAGGGCTTGGGCCCTAATAAACATCTTCAATAATAATCATAATACTAAAAATTTTGTATATGATTCAAATATAATCGATCTGATATGGTATTTCACCTCTCTAAAAATATTACATTTAATTTATTGTAATATCTTAGCTTCAAAATTCAAGTTATGAATGCCCAAACTAAAAATGTCAACCTTGTTGAGCCCATTTCCCACGGTGCCTTTACCTACCAAAGTACCCACACAACATGGCCCGCCCCCTGGGTCATTTGTTTTCGTCTCGCTTGTATTTGCCAGCGGTCGTACCGATAAGAGCTCTCTAACATGTGCTGTGTGGGCCGTCACAGCGAAAAGGAATATGAGCTATTAAATGTTTCAGTGACTGGGCACAACCTGTCCAACAGACTGGCAGCCACTCACTATTAGTCAGCCATGGTGAGTGGGCAGGACACTTTCATGCCACTATGAGAGAAAGAGAGACCGGAAAGATGACATTCACACCCCAGCCTTGTCTCTAAGAAACGCGTTCGCCTACCATGTCCCTCGCAGATCTTCTGTTGATGTCTTCTTAAAGATGGGGAAGAGATTCGCACGAGTTAAGACACAGGAAGATGCGTGGAACAAGCATGGGTGTCTCTGTACGAAACAGCTGTGCTGTAATCAGCATACTGCATTCTGGACGGGAAATGTAATTGTTGTTTAACTGAAACAAAAAGCAATGACCCTTTCCGTGACAAACAAGATGCTGTTTAGTTTAGCGTGCTTTGCCTTTGGGCAACTCGCTAGCAGAGACGAAAGCCTGCGTGAGCACCTACTAATACAGAGACAAGCACCATTCACTGAAAAGACCATCGTGATGCTGTATTCATGAATGTATACATCGCTTGCCCACAATGGAACCCTACATAAGGACCACTTCTTATCCAAAGACCACCTGCTACTTTTGCACCGTACTTGCGTGGACCTTAACTGAAAAAACAAGTGCACTGGCCTATTTTATCACTATTATCACAAACTTTCACAAGCATTTCTGCAAGTCTGTTTCTCCCTAACTTTCCATCTATACCTTTTCCCTCACAACAAAAGTATAAGTTAAAGGAGTAGTTCACTTTTAAAACAACTTTTGCTGATCTTTCTTCAGTCGAAAAGAAATTAAGGTTTTTGATGAAAACATTCCAGGATTTTTCTCCATATAATGGACTTTACTGGGCACCAAATGGTTCAAGGTCCAAAAGACAGTTTCGGTGCAAACTGCAAACTGTTCAAAGGGCTTTAAATGATTCCAGACGATGAATAAGGGTCTTATCCAGCGAAACGATCGCTCATTTAAAGGTTTATGAGCTCAAATGGTGGCCTTGCTCTGTTCTGTAATGCACGTTCGTGACTCTCCTGTTCGAACTCGTTTATCAAAATGAACGAATCTTTTTGCGTGTCATTTGATTCATTCAACGAACAAAATGAACGAATTGACTTGGAAAAAGATTTGTTCATTTTGTTGAACGAGTTTGAACAGGAGAGTTGTATTGAGAACAGAACCGGAAGAGAATACAATGCTGAATAAAGTCGTAGTTTTTGTTATTTTTGGACCAAAATGTATTTTCGAAGCTTCAAAACATTCTAACTAACCCAACTGGTGTCACATGGACTACTTTGTTGATGTCTTTATTTCCTTTCTGGACAAGGACAGTATATCCTACATACATTTTCAATGGAGGGAGAGAAAATTCTCGGAATAAATCTAAAATATGTTAAACTGTGTGCCGAAGATGAATGGAGGTCTTACAGGCTTGGGACGACAAGAGGGTGAGTCAACTCATTAATGACATCATTTTCATGTTTGGGTGAACTAACCCTTTAACTTTTGATGAATTTATGAGAAATCTACAGACGCAAACAGACAAAGTGTAGTAAGATAAAGACCTACAGTAAATGTGTCATTGAAAAAAAGGAAAATATCGCAAAATGTTTTTGCCTGCCGTGCCTTGCCTTAATTACAATTAATATTTTGCTGGTGAATAGATTGACAAAGCTACAATGGTATTTGCCAAATAATTACGTTGCAGCGTTGCTAATGCTTATTATTATACTAAGCCAATCTCTCTTTTCCTGTTGCCACTTGTGTTTGTCCCTTTTGAAAAATAAATTTGTAATTTATCACATTTTGCAGCATCCTCCTCCAATCCCTTTCTTTTTTTCAACCTGGCTTTTTCAGCCCCTCCTGGCCTCTTTCTCTATCCTCCCTGATGCGTACAGTTATAGTATCGCCGGCCCAGCTCTCGGTAACCTACTACCTGAGAAAACGTTTTAAAAAAAGACGGGCTATGGACCCAACCAACTCTATTTGGAAGAGGAGGTGGCAACTCCCTTACATGGTATAACCCATGCAGAGGCTGCCCGCTGCGGTGTTAGAATGTGTTCCACATGTGTGTAGCCCTTTAATAGATAGATAGATAGATAGATAGATAGATAGATAGATAGATAGATAGATAGATAGATAGATAGATAGATAGATAGATAGATGAGAAAAGTCTTGAGGACAAAGTTATATTTGAACAGGGCAACTGGGACACAGGCATCCAGAAGGGCTGACCCAGTGACTCGTGGTGGTAATAGATATTAAGGCAGCCCAGCTGTTCACTCTGGGATCATTTATGTGATGATGCTGATGTTCTGCATGAAACAAGTGCTCTGAGACGTTATTAGTCACAAGTGGAGGAGGAGCTGTCTGCCGCTCAAGCTTTGATCTCTGAAACCTCATGAGGGCACTAGGGTCAGAACCATGGGCGAATTAACATAGCTCGAGAGTACCAAACACAGACAAACAAAGACAGAACATTTTCTAAATAAAAGAAATTACATAAGTGAAATGACTATACTATGACTTTTTCTAATAACCACCTTTTTTTAACATGTTTAAACCAACAAGAGGATGAGTAAATCATAACAAAATGTTCGTTTTTGCATGAAAAATTCCTTTAAATTTGAACATATACCACTAATATCTGTCCAATTGTCTTAAATATGAACAATATATACTGAATATACACAGCATGAGGTGTACATTAGAATAAAATGTAGCCTACTTGATCAGTATGTTTTTCCTGTGAGTTAAACATGACCTTGAAGTTGCTTTTAGAACTAAATATACTGTATAAATATGTATTATCACCCACTATCATATATGGTTTCTATGGCACCTTGATCCTTGGTGATTAAGTGAGTCATTCTTTTGATGGAAATAGAACACATACAATATATGCAGTAGGTACATATATTCTCTCCACCTTTCATTAGTCAATTAAAAAAAGCGGGAAACATGCCTGTGAGAATGGAAACTACATAGCCCGATGCTTTCAAAGTGCTCAATAGATAAATAATTTCTTTGCGAGAAAGATCCCGCGCTACTGAAGGATGCAATTACATGATTGCGGTCCTCAACGTGCCTGAAAGAGCAATTTTGCGTGTTAGTCCACAATGATGGTCCGCTTCACAAGCGACCTGACAGGAACTTATCACGACGACTCGTCAAATTGAGCGTAAATATTTGATTTGCACTGCCATCTACAGGAGCAGAACTCTATGGGGTGGGTGGTGAAGGAAAGGGAAGCCTCAGAGATCTGTTGTGAGGATCAGATTCACCTGTGTCAGAAATATCCAAACTATCCTCGCTAGAAGAATTGAACTAGGTAGGTTGTTATTTCTGCAGTGGTTAATGTAGGCTACTTCAGAACCATGGACAGAGACCGTCAGTTTTCGGACGCAACCACAGCAAAGGTGAGCCCTTTTTTGATATGAATTCTCTAGAGAAAATACAAATAGCTTCATTTAACTGAAAGCACAGACGTATTAAGTGTTTCCTGTACTATTCAGAAAACTTACAGTGCAAACAGTGCAGTCCTGTTTCCAAACGAACAAAGCGACTCTTATGAGTCGGTTCTCTTTAGTAAGGGCAACCAGTCAGATTCCTGGACGAATGAGTCTTTTGCGCTAGTTCAATCAAGGGAATTGAGATGGGAATCAAACCCACATATGAATCGGTTGTAGCTACTGTATTAACCTAAGCGCGAGTCATTATTAATGTTGTCATGCCTCACTTAAAATGAATCGAAGACTGATAGTGTGATGTTTTACTTAAGTTTGTTATGAATCAATATCGATAGCTGACGATGTCATGGTAAAGTTATTGGATTACATTTAAGCTATCTAAAAAGTAACAAGTGAAAAGTCGTTTAAAAATGTTATAACTCGGTTTAAATCAGAAATTAACTCATCATTTGGCAAAACTGTTGAGGACAGTAGCCTAAATGCAATAGGCATTTATTTTTTTCACAAAGAAGTCTTCCTCAAAAAAGTACTAAAACTAATGGAACAGCAGTCGTTGCTTAGGGATCAGAATCGTTCTTGCTTACGATTTCTGTTCCTAATAAACAATCCTGGATAATCGTTTTCATCCAGCACGTGAGATCCGGGAATTCAAATGACGCTGACACAGATGCATTCATGCATTATTGCTTTGACTGAATTACTCAACAATAAATTCAACAGCACACTTTTTCGATATAAATGCCGGAAAATGGTTTAAAACGCGACATAAATGCTAAAACATCAAGGGCAAACCTACCTCAGTTTTTAGTTAAGACAGAGCGATGTTGGTCAGCTTGCAATATAACATATTCGTGTAGACCATTAAATCCTTTGAGTATTTGAAAGAAATTCAAATCCCAAAAATCCCAAACGTTGGCTTCACGATGTTGACAATCGCGTGATGTTGATTCAAATGAGTTTCGGCACGAAAGGGGAGGATGAGAGGATCAGAATTCCCCAGAGAAACATTCACGAGGGCGAGTTCACATGTTCTCACTGAAGCTCTGTTGAGTCTCGAGACGTTAGCCAAGTCTCAGTTCAAACCATCTTTTCTCTCTAAAGTTTCAGTGCTCCAGCGGTCGATGATTTTGACGGTGTTCGGATTTGATCTAGCGCACATTTGACGATAGCAGTCACTCAGTGTTCTTTCTATAGTCCGTAGCCGCATATGAGATAATAAATTATGTACCGAGTTTGCAATTTACAATAAAAAGAGACGTTTCAGATGAGCGACCATGAAGAATCACAGCGTATTCTCTCCTTCCAAGAACTGTAAGGGGTTCTGCGGAAACCTCTGCGTACATGAGGGAGTGACGCACAAGGTGTTTAATAAAGCATACTGTAGCCTATTGTCAGTGCATCATTATATAGTCTAGTGGAAGTGCAATTTAACCATTAACTTGACAGCTATAGATTCAGAAATGCCACGCTCACGATGAACTTTTTAAAACATTGCAATGGGTTAAAAAGAATAAATAATAATATTTAATGAATGCATACATTACATAGAGCCTAATTAAAGGCTATCTTTCAAATAAATAAAGATTCTAAAATAAAAAAAATATATATATGAATAAAAAAAATATTATTTCAACATGCAACACCTGCAAATTTAGCAAATATTTTATATCACTGCCCACAATGATCAACTGTTTTTCTGAATGACGTCAACTAAACCTGTATAATGTATAGATGCCACTTTCATCTGCCATCTTGGTGTGGTCAAAACATCTTAAAGTAAAATAATTTCTAAGATGCCACAGCATTGTGCAAAAAAACGCCTAGATTTAACTGGTGAGAATGTGTTGGTTGTGTTTTTATGCTTTAACTCGATATCACAGCATTTTAAACAATGATTGTGTGAGCTTACACCTTCGTCTTGTTGTATGATGTTAATATTAAACTAAATCCTATGCTGAAGTCTATTGCAGGTGTAGATATTCATACATCATATAACTACGGTTGAGGAAACACGCTCAACTTTCTCTCAAGTGTTCACGGACTGTCTTTGACCATTCCAATATGGCAAACGCCACTCCGCCATAGGCACATCACTAATGTGGCATCTATGCATATTTCTAGTTAGAGAGCTACAATTTAGTATCGGTAAGTGAGAAAAGTACTAATCTGTCTCTTAATGTATTGCAGTCCCATTAGAAGGTTAACTATGACATTGATGCATAAATGTATACGTGCTTTGAATCAATAGTGTAATCAAGACTGAAAATAAGATGTCGGCTGATCTGAACAAATTATCATAATATTTGTTCAATGGCTAGATGTACATGAGTTCTTATTCTTCTGACTCCACACTGTCCAGTAATAGTCAGTGGTAAAAGGTTAATCAATTGTCTAATGAGTTTGGTTGATGAAATCAATTTAAACAGCTGATTGATATGGGTCAAAAGTGTGTGGTCCATCTTCATAAAGACCAGAGAGCAATGAGCTAAAGTGAGCTGATCATTCAAGGGTTTCTGGGAAAACACTGAATGGTTTGCACTGTAAAACGTGGTAACCTGCAATTTTTACCTTAAAAAGTCTGGTTTAACTCATAAAAATGAGTTTTGGTGGCATTCATTGATTTATATAGGTTGGTTCAATAATGTTAAATAATAATTTTGACTACCATGTTTAAGTAATTATGTTTGTGTATGTGTACAAGCAATCTGAATTACTTTCAAAAATAATGCAATTTAGCTTCAAGCATCTTCATGAGCTTCTTCAAGACCTATTCTATTTACTGTCATTATTCATTCTTCCATTCATTCATTCATTGCAACAGCCACCATAGTATCTGACCATCACACTAACAACCATATTCACTGATTGAATGCTGTATTTTTTCACTCCCACTATGCCATTACTGTTTCTTATTTCTTATTTCCCCCTAAAGGCATACAGAGCTTTTCAAAGATGGATGAATCGCTTTTAAACATATACACGGGGGCTATTCCAGGTAAATAAATAATCATACCATCATTTACAGCTGAGATCACCTCATTACAGATGTAACAGGGTCACTGTAGTCTGTGTGCTGTTCAGTAGAATTAACATCCAGCAATGGGAAGAAAAGCACGCTACATGCTTATGTAAACTCTAAAGCTACTTTATCAAGGTCAAGGTGTGGAATGTCGCATTTTTATTTTATCTAGAAATATTAAAGGCAACAACTTGGCCGGCGTGTTTTCTGATCCGCAGATTACAACCCACACGTCGTTTGGCAAATGGGTTGTTGAAGTTTTATTTGGATATAGTCTACATTTGGCAAGCCCTATTTGACAGTCTTATCCTATTGGAGTTGAAGCAAAAAGAAAGTTTTAAGAGTGAATTTGAAAGATGAGATGAAAACAGATTGTTGCTCAACTGCGCTGTTGAGTTATTGATTCTTTCAGAAATCAACACGCAGCGTGCGTGACTGTACAGCTGCTACTCATCTCTCGAGCCACGTGAGGTGCGCGTTCTCGCGAAGTCCTTCATTTTTAAAGCAGCATTTATTGTTATTGGTATTTATATTTGCTGCGTGGGGAAATTTATGTACCCATCTGTCTGGTGTAAAGCAGTTAGAAATAAGTGAATTGTGAGAGCAGAGTGCTGCGGTGAAATATGTCTTTCGACTGCTCATGGCTGCACAATGGTGTGAGTTTCATTAAAATGAACGCGAGGCATAAGGGCCAATCAGAATCTCATTGCTCTGTTTTGGTTGTTAAACCATGCAAGGGAGAAATGACAGACAGTGTGATTTAATGCCTGAGAGGACCTGAATACCAACATGGCACTATGTATATAAATATATAAATGCATGAATCACAATTAAAGCTTCTTTAGACATGAAGCAACTACTTGGAGGGAACTTAAGAACACCAATGGTAGTACTGAATACCAAACACAGCACAGCCGGAAACTTTTGACGTTATACGCAAGCATAAATAGAAAACTTAATAGCAGGGGGTCTAACAGAGGGAGGGATAATGTGTCTGAGACTCAATGCTGTCAGTCAGCCAATGTTCACTGCATTATGTGCACGCATAACCTGCTAGACAGCAACGTCAATCCAGTTCCATATCAACCCAGTCACTTCTGATAAGTAGATGCATTATGTTGTCAGGTGAGTCTCACAAAACCTGTCACAAGGTCTAGGTCATACTGTATTTCAACCCAATGAAAAAAATAAAAAATAAATTAGTTGCTTCAATGCAACTGCCAATGCAGTCCTGGTCAAGACAATCTCCTGAACTCCAAACTGAATGTCAGAATGGGAAAGAAAGGTGATTTAAGCAATTTTGAGTGTGGCATGGCTGTTGGTGCCAGACGGGCCGGTCTGAGTATTTCACAATCTGCTCAGTTACTGGGATTTTCACTCACAACCATTTCTAGTGTTTATAAAGAATGGTGTGAAAAGGAAAAAACATCCAGTATGCGGCAGTCCTGTGAGCGAAAATGCCTTGTTGAGGTCAGAGGAGAATGGGCCGAAGAGAAACTTTGACTGAAATAACCTCTCTTTACAACCGAGGTATGCAGCAAAGCTTTTGTGAAGCCACAACTCGCATAACCTTGAGGCGGATGGGCTACAACAGCAGAAGACCCCACCGGGTACCACTGATCTCCACTAAAAATAGGAAAAAGAGGCTACAATTTGCAAGAGCTCACCAAAAATTGGACAGTTGAAGACTGGAAAAATGTTGCCTGGTCTCATGAGTCTAGATTTCTATTGAGACATTCAGATGGTAGAGTCAGAAGTTGGTGTAAACA
Organism: Pimephales promelas; assembly: GCF_988280905.1. Classification (NCBI taxonomy): domain Eukaryota; kingdom Metazoa; phylum Chordata; class Actinopteri; order Cypriniformes; family Leuciscidae; genus Pimephales; species Pimephales promelas. The sequence goes on along the minus strand of NC_142789.1, from coordinate 13,471,355 downwards.
TAATGAGAACATCATGCCTTGTTACCACTGTGCAGGCTGGTGGTGGTGGTGTAATGGTGTGGGGGATGTTTTCTTGGCACACCTTAGGCCCATTAGTGCCAATTGGGCATCGTTTAAAAGCCACAGCCTACCTGAGCATTGTTTCGGACCATGTCCATCCCTTTATGGCCACCATGTACCCTTCCTCTGATGGCTAATTCCAGCAGGATAATGCACCATGTCACAAAGCTTGATCATTTCAAATTGGTTTCTTGAGTTAACTGTACTTAAATGTCCCCCACAGCACCAGATCTCAACCCAAAAGAGCATCTTTGGGATGTGGTGGAATAGGAGCTTCTTGCCTTGGATGTGCATCCCACAAATCTCGAAGCGAAGCATGGGTTAGAATAAGTTGACATGTAGTTGCAAAGTTACTTAGTCAGTAGAATGTATGTGGTGTCATCAAAATAAAGTGTTTATTAAAGGTGCAATAGGTGATTTGGAAAATGCTAACTTTAGCCTGCTAGCATATGCTCCTACAAATCGCTGTCCAAAGCCACGCCTCCCTCAAAACACATGAATGTGCACAGACCAGAATCGAGTTGACCAGTGACAACGTTATTGGATTACATCATGTGTCATTCACCGGTGAGAAAACTTTATGAACATAAAAACTGTTTGCCTGCCATTCTCGCTCAGTCTGCACAGCGTGCTTGAAACGCACTGATGACAAATGATGTCTGCATTAACACGCTGCGCAGTGGTGTGCGAACACAAATGGACTGACAAGAACGTGAGAGCAGACGCATCAGTTCCGACTCGATGCTGCCCCGTTTCCCTGACAACTTGCGGGCAGAGGGGGGAGGTCCACAGAGCTCGCCCACTCCTCACTGTCCGACGCCAGGATAGAGCATCTAGCCTTCTCTACAGCTGCCTTGGCATCGTCAATGGCGGAACCGGCGGCTGATAGTGGCCGTTCTCCATCAGTTAGCGAACCAAGTGAAGCTGGCGAAGCTGGCAGGCAAAACGGCTAGCAGCGCAGTCTCATCCCAAGACGTCATATAACTGATGTCTTGGGACGTCTTTTGACCATACGTCAACATCTGCCTTTTTAGGGTACCCTTAAACATAGGGGTGCAACGGATCAAAAAACTCACGGATCGGATCGTTTCTCGGATCAGGGTCACGGATCGGATCATTTTTCGGATCAGCAAAAAAAAAAAAAAAAAAAAAAAAATTCCCCCAAAATAACTGTAATAGCCTACTGACAAATTCTTTAATAATAAATAGACTTAACATTATGATATTCTGTTTTATTTTAACTTCACAGGGTTCCAGACTGAAAGTTGAGGGCAGCATCACCTCAAATGAGAACTCACAGCGAGTTCTACAAAAAAAAAAAAAAAAAAAATTCTGGTAGCACTGGAGCTCACAATAAATCACTAAGCTTAATTTAGGGTGTAGATGAAATTAACTTAGTTATTATCATTTATAATGTCTTAATATCAATTAATAAAAGTAGTGAAAATATCATCGTACTTTTTTTCATTTTAGGACAATCTTTAAAGGATAAACAAAAAATGTGTTGGTAATCACATAAAAAATTCAAAAAAATAAAACATTTATTTATGATATTATTGAAGTGCTGAGAAAAGATGTGTAGTAGGCTACTTGTAAGCATTTGACTATTTCTTACACATTATCATATATAGGCTGATTTGTGGACTGAAAGCCTTCTATAGCCTAAGTGTTTCTCCTGGTTTCCTCTGTTTGATCTGATATGGTTTATAACAGAAACCTGCGCCGAATCGGAGTGTTTCTCACTGGATGGTGGTGTTGATGTTATTAATTCTGAGGCGAATTCAATGGATTTCTTCACTGGATCTCCTAGTAACAGTGTTGCGTGAGCGAGATCGGCCCGCGACTGTCAAGTTCGGGGCTTTATTTTGTCAATGGATCGCTGCTGCTGCTCCGACCACGGTCCTAATCATAAATGAGTAGCGTATTTTCGTTCCACTTTCATTTTGTTTGCATTCGCTGCTAGGTAACGACTAACGAGTCGATAGATCGCTGATTGCTCAGACGCACATCAGGTTGTGATATTTGTCTCCGTCTCCCTCCCACAGATGTTTACGCGCGCTATTCTTGTCACGGATTCATTGACGCGCCGCTTTACCATGCGTTTAACGTGTGGCAAATGTAAAATTCAGTCGCACACTCTCAAATTTTGGTCGCAGTCTGGTCTGGAGCCCTGAAATGACGCGGGGCGTTCAAGCTTCTCCGTTCCTCCGCTCGCTATGACGAAGCTGTGCGTTGACTGAACAACATGCGCACGTTTTTTAAAAAAAAAATTTTTTCATAATCAATCCGCGGATCACGGATCAGTGATGATCCGTTGCACCACTACTTAAACATCAGTTAGATGACGTTATCGGATCCCAGACCTAAACCTACCCCTAAACGTACCCCGTCACCTAACCGACGTTAAAGGTAAAGCGTCAGTTGTATGACGGCGCGGGATCATCAACTAACCGACGTTTAAGGGTACCCTAAAAAGGCGGATGTTGATGTATGGTCAAATCATGACGACTTGGGATGAGACTGTGTTAGCGCTAGAGAAGGCTTGGGGACCCGCTGAGTATGACGCTTTTTACGGCGCGGCACTGTAGCGGGAGGAAGTACAGTCTCAGTGAAGGATGCCAGGCAAGTCCTCAGAGTCACCATGGGCAATAGCTTGCAATGATTGCAGCCGCCGTCATTGAGCGTGAGAGCTGCATGATCCTCTCCCAGGCAGGAAATGACATGGCGGTCCCCACCGCTGAGTGCAGCTCGGCACGAGCGGCAGGAAAAAGGCATCTTTAAAAAGACGCAAGCTCTTTTAGAGAGAAGAGAGAGAGAGGGTGTGAGTCGCAGCGGGGAACACACACTATGCAGAGTAAAAGCATATAACGCCAGAAAGTGAAGCAGGTACGGCGACTGAAGGCAGCGAGATGGAGGCCAGCGGCTTCAGATGCAGAGTCTCGTCCCACAGAAGGCTTTTCTCAGCTTTTCAGCTTTTCAACTCCGGATCCAGCGATGCGTGAGCTTCGCTGAAGAGATTAAAAATCGTATTATATCAGCCTATCGAGCTATATTTATATGCCCAGGCCACGCCCGCTTTGGCGGAATGTGACGTAGTGGGCGTGAAGCACCCCCACTGGATCTGACATCACCTAGACCTCTCTCGATAGGCTGCTACAGTTGCCGCAGGACAGCCAATAGGCACACGAAGCGTCTTGGCTATGTCTGCATGCTGCCGCAACGCTTTTTACATTAATTCAAAATTAAGGATAATTTTGGCTTCAAGATCTCTTGGAAAAGAGGTTTTCCCCTAGCGTAAGCTATTACGCAGTACGAGAGAACCTCTCGTAAGAGGAAACCTTGTTATTTTATTCGGACTTAATGCAATGATTGAACAAACATTTTATGGTCCAACACCTTCCCCAGAAAATATATAAAAATACATTTACACAGCTTAACATGATTGCTATCAGGATATGAGGAGACTTTCAACCAGCAGAACAAAAAAAATCAATTAACAGTTTCTGTAGAGAATCATATTGCACATGTTAGTAGACAGATCATTGTATAATAATCAATTTAAACACCCTCATTATTTATAGTATATGCATTCCAGAAAAAAGAGCATTTGTGAATTTATATTATCCCAATTCAGACTACATAACTTATACAGTAACTGCGAGTTTATATCTCTTCAATTCTGTGAATAAGTTCAGAATATAAAGTCACAATTCTGAGAAATAACTTCGTATTTATTTATTTTATTTTATTTAATTTTTTTTTTTTTTGCAATTGCGAGTTCAGATTTAGCAATTCTGATTTTTTTCCTCAGAACTGTGAGAAATAAACCCGCAAATGTGAGATATAATTCCCTTTGTCTCGTAATTGCAATATATAATATTGCAATTCCGAGACAAAGGTGGATATGAGAGATGTTAAATCTTACAATTCTGAATTTATAACTCGTAAGTGCGAGTTTATATCACCACTGAGACAATTTCAAGATATAAAGTCGAAATATAAATTCTGAAAAATAGTCAGAATTGCTAAACATAAACTCACAATTTTAACTTTATGGCCCCTATTTTAACGATCTGAAACGCAAGTATCAAGTGCGAAGCGCAAGTAAATTTGTGGGCGGGTCTTGGGCGCTGTTGCTATTTAACCGGCGGGATAAATGACTCTTGCGCCTGGTGCAAATCTAAAAGGGGTTGGTCTGAAGTAGCTTCATTATTCATAGATGTGGTTTGGGCGTAATGGGAAACAAACCAATAAGAGCGTCATCTCACATTCCCTTTAAGAGCATGATAAACAAGGTGCGCTTGTTCCATGGCGCAATACTATTATAACGGCGCATTTACCAGACGCGCTTCACAATCGGTTCACAGCCGAGGAGATCGATGTTCTTGTCAGGGCCGTAAAAGAAAGAGAAGTGACATTGGCGATGGGACAAACCCACCCAAATTAGCTTTGGTTAAACATGCATATGATAATTTGGGTAAATGTGTTTTTTTTTTTTTTGCGATTTTTCCCATCGTCATGAACACAACAATGATTTCCCTCGTGTTTTAATAGTTTTACTTATAATAATGTATCATTTGCAAAAAGTAAAATGCATCTGTGTAGCTGAGAGAATCATCTACAGTGTATGTGCGTTGTTCACACTCTGTATTATGGCCAAGCATGCGCACTTATAATAGCATCTTAATGTATGCGCAACTCGCCTTTGACTTTAGACTAGTTTTTTTTTATTTTTTTCTAGTCAGTGGCGCAATTGTTTTCTGGAACTGCAAAATAGGGAATGTTTGCGCCGGAACACGACTCCTTTTTTGCCCGACCCGCCCATGGAGCGCAAGTTTATTCCCTAGTTTACCGACGTGCGTCTGTGGAGGGAAAAGCCCGCTTTGCGCGGGTTCAAAATGGGAATGAAAAATGCGTCGGTGTACGAAGTCATTTTAACTTACAATTTTGAGTTTATATCTCAGTTTTAACTTTATAACTCGTATTGTGAGTTTTGAGTCAATTTTAACATAGTCTAAATATAAAATCAATTCAGAATCACTAAACAAACTTGCAATTCTGAATTATTACTTCCAAATGCAAGTTCACATTTCACACTTCTGAACTTTTTGTCTCAGAATTGTAATATAAACTGCAAATTCTAACATCAGAATTTTAAGATATAAACTTTTTTCCCAGAATCTCAGAATTCTGTATAATTGCGAGTTTGTCTCAGAATTTTGACTTTATAACTTGCATTCCTGAATGTATAACTGATAATTTTTTATTTCATAATATTGAAGAAAAAAAGTCTGAAGAATTGTGAGACGCAAACTGTAAAATTGTTGTTGAACTACTTTATATTATGAGTAGCTTGTGGTTTCAAGTAATAAGCCAATTTCAAAGTAGCACTTAAACACTGGATGCAACAGTAAGAAATGAGCAAAGAAAAAACAGCTTTTCCTGTCCAGTCTCCGGTTTTATCCAGTTATCTCAACTAACAAGAGAAAAGCATGTGTTAAATTTCATTTTACCTTAGTACCAAGAGCATGATCAAATATAGTAACGACCTCTCTGTAACCTTAGATGACACAATAGTTTCAGAGACCCAAATAAGCAATTTCCTCTATAATCCCCAGCAATGATGGAAGAGTCCCAATCAAGAACACACCACCCCAATCCATTATTGCACTGGTGAATTGGTCTATAGAATCATTTAACATGCCAGTAATTAGCGTCCCTCAGGAGGCCAAGAGCGAGCGGTGTTCACCGCACCAGTGTGGAGGCTCGGCGGACTACAGCTCTATCTATAACTCTGACAGAAGCCTCAGTGCTGTCAGTCCCCTTGTGGCACCCCTCCCCAATCTACAGAGAAGATGATGAATGCCCCATCCACTCTGACATCACAATCAGAGCGCTCTTGCAGTGCCTCTCTCTCTTGAACTCTTTTTGTCCTCTCGTCTTTCACTCGATCATTCTCTCACTTTGTCTCTCCCTTCAAACACACTTTCCTTCCCTTTATCACGCTCGCTCTCTTTCTTTCTTTCTCTGTGAAGTGCCCCGTCTTTTTTCGCCTCCTACTTTCCCCTCCTCTGTTTACCACTGCTGTGCTGGAAACAAATCCTGTGACAAATCCAGGAACAGGCATCGACTTGATTATTCCATTCTAAAAGAGCAGTTCCTGAATTATCGGCTATCAAATTCCTCCTATTGTATGTATGAGCACAATTTGGAATTTGAAAAATGCTGCCAATCTCCGCCATAACCCACAGAGATCGATTCCATCTCATCAAGACCTTTGGAATATGTATGCGCTTGGCCATCTATAATATAGTCAGGGCCAAAAGTTGAGAAATGTTCGCACCGCTTCTACCCTGCCCACATCTGAACCTTAGCCAACTTCTCAAGGCCACATGTGGCCCTTATGGTGCATTGTTGCAATAAATAATTCCGCACACACAAATTGTCTATCCTGGCGTCGGACGGTGAGGAGTGGGCGAGCTCTGTGGACCTCCCCCCTCTGCCCGCAATTTGCATTTAATGGGAGTCATCTTTTTTTTTCTTTTTCTTTTTTTCATGTTTTGAGGGTATGCATACCCATGTTTGCATTTGTGTAATTTGACAAGCTGTCAATAGACAGATTTGCACCAAATTTCTGTTGAGTTGGATTGGATGCATGACCTTTGATATCAATAACAATAAGCAAATAATTTACACCTATCTTGTAAATTGAGAAGCATAGTTATGTTTTTATCCTTGATATGAGTATGGAGCGCCTAAAGGGACATGCTTGAGGAGGGGAAAGAATTAAACTGGAGAAAAAAAAACTATATTTAAATCACTCTCAAACTTTTGCACTCCCCTACGAAACTTTGCATGTTCGCACAAAACATTTGCATTCTCTAGCAAAAGCATTTCAAGCCATGTTGATTTGGCTTATTTGTGCTCTGTGTATGAAGAGTTCAGATGCAAAAGCCTCTAAGTGCCATTTGAAATGTTCTTCTAGAATGATCATTTTTATCAAGCTTGTATATTTAAGTTCAATGGCAACCTATTAATTGTTGTTTAAGTGAAATTACTTAACTTAAATATACAAGTTTGATAAAAAAAATCATCATTAAAGAAGAAAATTTCAAATGGCATTTAGAGGCTTTTGCATCTGAACTCTTAATAACAAATATGACATTAAAAAATGAACTAATTTTAACTACATTTAAATATTAGCAGCAGACCTGCACCCGTATTTGGGTCGCAACCCCGCTGACCCACAAAAAAACACTGCCCGAATATATATACAAAAAGTTTCAAACTCATCCACTTAATAGAAATGATTGTGACTGCGCTTTCCACCACCATCTGTCAGAAACTCTTTCTGTCTTTAATGTCCATCTGTCTTTTGGTGGCTGTTTACTCTAGTCCTCTGAGGTTGCACTGAAGGTTTTTTTTTTTTCATGCACATTTGCACATTAAGAGGTTTGAAATGCCAACTCAGTCTCTTGGAGGATTTAGCTTGTAGTCACAGATCCACCAGAGGCATTGCAGGAAGATTGTTCTAGATGCAAGCATGCAAAGGGTGCATTCAAGCTTTAAAACAGTCCCTATAGAGCTGATTACTGATGAAATAATCCTGACTATCTTTCAAGAAACCAGTGTGTGAACTTTGTTCCTTAAATTGCTTAAAGGTCCCCTGACATGAAATTTTCATTTTCTGAGGTTTTGTAGTTCCCCTAACCTGTGTTTGGTCCCCTCGTGTCTAGAATTTTCAGTCGGTGTAAACCGAGCTTTTGCTTTTTTTTTTCTCTTCTCTGCAGCTCAGATGCGCTGATCTTGAATCTCCTTGTTATTATGTCATAACGAGGAAAGGTTACCTCCCCTTTCTCTGCTTTGCCCGCCCAGAGAATTTGGCTCGCCCATGAGAAAATGAGCTAGGAAGTACGAACACGCAGGCGCAATTTTAGTTTTAGAGAAATAGCTTTGAGATTTCACTGTTTCCTTGACAGATATCATGGCCTGCAAACGAGCGAAGCATGGCAGTTGCTCAGTCTTCGGATGTACAAATGAGCACAAAAGTATTTTTAGTTCCTTCCTCCGAGCCTCTGAAGAAACAATGGGTTAATTTTATTTTCTCTGGAAATGCGCCAACTCAACTCCCAAAGTTTTGTATGGTCAAAACATTTCACCGACGACTGTTTCCTCAACTCGATGAACGTCTGAAAATAAATCGATCGAGTTGCCAAGCAACAATTTCTGATGTGTAGCCTAATTGTTCAAGTTCAGACAGGTAAATTAACTGTCACCGTCCCACAGGTGGGACGTTTGCCACTATATTTTTAAAACAATAATATCTTAGTAAATACCTTAAATAATATTGACAAACTATATATCATTTGAAAGCTTACAATCTCTAGTTTCCATATTTGGTGACTGATTTTCAAAATATATTACAGAGGAGCCATAATTTATCAATATGCAACAAGAATATTTTCATACTCATAAGGCGTGTTCAGACCTTTATTTTAAAATAGCAGTAAACATGAAAAATCTGGAAAAAATGGTAGATACCTCAGTTTGTTTTCATGCCAAAAGTTCAAAAGATAGAATCCATTCAATTATTTTTGAAAAAAAGGTCTGAAAAGTTTGAAATATCAAGAAAAGAATAATAAATTCACCATTTGTGACGTGGCAGCTAGCTATGACTTACATGCGTGTTCTTTGTATGTGTTTCTTAGAGGTTCAATTCATATCAAAATCTGCCAAACTTCCCATGCTACTTCTGAATAGGATCTCTACTTCAGAAATTGTATGAAAATTGTGGAAATAATGGTTTATATCACTCAACAACACGAATGGAAATGCAGGCGCCCTTATATGGGCAGTAATGGAGTCTGATTGTGCCCTAGTGAAAAAGTTTGGTACTGCGCTCAAACAAAATCTTACTGAAAGCTCATTTTTTGAGATATCAACCTAAAATTTGAAACACAACTTGTTCAGATTTTTGGCTTTGATCTTTTTGCCATTTTAGAGTAGCCCAGGTTTTGAAAATATATATTTTATGTAAAATATAAATAATTAATATTTTTACATTGTACATTTCCATAAACTCAAACTTCTATAACTTTTTTTCTGTTTCACTTTCTTAATTTATTTAACTTCTACAAAAATCTGCCAAATGTCTTCTTTAAAACAAGACCAATCATATGTCTATATTCCAAAGCATTCTTGAATTACAACCATTTAAGTTCGAAATGTGCATTTTCATGTCTTTTCAAAAAAGGGGGGGTGACAGTTAACAGGTTAATCTTTCTCTCAAAATACTGTTTTTGCATCAGTAAGTCGAAGTAGTGACTAAAATATCAACTTCACATCGTTTCTTTTAGTAGGATGAAAATAATCTTATTTAAATTGTGAAAAAATTATACAGAAAGCGATCAAAGAACAATCTTTTCACACAGCGCGAGTTTATCTGGACAACACGTTATGAAATCAGTGACACGTGTTACACTGCACAACGAAGCTCTTACTGTGTGTACATCATCGTGTTTGCATTGGTGAAAGCATTAGAGAGAGCAGACACTGCGTTGCAATAGATCTTCATTCTCGTGATCGACAGACTGTCCTCTGCTGCTCAATGCTCCTCATAGCAACATTGGAATCTAAATACTTCAAAAACTTCTCACGATTTGTTAATCTCGGTAGCTGTAATAGTAAAAACGTATAATAGCTGTAGTGAAAGTATTTGAGAGAGTTTCACATGTAATATGTAGCCTTTTCATATGCAAGCATCTCAGCCAATCACAGCAGTGGGCGGTTACACTGAATCCCACAGCAGACACGCCCCTTCAAACAGAGCGTGCAAATCAGAGACTAAAATCAGGCTACGAAAAAATGCCTTTTATTTCTATATTATGACTATTTTTGATCTAAAAAAAACATACAAGGGCAACACAGGAAACAACCCAGGGGACCTTTAAAAATGAACTTCTATAGAACACACACACACGCAAAAAACTGAATTAACTGGTCACTCTTCTCCATACGCTCTTAGAAAAACGGTTCAATGGGGTTTTATAGAACCATTGGGTTCTTGAGTCAATGAATTCAGTCAGTAAAAACCCTTTTAAAAATGAAGCCAAAAAGTCCCCCTGTGTAGTCAATAATTTTATCCCTTAAAATTCATCTTTGATCACCAAAATGACATATTTGAACGTTTTTTCCTTGAAAAATATTAAAATAGTTTGAATGTAACTACATGCTTGCATCATTTATTATGCACGGTTCTATGAATATGCAAATTAGCCCCGCCTCCACTCACACCAGCTCAAAGATCCATTTGTTGATGATCACACATTGATGTGATTGGTTATAAGGTAGTTTGTGACCTCAAAAACACCAGCGATTTTGAGAATGTCTTTGGTTCAATGCAGTTTTAAGGAGAAAATACTCAGCAAGGGTGTTGACAAAAAAAGTGCAAATGGTTTGTCTTAAAGCCAATTAAAAATGCCACAGACATATAAACAACATTAAAACTTGATTTTTAACTACAGGGGGACTTTAAATAATTGCATGAGACCATTTAACAGGTTATTTATTTCCATCCCCCCAACGGGCTTTTTTATACTTTATGTTTACGGGCTCTTTAATTCATATTTAATAACTATATATATATATATATATATATATATATATATATATATATATATTCATGAAAATGAGATGAATAAAAAATACATATTTGATTAAAATGAAAATAGTTAAATATGAAGTGCTGGATTAAAACTGGAGCTTCTAAGTTTCAAAAATGATGCACGGTCGGTCACCATACAAGTTTATTGAAAGTAGCTGTTATAGCCTATTACTTCTGCTCTATTCCAAATATTGTTTGATGAACATTGAAATTCTTGACTTCCTGAATCTTTTGAGCATTCATGAAGCATTCATGAAAGAAGTAGTGATGTCCAATTTGAGAGCAAATCATTCTTTTGAGATTAATGAACTGGTTAATCAAGTTCGCAAAATTGGTCTGAATAATTAGTTCACAAATTAAATTAGATCAAGTTCAACTTACTGACTTGACTCAATGATCCAGGTCAAGCGATTCACTGTAAAAAAAAAATATTATTGTTTTTTCTTAAAAAAAAAATGAAGTAACCTGGTTGCCTTAAAATTTTAAGTTCATTGAAATAGAAAAAATGAGATTGATTTAATCATCAGAAACTCAAAATATTATGTTATCTGAACCACATTAATTATTTAAGTTGATTTGACAAAAGAAAAAAAATTGTGATTACAAATCATGAACATATGAGTTCCCTGGAAGAGAAGATTATCAGTGAATAATGACCTAAATTTTACATTAATTCTCCATTTTGTGAGAGTAAAAAATATAGTAATCTTAGAGATTTGGAATGACACGAGGAAGAAAAATAAAATAATTCGGGGGAAAAAATGCAATGCAAATAATGACAACTTATTCTCTTTTTTTCTGTGATAAACTATCCCGAGAAGAATTCAAGATAAATCAAAATCAAAAGATTTCTATTCACTTTATTAAATAATTCATTTATTTATTCCGTCTTTAAATTTTAAGATTTAACCAAGTCTTTCCCTGCAGAGAAAATATATGGAGTGGAGGATTGTGGGTCTCTCAGCGTAGCCCTAAAACATTTTCTAATCCACTTTTATACCTCACCAAGGTCTATTAATCTGGGGAGCAGATACTTATCCTCCTCTGATTTATCCGCTTATAAATGAGCTGACATATGGATGAGATTAAGCATTGGCATGGTGTAAGGTTTATAGTTAAGGTTTATGATTTAAACCGGGCCTATGAGATTCCAGTGGCATAATGAGAGTCCATAAGTGTAATGTGAGGCTCAGCCCAGTGGATTTTAGCCTGAGAGTAAACATAAGAAAGAGATATGAGTCAGAGTTTGAATGAGCTTGTGCGATTTCTTTAAACATAGAGCTAATTCAATGGATGTTGCTTTTCATTTTCCATCCACACAATCACACACATACACAGCACATCAGTTGAAGACCTCATAAATCCCTTAGGGTTTGTGAGCTTCACCTTAATGATCTCCACATAGTTACATCATTTATCAGTTCTTGTGCATTTCCTTCTCAGGAAAAATTCGTAATATTTTTCCTTTCTCCCCTCGACTACTTTCATTTATTTCTTTTATGATTTTAAAGAGGCGAGAACACTTTAATTAAAAGCACCAGAGACACACAATGACAAGAATGCTTTGATAGAGCAACCAACTCTCTCTGTCAATATATTATGACAATTGGGCTGTTTAATGTAAATTCTAAAGCGCTCCACATCATTGGACCGTAGCCTAATACGGAAACAAGAACACAATCCTGTCAGCCTGTGCATTCAACGAACAAATCATCCAATTACAAAAGCCAAATGAGAAAAAAAAAAAATCTCGAAACTCACTGGTGGATACAATGGTGACGGTGTTGAGACTTCCCAAAACATATCATGTCTTTCTTAAGAGGTGATCACTTTAAAGCCTCATTTCAGTCACAAAACAAATCTATTTATTCATGTTTTTCTTTTTTTCTTTTTTACTCCCTTGCACTGCCTCTCTATTACATTTTCACTTTGAACCAGCCAAGAGTAAACAGACTCTCAAGGTTCCAGAAATAATCTGGATTAATATGGATGAGACATCTCATTAACAGCAAAAGATAGGGGATGAAAACAGCGGTGTAGTATCTCCGTGCTTTTCCTTAAAGTGCAGAGCATGACAGCATGACTGTTTGCAATAGAAGCCTTCCTGAGAAATGCTGCATGTTCTTAAAAATGAGAAAAAAACGTGCTGAGAGAGAGAGAGAGAGAGAGAGAGAGAGAGAGAGAGAGAGAGAGAGAGAGAGAGAGAATGGCTGAGCTGCTCAATGAGAGTATTTCTTTGAATTGTTCCACTTCACTGTGGTCGCATTGAAGCCATTCAAGACGTCCTTTAGTGGAAGACTAATAACTCAGGTCTGTGGTCTTCGTAAATTGTTGACGACACCGGGTGGAATCACTGTCTGCCGAGAAAAGCAGAAGTGGTACATGATGGATAAACGAATAAGCAGTATGGTTATGCGTCAAGGGTGAAAAGGAGAGAGTGTGTTTGTCATCTAGTGCTGATTGTCCTGGCCATAGAGTTTATTGCAGGAGAACCCAATAAATTGAAAGGTGCTGGCTTTGTCTTATTGCGTGTGTGTGTGTGTGTGTGTGTGTGTGTGTGTGTGTGTGTGTGTGTGTGTGTGTGTGTGTGTGTGTGTGTGTGTGTGTGTGTGTGTGATGGATAATGTACACAATTGCAGCAACTCAAAACATGTTGGAAAATCAATGCTGGACATTCTAGAAATAAACTAAACCCAATTTATACCGCAACAGACAACTCGCAACCATTCATCTATAACAACAATGAACTTCATCTTAACCTTACATTCTTTGCACTGTAAAAAATAATCCTGTAAAAAAAAAAAAAAAAAAAAAAAAAAGGTAAACCACTGGCAGCTGTTACTGTTTTTGTGTTAGAGCATATACAGTATCTGTTAAAGTAAAGTTAAATACTGTAGGAGACAAGTTAAATACTGTAGGAGACAACACAGTATTTAGCTGTTAGTTTCAAAAACAGTAACACACCATAATTTTACAGTATGATGCTGGCAACCACTACGGAAGCCCTGAACCGCAACCTAAAAAAATAAAAAAAAAAATAAATAAAATCTGAAAAAAAAAAATCTGTAAAAAAAAACAGCAAAAAAAATCTAGCATTTCGAGATTAAAGTCGAAACATTTCGAGATTAAAGTGTTTGCTTGCCATTGTCTCACATTGCCGCACACACAGGCATTCATAATGGCCAATAGCGAGTTTCACACTGTTTGTGTGTGTGTTTTGTTTCATCAAAGGAAATTCAACAGGTGCCAATCTACCAGCATTAGGCTACCATTATAGGACGTTATAAAATAGACTGCGCCGGAATAGACTTTAGCCTATAGGAAAAGCAACACGCAAAACACTTTTCAGACTGGATGGAGAAATCCAGCTTTATGAATGAATGAATGAATGAATGAATAGGGCATTTATGTAGCGCTTTCATATATGCCTACACTCAAAGTGCTTTACAATCATATCAGAGAATCTCTCCTCAACCATAAGTGGTTATTAAATCTTAGGAAATCATAGGATCCGGCCAAATGATTGGATACAGAATGATGCACTGTATCTAGAGCGTATTTACGGTGAAGAGGGAGACCGAACAGTTGTTGTGTTCTCGACCCAGATAGTGTTGACTAGACGAGCACGAAAACACCTCAGAAACACTGCCACTAGCACGTGTGACTTGTGTAGAATTTTGTTGAAAGCCCAAATAAAAGTAAAAAGCAACTATTTTGTGTTTATCCATGGCAGTTCAACTTCACAAACACGCGCGCGCGTGCTCTGAGCCAGTGGACGCGCACTGTGAATGCACAATGTTTCGACTTTAATCTCGAAACATTTCGACTTTAATCTCGAAACATTTCGACTTTAATCTCGAAACATTTCGACTTTAATCTCGAAACATTTCGACTTTAATCTCGAAACATTTCGACTTTAATCTCAAAATGCTAGATTTTATTTATTTTTTTTCACAGATTTTTTTTTTTTTAAAGATTTTTTTTTTTTTAAGATTTTTTTTTTTTAGGTTGCGGTTCAGGGCTTCCATAAATCACAGCTGCCTGTAGTCCGTTTTTTTTACAGGATTATTTTTTTACAGTGTGGGCTAATTGAATAAAATAAAATAAATATTAAATGTTTACCTGCATAATAGTTTGTGGCTGATGGTCCTTCCACGGGCCACTGACTTGACACAATTTTCTAAAAAATAGCAATTTTCTCACTCAAACCGCATCCGTTTCTGGTTGCTTTTAGAAAGGGAAAACTGATCAGCGGTTATGGGCAGCTTTTCTCCGTAATAATAGCATATTGGCAAATGGTCCAGTGCATATGTTTGCGCTCTGGAGAATGCCAAAGGTTTCTATTTACAACATGCTTTGCAGCAATAGCCAATCACAAACTTATGTGTTGATTACTTGAACGTAATGGCCAATCAAAGGTGTTTATGTGAGCACTGAACAACAACAAAAAAATCCTGAAATTCTCTGCCGTTATAACAAACAATTATGTAAATAAGAGATTCATTGTGCAGTCAGCTTTATTGATTGAACTTTGTGATGTCGCAATGAAGTAAGATGAGTGACAGCTTTTTAGTGAGTATAAGGGGAGTGCTCTTTCTGTGCTTTCTGCCATGCCAAATCATGCATAGAAAGGCATGAACATAGACTATTTAAAAACAAATAGTTTATAAGTAGCATATATGCTGCGATGTTTAGTTTGTGTGATTACACGTAACTTGAAACTATTTCATGGAAGTCAGTTTAAATGTACACTGTAAAAATGAATATGCTTTATCTAATCAAAAAAAAAATGTGGCAACAGATTACAAGCAATATTATTAATTAAATTTAACAAATTAGAATTGAGTAATAATTAATCAAATCAATTCCTTAAAAGCTAACCATTTAAAATGAGTAAAACTTACAACAACCAAAAAACATAAATTTAAGTTACCATTATGGTGATCGGTGTTTGATTTAGGTTTGTTTTAAAATTACGTTTTTCTCCTTCAGTGATTCTGCTTGATAACATCATGTGTCTTCAGTGTTGGCAATATAAAATAAAGAGTTCTTAATTAATCTTTGAAGTCTGTCTGTTAGTGAGATATTTTGTTCAAGTTTTTGGTGTAAACTTTACTCATTTTAAATGGTTAACTTTTAAGGAATAATTTGATTAATTATTAGATTAAGATTAGATTAATAACTGCCTCGCACAGAGAACCTATCAATCACAGCTGTCAATCATGATGTCAGAGCACCGTTTTTATCATCACATAACTAACTAAAAACAAACTTATTTAAAAAAAACAAACACTTGAAATTACATCAACGTGATAGAAACTACAGAAAATGACAGAAACTATCTTTGGGGAAAGGATATGTGAAGTATAATTGAATTGTTTTGTTGGTCTCACGCCCCGTTGAATTACATGGGGAGGTGGGGTTTATGACCTATACTAGGACCGGCCACTGGGGGCGATCGAGACGTTTTGGCTTCACTTTTGAGGGCTTGTGCGGCACGCTTGGGTTGCACCCCCCACCTTCACAATGGTTGCATAGGTGCACAGGAACAATCCTTTATAAAATGCATTAAAATTTAGTTTACAAAGACCGAGTGGTCTGGGGTGTTTTATCGTAGTTTTTGTACAACTCCATTGACTTGTATTGGATGTTCTGTGATGTACGGTATTACTCTGCCGGCGGAAACGGAAATGGGGTTATTTGTATCCTTTCTGTAGTCTTATGAAGTCGCGGTATCGTAGGCTACACTGTACAAGTGGTTTGCTTGTAATTGGCAAAGGTGCATTATCACCACCAACTGGGTTGGAGTGTCTATTATTCAAGCTCTCAACGGAAGAATGTACGGTTGTGAGGCGTTCGGAAAAATAGATCTACAGTTTTACAACGAATGGTAAAACACCTGTTGAAAAGCATCTTTTGCAGCAATTTTTTTCTGTGAGCATATCAATGAACACCCCAGACCACTCGGTGAGTTTCACGTCTTCTCGGGACAGCAGCATCTGTCTAATAACCATTCTATTTCATCAGAAACGATCTTAAAAAAAGGGCTTTAATTGTAAAATACCGAACTTGTCCTTTAAAGGGGAAGCACATCTTCATAGCCTTACCCTGGAGTTGGTTTATTAAAAAAAAAAAAAAAAAAAAAAAAAAAAATGCTCCAACCAACGTGCAGACACTAATATTACAATTTGAACTTTTTAAGACAAGGCAAGGTCAACATAGGTTGTAAAATGTCATGTGATGCAATGGCCCATTAATTATTAATTAATTTATTAACTAATAATATTTGCACGCACACACACTTTCTTTCCTTTTGCACATTTGACTGGTTTTTCGTCTTCCGGCGCATCCGCAGACACAGTTTATTTCCCCCCAGGCTGTAAAACACACACACACACACACACACACACACAGTCTTTTTTATAAAGTTGACATTCCAATAGGGACTGCTGTCCTCCTCACTGAGTATGAGAGACAAGTATTTTATTGTCAGAAGAAAACATTACCTCATCGTCACCTTACCAGCAATTGACATGCTGTTTGAGCGATGCTCATTGTCAAGGTTAATCGAAACAGACAGTCTTATGAAGATTTAGCGCAGCAAAACAAGAGCATATAGCTATTTGTCTGGCTGCTGGGGAAGAAAAGAAATGATTAATGATTAGGATATGTTATATATAGCTATATAGTGAGTTCACACCTGATGAACAACTGTAGAGAGGATCTGTGTGCAATTATTAGTAAATTGATCATGACTTAGCTGCAATGGCAAACTGTATGTCTAGGTTATATAAGAAAAAGAAAGAATAAATACAAATTTAATAAAACCAATACAGGCAATCGTTTGACACTGACATATTCAATTGCATATGACAGACTACATGTGTCACCCAAATGAATAAAGAATAAGAAATGACGAACTGCAAAATGCACTTCAGTAATTTTGCATAATTGTATATATTGTCAGATGCATGTGTACTTTTTGACATAAGTACAAGCACAATAAATAATACTGATAATAAAAAAGAGCCTATAGTTGATACCAGTTTCAATACTACAGTTGTAATCAAAATTATTCACCCCTTGTTGCAAGTCAGGTTTATTTAAATTTAGACTTTCAGCTTGTTCATTTGCAATGAACATATCAATCTAAAGTAACTGAAGCTCAACACACCAAATGTTTCAACTGGTTACCCCAAATTTAACTGAAAATACAGCTTTTAATTATTCAAAATTATTCAACCCCTTCATGGCAAGCATCATTAGTGGCAGCATTTCTGAGGATACTTAGCCCATTCCTCATGAGCAATGGCCTCTAGTTCAGTAGTATTCTTGGGTTTGTGTGGTGCACCCCGCCTTCTTTAAAGGTATAGTTTGTAAGAATGACAACTAGTGGTCAAAATAGGTATTGAAGTCATATTAAAATACTTTGTATCAGAGATTGTCGTTTCGCCCATAGATATCCATAATAAAGGCTAGACGTCTTACGGCAGAGTCTCTATCGTCATCACCGGCGACCATTTTGTCACAGGAAAGCTTTCTGGTGGGTTCAGTGCTTCCTGATGTAAGATGAGTGATCAGCACGAACACAAATACTCTTTATCTCATTGAAATCTTGACGGATTTGCAAACGGTTTGGTTTCTTACAAACGTTATTAACGTGGCTATAATTCTGGATCATTATTTATAGATACACTTATTATTCATAAGTGTGCAGTGTCATAACTACATCTCTGACATTTATAAGAAACCAAACCGTTTGAAAATCGGTACAAAATTGAGCAAGTTATGGTTATTTAAAAAGTACATGCCCCATTAAAACACAATGTTCCGATTGAGCGAGCTGCCTGTGGCAAGATGGCCGCCAGTGCGGAAGTCGACCTCCATTGGGCAGCAGTGCGGACGTGACATCTAGCCTTTATTATGGATATCTATGGTTTCTCCTGCCACCTGCTCCTCAGACTTGACTGCCCTCATACGGGTTGCCAGTTTGAGCACACGCAACAGGAACGAGCGCAATGGACAATGAAAATTGCCAACTTGTAGCATCACAGACCAAAAAAATAACAAACATTCCAGTCTGGAAACACGCATTTCAAAGTAAAAGAAGGTTTAGAAGTGTTTTTCATAGAAACGAGTATGTGAACTTAGCACGTTACCTCCGTATATGCAAACATTTTATGGTATTTTTATGCTTTAGTAGAGTGAAAAAGTTACATACAGCACCTTTAAATCGCACCAGAGATTTTCATGTGACTGTGATGGCCACTGTAGGATCTGCCAGGACTACTTCTGCAACAAAGCCTTGGTGGAATTTGATGTATGCTTGGGATCATTGTCTTGTTGGAAGCTTCAGCTTCCTCACTGACGGCATGACATTTTCGAGTATTTCCTGATACTTCAATGAATCCATCTTCCCTTCCACACGCTGAAGGTTTCCAGTGCCAGTGAAACTAAAGCAGCTTCAGAGCATCACCGAGCCCTACCATGCGTAACTGTAAGCAGAGTGTTCTTTTCAGCATGTACTTCATTCTTTCTCCAGGCATCCCGCTGAACCATAGGACCGAAAAGTTCTGTTCATCGCTCCACAGAACCCCAAAATTTCTGTGGTTTATTAAAATGATTTTGAGGACTATAATGTGTTTTGGGGTCTATAGTGGGATGTCTTCTCATGAATTTGGTTGCAGTCATTGATAGATTCCTTTTTCTGCCCCGTCCAGGTAGTGTAACCACTGTTCGTTTAACTCTGGACTTGCAAACTGTTCTTCCAATGTTGTGTCTTGGAACAATTAGGGTTTTTGCTTATTTTGTATACTGTTCCTTGTTTGTGAAGGGTGATGATATATTTTCTTAACTTTTTGAACTTTCTTTAGACTTATTTTTAACATGCGGTCAAATATGACACTCAACAAACCTAGCCAGTTCTGATATTGTATTGCTGCGTCCCAATTCGCTTACTTATACTACGCCCTAAAAGTATGTACTCTTTTTGTGAGGAAAAGGTACATACTTTTGAGTGTGTAGCAAAAGAGTAGGCAAGCTTTGGGACATACTATAATGTCGTCTTTAACGGACAGCTCTGTCGCGTGCTGCGTACATCCTGTCACCGTAAACTGCCCTGTCAATCATCTTGTCACAGTTAAAATCCTCCATTCTATGTCTAATTTTATTTCCTACCGTTTCGGAGAGCACATTCATCTGCCAGTTGTGGGTCTTTCATGCTCTCCTCGTGTTTGCAATTTGAATATAATGATGCATTTAAAACGTAATACCTAAACGTGTCTTTACAAAAGTTCACAATGCTGCTCCAAATGCAATATAATGTGGACAACATTTAATAAATTCATTTTCGTCAGGTTTCATACTGATAATTAATCACTCAAAGCTCTTTATCTAAACCTCTCTACACAACCGCGCGTCCTCCGCTTCGACTACGTGTCTGTAGTTTTTTAACACTTTTTACTCGTGTTTGTAGTTCTCCAACCGAATCCTCGTCCAACGCGCAATGGTTTGTGGGCAATATCAGCCGTTAGAGTGTGCATCGATCTACACTTCGGATTCGGACCGGAAAATGTAGACCATCCGGGTATCTTTGAAACACTCATTTCAACATACTACGATTTGGGACGTACTAACTCTATTTTCGAATACTATTTAGGACGGATAGTATCCGAATTGGGACGCAGCATATGTGTTCTAGCTCAAACACACCTGGTGCAACTAATGAAGCCATTGATAAGTTGCATCAGGTGTGCATGAGACAACACCTGTTTTGCAAAATTGTCCTGTTGAGAGGGGATCTATTCAGAGGGGGTTGAATAATTTTGAGACTTCAGAAGTCATTAAAAGTAAAATTTTCGGTTAAATTTGGAGAAACCACTTGAAAAATTTGTTGCGTAGAGCTATTTTAAATGCTTTTGCTTGATTTGTTCATTGCAAACAGCTGAAAGTCTGTACAAAAATATCATGCTCTATATAATTTTTTACTTTAACTATTTTAACGATTAAAAAGATCAATATTAAATAAAAAAATATATATAATTAAATAATTGAAAAATATGCATGAAGCCTGCAAGTATTTAAAAAACAGGCAAACAGTAACTATTTGTACAGTAAACTAATATTAAAGTTGGCAAACAAAGAATGTGTTTTTTTTTTTAGTATTGCTATTGCTATAGAATGAGCATTTGAAATCAATCAGACAGCGCACAAGAGACGAAATGAGGCTGTAAAACCGGTACTTCTGTAAGACTATCATTGTTTAGTATCGACCCGGTACCACCTGTACTTTTGACACATGACACCTGACACTTTTGACATCACATTAAACTATAAACATAGAGTCATATTAAGCAGCTGAGAGAAATTAAGTGTAAAGACAGCAGTAGGGAACTAGCAAATTATTAGGCCCTAAATATGTCAATATATTAGTATACTAAACTGTACATGTAATATATATTATACATTGTAATATAAATTAATGTACGTTTTAAGCAACTGTCCTTTGAGACAGTGCTCCGCATCTGTCGACAAGCTGTCAGTGATCGTAGATAGAGTTGTATTCAACGCATTATCAGTAATGAGAAATGCCTGAAGTTGACAACCATCTTCACACATCATAATAACAAGCTTCATTTTAAACAGTGCGTGCATCCGTTTTTGGGCAAGAACTGATTCAAATGTTCAAACTACACATATCTGACTGTTGCTTTGGCTAATTATTTCAATCAATCACTGCACAGAATTTATTATGAGTTAGAGAGCATGGTTCTGGATGTGAATTTCTCATTCATTTTCTCCACAGGAAGTGATTTTGAATGATTAAGTATAAACCTAAAAAAAAAAAAAAAAAAAAAACAGCCCAACTGTGATGTACAAGGTTGTTAAGTGTTAATGATATTTGACATCAGCCCATATAATGTCAGTTACTACACTCTAAAAATTGCTGGGTTGTTTTAAACCAACTTTGGGTCAAATATGGACAAACCCAGCCATTGGGTTACATTTTTTTAATTACATTTTTAACCCAACATTTGGGTTTGTCCATATTTGACCCAAAGTTGGGTTAAAACAACCCAGCATTTTTAGAGTGTAGTGAAATTCCTGGTAGAAAACTACTTTACTCATGATTCTTCTTCTTCTTCTTCAAAAAAAAAAAAAAAAAAAAATATATATATATATATATATATATATATATATATATATAAATACTCCACCTATCAGAAAATCGAACAAACAAATCAAAATAACTATTTAGTTTCCACCCACTCCCACGAAGCACTGTGAATGATGTAATAGAGTCTCCCTATACACTTTCAAACTACTTCGATATTTGTTCATAAATATAAGTTGGAGAAGTATTTAAGGAATTTAAGGATAAGAACCTTTTGATAAATTAATAAATAATTAATAGATGCAGGTTAAGTTCTATAGAGTGCCGAAGTTATGACGTCACTTTGTAGGACAACTCGGAAGTCAGCGGCGCATGGGTTCCCTCCATCGAAAAGCTATGCATTTTCCCATAGACTTTTGGAAAATTGCAGAAAATAAGATCTGTGTCCAAGTTGGGACCCTTACACATTTTGTCTTTACAAGTTCTTTACAAGTTAATCCAAAATGTATAGATTTTGAAGCCAATATAAAGTAAAAAAAAAACATAAGCAGACACAATAAAGTTTAAAAAAACACAAGTAGGTTATAACTGGCGTGTTTTACGTCATAGATCAAAACGTGAAAATATTTAGAGGCTTCACCACAGACCTTATTTCAGGCGATTTAGCAAAAACTCACTCAAAAAAAGCCATAGACTTTAGGGCGAGGGAATCAGAAGTGCTAAAATGCTACGCAGGATGTTTATATTGTTTCTAAATACTCAGCATGTTTAAATCAATAAATGTATAATTTATCCATCATTTTAATTTCGATATGTCATTGGCTTCAGGGGATCGTGTCGTTAAGCACACAGTCTTGTCTAGTCTTTGTCTTTTTGTCCATTTTTTTTCCTTTTGCTTCACATCAAAGTGTGTGGTGTGTTATTCACCTCATTGCTGGTAGGTTTGATTCATGGCTTAATAAACTCACAAAATCCCGATGGGAAAAATACTTTCAAAACTAAAGCAGCTAAAAAAAAAAAAAAAAAGTGGGCAGGCACTGTTGCACTCTATAACGGTCAGTCCCGATGCTCTAATCTGATTGGACCACACAGTTGTGTGGTGATGTCAGCGTTAGAAAGTTATTCTTCTTTAAGCATTCAAAAGGACACATTTCACCATGAAAACTAGGAGGTGAGTCCAACTTGGCATAATCAAAGATTAATATATTACTTAATGCTGAGATACTGTAGTTGAAGTCATCTTTATTTCCTCCAGTCAAGGCATCACATATACAGGGTGCATTAATAGTTAGTATGTTTAAGAATAATTTCATATATAAACTTATTTTTTGCCATCTAGTGGCACTACAGTGAATCCTTCTCTAGTGCCCACATCTCTTAAATTATTTCTGGCCTGTTGTACCAAAAACTCTCTTTATCCCCACACTGTAGTAACACACGTACATAAAGATGGCAGAATTTGCAGTCTACCCTTAAAGCAGGAACTCGGCCTATTGCCAACAGGTGTATATGTCACAGTGACCTTTTCCTAAGCACATCTCAAGAGCGGCAGTGAATCAGCACCCCGGCCCTCTACATTATTTAAGTGACTTCTCTAACAGTACACTAACAGCAGCGCTCTTGCAGAAGAATAATAGCAGTGAATGTATTAAAGTTTCAGCCTGCTTGGAGAATTGAGAACTTGTCTGAACTCTATTTGTATGCGGAGAGCAGGCCTTCATTGGGATGTAAAACGCATATTTCCTGGGCTGTTTGAAATCATGGGGCGTAACCCATATGAATCGGATGTCCTGCGTCTCAGGTGTCCCTTATTCCCAATTTTTTTTCTGTGATCACTTCTTTGACTGCTTTGAGCCATGAAAAGCATGGCATTAATTTGAAATCTCTTTCAGGCACATCATGGCAAATTCGACTGGAAGCCCAGGGCTCCAGGGACTACAGCAGACGGTTTTCCCCGAGAACACAGAACACCTGCCACCATCCGGTCAAAGCAGCCTGAGGAAAAGGGCCAAAAGAAGAGAAAAGAGAAAAGAACAGACAGCAGTGCCCCAAAGAGGCGCAATAAGAATGACACCAGTAGAGAAAAAAAAATGGATCGCTGGACGTCTGTGCGGGGGCAAATAATAAACAAAGCCCCCTTTCCGCACCCCCTCGCATTCCTCTAAGAGACCTGATGGAGGCTGAGACAAAGTTAGTGTTCGGTGACGAACAGGACATTACCCACAAGTCCCTGGCCTGCACCGCCACACAATTAATGTGTCAAGCGGCTGAAATAGGAGGGCCTCCGAGTGGACCTAATCTCAGCTTTCTGCCTCAAATTGACAAATGGCTCGATGTAGCTTTACAGGACGCCGACTCGTACTACCAACTGAAGAATTATGCCACTGCAGCCAGCCGTTTCACTGCTGCACTAGAGGTACTTGATATTTAAATTTTACCACAGGCTTCCCGACCTACAGGCCTTCATATGTTCATTTAACACACTGAAAATTCTGGAAAATTTACATGAACTGTTATGGGAACCTAAGGTGTTTGGAAGTCTTGTTTGCTGTATGGATCTGCTTGGATGTTCGGGTTAATTGCAAACATAATCTTACAGGGATACTTCACCTCTGGGAAGATGAATGAGTATTTCATGTTGGTCATTTATATAATAGAAATGTGAAATTATTTTTGAAATCGAAGCATTCTAGACTGAGAAAAGGCAGAAAATGTATATTTTACTCATGTGGCTGAAAGACAACAACTCCCAGAATGCACTTGCTTTGCTGCCCTTTACGAGGCCACTCCCAAACCACGCCTACCGTTTACAGATGGCAGAATCCAAAAATAGATAAATCTAGGCTTGCTTTGATACTTTGTGAGAAATTTGATAAATTTCCATCGAAATGGTAGTAAATTTCGTTGTACTGGGATGTATAGCCTAATGTATACAACACAACATGGCAGGACAATGTCAACAGAGTAGCTTAGTAGCTCTGCATATGAACTGTTTTCCTTCAATTGGGGTATTGGGGTAAACCCAAAATGGGGGGGGTCTAGCTAGCCTCCGATTTGTTTGAAAATATTCCGAACGTCAACACCCAGGATTAAAGAACCTTTAAAGCATTTAAAGTTGGGGATAAAACATAGGCTAATTATACTTAGAATACAGTAATAAATAACTGCTTATAAAGGAATAGATATCAAGGAGTAAATCATTGAAAATGTCTTTCTATTTGTAAAAAAAAAAAAAAAAAAAAAAAAATGCGACTGGTCGACCAAGAATGTCAGTCGACCAAGACGGTATCGACTGATTAGTCGTCTAAACGACTAAAGTTGACAGCCCTACAAGAGGCAAGAGCTTAGCTTCTACAGAAAGATGGCTGACACTATCTATACATTCTGTGAGTGAGATCCCGCCCCAAATGGCCATGGTGAAAAAATGCGGAATACTGGCTGTAGTCTTTAGCCTCTGGCACAAAAAACCTCCGATGACCCAAAATGATGATTTTTGCGTCATCTGAGGATTTTTTTTTTCCAGACTAAAAATGTATTTTTAATAAATTCCCATGGAAAAAAATAGGAGATCCCCAAAAGATTCCCAATCTTAACGGGAATCTTAAATCCCTATAAGGTAATCATTCAGTACCATGGTATTTATCAAAGTACTGTAACATTCCCATCTGATACCACTGTACTCTCGCTGTAGTTTTAGTCTTATTGAACCAGGGAAGTAATATTAAAATTGAACACAGTGTTATTAATTAAAGGATATAATTAAGCGTTAGATGGCAGCAAAGGTAGATCTAATCAAAATGTAAAAAAATTTGAGAAATACAGATGCACAATTAAATAAAATTAAAAAATAATTAATCAAATGACACCTGACTCTGCTGCTCTCTATGTCATCTAAACAAAAGGTTATTAAAGATATTATTATGAGGCACAGAGCAGAGCTTTAATTAATGTTTACAACTGTTGGAGCTCTAAGGCTATTTAAATCATAATTCAGACCTGTTATTGCTGTTACCTTGCATCCCACATTACCAGACTCTTAATGCGTTTATCTGCAGAGTCTTAAACGTCACAGGTGTTCTTTCTTTTTTTTTCTGAGATTAATACGATTTGTCGTCCCACAATACATGAGGTTAAATGAGGTAAAGGCCATCAGAAGAATATTTATACATGCTTTGTTGTTAAGTGGGAAAATAAAAAGAATATTTTGCTTTTAATTAAGCTTAAGTTTATTGTTGAGTTGACAGTACTTAAAAAAATATTGGCTTTGTGCATTGCAGGCATGTTTAAATGAATGATTCAGGTCACAGAAGTGAAAGCATTATAACCTGTAGCCCTACTCTCATGTACAAAAAGCAAGATTTTATCTATTCAGTCATATTTCTCGAATGTATCAGTCCTTTCCTTTATCTCTCCCAGCTGTGTTCCAATGGTGCTGTGTTTGAGAAACATTTAAATGCTGATTATGAACCCAGCATTGGCGCATTCTTACAGGTAAGATTGCGTAAGTACACATTTTTTGGCGTATTCGCTCCGCAGGAACTAGGAACCTTTCGGAGAAACTAATTTAGCTCCTACTTCTAAAGTCGGGTCTAAACCATCAGTGATGTTAGTGTGCGCTGAATGGCCGAAAGCTCGCAAAACACCAGCACCCACCATTTTCAAAAAAGTTGTGTAAACACAGATTATAGCCTAGGCTATATACAGTATTTACTCCTGAAACTAGTAAATAGGCCTCCACCAGCCTGACCTGCTGCCACGTAGGCCTTTCCCACTAGTCTAGATGACATCTGGCGTGGCTAAGAGGGCATGACCGGAGCCCTCAGGGACGAGGCCGCACCAGAGAGAGAGAGAGAGCGAGGGCCTCTACATACAGTATTTTTGATTAAATCTGAGAGCAGGATCACTCCTCCAAATGCTTCTTAAGGGACGAAACTGGCCGGCCCAAAAGTTATGAAAGACATCGTTTAAATAGTCAGAGTGACTTCAGTGGCTCAATCTTAGGTTTATCAAGCGAAGAGAATCTTTTTTTGTGTGCAAAAAAACAAAACAAAAATAACGACTTTATTCAACTATTCATTTCCTTCTCTGTAGGCCTCGACATTTCACTTAGTGAAACTACGCAAATAAACTTAAGATTGAAGCCACTGTAGTCACTCAATGTCTTTCATAACTTTTGGGCCGGCCAGTTTCGATCCCTTAAGAAGCCTATTGAGGAGTGATCCAGCTCTCAGATTTAATTAAAAATGTCTTAATATTTTTACATCCAACGGAATATTGTGTTCCGAAGATGAACGAAAGTTTTACTGGGTTGGAACAACATGAGGGTGAGTAATTACTGACAGAATTTTCATTTTTGGGTAACCTAACCCTTTAAAGGGACTTTGGTATATAACTATGTTGTGTACCATGAGGTGAATATTCTGGTTGTCATGACAACAATGCGAGTTATCGTATGTGTGAGAGGCCGCTGTCGGCTCACACGCACTCTCAGGAACATGCACAAAGTAACAGCCAAGCTCAATATTTTGACTTAATAATGCGGTTTCTTTCTCGCAAAAAACCCTATGCCCCCTGAACACATTTTATATATGTCGCACGTCTCATTGTATCCTTATGTGATACTTTTATGTGCTTTTTGTAAAGTTTAAGCCTGGTTGCCATTCATCACAATTAGATGGAGGAGCGTGTGCAGGACATTTTTTCAAAATGTATCCTTTTGTTGACCGAAAAATAAAGAAGCACCTAGGGCAATGGAACCACGCCAGGGTGAGTAAAAGATTACTTACTTTTCATTTTAGGGTGAGCTATCTCTTTAAGGTGGTTCTGTAAAAAGTGGCCATCAGCACTTTTTTTAATCAGCAATGTCTACAAGTGACCTGCAACACTTACTCAAAGTAGATGGATGTTGATTGGTGTGTTTGAGTGTAGTGTGACAACAGCCATTTTTGAAGTGGACGGTGAGAGTAAAGCCTCCTGACATCCAGTTAACTGAGTCTGCTGTAGCCCGTTAGGCATGCCCCTGTGCTGTTCTCCTTTGCTCCTCCATTAGCGAGAAAGAGAGAGAGAGAGGGTTTGTGGTTCCTCTCAGCAATAACTCATCCTGACTGCATTGTACCCTTGAAAAGTTCTGAACAGCTTAAGAAATGAAATGCAATCCTTTGCAGCTCCCTCTGTTGACTAGAGGGCGATGAGAACAGACAAAGTAGGATGGACTAGACATTTATTTATTCTAATTTAAAACTATAGTTAATGTGAAATCAAAATCACCTAAAGGATTATTAGGAACACCATATTAATACTGTGTTTGACCCCCTTTTGCCTTCAGAACTGCCTTAATTCTATGTGACATTGATTCAACAAGGTGCTGAAAGCATTCTTTAGAAATGTTGGCCCATATTGATAGGATAGCATCTTGCAGTTGATGGAGATTTGTGGTGATGCACATCCAGGGCATGAAGCTCCTGTTCCACCACACCCCTAAATGCATTGAAGCAACTGCCGTGTGATTGGCTGCCATGTGAACAGGTGTCCTAATAATTTTTTAGGTGAGTGTATATTAAAAATCATTTCTAAAATGTATTTATTGGTTAAATGCTGGACCAAACATTATTATCAACAAGTTTTGTCAAGAGATTTGAATTAGGTAAACAGAGGTCTGGTTAACGTGGAGGCCATGCCTTAGAAATAGAAACACATGCTACAACATGTACTGTCTGCAAATCTTGTCAGCCCGTGTCCCATCTGTCAGTGTTTTTGCTAGCAGTGTGCTATTTATTAAATATAGAAAATGCTTTTCAGTGAGAGAGCACTGGAACATTAAAAATAAACCTGACACTCAAAACAGCCTAGAAATGTAATCGTATGAAGGGAAGGTAGGGGCAAAGTCACATGTAAAATACATGAATACATACAGTATGTACTGTAGATTTAGATTATATATATATATATATATATATAACGAGTTGAGATATAAAATATGATAGAGGGAAATATGTTTAATAGAAGCAGATGGGTTGTCGTGGCAACATTATGAGCCAAATGTAATGCAACAGCAATTCTTGAAATCCGGTTCTCGGTCCACAGCATATTAAATGCACAGTGTCTAACAGCCATTTAGAGAGCAGTTTAAGTTGTTCAGGGAAATGCAATTTGAGGAAACAACAACATAGAAAATAGACATGGGAGCATATTTGTCTGGTCTCAACCTTTTTCCTTTCTTTTATTTAACTCAAAGACTACACACTTAAAAAGTATGTGGAACATATTTAATTGAGTAGACTGTATCTCTATTGTATTACACTTAATGTAGAGTGTGTGTGTGTGTGTGTGTGTGTGTGTGTGTGTGCATGTTTGTATTTCAGAAGCCAAGATAAGTAAAATTAAGGTTTCTACTTTTTTTTTTAAAGAATCTATTTGAACAAAAATCTTTAAAAACATGTATAACAGTTTACACAAACATATTAAAGGGTTAGTTCCCCCAAAAATGAAAATTAAGTCATTAATTACTCACCCCCATGCTGTACCAACCCCGTAAGACCTTCGTTCATCTTCGGAACACAAATAAAGATATTTTTGATTGAATCTGAGAGCTAGATCAGTCCTACATAGACTGCCTAAGGGACTGGCTCTTGACGGCCCATAAAGTCATTAAAGAAAAGGTTTAAATATTCCATGTGCCTACAGCGGCTCAATTATAAGTTTATCAAGAGACGAGACTACTTTTTGTGCGAAAAAAACATAAATAACGGCTTTATTCGACTATTCCATTACTTCCTTATGGGCGCATGCGCGAGAACTGAGACGAAGACGTTCTCATTCGTCTACTTCTTGTTACCGGCTGCTCACCGTTTAGGAGTTTTACCGCCACCTACCGTATAAGATGATGTGCTGATATAGCTGGAAGCGCAAAACTTTCTGTTTACAAGCAGAGGAAGATGCGCGCTGTACATACGCTTTTCAATTTGCGTATTTTCCGCACTATAAGGTGCACTTAAAAGCCTTTAATCTTCTCAAAAAACGACAGTGTTCCTTATAATCCGGAGCGCCTTATATATGGATCATCATTTTATACGGTAGGTGGCGGTAAAACTCCTAAGCGGTGAGCAGCCGGTAACAAGAAGTAGACGAATGAGAACGTCCTCGTCTCAGTTCTCGCGCATGCGCCCATAAGGAAGTAATGGAATAGTGGAATAAAGTCGTTATTTATGTTTTTTCGCACAAAAAGTAGTCTCGTCGCTTGATAAACTTATAATTGAGCCGCTGTAGGCACATGGAATATTTAAACCTTTTCTTTAATGACTTTATGGGCCATCAAGAGCCAGTCCCTTAGGCAGTCTATGTAGGACTGATCTAGCTCTCAGATTGAATCAAAAATATCTTTATTTGTGTTCCGAAGATGAACGAAGGTCTTACGGGGTTGGAACAGCATGGGGGTGAGTAATTAATGACTTAATTTTCATTTTTGGGTGAACTAACCCTTTAAGCAGCACAACTGTTTTCAACATTGACAATGATAAGAAATGTTTTTTGAAAACCAAATCAGCATATGATAATGATTTCTGAAGGATCATGTGACAATTAAGTCTGGAGTAATGGCTACTGAAAATTCAGCTTTGCCGTCAAATAAAAAATATCAAAAAATATTAAAATAGAAAACAGTATTTTCACAGGATTAATCTTTTGTTGTTTTTTGATAAATGCAACCTTGGTGAGCATAACCTTAAATAAATCTTACCAACCCTAAAACACTATCAAGATACGTAGTAAAGACTTCCTCTATAGAAAGGAAAAACAGAGAAAAAGAAATAAAATCATAAATATCCCACTATTCCTGTATTCTGCCAATATTACGTCAAACAGCCCTAACATTTGAAATTGCTTTTAAATGCAAAGCTTACCAGTGTGTTACTAATTCTTGTATACATTAACACTGGGGAAAAAAATAACGAATTGACGTATAAATCACTTTTAAAAAGCACGAGAACAAGATGACACCAAGTTAGAAAAAGATAAAGAAAAGTGACTGTATAATTCACACATTCTGCAGCTCACAAGTTTTTGGTTTGCTCATTTAAAGTTTATATTTTGAAGTTATGTGTTCTTTTGATATACAGAATACCTGCACAGAATTCTAAGATAGTCCTTCAGATAAGGACTCTGCACAGCATTCAGCTTCACACTGCTGTTACTGTAGTGTACACATACAAACTCTCATTTGCTGTCAACTCCTCTTGTACACCTGAATGCTTGCATACAGGTGTGATGAATAACAAGAAACAGGAATCATGTATACAGCTGTAGCTTGCATGCAATCAAACGTTTTTACCAAAACAGCACATCTGCCATTTGGACATGCAACGCTTGTCAGGCATCTGCTATTCTTAAGGGCTTGTGATGATGATATCTACAAAGATATCAGGTTTGTAGAAAGTTCATGATTAAACTTGTCCATATTTTAGCCAACATAGTTTATGTGCACAGATTTGAATGCAACTTATCCAATCAGATATATTTATGCTTTATATCTATAATAATTATGAACTGTAGAAGTTAATATAGGTAGGGTATGTCAGAATATATTACCGATGACACGGTTGGTTACAGTACTTTTAAAAAGTTGATGATGAAACCAGAACCATGAAAGACAAATGGATAAAGTATGCTGTATACCCACTTCTGCAACTATTACATTCAGTTCTCTTTGCTTCATTGTGTCTTATTTATTGAGAGGCCATAGTGCTCATAAAAAATGATGTGGCGCATCACTGAACATGCATTCATGAACACATCCCGACTATGTAAGGTTCTACATATGTACAGTTCAGCGCTAAGTCAGCATCCTCTGACCTGATCATCATCAAATCTAGCTCAAGTTCCATTTAGGCCCAAGTTTTCTCTTAAATGGGTATATTAGCATAAAAATATGGTATATGTTCTTCCTCGGTATTCCTATATTAAAATATTTGTCAATTTGATTTTCTTTTTCAAATGTAATTTTTAAAAAAAAATGTTAAAGCTGTGATGTCATGTTTGTTCTCTAGACAGACCTTTTAAAAGTATTTAGTTGATATCCAAACGTTAACAAATGTGACCCTGCATGTGAAAACCCAGCT
Source organism: Pimephales promelas (assembly GCF_988280905.1). Lineage (NCBI taxonomy): Eukaryota > Metazoa > Chordata > Actinopteri > Cypriniformes > Leuciscidae > Pimephales > Pimephales promelas. Next base: position 13,439,407 of record NC_142789.1, on the reverse strand, counting down.
AAAGTCATTTTTTTGTGATTCACTGTTTTCTACATACAATCATCCCACATAATGTAAAGAACATTCTGTGAAAATATAACCTTGATATATTTAATATTGACCAAGGCTGTGTCAAAGATTTGCTGATTTCCGGGCTCAGAAAATCATTGTTTTTGCCCCCATTTTTCATGAGCTGATCTCAAAAACCTATGTACACAAAAGGCCCATTTCTCTCAAAAAAAAAAAAAAAAAAAAAAACACAAATCTGTGTTAGTGAGCACTTCTCCTTTGCTGAGATAATCGATCCGCCTCTCAGGTGTGGCATATCAAGAAGCAGATTAGACAGCATTATTATTGCACAGGTGTGCCTTAGGCTGGCCACAATATAAGGCCACTCTAAAATCACACAGCACAAAGCCACAGATGCCGCAAGTTTTGAGGGAGCGTGCAAATGGCATGCTGACTGCAGGAATGTCCACCAGAGCTGTTGCCCGTTAGTCTGGGGCCCCGTCCACACTACTGCGTTTTCGTTTAAAAACGGAGAATTAAGACGAATACGATCTCCGTCCACACCAGCGTTTTATCTGCGTATTAGAAATGATCTCCGTCCACATTAAAACGACTGAAAACGCGGATCACGTGACCATTCACCAACACTGGGCATGCGCGTACCGGTGTAAACAGTGGTTGGCGAATCAGGGAAGGGTACGTCATGACTGATGACACCCAATCAAAGAGCCGAGCATCAGCCTCTGCGTCAGCGTTTCTAAACTCCTCCGTTTTGTCTCGTCCACACTAAAACGCCCTCCGGAGATTCAAAACGAAAAACGGAGCTGCAGCGTTTCTAAACTTCTCCGTTTTAGGTCTTCATTTTTCCCGTTTTAGTCTGGACAGGAGGTGCAAACGTAGCAAAAGGTCTCCGTTTTTAAACGAAAACGCAGTAGTGTGGACGGGGCCTGGGTTTCCCCATGCTGCCTTCCCACAGCGCAATTTTATTCACGCTGAAAGGCAGTCTGGATACCATGGTCCAGATTTTCGCCTCATTTAAGGAACCAATCACAGAACGGGGCGGGAGCAGCAAGACGATGACAACATCTATGCGACACACCGAAGCAGTTTGTTTATTTCAATTGATTCAAGATGGCAGCAGACGCGAAGCTACCTTTCGATGCAGCCTTAGATTTTGTTCTAAGTAGTTTAGAATACAAGTTTATTTTGAAAAAAGAGTAGCTTTTGGTGTTAAACTTCGCGAGACCCCAGACGGAGGACCAGGCACAGGAAGCGGTATACGGGGGTATCGATACCAACTTCTGTTCAGCAGTCCTGAGGCCTGGATGAGCGCAAAGTGGCAAGGCATGTTAGCCACGTAGTTGTATAATACCAACCTGCTAGGCATCGTCGTTGACGAAGTCCATTTAACTTATAAATGGTAAGTGGTATTTATTAATATCATATTGTCATTATGCCTGTAGACTACCTACTGTGGTTGTCACAGTGCCACTAAGTTATGTTGCCTTTCAATATCAATATACAGCTACCACTTTAGTAGCATAACTTTCAGCTGTGCATAAAGATTTAAAAACATGTTTGTTTTCCAGACGGACCTTTAAAAGTTATATCCAAGTGTTGGCAAACGTCAATTAAATACCCCTGATTTGACTGTACTGCACAGTACACATTTTAGATGTAGTTGATGTACTGCACGCTATTAGATGAGTTATTTCATTATTTTTTTTTATATGATTGACAATGAAAATACAATCTGATCAAGAGCCTTAGTCTATGGTCTCTCAGGAATTGATCCAGTGAAAAAGCAGTCTAGCTGATGTTTTGAATACTTTAAGCCCCTTTATGGATTACTCCTTGGCTTGTACATTTATCTGCCTGTTTCAGGGAAGGAAATATAGAGAGAATACCTTGGATGTCAATTGTTATCTCTCCATTCTTCATGAAGGAACTCACTTTGAGTTGCCATGCGGATGTGGGTGGAATCCCATCAAAGACAGCTTTGTTGATTCCTGTCGAACAGATTTTGTATATATTAGCTCCGTGCACGTCAGGCAGGAACGCTACAACACATTTCAGATAAAAATACAAAGGTAGCGGCTTTTGTGTTCCGTGTGATGACAATGCTTCTAAAGCATTTAAACTCATAAGGCTACATGTCTCTTCCTGTCATGTTCTCAGGTTGAAGGTGCAATTTTCTAACAATGTTCCTTTTTCAGTCTGTCACCTTGCAAAACTAAGTTGTGATCTACAAATAATTATTGTCAGGCTTCTTGAGCAACCTCTAAAAGGAAACTTAGCTAAAGGTAGACAGAGCGACAACAAAACGGCTTCTTATGACAGATTACACATTTCAAATTCATAAGTCTTTAACTGTTAATACCGCAATGTTAATTATTGATTATTAATAATGCATAACTTATATACATTTTCCTCATCATACCAAAGATATATCACTTTTTTTTTTTTTTTTGGTTAGACCTTATTCCATATACCAGTAAAGCATTCACTCTAACCTTTTAACTTTTTTAATGTCACACTTGTGATGTTTTGGCCAGGAGCAGAAGGTTAATGAAGAAGGTTAATAAAAGGTCAATGTTATGCACAAATGTAATTTAATATGACAAGTTTCTGAGTAGTTTTAGCATGTTAATGAAATGTTAATGTATTTGGTCTAGATCTTCACCCCGTCTAAACGCATCAAAACAAACACACCATAACAAAATAGAAGACAAAACGAGACATTGGAAAAAGATCCTCAAACTCTTTCAACAGGCAATGAAACAACAACAACTCCATATGAACCACATTTTATATTGTCTGCCCACTGTGACTCACTCTCAAAATTCACAGATGGAACACATTATAAAAAATGTATAATGGACATTTCTATTAATTATTAAAATAACTTTCTGTCATCATCTCCCTGCCTGGTCTCACAGGTTGAGGTCAGAAGTGCAGCCAGTGAGGAGGTCTCAAAAACAAACAATGCACTGCATTACTGACAACAGCAGAACATTCCTGACATGATTCTGCTCAATGTCTTTTATTATTTCACAAGTTCACACATTCATGAAATCAGAAATCAGAGTAATTTATGCTTATTTGACGAGCTGTCCAGCAGAGGACTCTGGGCCCGAAATTTTGCCCGAACCCAGAGTACTCCCCCCTTTACTGGGATAGAAACCAAACGAGAGTGAGGTGATGGTGGTGGTGGAGGGATACTGTGAAACAGTCATGGGTCACAGGTGAGGGAAGGCTATATTTATACCGGCTTACTCTTGTGCTGATTGGCTGATCACCTGAACGTGCTCCTCCCGAACTTTGTTTCATAAAACTTAATTTAGAGGTTTAATTGTATTATTATGAAACTTTTATCCCCAAACCGAAAGTATCATAACCACAGCCCTCAATCTGTTCACTGACCATTGTTGCTAAAGGGTATGTTTACACAATAACGAAAAAAAATTCTCGGGTACATATGTAACCCTCGTTCCCTGAGTAGGGAACGGAGACGTTACGTCGGATGACGGAGAATGGGGGTTTCGCCTAAAAAGCCAATCCTCTTCGAGTATTAAAAAACGAGTCAATGGCAAGAAAATGCCATGGGTCTGTGGAATTTGCATAGCGTAACTCCGCCTCACCTCATGAGTATAAAAGGAGGAAGCGGACGCAACCGCAGTATGTCTTCACTGAGGAGCCGAGACTGAACTCAGGCGTCTACCCAGCGGTACAGCGGAAGTGGCAGGAAGACATAACGTCTCCGTTCCCTACTCAGGGAACGAGGGTTACATACGCAACCGAGACGTTCCCTTTCATAGTCACTCCGAGTTACGTCGGATGACGGTGAATGGGGGTCCCCCCTGTAATCACGTCTAGGGATGGGAATTGATAAGATTTTATCAATATCAATGCCACTAACGATTCTGCATATCGATCCGATTCTTTAACGATTCTCTTATCGATTCCTGATAACACTGTGTGGGAAAAAGTAGTCATATGCTGTTTTTGGGGGGGGAAACAAGTGGTTTTATTTGACCAAACTGGTAATACTTTAAGGTAAGGGTACATGAATTGTCATGAATTCATGTATAAATTAATGCATGAATTATGTATTCATTCATGCATTAATATCTCATGAATCATCAGGAACTAACATGAGTTCAACGTTTTTCATTCATGACTTCATGAATGAACAACACCTTAATTAAAACATTAACTAAGATGAGTACATCATCATGAATTATGATTTATTACGCATAATCACGATGTCTCCTTTGTTCACAGTTATGCCACCATTAATAGCAAATTGTTCATCAGTTTTTCAAAGGACCTAGTCCCCACTTTAGTTGAGGGGCCACACACATGATGAAGTCATTGATAGATAATGCATAGTTAATGATGACTTGTATTTGATTAACAGAATTTGTCTTCTATGAGCTGTGATTGCTCTATTTTGGTGTCTGTCCAATACAGTAGTCATCATTAATTAAGCATTAATCCATTAATGACTTCATGTGTGTGGCCCCTTAACTAAAGTGGTGACTAGGTCACTGACCTAGACAAAGAACAAAAAAAAAAACATCATGATCATGCTTAATAAATCATAATTCATGATGACGTGCTCATCTTAGTTAATGCATTACTTAAGGTGTTGTTCATTCATTAAGACATGAATGAAGAATACTGAACTCATGTTAGTTCCTGATGATTCATGAGAAATTAATGCATGAATGAATGCATAGTTCATGCATTAATTTATACATGAATTCATGATAATTCATGTACCCTTACCATAAAGTGTTACCTTTAAACTTTACACTTGACTAAGCAAACTGTACTTTTTGATGTAAATGAAACTTTATTGAAAACTGTTACGATTAATTATACACTGAATAAACGTACCATGAGTTCAGTGTTGGAAGATCAGTTCAGTTGTTTTAACATTCATTAAAACAAATCGGTTCAACTGAGTCATTAGTTCGCGAATTGAACGTGTCATTATCGGACGTGTGCGCGTTGTGTGTGATTTATCCCGGCGGTTGGGACATCCCACACAAGATATGTGTCATCACAGAAAACATTTCATCTTTGGATCATTTTTTTTTTTCAGTTTATTTGAAGTGTGGTTTATGTCTGCTAAATGCGTGGAACGCTTTTCAGAGAAGATAAGGCAACGTAGGCTTATTTTAGCACAATTCACACCCAGCGGTAATTCAGGAAAAAACAAATCTCCGAATGCTGCACATGAAACTTTAGTCTCCCGACCTTTGTGTCGATTATTTTGATTAATATGTGTGAGGGAGAGAGAGAGAGAGAGAGAGAGCAAGACAGCGCTTAGTTTTGAGCAGTGAAGCCAGAGAGAGGTGCGCGCGTGCACGACCGGGGCGCTCTCTCTCTCCCTGCTCGTTCAGTTTAACACGCGCCCAGTCATAAGCGCAGCAGTTCATAACTACAGAGAGAGACAATTTTACTCACCGATTAAATAAGGCTTTGGTGGTACAAAAAAAAAAAACGCTTTGGACACCGTGCTTTGGTGCTTGATAAAGGACAAAAGTGACAGCCTACAAACTGGTTGACTCAGAGCAATAAGAGGAATCGTTAACGTCGAGGGCATAAAATATTGATGGATCGTAAAATTTAGAACCGGTTCTTGAGTGGAACCGGTTTGATTCCCACCCCTAATCACGCCACCTTCACAGCTGTCTTCCAGTGCCCTGCAAAAGTCTGATCCCCTGTCGTGAAACTTAGCACGGACGAGGAGTCCTACTTAACACAGGAATACCAAGGTACACTGGGGAGCATATCTCCGAGGAAATATGCCGCAGGAGGCCTACCCATAGGGAGGACTTAATAATACACATACGGGCCAGGGGGCTTTGTATGGAGGGACACTGGAGTCACCAACCCTTAGGGTGGCAATAATCTTAACTCCAGGAGTGGCAAGGTGGCTTGCCGAGGGAAGACACATGCTCAGAGAGGCTTACAGTGGAAATGCACGTGTGGAGGTTACTAGCAGGAACCATGCACACGGAGGCACCTAGCCGACATCCAAGAAAGATACTGGCGCCAACATCAACAATGCTGGAGGAACTCAGGGCTTCAATAGAAGGCTCAGCTGAGGAAGAAAAATAAACCAATAAATAAAAAATAAAAAAAATTTAAAAAAATCGCATTTATCCAGTCCGTGGAATGGAACGGCGAGCAAGCGAAGACACATGAGCGGGTCCAGTACTGGCCGGATAAGAGAGTACAAGAGAGGACACAGGTTCCACTTGAAGATTATAGAATCTAGGGAATGTGTTGGGTGTCGCACAGCCTTCAGCTCTGCAGAGGTCTGCTAGCCGTGCCATGCGCTACAGCCCAAGAGGAAGCCACATTCCGGGTGGAGTGGGCTGTCACACCAAGTGGGCACAGTCGACCTTGCTGCTGGTAAGCCAAAGCAATGGTGTCCACAATCCAGTGAGACAACCTCTGCTTTGAGAGAGCCCTTCCCTTCTGGTTCCCACCATAACAGACAAAGAGCTGGTCTGAGTTCCTGAAACACCGTGTTCTGTCTATGTAAGCACGGAGGGCGCGTACTGGACAGAGCAGTGCCAAGGCTGGGTCTGCTTCCTCCAGGGGCAGCGCTTGCAGGTTCACCACCTGGTCCCGGAAGGGAGTGGTAGGAACCTTGGGCACATACCCAGGCCGGGGTCTCAGGATCACATGAGAGTAGGCCGGCCCGAATTCCAGGCACGCTTCGTCAACGGAGAATGTGTGCAGGTCCCCTACCCTCTTGAAGGAGGCCAGTGCAACCAGGAGAACTGTCTTCATTGACAGTAACTTAATCTCAACTGATTGCAGAGGCTCAAATGGAGGCCTCTGCAGGGCACTTAAAACCATGGAGAGGTCCCAAGAGGGTACGAGAGGAGGGCGAGGAGGATTTAGTCTCCTCGCTCCTCTCAGGAACCTGATGATCAGGTCGTGCTTCCCCAGGGACTTACCTTCAACTGCTTTGTGATATGCGGCAATGGCAGCCACATACGCCTTCAGGGTGGAGGGAGACAACCTCTAACCCACCTAGCAGGAAGGAAAGCACGACACTGATCGAGCATCTCTGGGGGTCTTCTCGGCGAGAAGAACACCAGTTGACAAAGAGGTTCCACTTCAGCCCCTTTTCCACCAAAGCATTTTGAGAGCCGGTTCAGAGCCGGTGCCTGCACGCGAACCAGTTCTTTGTGTTTCAACAGCCAAAGAACCGGTTCACGGCCGGGAAAACTGGTTCCAAAGCGGCACCAACTCTTTGCTGGACTAGAACCGTTCTTTTACCACGTCATGCTTACGTCGGGGGCTGGGGCGGGTTTAGATGCGTTCTAAACATCTTTTCTGACCATCGCAAAGCCAGGAGAAACTGCAGAAACACGCAAGCGTTTTTATTTATTTAGTTTTTTATTTGAAACATAAGCAAAGAAGAAAACTGTCACGATATAGAACAAATAAATGGAAAGAAAAAAGACAGGGCTACATAACTTATCAGAAAAGATTACATATCAAACGAAAAGATTAAAAGACTTACATATTTCAATTGTTTGTAACGTTTTTTTGGTACGAGACATTCCTAAAGCAATTTACTCGCAAGCTTTTCTAGCGACCTACACAGTGACGCAACAACGTCGTTCCCTGGGCGCTCTAGTCAGTGGAAAAACAAACAGGTTCTTAACGGGTTCGCAAGTTGAACCAACTCCGAACCAACTTTGAACCAGCACCAGTTCCGAACCAGGTCTTTTTGGGTGGAAAAGGGGTAATAAACGCATAGACGTGTCTCGTGGACGACGCTCTAGCGGAAGTGATGGTAGCCGCCATCGCAGGTGGCAGGGTACTCAAACCTGCCTCGTCCCATCCAGGAGCCACACATGTAGCCTCCAGAGATCGGGGCGAGGGTGCCCCATCTCTGACAAAGGAGGTCCTTCCTCAGAGGAATTGGCCAAGGAGGTGCTGTCGCGAGGAGTATCAGTTCGGAGAAACAGGTTTTGGTGGGCCAGTATGGGGTGACCAAAATGACCTGCTCCTCATCCTCCTTTATCTTGCATAGAGTCCGTGCGAGAAGGCTCACTGGGGGAAACGCATATTTGCGCAGGCCCCGCGGCCAGCTTTCAGCTTTGCGCCAGTGCGTCTGTGCCAAGAGTACCCTCGGTCAGAGAGTAATACAGGGCGCAATGGGATGAGTCGTGGGAGGCAAACAGATCTATCTGTGCGTGCCCGAACTGGTCTCATATCAGCTGGACCGACTGGGGATGGAGTCGCCATTTGCCAGAGACTGGACGGAGCCGAAACAGCTGGGGTCCTGTCCAGGAGCCCGCGGCTGCATGCCTATTGCACATGGCGCCCCAACCCGTGGCAGAGGCATCTGTGGAGACAACAACATGCCTGGAAACTCGCTCTAGGGGAACTCCGGCCCATAGAAAGCTGAAGTTCCTCCACGGGGTGAAGGTCTGACGGCAGGTCAGAGTCAATCGTAAAGTGGACTCCCCTGAAGCAGGGAGGAGACCGTGCGAACTGAATCGCATAGCAGAGCCTGATAGTTCGGGCGACCCAACGGGACAGATTAGGGAGCTCTAACCAAGCCCCCAAAAACTGATCCAGTGGTATCATCCAAGCCACAGGCGTCCCCCCGGAGGGGCAGCAAGACGGAGAGTCCGACACAGGCGAGGGTGGCATAGCGACCCTGCGCGTGTGCGCGGTCAAGCTCTGCGCCCTGACAAAAGAGACCAGGGAAGGACCAGCGTTCCATGGGGATCCTTTTAGTTTGAGATGGACCCTTTTTGTCTAAATTTTGCTTTCTTGGCCAAACTATGTTGCAATAAGGACCAGAAGTCATTAACTGGTTTGAAATAAGTGTCATATTCTGACATCCGGATGGTTATGGAGCACAAAGAAGAAGAAAATCAGTTTTTTACAGGTTAATTGGACTCTAGTTTAATAACTGTGATGTCAGCTCTGTAAATGATTAAGGAATTAGATAACAGAGAGAAAGTGCTGGCCAGAGAATGAGTAAGGCCTGGCTTTTTTCACACTCTGTCTCTGTCTGGATGAAGCGCCTTGGCGATTCATCTGCCTCGTCAAACATACGGCCCCGGCTCTTCAATTACCACCGACCTCGGCTGTAACCAGCACATGTAAAGCACAAGGAGCATGCATGCAGTTCATTTTACCAAGCATTAAAAGGTTGAGTAAAAGAAAGTGTGTGTGTGAAGTAACACCCCACATGCCCACATGCGACAATTTAAAATGCGACAAAAAAAATAGAGCTAGATGAATCATACTTTGACAATTCTGTTGTTTTTTTTTTATTACAGTAATATTATTTTATTACTAAATAAAAGTAAGCTGTAGTAATAGTATTAAAATCGCAGTAAGCTAATTTTAACATTTTCCAACATTTCAGTGTGGACGAACAACCTTTGGAAAATGTTGATGAAGTTAGCGCTGACGATGAGTGTTTAGAAAAAACTGGTTATTTGACTGTAACCCTGTAACGAGATGCTGCACTCAAAGCGCTATGGGAAAACATCTTTGTTTGACCGGTTGTTAAGTATGTGTGTCAAACACACCACGGATCTTGGCTTTAAATAACCTCTGATGATGACGTTATTGAAATGCACACTCGTGAGTGGCTATATAGACGTAAAACAGGTGTGCCGAGAATACCAACCCCGAAGCACTGGGAAGTGTCTGGACCCCCTCAAAAGGGTCGTATAAGAGTACATGCACTTTATCAAGTTGATTGTACTGAAATGTGTGTTGGCAGTGCCTGTACACAACCATCATATAATGATAAAAATCTATCCAGTGTTTTTGTTTTAATTTCCATATATGTTTTCTCCCTGCCTCAAATCAAGCCATCGAGCTGGTTTTGCAAAGAAGCTGCTCCTGAAAAAAAATAATCGGTAACAACTATTTATGTTCCCTCTGCACCTCTAGAAGAAGTGAGAGTAAAGTTTCATTAACCTTTATATTAATCTTTACAAATCGCGGAAAAAAGTTTTTCATGACCATTAGTTGTAACGTCAATGAACTAATGTATACATCAGTTAACACATGTGAGCGTTCGAATCTCACTTCTCTACCCTGCCAGTGCATACAAAAATAGATCAAAGTAGTATTACATTAACCAACTACTCAGAAACGTCCTGTTCGAGCCTTAATTGTCGAACTTCTTTGTGGCCGTCATCTTGTTCTGGGTGCAACTCAGATTCAAACTGATACGATTGCACAGATGTGTCCTCAGAGACTTCCGCTGTCATTCTTTCTCCAAAATATACCCTCAACTATTGTTAAGGCAACACTCCACATGCACTGTCTTAAAAACGCCAGCAAAACAGAGGGCCGGAGTGAGCGGAGCTTATTATCATTTAAAGGCATATGCACTGAAACGGCGTGCTGAAAACAGAGCTGTTTTTGACCAGGTTAAATTAGAGTTTTCTTAAAAAACTAATGACATTTTTTAAATAAAAGTATATTACATAATTTACATTTAGACTTTAAATATTCATATTGTACAAAAATAGCATTATATGACCCCTTTATGGTTGTGTCGTGTGTGTGCTCACAAACACTAGAAAAGGTCTCAAATATGTGCTTAAGGCATGTAAGCCCGGAGAAGCTTGAGCATCCAAACTGTAACATCTGATGAATTTGTGCTGAGAGGACCAGCCTGCCGCATCACATACTTGTTGCAAGGTGGCTCCACTTGCCAAAGTCTTGGAGGAAGCAACCCCCTGGTAGAATAAGCCCTAACACCCTCAACACTAGTGACAAAGTTTGACCACGCAAGCTAGAGCAATAGTGTCTTTTGCTATTGCTCATTGTAGTATTGTAACTTTGCTTGCTTGGTAGTGGCCACCCCCTGGTGGCGGCCGGCCACCCCCCGGTAGTAGCCCCCGTAGCAAATTAAGAGTTGCTCTGACTTACGACACTGGCTAATATGGTGGACATCAGTCTGAATAGCTGAGACTGGATACAGTCGGTGAAGTTTCTCCTGCTCCAGCATAGTGAAAGGCGGCGGAAAGAAGACTTCAAGAATGTCCGGATGCACTGTCGAGAATGGAACTTTAGTTAGATAGTCTGGGAAAGGGGGCAAAATAGCTTTGAACAGTCCAGTGGCAAAGTCTAAGCAGGATGGCGAAATCGACAGACCCTGCAAATCTTCAATTCTCCTTAAAGAAGTAACAATCATGAGAAAAAAAGCTAATCATTAGAGTCAGAAGCCTGTCAGGTGCTAACTCTGGTGGTTCAAAGGGAGGGGGTCTTAAAAAAAGTCCCTCAATGACTATAGATAAGTCCCACAAAGGGATCTTCTCTCTAACGGGAAGCCAAGCCACAGATGAAGCAGGTGACCAGAGGGTGCTTCCTAACTGGTGTCCGCCTTGACACAATCAGGTTTGCACATCCAAACACTCGATCTATAAACAACAAAGCGGCTTACTTTGTGACATTGTTTGTTGCCACGTTTCACAAAGGCAGAAAAAGTCATCAGCCAAATGACTATTTCAAACTAAATACGTGTGCTCTGCCTAGCTACACTAATCTTGACCAGACGCTCTCCACCAGTAGAGGTGGCAGTCTTGCTGTCATTTATAGATCTGATGTTGCAGAAACTGGGTTTCATTGCCTTGCTTTTCATCATTTGAATGCTTGGCCTTTCAACTGAATGGTCTCTCATCAGTTCTTGTGTTAAATATCTATCGTCCTCCCAAACTAAGCTCTGCATTTGAATTTACTGAGTGTTTGACACTTGCCAGTGCACTCTGTCCTCTGTACTTGGATTTAAATATTCATGTTGACAATATGGCTTGCAATAATGGTGTGTGCTTCATGGATACACTAAAATGTTTTAACTTCACTCAGCATGTCAACCTTCCGACACACAAACACGGACATATATTTGATCTGGTTTGCACTTCAGGAGTACTTATTGAACAACTTGAGTGCGCTGTATGTATAAGTGATCACAAGCTCCTAACATTCAATCTGACTCCTCCTTCTTTGCAGTCTGTGACTAACAGTTCATTGATCAATGTTTGACCAGCATCAGATTGAGTATCATAATGCTCTAAAAGCTGCGAAAGTGGCATATTATTCTATTATTAGTAGTAACATCGGTATCACTTTATTTCGATAGTCCACTTTAGACATTCTACTAACTATAAGTAACTTTTCAACTACATGTCAACTAACTGTCAGAGTATTAGTAGACTGTCTGCTTAATATCTGCGAACACTTCATTTTGTTGGTCACCCAACAGACATTCAACTGACTATAAGTAAATTGGTGACTACAAGTAAACGTATTCTCCTAACCCAAAGACTAACACCTAACCATAACCTAACAGTCTACTGACAGTCTACTATAATATACTGATACTCTAATGAGAGTTAGTTGACATGTAGTTGAAAAGTTACTTATAATTATTAGAACGTCTGAAATGACAATCGAAATTAAGTGTAACCGTAACATCAAATTCCAGAGTTCTGATTAGAACAGTCAATAATCTAATTAAAGGGGTGGTAAAGTATGATTTCACTTTACTATAGTTAGTGTGAAATGTTGCCGTTTGAGCATAAACAACAGTATCAAAGTTATAATGCTTACAAAGTTACAATGCAAACAACAGTTACAAAGTTCAAAGCAAAAGAAGATATTTGCTTTTAAAGAAAAGGACTACAACAAACATCACCAACCCCAAAATGTACATAAACCCCGTCCCCGGGAACACGCAGTCCATGTTGAAAAGAGGAAAAGTTGTTGTATAAGAGTATGTTTGTGAGTCAGCTCAAATTTTAACATCCACTTTTCCACATGCAATAGAAAGTCACTCTGTGTGCATCTCACAACAGTTCCTATACGAGCGATTCATAGATTACTATGACAGAATATCCTAATTGAAGATAGTTAACTTCACATCAGCAACATAAATGCATCAACTAACCATTCAGAGTTGTCCTGTTGCATTCAACATGTTGTCACTTCTTCTTGAGTATCTCCATCTTTGACTGACTTTCATTAACATTAAAGGGAGAACAGTTTCTGTCATTTTAGTGTGTCTGCAGCATGAGGTAATCGCAGCTGCTAACACACGCAAGCTCATTAACATTTAAAGGGCCAGGCACAAAACGGTGGGTTTTTGCAAACCCTCAAAAAGTGACAAATTTAACATGCTATATAAAAATATCTAGGGGGTATTTTGTGCTAAAACTTTACACACACACTCTGGGGACATCAGAGACTTATTTTACATCTCGTGAAAATGGCATTTAATCACCCCTTTAAACCTCCCAGTAACTTTAACTGTCCTACCATTGAGCAGTGTAACGCATTTCTCAATTATTTTACAAATAAAATTGAGAATATTTATAATGCCATTGCCTGCAATGTTGAGCTTGTTGAGGTGCATTCTCCTAATCTCTCTGGTCTCGCTTTTTCAAGTTTCAGTGAGGTTGATTTTGATTTTATTTCTAAAATTGTTTTGTTAATGAACTGTTTTGAAAAACTCTGCCTAAAATTGTCAAATAGCACAAAGCATCGAGCACAAAGCTCTTTAATGGAGAACAACTCACAGTGCCACACTCACCATGCTCGAACGCAAGGGCAGCATACTCTTCCTCTAAAAATTCAAAGCAGAACTCAAGTGTATCATAATCTGGGATGGCACGCCTCAACTGATTGTTTGCTTTTTTATTTTCACACTGAGAAATTTCTGCACACTGACAACTGGAAATCTAACTCCTAACAAAGTGGACAGATGGAGAGTGTAGCACACACTCAAAATGTGGCCTCTGAAGACAAGGAAATCTCAAGGCGCACCTGTTTCACATCTATTTATAGTGTCTCTCGAGCACACATTTTAATGACGTCATTGTTATAGGTATTTAAAGCCAAGTTCCTTGGAAGCGTTTAGGAAACCTAACAGGTCATGTGAAGTGTATATGACCCATTTCAGGTGAAGCCAATATTACTTTTTTAAAACTTAATCGGAGAAAATTATTGAGGATATACAACACCACAAATCCATGAAAGGGGCGATCTCTTTGATTAATACAAAACAATCCCCCTCAATCATTGAGGCTCAATGGTTCCATTAAACATGATATAGGAGGATGAGCTAAACCTGGTACTTGAGGAAAATGTTTGGGACTCAATCCTTGCCTGAATACATTCATCATTAATAAATGCTAGGCAGACTCTCATTCAATTCAAGGAAGTGCACAGAAATCACTGGTCCAGAACTAACCTTAACAAAAAAAAAAAAAAAAGTCCTGATTTTGACCCAACCTGCCCTCATTGCATATCTGAACCAGCATACTGCACTCTTTTTGGCCGTGTCGCAAGTTGTGTGACTACTGGTGGAGTGTTTCTCAGTTATCTTCTCTTTACCAATGGACCGTAACCATGTAACGGCAATGTTTGGTGTTTTAACAGAATCTGTCAAACTGGCTGATAGTGCAACCTTGGCAACTTTATTGGCTAGATGATTGGCTAGATGGTCAATCTCGTGAATTGGAAGCCAATGGGTGTTTTACTTTCAGCATTTTCTTACTGTAAAATGAAAAGGATTTGCAATGAGACACAAGCATAATCTCTTTTAGCGTAAAGTTTGGCGCCCTTTCCCAGAAATACTATAGGGAATACATTATTTAGTCTGTTTAGTGTGTATAATTATTCCTGCCTCACATGTTGTGTTATTTGCATTACTGTTTTACATACTGTATATTTTCCCAATGATACTATTTAAATGATGACTCAATTAATTGTGAGTTTAATTAAAGCAAGAGCAAAAAAAGAAAAAGAAAGAAAGAGAGTAGAGAATGAGCCAGGATGTTCCTCCCATTGAGATTTTTAATCTCAATGGGACTTTTCCTGGTCAAATAAAGATTTTAAAACAATTTTAATTATTTTAGCAGGACATTTGTTAGATATGGACATGTCCTTTGCATCCCAATACACACTTGATTGATTGACATCACCTTTATTGGCTTTTGGTATTACTGTTTTTTCGTAATGTTTTTTACATTCAAATAAAACTTCAAAACTCACACATCCTGACTGACTGATATAATTATTTGCTTAGGAACATTTTGTGCAACTGAGTTTTTTTAATATATACTAATGGACATCACAGTCTTACATTTTTATTTATTTATTCATAAATCACATTATGGCTTATGATTAATCCATTTTATGTAGTTAGGTTGCAACTTGTTCCTGGAAACATGATTTCACATTTTTCCCATCTCTTTCCCAAATGACTTGCAGGAGTATCCAGCTAAAACCCATTCGTTTTCAGAAGCACCTTCGACAGGCTATATTGTATCGACTGCTGGGGAACCCCTGTGAGGCAGCAAGGTAAAATTGGCATTAATGGGGGGCTCAGAAAGGTTTCTTTCCTCAAAATGAAGACAGATTCAGTAGGAGAAAAGCTCCCAGTCATTTAGACAAACCCCGCAAACACGTCTGCCCAGTGGTTCATTACATCTCCCTCTGTTCTGTCGGCATGTGCTGGAAAAATATGTTCTGAGCGATACATAAATACTAGAGGTTCAATGGGGTGTGTGTGGAAGAAGACAATTAGAGCTGTGATTACATCCACTCCCGCCACTGCTGACTGACATATTCCCCTGTAGCCTCCATGCACTGATGTCACATATGTGTTTTAATGATATGGTTACCAAATGCCCATGTTCCCATCATTGGTCTTTTACAGATGACAGCTACCATTAGTTGTTGGACGGCAGAGGAATAAATCGTTTAGAAGCGTCGGTTGCACCAAATGCCATGGCCAACTGGTGTCTGAGGGGCCCATTTATTTGTGAGGAAGTCATATTCCGTTTGATCATTATCAAGCCACATTAACCAAGTTGAAATAGATTAGAGCAAGAAACGGGTACTTTGGTCTCTTTCTCTCTCACTTGTTCTTGCTTTCCACCCCCTCTCGCATTTGAGTTTCTGCAAGCAGAAATAGATCAACTCTGCCACCCTGCCTACAAATTTAGTGCAACTGTCCCAGTGGGGGAAGAGATGTTTTGTGGGAACATTGCAAAATTGCATTTATATGAAGTTGATACAACGTTGCACTGGCATGATTTGATTCAGGCTCTTTATGCTCTTTCATGGCAGAAGGTGTGGGTGAAATCTGGCCTGGCTTTGTGCTATATTGTGGAAATTATCCAGAAAAAAAAAAAATTCTTATAGTGGCCCAAAGAATTTTGAACTACAGCACACCTAAATATCAATGCATTATTTCTGGCAATTATTTTAAAGAAAGAGAGGACAGGCACAATTCTCCCAAAAGACATACATTTAAAAGATATACCACTGTTCAAAAGTTTAGGGGTGGTTTTATTTGAAGAGTTCAGATGCAAAAGCCTCTAAGTGCCATTTGAAATTTTCTTCTAGAATGATCATTTTTATCAAGCTTATATATTTAAGTTCAGTGATTTCACTTAAAGGAACACTCCGACTTTTTGGGACTTTAGCCTATTCACCTTACCCCCCAGAGTTAGATAAGTCCATACATACCTTTTTCATCTCCGTGCGTGCTATAAGTCTGTTTGACGCACCCACCGCTAGCCTAGCTTAGCACAAAGACTGGATGTGAATGGTTGCAGCTTTCATACTAATCCAAATGAGTGACAAAATAACGCAAACGTTTTCCTATTTACATGTTGTGGTTTGTATAGTCACAGACTGTACAAATAAGAAGGCCATATGAGACACAGACTTTTAACCGTATAAATACTATATTTTCTGAAGGCGAAGCACTGCTACTTGGGCAGAGTGATAACAATCACCTGAGACGCACCGTGACGAGGAGCAGAGAGTTCGCTTCGCTCAGTGTTGGAATAAAGAGTCAGCAATTACTAACGTTAGATAGAAAAGCGTAGTTTATCACGGGTGTTTGCTTTATTGTATGAGCTGTGACAATAAACAGGGGAGACCAGGTAAGTTTCATTAATTTCCAACCAAAAACGCACCCAGATTTATAAATATCACATGAATAAATAATTATTATTACAGGAATCAATATATTTTAAATGCAATTTATTAGCTGAACCAAATGTATTCGACAGTATATAATATACAGTAAAATTGCATTACTATAGGATAGAATAAGGGGAAAGTAATAGCACAAATTGTTTTTGCACAATGAACTCACAACCTATTGTACCCTTTTGCAGGCTCAAGTTCGTTATTTCCATGGTGATTTCAAATTTAGGCTACTAGGCGCGCCGCGCGCAGGGTGCAAGTTCAACGCGGTGAACTCGCTCGTTTTTTTTTCCAAGCGCGTCCGCACCGCATCAAGATAAAAACATATTCATACCCTAATCATATAATAGTGTCACTAACGTTATTAGCTCTGGCTAATGGCACTGTTACAGTAGGTCATCTAAAAACATAACGGAACACTTACCTCAGCCGCAGGTGATCCACTTGTCCTGTCTGTGCTATAGATGGGATAACTTAGCCGTATCCTTCAGCACATTATGGTCCGTGTGGCAAATTCCATTTTTTCAAAATAGTCGTCCATTGAAATGTACCGAGCAAACATAATGTCCCTTGATAATCTATTTAGGTGTGTTTGGATCAATATCCAGAGTAAGTTAGCCATTTCTTCATCCAGTCAGCGTTTTTAGTTGGAATTCTGTGAAACATGGTATTACCTCCCCTGTTTACTGTCGCAGCTATTTACAATAGAGCGAAAACCCATGACTGTAAACTACGCTTTTACTATTTATAAATTGCTGACTCTGTTACCCAAACACTGAGCGATCGGCTCCCCACCACGGCGTGTCTCCGGTGATGCGGTTATCACTCCGCCAAAGTAGCAGTGCTTCGCCTTCAGAGAATAGTTCCCAGGTTTTATACGGTTAAAAGATATCTGTGTCTCATTTGACTTTGTTATTTGTACATTCTGTGACTATACAAATCACAACATGTAAATAGGAAAACAATTGCGTTATTTTGTCACTCATTTGGATTACTATTCAAGTGCAACCATTCACATCCAGACTTTGTGCTAAGCTAGGCTAGCGGTGGGTGCGTCAAACAGACTTATAGCACGCACGGAGATGAAAAAGGTATGTATGGACTTATCTAACTCTGGGGGGTAAGGTGAATAGGCTAAAGTCCCAAAAAGTCGGAGTGTTCCTTTAAATGGCAATGATAATTACCTATTAATTGTTATTTAAGTGAAATTACTGAACTTAAATATTCAAGTTTGATAAAAATCATCATTAAAGAAGAAAAATTCAAATGGCATTTAGAGGCTTTTGCAGCTGAACTCTTCATTCAAGTGCTCACCAAGGCTTCCTTTATTTGATAAAATGATGTAAAAAAAAAAAAAAAAAAAAACAGTAATATTGTGAAACATGATCACAATTCTTTTCTGTCTAATATGTTTTTAAATGTAATTTATTCTTGTGATGGCAAAGCTTTTCATCAGCCAGTGCTTTATCCTTTAGAAATAATTCTTTTTTTTTTTAGTACTGTCATGAATAAGATATTTACATAAAATATGCTTACAAGATATGCAGTAAAAAAAGAATAGTTTATAAAAAAAATACAACATTTTATGTATCTTGATTCTTAATAGTGTGCGTCATCTGGATAATCCACAACTTTTTTTGTTATGGTTGTTATTGAGTTCCTTGTTTGTCAGAAATGTTCTTCAGAAAAATCCTCCAGATCCCAAAAATTCTTCAACTTTCCAGCATCTTTTGCATATTTCAACTGTTTTCCTCTCTTTTTATGATTTTGAGATCCACCTTTTCACACTGGGGGCAACTGAGCGACTCAAACACAGCTATTAAAAAAGGTTCAAACATTCACTGATGCCCCAGAAGGAAAAACAATGTATTGAGAGCTGGGGGGGGGGGGGGGGGGCAAAAACTTTTGAACAGGATGAAACTTATTTTCTTATTTTGTTTCAAGCTACAGTCCAGCGTTTTTCCTCTTTGTCGCCATCTCTGTTCAAAATCTGCAATTGCAGTCATTCATGGAATTATCAACTTTATGCGAGTTGTACTTCAACACCCTCGACACGGCACAGGGCGGATGGATACTGGCATTCAGAATCACAGATTATTCTTTTTGGAAGTATGACCAACAATCATTTTCACTGGAAAATGTAATCTGAACTAGAAAGAAACATTGACATTGCAGTAAATCGTGCTGATTAAATCTAACAATCGCTTATAAGTTATCATATCACGCAAAACCGTACAAATTATACTTTGTTCTCAGATTGTTTATGTTAACAACGTCTGCATTGCATGACTAAATGTAATGTCCTTTCGATATGTATCCTTGTTTTCGCATGGGTCCGATTACAGTCCCTTTTTTTCTGTAGCCACTCCGAAATCCGAACGAAGTCTTTTGCATTTTACAGCGGGTGAATCTGTTGTCACATGGTGATTGTCGTTTTGAACCTTTCTGGATCCGACATCAAATTAACAAGTTTAATTATATCAAGTGCTGTGAGAAAAGGCAATAATCTCCACCTCCAACATCCTCACAAAATAGCCTATAGCCAAGCCACGCAAAGACATGCTCTAATTTCCCGCGGATATCCACCAGTACTACTGGAATTAAAAACATTATTACAAGCCAACCGTTTTGAATCGAGCTAAGGCAAGCAGATAGTTTGAACACTGGCTGGTTATTTATTTTCTCAAAATAGGTATTTTGGATAATTTTTAACTCCCAAAAAAGCTATGGACTGCAGCTTTAAAATATACACATATATATATATATATATATTATTTTTATTTTTTTTTAAATTTAGTTCTGCCCTTCGGAAGCAACATAAGATACTATACTTACATGTTTCCTGGTAGAAAAAATAAGTACAGTTAAAGTTTTTCACCCACCAGCTCTAAGGGAATGTTTACCTAAATATTCAATAAGGAATTCAACTGTAAAGGGCCGTAGCCAGCTATGAGGTCACCGAGGTCAGGACCTCTGTCATTTTTTTACATTAAAAAAATAAAATTTTAAGCTCTCTGAATGATTTATTAGCTGTTTTTAAAGCATCTCATATGAGTGTTTGCACTTCATGTTCAGTGAATGGGGCTTGAGAGCGCGTTGTGAATGAGGGCGCGGGTGCCAGATCCCGTGTTGCCAAATCCACCTAATGGAAAGGTGCCACCTGTTTTTCTGATTTAATGTGACACTTAAGGAAGTTACTAAAGTTACATCGTCATTATCTGTAAGAAATGTATAACACTATAAAAAAACAATTGCATAATACCGATCTGTAGGCTATGTTACAGATCAGGGAGAAGGTATAGAGCAGTGAGGACAAGGACCTCACGCCATTTAAATAGTTTTTTTCCAAGAGCCATTTCCCTTTTAAATAGCTGAATTAGCCCTTCTGACTATTTTATTATATTTATTATTATTATTATTATCATTATCATTATTATTTTTTATTTATTTATTTTTTTAGACATGTTTGTGTGTGAGTTTGTGTGTAACTGATGGCCATATCAAATTCCTGTGCATCTGCTGATGCATTTGGCGAATAAAGTGATTCTGATTCTGATTATGTTACAGAATGAGATTTGCCAAAAACTTACTGGCCAGCAGGAAGATGGCTCATTCTGTTTACTTAACCTTTCACAAAGTCATAATAAAAACATTAAAAGCAGTTTTTCTCAGCAATCTATTCAGCCAGCATATTTGTGTTTGATCTGTGTTAATTACAGAAATATAAGACTTGCTAGACCTACTTTTTTTCTATATTTCTTTGCGCAAAACTCTCCAGAAAGTGTCATTTCATGGTTTATTAAAAAAAAAAAAATTCCCCCTAGTGAGAGACTAACTTACATAATTAAATCCAAATTTAACCCCTATACTTATGACAAATTCCTTTAAGAAAGGGGTTGCATCCAATCTTTTTTTTTAAATGTAATTTAAAAAATGTACAGTTGGGTTCAAATTTTAAATTACAATTTTAACCCAACATTTGGGTTTGTCCATATTTGACCCAAATTTGGGTTAAAACAACCCAGCACCGTTTACAGTGAATATATGGTCAGAGTTAATTTATTTTGTAAGGAGAAATGAAGATGACTTATGATGTTCATGCAGACTGGAACAGAATTCACATCTTTGAACATCAACTGAATCTCTGCCGACATTGCTCAGTACGGTCCACTCCTGAAACTCCTCACACTAGACTGAGGCAGAGTCCGAGTGCAGTTTGTCAGACCACAATGCATGGTTGTGCATTTCAAAGAAGCGAGTGATGCCATTGAAGCTGGCGCCACTCTTTAACCTAATCACATCCTCCCACCAGCAAATGCTGCTCAGCCATTTGAGCTCTTTAAGAGGAAAATGCATGTTTTAAAGTTCACATGCCAGTAAATTTCACAGAGGCAATAGCTCTCCAGCACAAAGAAACCAAATTATTCTCCACATTTTCATCATTGTACCATTTCCTTCCTCATTCTGCCAATGGTTACTTATATCCATATATGACTCCATTATTGAAACGTCATTTCTATTGTGAACAGAAAAGCTGTGGCTTCTCTTTTATTCTTTTCATTATTGTTATTTTTTCATTTCTGTAGGTAGTATCAAAGTTAGGTGTCAACACACGCCATCAGAAAACATTAAAAAAACAGATACAGCTTCTTCAGGAAATATGTGCATATAGATTCATTTGTTTAGTAGCACAGAGTCACCTCCCATCGTAATCTTAACTGTCGGAGAGTGAGTGACACATCAAGATATTGAACTCGAAAACGGAAATTATTCTAGAAGGCAATATCGTTTCGTTTGTGCCGGAGACAAGCTTTCTCAATGCAGAAATAAAATTAACAGTGTAACCTTTGCTCTTGATGGATCCTGGCAGAATTTGCTTTAGGAAAGTGGTATTCATTGCTCACAGTGAGAGCCAGTACAACAGTAAACACTTCTAAATGCGCTGTCAGCATTTAGAACAAAAAAAAAAAAAAAAAAAAAAACATTCTTATGGCTCATTTCCAGAAGTCAAGTTTGTGTGCATGATTTGATTGAATGTTTAAGGGTTGTTATATAACTAAAACTTTTAGCCTTTCAGAAAATAAACTTTCTCTAAACACACTTTTCACCTTCACTTTTTTATTTGTCGACAATGTCGAGCTGTGGACATACAAGCATCATAGGAAAAATCAGGGTGACTCTTTATTTCGATAGTCCACTTTAGACATTATACTAACTATGCAATTTTAACTTTGCAATTACATGTCAATTAACTGTCATTAGACTATTAGTAGACTGTTTTATATCTGTTAATATTTCTTTTGATGCTCCCCAACAAATATTCTACCGCCTATAAGCATAACTTGGCAACTACAAGTCAACTTATTCTCCTAACCCAGACCCTAACACCTAACCATAACCCAATAGTTTACTGAAAGTCTACTACAGCCTACTAACAATCTAATGAAAAGTTACTTCTAGTTTGTAGAATGTCTTAAAGGGATAGTTCACTTTGAAATTAATTTTTGATATGGGCGCTTGCGCAGACCTAAGCACCCATGCCTTAAGATCACTTGGACGTGGCTGTGGTTATAAGAGGTAAAAACGATATAAATACTGTTCGTTTTCTCACACAAACGGCTCATTTCGTGTCTTAGGCCATCAATGTGTACTTACATTTACGAGTCATTGAATCATGTTTAATTTGGACTTCTCTGTGCATGCTCTTTTAGGTGAACCCAGGGTGGACCCCATAAATCTTCATTATATGACTAACAGACAAGAACGGTTTGACCTAAAAATATCAAAATTGAAAATACCGCAGAAAAAAAAAAGACACTTGGATGCCCTTGAGGTAAGCTAAAACATATCAAAAATTAATTTCAAAGTGAACTATCCCTTTAAGTGGACTACTATAAAGTGGAAACAAAATGAGAGATGTTTTCTGAACTGTCATTTTTCTAAACCAAATGTCATAGTCATCACATTTAAACTGATGTATTCTGACATGACGGAAGTGACTGAATACATTTTTGAACCAAAATTGTTGACTCCTTTGTCTTGCTAAGGCAAATTTCTTTGTCAACATTTGACGTATCCTATAACAGCACTCTATTAATTAATATTTTCAATTTTTTTAGATAATTTTTTTGCATAATCTAACAAAACTTCAGCTATATATATATATATAATATATATATACATATATAGAGAGAGAGAGAGAGAGAGAGAGAGAGAGAGAGAGAGAGAGAGAGAGAGAGAGAGAGAGAGAGAGAGAGAGAGATTTAAAATTGTTACAGTTTAAGTAATATTAATTTACAACATACTTTCTAACGTGTTAGAATTAAACTTTGATTTGGGGTTAGCTGAATGTAATTATTCATTATTTATTTTACAGTGTCCTTGGTTACATGTTATGTGCTTACCATAGTAATAACAGAAAACTATGCATTATTTACATGCAAATAACCCTCAACCAAACCCTAATACAACCCTAACCTTTTGGTAAGTATGTTCTTAAATATCACTTAAATATATAATAAAACTGTAACAATGACACCTTAAGTGTAAGCAAATAGTCTTACGAAAAGTAATGTGAAGTAATATGAAGTTAATATATTTCATATATGATCACAGATTTCATTCATAAAATTGTCAAAAAAAACTGTTTTTACATTTTAAGATCTCAGTCTTGGACAATGGGTAAAACAAAAGCTATACTTAAATTACATTTTGAAAGGCATGATAAAAAGTTTGAAGAATTTTTTAATTTGACATCCATATTACAATCATAAATAAATACTGTAAATAAATCTCCATTGTTGATTACCGACCGCCTTCGATTTCTCTGAAACTTTTCTAGCTTCAATATCATAAATTCATTTTAAATCTCTGAATGAAGTGACTATACACTGCATCATTTCATTGTTCGGCAAAGAGCGTTGTGATGATTTCGAGCTCCAGCAGTGGTCTTGAGGTCATGCCCAGATGCAGAGCTACTGGGTGATGGTTTTGACATTGAGTGCGTTTCCTGTCAATAGTGCCCTATCTAGTGATTTGAATATTACAGGTTGCCACTTTAAAAGACTGAATAAGAATGTTTATTCAACCACCCCTGACTTCTCAGTGAAAAGTGCATTTGCGGGTGTATGTCTTTGGACAGCCAAATTAGTCCATTTTGGCTATTATGAGGCCAGATGCGTGCCATCAGTAGTGAGGCCGTTGACAGAGCCATCAGTCTTGAATGGGAGGTGTGTATGAAGAAAGAAGCTCAATGAGCTAACGTTCTCTGCCAGACCCATTTACAGCAAAGACGTCTCTGTCTCGGTATTAAAACGATGGTGCTTATCGCTCTCAAACAAGGTCAATTGTGGCAGCCCTTTACTCAATACTTACAGCTGTGTGAGACACTCACGTTTTTAATCGCAATAACGTTACTCACACTTGGATTGTTAAAGTGTGTGGGGTTGTCGAGTGTTATGGCACATTTATGAAGCAGAGAGCCTGAAAGACAGCATAGCCTATGCATTTCAAAAGGTTGGCAGTAATGCTTAAAGATGAAGAAGGTCTTTAAAGTCAGCATGAAAAGAAAGTTATGATAGTCTTTTTTTATTGTGACTTATATATCCGAGTGTAACAGCTTCTCAAATAAGAAAAAAAAAATGTAGGCCGGGACTTGATTTTGTCCATCTGGAATTGACCGTTCAATAAAACCCTTTCGTTACTGTTGCAGTGACAGACAGGACAGAGCAGGTTACTTTTGATATGAAACAAAGTTTAAACTTTCAAATTTAATAATTTTCTTAAAGAATTTTAAACTATAAATACCGTTTTTGTGGCTCTTAAAGGGTCACTCCACCCATTTGCATTAAGCTTTCCATTGTTAGAAACCCATTTATACTATTGAATGGTCGTGCAACACTCTATCATTTTCCCCTGAGATGATAGATATCTGCTATTTACCTTTTTCACTTCCTCCTACAATGACGCAAAAATGGTCAATTTACGTCATTTTAGGAGGAAGTGTAAGAGAGTGGGATTTCTGTAAAGACTACAAGCACTAGATCTCACCCTTTCAAACCCGCCCATAGGGGGGTTGGGCCTAATACCCTAAAAGACCAATCACAGATCTGTGCCAGTGCATCTGATTTCACCGGCAGAAACATTTTGAAAATATGGACGAAGGTACTGAATACGCAGACGGATGCCCTTGTTTTGTGGAGAAAGCTGAGTAGTAACTTTAGGGGTTACCGTCCTCTTTTTCCCGGACATGTCCGGCCGTCAATGTCCAGGATTTAGCTTTTGCTTTCTGCGGGTGCCATTCATTTTTTACAAGCACAGCTTTTGTTTCAATCTAACTGAATTCATTCTGATTGGTGAATCTGAATGTATTGTTTACATGAACGCTAAACAAGTGACCTGTTGATGTGCGTTTTAACATTGCTAAGAAAATTCCCGCTCATCGCTCATCATTGGTAATCACGCCACCGGCCTCGTGCCGTTCTCCACACGGCCCTCACTCGTCCTACTCGCCACAGTAAACATGATGAATGATGACTGTAGAATGCAAAAGCCGAATCCCGGACTTTTTGGGTGATCTTGAATCACATTTTTGGGCAGACCAACCCGATCTCACGACCAAGTCGTACGAATTCGACGAATGATTAAAAAGTGGCTAATTCGTAACAATTCATACGACCTCACTCGTACGAATTAATACGATTTTGCTAAATCGTACATATTTTACGAATTGGCCAATTCGTATGAATTCGTACGAATGACCTACCCCTTACCCCGCCCCTAAACCTAACCGTCACGTGGGTTTAGACAAATCGTACGAATTAGTACGAGTGAGGTCGTACGAATTAGTACGAATTAGCCACTTTTTAATCATGCGTCGAATTCGTACGAATTGGTCGTGAGATAGTGTTGGGCAGACTCATCACGGAGACTCACTTGTAGCCTAGACTTGTTGTTTAACTACTGCGCGGCAGGGCTGTAGTACTCGAGTCCGGTCTTGGACTCGAGTCTGGACTCAAGACTGTTTTTCTATGGTCTCGGACTCGCTGGTAATCGGACTCGGACTTGTCTCGATATCGGCCACTGGTCTTGCCAAATATGGCTTTTGGTCTTGACCGAGTCCAACATTTTCATATGCGTGTTCATTTATTACTAGCCTATCAGGGTAACGTTAACTTAGAAAATGCCAAAATTAACTGACCAAGTGCTCACAACAACGAAGCACGTCATCTTACTAGCTAACGTTACTTAAAAATCCTGGGTGTCGCGTAAAATTCTAATCATTCTAATCTGCCAGACGCAATTTCACAAACAGCGCGAGTGTTCGGCGGTGCCGCGTCCTCTCAAAATGTGTTGTGGTGGAAGGCAAGCATCAAGCGGTGCCGCGATAATACACTCTCACGTTCAGGAGTCGGGACATGACGGAATATTCACTTGCACAATCGGGCCAGCAGTGCATCGAGAATGAAGTTTACCATTTGCACGTCTATTTAGTCTTACCAGTTTAAACATTCAAGCGATTTTAAACTAATCAGTGCTTGCGCGCTCTCTGGGATGATTTTCTATAAGCGCACATTCATAGAAATTCCACCTCAAGAACAGCTGGCCAGTAACAAAAGTTATTTTTCACGGATTAGCTACATTGCTTTAACACTCAAAACTGTGTCAATTTGGGTCTTTGTGAGTATTCTCTAAACATAGTCGGTTTTGTCTTTAAGCATAAAACGCATGCCAGTATAATGAACTCGGAATTAGTGCACTAGCTTTTAAAGTGACAGCAACCATTTGTGTCGGTCATTAATTTTGTCGTCAAAACAAGAAAAGAGAGCAAGACTAAAATACTATCCAGTGTTATTTTCTATTTGATTACATTATTCAGTTTCTGTCTATGAATGTTAGTGTCAGACCTATTCAAAAATGTTTCTCTTTATTTGTCTTTATTTGGATCTTTATTGTATTGTATTTATTTGTGCAACTTTTTTCAATTTAATTGAACAGTTTAAATCAAGCCTTGTGTTGTGTAAATTCTTAACAACATTACCCCATTGTAAAAAATGCAACGAGCAGAAACATTTAGGCAAGATAAATTGTGTTTGGCAAAAACGAAATTCAGGCCCTGAAAACTTTTTTTTTTTTCTCTCCTGGACTCGGTCTTGACTCGGACTCGAACCATTTTGGACTCGGTCTTGACTTGGACTTGAACCTCTTTAGACTCGGTCTTGACTTGGACTCGACTAGTCCTGGTCTTGGACTCGACAAAGGTGGTCTTGACTATAGCCCAACTGTGCGGTTACCGGTAGGCGTGGCCTCCTAGGGCAGCGAAGCAAGTGCATTCTGGGAGTTGTTGTCTTTCATCCATATAAGCCAAAAATCCATTTTCTGTCTTTATTCAGTCTAGAAAGCTCCAAATTCAAAAACAATTTCACATTTCTTCTACATAAATAACCCATTTTAAATACACATTCATCTTTCCAGAGGTGGAGTGACCCTTTAAATGTGTTGTGGCAGATTGCTGTAGAGACTCAGTTAAAGCTGTTCGTGAACCAATCATCTCTCCTTTTTAGTTAATTTATTGCATCAAATAAACAAACATCGAAGGAATGTTGTTTCAACTGTGGAAAGATGTCAGTGCACACCATTTTTCAAGTTCAAATCCACCAGTGTTAATCTACAAAAATGGTGGATTTTGCGACATGTCAACCAAACTCCCTGCGAAGGTTGAAATGTTATGGTTTGCTATTGCTGCAAATCTCATAATGTGAGCGACAGGATCATCCTTTAGTGTAAAAGTGGATCTGATCAATATTGTTTTGTCCTGTTGTGTGACACTTCCTCAACATTTAATAAATATTTATAAATTTATAAATATTTAATTTCAATAATATAAGTGGTCTATATTTATATTTATATATATATATATATATATATATATATATATATATATATATATTTATATTTATATATATATATATATATATATATATATACAGTATGTATATATATATATATATATACAGTATATATATATATATATATATATATATATATATATATATATATATATATACAGTATATATATATATATATATACAGTATATATATATATATATATATATATATATATATATATATATATATATATAAATTACATCTTATGTGGAAGTCTCAGGACCAAATAATGTTAACCGTAATCTCCAAAATTGCCTACCCTACATGCAATTTTCTCATAATTTCCATACACTGTGCTGGACCAGAAGTTGCCACAATCAAGCTTAGAGTCCATTGCACTTCCTTTTGTATCTAGGCAAAGCTAGGTTTAGGGGACAGTGTGTCCTCCTGATGCAAATTTTTGTTTGTTTGGTTGTTTTTAGTTTTTTTTCTCCATGTGTTAAATGCATAAACAGTCTGATTTATCAAGGCTGGACCTTTGTTGTCGGGGGGGGGGTATGAGAGGAATGAGGGAGCAGTGAACCAAACCTCACGCTGCAGAGCCAAGAATGTGCTAAGTGCTGACGCTATAGGAAAACAATGCAGATTGCCTGATGCCAATCTTCAGTTTTTGCCTCACAGTGTGAATTAGGGGACATGCTGTTATTCATAGGCATAATACTCCTGCATATTTTAGCGCTGCTGTTCAGCAGAAATGTGGCCTTCTAAAAGCTCAGCGTTCCCTTGAAGGAGCTGTTAGAACACAGAGGCGTTTAAAAAGTATCGCCCCGGGCACGGAGCACACAGCGGCCGGTCAGACAGGCTGTGCCCCTGTCTACTGAAGGCAACAACTGAGTCTTTACCCTCCACCACTTCTCACTTTTAAGGATGTAATAGTCTGTCGGACTTGTAGGCCTCAGACATCAGACCTAATGGCATGTTTCTCTCTGTGGCAGCCACAAAGGGCCTCCACTGCCAGACTTGTTATTATCTTGATATGAAGTGCCCTGCTTGGAAATCTCTCCACTTACTTTCCATTTTTCTATACCCCTGTTTCTTTGCTTTCATTCTTTTTTGTATCCCTTTGGCATAGATCTTATTGTTTGACACCCCCGTGTGGCCAAAGCCGGTGAAATAACAAGGACTTTGAAATTACCTCGACTCCCGGCCTACGCACCGAATGTAACTTTGTCATCGATGCCTGCTAGTGGACATAAAAGTGATTTATGTGACAGGCACAAACATTGACAGCTGTGAAGTAGGGCTGCATGCAGAGTTGGAGAATGCAATACACTACAGTTGTTTACTGCGTCTATGTGTTTTTATATAGATGTTTACAAATGCTTGAGAACTGAACTCGGATCGGGTCATGGAATACAATTTCGTGTCCCTGTGTGATATATGTGTTAATATACTGTAGTACTTTTTGTTTTGTAAAACTCGTCAGTTTAAATGCCCTTTTGACTTAAAAACTACACAATATTGTACTGGATATCATTTAGCATTCTTTTTATTATTATTATTACTCTTCCTATGCTTCTATTAAAGTCTTCAATTTTATTTTAAAGGGGCTATTTTATTTTTCACTGATTCACTTCAAAACTAAAAACAATCCCGTGGGTAAATAAGAGGTACTGTACAAAAGTAACTTCGGTAACACTTTACAATGCGGTCGCACTAATGCGCGTTAATTCATCCTTAACTAATGCACAGATAATCATGAGTTAATGTATAACTCATGAAGAACTAAACCATTAATTGATGATTACTGCATCAGCAACTAATAAAGAGTCAATATGATTAATAGATTAAGTACTACATGAATTGCTATTAATTCAATGCGTCATTGTGTATTAATTCCTTATTAACATATTTTCTTAACTAATAGTGTAAATGAATGTGTAAATTACCACAATTAGTCTAAGCTATGCACTTTAACTTCCAGTTGTTTGCTTTAATTAATCATTAGCTAATGATTTGCAAAGGTATCATTATGTTATGACTTTACTTGTTGGGGCACATCATTATTAACTAGTCATTTAGTAATTGTAGTAATTTGCACATGGGTTTGCACTAACAACGAAGTAATTAATCATGTATTAATGCATATTAGTGTACCTGTCATATTATCTGGAAGTTGAAATACAAGGCTTTGGCTCATTCTGGTAATTAATATATGAATTAATACTATTAGTTAAAAAATGAGTTATGGAATTAATCCACAATTACATATTTAATTAATAACAATTCATGAACAAATACATTAACCTTACAGGCTCTTAATTAGTTCCGAATGTGGTAATCATTAATGAATAGCTTAAATAATCATTAGTTACACGTTCATTCAGTATTATCTGTGCATTAGTTAAAGGGTTAGTTCACCCAAAAATGAAAATTAAGTCATTAATTACTCACCCCCATGCTGTACCAACCCCGTAAGACCTTCGTTCATCTTCAGAACACAAATAAAGATATTTTTGATTGAATCTGAGAGCTGGATCAGTCCTACATAGGATGCCTAAGGGACTGGCTCTTGACGGCCCATAAAGTCATTAAAGAAAAGGTTTAAATATTCCATGTGCCTACAGCGGCTCAATTATAAGTTCATCAAGCGACGAGACTACTTTTGTGCGAAAAAAAACATAAATAACGGCTTAATTCGACTATTCAGCCCGATCTCATGAAAGTTCGTATCTATGGCACGAATGTCATTTCTCGTGGCATTTATACGCCAAAAGCACTTTTTGCGTGTATTTGGCACGCGATTTTCGCGTACATATTATACGCACTTTTTTGCGTATAATACACACGAACTCCCCACCCCCCTCCCCCCTAAACCTAACCCAGGGTTTTTTAGTGCGTACCATATACACGAAAAAAACACTTTTGGCGTATAAATGCCACGAGAAATGACACTCGTGGTATAGATACGCATCTTCATGAGACTGTGTTGGACTATTATATTACTTCCTTATGGGTGCATGCGCGAGAACTGAGACGAGGACGTTCTTCTCCTTCGACTACTTTTTGTTACCGGCTGCTCCGCTGAGGAGTTTTACCGCCACCTACCGTATAAAATGATGATCCATATATAAGGCGCTCCGGATTATAAGGAACACTGTCGTTTTTTGGAGAAGATTAAAGGCTTTTAAGTGCACCTTACAGTGCGGAAAATACGCAAATTGAAAAGCATATGTACAGCGCGCATCTTCCTCTGCTTGTAAACAGAAAGTTTTGCGCTTCCAGCTATATCAGCACATCATCTTATACGGTAGGTGGCGGTAATACTCCTAAGCGGAGCAGCCGGTAACAAAAAGTAGTCGAAGGAGAAGAACGTCCTCGTCTCAGTTCTCGCGCATGCACCCATAAGGAGGTAATATAATAGTCGAATTAAGTCGTTATTTATGTTTTTTTCGCACAAAAGTAGTCTCGTCGCTTGATAAACTTATAATTGAGCCGCTGTAGGCACATGGAATATTTAAACCTTTTCTTTAATGACTTTATGGGCCGTCAAGAGCCAGTCCCTTAGGCATCCTATGTAGGACTGATCCAGCTCTCAGATTCAATCAAAAATATCTTTATTTGTGTTCCGAAGATGAACAAAGGTCTTACGGGGTTGGTACAGCATGGGGGTGAGTAATTAATGACTTAATTTTCATTTTGGGGTGAACTAACCCTTTAAGCATGAATTAATGCTTATTAGTGCACACGTATTGTAAAGTGTTACCGTACAAGGGTTGGACAAAAAACTGAAACACCTGGTTTTACTACACAATAATTTGTTAGAATGGTGAGGGCCTCATTTTGCATCCAAATACAGCACCAATTGACAGATAGAAGTCCTTCACAGTGACCAGAGGGATTATGCGCCGTTCCTCTTCCAGAACAGTGTCCAGGTCACTATATGATGCTGGTGGACTCGCTCCTCCAAAACACCTCAATAATATTCAGATCTGGTGACTGTCAGACCATGGGAGATGTTCAACGTCACTTTCATCTTCATCAAACCCTTCTGTCACAAGTCTTGCTGTGTGTGTTGGTGCATGATCATGCTGATACACGGTTTGAGCATCAGGTGCTCATGATCCTCCAGAAGGGTTTGGTAGTCCTCGGCAGTGTCGTGTCCATCAAATACAATCAGGATTGTCATGATATTGGAGCTCAAACCATCACTGATCCACCCGTGCTTCACTCTGAAGATTGGCCGCCAGGCATATAGATGTGAAACCTCCAACATTGGCCAGTGTTTCAGTTTCATTGTCCAACCCCTGTACGAGCTAGCAAGTCCTATGATACTGGTGGTCAACAACGTCATCTTCAAACTTAAACCACACTGGAGCAAACACTGAAGTGCAAACTTAGCAAATCTGCATGAGTGAGTATGTCTGACAGAAAGCTTGTGTGAGACGAGTGAGTGAGTGAGTGAGTGAGTGAGTTAACAGTGACTGGCTGAAGGAGAAGCAGAAGTGAGGCAGATGTGTCTGACTACAAAATTAAAAAATATTTTATTTATTTATTTTATTTATTTTTTTTTTTATTTTTTTTAAATTTGTGGTAAAAGGAGCTGATTTTGGTTTATGATTTTGGCTGATTCTAAAGGTTTATGTTCAATTTCACAAAATAGCCCTGGAATTGATATTGCAATATGTTAACTTTTGGTCTCTTGGTTTTTCCATTACTCAAACAAGAGAAATAGTGTTGACTTTGAGGGGAGTATTCATTTATTCATTGTGTCCCCTTGGTTATAACTGTGGCCTGAGATGCCTTGTACAGTGAAAGAAAAAAGATTTTTTGAATTTATTTCCTCAGCATATTAGGTCATATTGTTGATTGTTATGGCCATTTTTTTAAACAGTGAAAATAATAATAAAATAGTTTTTGAACTTTAAATGTCATTAATGCTGATTATTCATTGATTTGTTTGAATTGAAATATACATAATACTTTCACTGCAAAAATGATGTATTAGATTAATTTAGATTAATTAATCATTATTAAACTTAATAATTACTTAATAATAAACTTAAAACTTAATAATGACCCTTTCATTCTGGTGTGGCACACAAGAAAGAATGCAAGGAAAATATAATATAATATTATACATATATAGCCCTTGCATTCTTTCTTGTGTGCCACACCAGAATGAAAGGATCATTATTATGTGGGTCTTTGTCTTCTTAGGTGAGAACCAAATAATTATTCATGAGAGGGTTGGGCCATTCATGTCCATCAGCATATTGCCTTTCCAAACAAAAACATGTTTTTCAAAATGTAAAACAAATTATTGGTTTATATGAATGATTAGGCAGGGTGACTTTGAAGCAAAAACTCTAGGCGACAACATCCATTAGTCAAAAGTATTGTGGACACATATTCAGTATATGTGTATTCACATATTCAGTATAAAGGTTTTTGGCCTTTTTCAGAAACTTTAGTTTTTATTCATTTGCATTCATTTTATTTCATTTTTAGTTTTTTCAATAACCATGCATAAACAATATTCTCTCAAAAAAACAAACATGCATGTTGGTTACATATAACGGTAGCCCTGTTTGTGCTAAATAGAGTGCAATTTCACCTATGCCATTAATATGTTTATAAGCAACTGAAAAAAAGCACTAATGTCAGGGCATGTCAAAACATCAAGGACTAAAAAAACACATTAGACCCCAGAGGGTTAATTTGTCTCAACCACAAATTATTCAAACTAGCCTATATATAATCCTTTCTTCCAAGAATGTACAAGGCAGAACTGGAACTAATTTTTTTAACATGTATATTAAAGCTACAGAGTTTAAAACCCTATCAGTGACTGTCATCAGGTCTCAATCTTGTTACCTAAGATGCTAGTAAAAGCATTTAGATGGTTAATTTACAAATCCAGCATGCTTCTTTTAATGAAAAGGGATGATGCCATGCATTGATGGCATGACAGGGTTTTAAATGGCATTTAAAGGGCGATCCAGGCCTGTTCCGGGGGAGAGAAAGATAAGTGCTGCTTGTGCTCTACAATATGACACACACACACACACACACACATCCAGTTTATCTGCATGCCGGGTCCCCTAGTCAAGCTCACTGTGCCGCTCAGCGCCACATCACACACAGACAAAAACAATTAGCATTTAATTTGATGCTTGAGCAAGAAAACAAGGGATGAGTGACACACCATGTCTCAGCTCTCATCCAAAAATCAGTCAAAAATCGTCCCATTTCAAAACGAGGAAGCACCGTCACACACCAGGAATTCCTCTCAGAGCGAGAACGCCATCACGCTGCAGGAATCGGCTCTTCCGCCGGTGCACAGCAGCGCATGACTGTCTATTCAAAGCTGCAAATTCGGCACCTGAACAGATGCAAAAGTTAAAACAGAGCGAGAAACACTTAACCAGCCCTGCTGCATCCTTAACTGTAAATGTCATGTTTACCCACAACAACATTTCATCCCCTGAGGGGACAAGTAGATACTGTGGTTAATTATTTGTAAACATTTAATTGGCATTTACACCCGAGAGAATTGCTCCGTTCACCCCAGCAGGACACTTGCACATCCTCATCAAGCATTAATCAAGCAAGCTAAATGAGGCCTAACCACAATTCCTGGCTCAGTGCAATCGAGACAGGGGGTGTGCTGGATTGTTTTTCGGCGAGCAGAAAACAGAACGATTCGTTTACTGTATTTGCTCCAAATTAACAGATCACCCAAGATATTTTCAGTTGAGACTAGCAGATCACCCAAGAAGCTTTGAGGAGGGTCATCTTTGGTCATTACAGTTTTTCTGAATTGCATCTCTTGAAACGCATCTCATCACTCACTTCTCAAAACCTTAAACACAAAACCAAATTTCCAAACCACATTTAGAGAACCTCTGACTCTTCTGTCAAAATCAAACAATTGCCTTAAAACCATTTTATCTGTGCACTCAAAATCTAAGAATACTTTCAGATCATACACACAGCAAGTCAATTTTACAAACACTACAGATCATTCATTAGACACTACATCAAAAAAATGGAGAAAAGAGAATCTGAAGCATGCAGTTTAATAGGGGAAAAAAGTATGTTGTAACAAAGTAAACCAATTTTGCAATTATGTAAAAAAGTATAGTAATGACAACTTACAAAAGTATGGTAAATGAATTGTACACTGTATGCACTGCAAGTATAGTATTGAATATTGTATAGTAGGGCTATCGAATGTCTGTATACAGTTTTTCTCAATTGCTGTAACACAGTCTCATCCCAAGAAGTCATATAACTGACGTCTTGGGACGTCTTTTGACCATACGTCAACATCCGCCTTTTAGGGTACCCTTAAACGTCGGTTACATGACGATCCCGGGCCGTTATACAACTGACGCTTTACCTTTAACGTCGGTTAGGTGACGGGGTAGGTTTAGGTCTGGGGTAGGGTTAGGATCCGATAACGTCATGTAACCGACGTTTAAGGGTACCCTAAAAAGGAGGATGTTGACGTATGGTCAAAAGACGTCCCAAGACGTCAGTTATATGACGTCTTGGAATGAGACTGCGATTGCTACGACACATTTCTTGAAAGCTTCTCTCCTTTTCTCAACTGTGAACACAAAACCCAATTTTCAAGCTACATTCACAAAACCTCAGACTCTTCTTGCAAAAGCAAACTTTCCCCTCAAAACAGTTCAATCTGTGCTCAAAACTGAACTATGTTGTCAAATCGTGCCCCGAGTCTATCTAAATTAAAAACACTACTGAACAGTCACTAAACACTACGCGGAAAAATAGAAAACACAATGATCAGGACATGAAGCAGGAGAAATGAATGTTCATTGTTCACTGTAGGCTAAGTATGTTGCAAAACAAACAAAATAAATGCATTTAGCACTTGTACAAAAAGACAAAACAGAAATATTGTGCATTTACACGTATAGCACTAAGGCTGAATCGAAATTCTTACGTCATCTTGCATCGTCCTTAACTGGCGTCTGTGTCACCCGGGGCGACAAGTGTTGATCACAAACTTCTCGAAACTTTCAAGATGCCGTCAAAATGTCCGGGATTGGGCTTTTGCTTTCCGTCTTCACTATTCATTATGTTTACATGCACAAGGTGTTGTTTCAATCGGACTGAAATCTTTCATTTAAACCGGTGAATCTGAATCTATTGTTGATCTAATATTCCCGTGTTTTCGTCTCAGTCGGGATCCGTTTGAAGGTGAATACATCATCTGAGAAGCTGATCACGTACGCGTTTGTGTCAAATAGTGTACACATAATGGCGACTGTAGAAAGCAAAAGCTGAATCCCGGACATTTTGGGTCATCTTGAAATGTGGGACTGATTGTGCGAATCAGCAATGTAACGTTAGCATAGCCTAGCGTAGCAAAGTAGCGATTTTTAAAAACGTTTCAATAAACAACATAGTTGCAAATATATGTACATAATTGTGTAGAGCACAAAACAAGACGGTCATATTTTTTTATCAATCATTTAAGCAAAAAAACTTGTGCATTTCTTACCCCTTGGTTTCAAGTAAGCTCGCAAAAATTCTTGGTCTTAAGGGGTATATACCCCTTCACCTTACCCCTACATCAAAATGAGAATAGGGATAGCCCTTCCTCTCAAGTGAACACGCAAATCTAAGGGGAAGGGGTAAGACAGAGAATTGGGATTCAGCCTAAATCTTATGCATTCGCCATTTCAAAAATTTACATTGAATACTAGGCCTACAAAAGGTTAGACCAGCCGTCAATTACAATACTACAGTACATTGGTACAGTGATGTACTGAAACACATATTTACTTACAGTATACTGTGGTACAGGATAGTATGTCATACAGTAGACTAACCGATGTCAACATTTACATACTGTACTATAATGTCAAAAAAAAGGTAATTACCTGTTCTCTTTTATAAATCATCAGATTATGGTGGACACAGTGAATCTACTGATGTTTGGTTGTACCCTTTGTCCAGCCTCCCTCATGCTCATACCATGGACAAGAACATGGTCAATCACAGTAGCTCTGATTCCATCAGATATTACCGTTCTTTGTCTTCGCTGACCACCTCGACCTCCCCTCACATAAACTCTTCCTATCAGATTTCTATCCATTGTAGAGCCTCACAAACCAGTGCTCTCTGAACTGGCTTATATGTTCCCTCACATCATTAGCCACAAGTGTGATCAATTTTGAGTTGTGTTCAAGTGGTGACAACTGTACTTTAATTGTGTTTGACTTATCACCTGTGCTCACCATTATGAAGTACGGGTGCATCACAATGAAAATGTGTTGGCAAGTTGTGTCTAAACAGGTGAAAAGTGCTTATGGTTTTGCCAAAAGAGTGATTGATTCAATCAGTGGGTTCAGGCAACTGAGCATTTTTGGTTCAGACAATAGGCTTTAGTGTTTTAGCAATTGAGAAAATCTGTAAAATACAATGATCAATAACCATTCGCAAAAGCCAAAAAGGTTACATTAAAAAATTTCAAAAGGAAAAGCATGTTACAGTACACTCAGAAGAGTTGTGCAACTGCAAAATCAAGGTCAGTGAGAACGATTCATTCTGTTTCTGCATCATGTCTTCATGTTGGGTCTGGCCTGAGGACTTTGTCCACATTACTGACAATGTCATCTCTGAAGGCAAAGGGAAAACCCCTAAAGCCAGATCCAGCCTTGACAATATTCTCCACGCCTTGCTCTTTCTCGTCCTCATCCTCCTTGTTCACCACCTTTTATAGACCATTTCACAAGATGTAAACAACACTGGTCCAGAAGCACTTCCTGTTTCAGTTTGTAACTGTTTTCTTTATTTCACATGTAAAGAAAACATCTTAAAGATGTTGGTTTAACTTTTTGATTCAGTTTTAAATGTTTTGTTGGTTGTATTTTATCCCAGCTTTTATGTAGTGTTAAAAAACTGAAACAGGAAGTGCTTCTGGACCAGTGTTGTTTACATCTTGTGAAATGGTCTATACATACTCTTCCTCCTCTCCCTCTTATATCACTTCCATCCATTGGGTCTCATTCATGAAACACGAATAGAACGAATTTGTGTGTAAATTGCAGTATTGTAGTCAAGACCACCTCACTCGAGTCCGAGTCGAGACCGAGACCAGATAGAGTCGAGTCCGAGTCAAGACCGAGACCAGATGGACTCGACTCTCTATGGACTCTGAGTCGCGTCCGAGACCAGAGACGGTCGAGTCCGAGTCGAGACCAGTGAGGGTTGATTACCTAATTTACTTTTATTTACTTAGAGAAATCCTTTTTTTTTTTTTACTGAATTTACTTAGAGTTAAAAAAAAATATGATCAGTTTAGGGTAAAAAGGCCACATAGTAGGTGGTGTTAAAAGTAATTTTATTACAATTTGTCATGCGCAGTTGCGCACTAGAAAATCACCAATCACTGGACGTGTCAATCAATTTAAAGAAATATTTTATTAACATACATTAATAATCATGAAAAATATTTTGAATTGAACTCGAGTGGACTCGGGAATAAGTCCGAGTTCTAAAAAAAAAAACTGTTAGAGTACGAGTCAATTCCGAGTCCAAATGCACACGAGTCCATGACAAGACCAAGACCATTAAAATATGGTCTCGAGACTCGAGATCTCCGAGTCTCGAGTACTACAACACTGGTAAATTGTGTGTAAAGTGGTTCTGGCGTAAATTTTCGAATTCATTAAAATGTTCGTATTTTCCAAATGTTAGTTGGTACGCAAGAAATCTACACCTGCTCCCAGCCACGCGTAAACGGTGCGCTTAACATCCAAACGTTTTGCTCATTAATAAGGCTGCATTTTACAGTAATTCACCAATACATATTTAAACAGCATTTTGAAATAAATATTTTATATAGTAATAACATACGGTTTTTCTTTTTATTTCTATTATGAGATCCAGAAATAACAGATCTGGTGATCGATGGTGGTCCTTCTCCAGTTTAAATATGATTTTTCCGAAGTGAACTAATTTGTTTTTTGCTATCAAGCTTAATGTCGAACCATTTTCTTCTCTTCCGGGACTGTTCGATTAACAGATGAAACTCCATTAACTGCATCTGTAATATGCTGCCAATCTTCCTTTTTTTAGGACCTGATGGGCCACTATATGTACACTTGAAAATAAAATTGGCATTTTGAATGAACTTCTGATAATAAAACTACAATTTCTGCACCCGAGAAATCTTTCTTTTTCATTTGCATTCACGTTATTACAGTATATGCCTATATATAGATGTCAGTCGGATATAATGGGCGAGATTTATGGCAATTGAGAATGAACGTGCACGCGCATCCCATTTACGACTGGTTGGAATTTACCAACACATACACATATTTCACTATCACATCTGACGTTTACGAAGTATTTGTGAATCAGGAGAAAAGTTTTCTGGAAGGTCTATTTACGCGCAAATCACTCTCATATGTACTCGTATATTTACGAATGTTTCATGAATGAGACACACTGTTGGTATCAACATTCAGTGCAACATTTTGAGTCAGTTTTGGCACTCTGAATTAACTTGTATTATGCACAGTTGGTAGGTCACATCAGTGTCAACAATTTTGAGTCGTTGTGTGTAAACGATGACAACTGTGTTGTAGTTGCGTTTAACTTTTGCCTGCTTGTGTTCAGTGTTTTGAAACAGAAGTGCATCACAGTGCTAAATGTGTTTTAGTGAGTGAGAATGTGCTTAGAGTTTTGAATGAAATTTGCAAACAGTGTTTTCAACCTAAACTTGATTAATATTTTACAGAAAGAGTGATTTATTCGACAAATTGGTTTAGTCTATTGAGAATTTGGTTCAAGGAATGGGGTTTAGTGTGTTAGCAATTCAGAAAATGACTCAATCATTACAAACATAACAGTTGTTTTAGAACAAAACCAATTGATTCTCTTCACTCAACCACCAGCAAATACATAAAGATAACCAGAGATCTGATGAAAAGGTTTTAAGCAACAGTTAAAGCAACCTACACAATGATCAAACTACAACTAGTGGTGACGAAAGCTTTCACACATGGGGTTGGTCATCATTAATGAAGAAAAAGATCACAACCGGACTAATTGCATGTACTGTACACTGATTAGTGCAAAGATCAGAAATGGACTAATTGCAAGGGTTATCGTCTGGTCATCTCTACACATTGGTTAGTTGCAGATTAGCTCTCTACACAAAGGAGCAAAACACATGCTTGAATTATACTGTAGTTGGACAAACGACTGGGCAACACGATGAGTGTCTTTCTCAAGAAAAACTCAATTAAAAGCCATTTTCACAGCTTTCTCAAAACAGATTTCATTTATATCCCAGTAGGAAAACAAGTTTTAATTTTCTGCTTTATGGTAAAAGTGCCTGTTAATTTTGCTCTAGTGAATGTACCCTTCTATTCTCCTGAAAAACAAAACAAAAACAAGCCATTGGATTCAGCGAGGCCAGATAATTTAATCGGCTTGGTTTATCAAACTGTGTGGGAAATAGCATCTAACACGATCCTAGTCACGCATTATCCGGTGCACTTGTGAATATAGAGGGGTCTTAATTATATTTCATAGCGCTGTGTGATGGGGAAGGTAATAATTTATCCTCAACATTACTATGCTGTTTTTTCAACGCGCGTCTCTGCGGTTTTGCATGCAACGCGTAACTGCATCATCAATTTGAAGTTCACATGCATATGCATGTCACCTGATGCTCTTTACTGACACATTTAAAAGATGTCCCTGCCTAAGCAAAAAGAGTTTGAGTTTTGAGATTCTTAAACAACACCACCACCATCCAAAACTAAAGGGTCGTGGAATTATAAATAGAATATGTTGTAGCAGAAGTAAGCAATATCAGACAATACTGCTATTGTATCAAATAATCACAGCCATGAATGATAATCGGACAATCAGATTGTCATCAGTGTTGCAATATTGGTTTTATACTAAATAATGTTTAATTGGTTTTATAACAGTTAAATAAATGTGAAGGTAATGTTGATTAACTTGCATTTTAAATACAATATTACCGGTATTTTTGCTCCGCCAACATAGCTCGAAACAAAGATTCGTCTTTTTTTTACTTATCAGTTGAGGAAAATATTTAGTGATTCTCTTGATGTAGTCATGTTTAATTTCTGAGGGAATCAGAGTTCTTAAACAAATCGATTCAGTTAAGTGTATGATTCAGTGAGTTCCTGAATCGGTTGATTAGATGATTCACTCATAAAGTCACTTATGAAGGACAAGATTCAGAAATGTATTTCTGGTGCACACACATATGTA
Organism: Pimephales promelas; assembly: GCF_988280905.1. Taxonomy (NCBI): domain Eukaryota; kingdom Metazoa; phylum Chordata; class Actinopteri; order Cypriniformes; family Leuciscidae; genus Pimephales; species Pimephales promelas. Next base: position 13,398,211 of record NC_142789.1, on the reverse strand, counting down.
TCTTGACAAACTGCTTGCGGTCTGTGAACTTCACTGCACATGCCTTTTTTAAAACAGGGAATGATATGCAACCAATCAGATATCTCCCTTGTTTTAGCCAATCACAAGAACCCACCCAAATTGAGGATTGTTTACTTATAAGCCAATCACATGAACGCATTCACAATGCGACATGATAGTGTAAAAAACAAAAACATTTATAATTTTACCTGAGAGAAGGAGATATATTAAATTATATTAATCAAATTTTGGACGAATACCAATTGGCCCAAGCTACAGCAACATGCACATATAGCTAATATAGTTTTCTAATAGCTAAATTGTACCCTTATTTTAGTGTGTTTTGATCATAGGTGAAATGATGCTGTTACCTGGTGATTGGATCAAAGTTGTAGATATCAGGATATTTAACTTTGGGCTATTTAAATTTAACTATTCAGTCGGATAATTTTTCCAAAAAACAGGAAGGTAAGGAAAAGGGACACTGACATAGACCAATAAAATTTAACTTCCCAATATATCTCCTCCTCTCAGGTTCACATAGGGTGGTGAAATAAGCAATCGACATGGTTAAAATTATGAATGTTTTTTTTTTTTTTTACAATATCATGCTGCGTTCCTGTGGGCGTAGTTCTGAGAGTAGTTCGAGAAGTTGCACTCTGTCTCAATTTATCCAATTTTTATGTCCTGAAACAACCATTTTTGGGGGGTCAACAGCTTATAAAAATGTATTTCTGGGAAATTAAATGAAAATGTATTTTCTTGTTTGCTGTGCCCTACACCAGGTCACAGCTTTTAGACATTGATTTGTTTTTTGTTATAAGTCAATTTGACAAGGAGGCAGCCTCTCGCAATGCAAAGTCAATGGAGGCAGTTGGATTGTTTGCATTTCTGAATTGTGTGTGTATTTCTGAATTTTATGTGCATGCATTTGTGGATCTTCTGTGCTTTTTAAATTTTGTGTGTGCATTTGTGAATTTTGTGCGCATTTACGCTGTGTGTATTTATGAATCATGTGTGTGCATGTATCTTTATTGAGACTCTTTAAGCTCCATACATATCACTGGCTGCCTACCTGCACTAAACAACAAGTTTTTGTACATTAACTTCATTATTTATTGCATCTTTAGTTGATGAAAATGCATGTCTTGGACAAGGGTTCAAAAAGGATTCCAGGGCCCGTATTCGTAAAGATTCTAAGAATCCTCTCAGAAAACTCTTAATTTAGCTTAAAAACTTTTACGTAGGAGTCTTAGCTTAAGAGCGATTCGGGACTGATCTGAGAGCAACTCTGAGTAAGGAAAAGATAAAAACTTTCATCTTAGTGAGTGGGCGGGGTTGACCCAGTTGCTATGACACACTCTTTTGAAGACTGATTGGTTGGTTGTCCAAGAAGGAAAAAAAGAGCAATTTTAAGTATAGAGTTTACTCACACACACATTATATACATACATACATACATACACACACATATATCCTTTTTTTGCATGCTGTTAATTTCCTATAAGGTATTTGATTGGCTTAGAATTATAAAAATTGTTCCACTCTTTCCAATTACACTGATTGCCGTCTATTTAAATGGTGGTTTGAGTGTTGGTTTTAATTTATCAAACATGGAATAAAAAATGAGAAAGATGAGAAAGCCCAACTGGACAGAAGAACAGTGTTTACTGTTAGCCCAGTTAGTGGATGAACACTAGACCATCATTAAAGATGAAAATTGGGCTGGGTGTCACGGCACGGAGCAAGAAGCGGACGTGGGAGCTTAGCGCAAATTATTAATGGTTCATTCCCCTGCTTGTGCGCACCAGGGAAGCCTGCTATATTCATAAATGCATTTTTTTGAGCCTGCAAGGTGGGACATAAATAATAAGGTGGGACATAAGAACTGCGACATAATAAGAGGTTCTGAAAGTGCTGTAATGTTTGCGTGATCACTGCTTACAGAAGGTTAGCAAAATATCTTAATGTAGTGATTACTTTCATTTCTGGAGTTATGGCATTGCGCTGTGTCTGAGATATTAGCGTGTCTCTAATAAGATCAGTCACAAACATGATTCCTGCACGATCTAGTCTATAGCGTCTTATTAACTCACTATCATCTATTGCAGCACATTTCTTCAACCTCACCATCTCTCTGCCATTTTCTCCTCTGCTAAAGAAACTCTTAAGCCTCTTCAAAGTCCTCATCCGTACTCCTAACAATTTTGACCCTTATCCCTTTTAAGGGATAAGATTCTTTCTGAATTACTTTTTTCTTTACTAGGATTTTTTTCTTTAATTTTAAGAGTAAACGCCCACATTTCTAAGAATTTTCTTAGAATTGTGTCACTAGCAGCTACTTTTTGCATTAAGATTCTTTATGAATACAGGCCCAGGTTATCAGCAACTACCTGACACTACACATTACGATGCAAATGTATTTAATTTCATTTTTAGATTGTGATGCGTTATGATCATTGGAATGCAACCAAAACTTTAGAAAACATACAGTAGACCTCAGATAAAGAGTTTTACAGTTCACGCTTATTTAAACAATTGTTGCATTTCAATTAACTGTTTGTTAATAAAATATAACATAATATAATGTAATATAACATAATATATGAAGAGTTCAGATGCAAAAGCCTCTAAATGCCATTTGAAATTTTCTTCTTTAATGATGATTTTTTATCAAACTTGTATATTTTATTTCATTAATTTCACTTAAATAGCAATTAATAGGTAATTATCATTGCCATTTAAGTGAAATTACTGAACTTAAATATACAAGTTTGATAAAAATCATCAAAGAAGAAAATTTCAAATGGCATTTAGAGGCTTTTGCATCTGAACTCTTCATATTATAATGTAATACAATATGCATAACAGGGACTTAAAAAGGAAGTATCATTGCAATATTGTGCAATGTATAAAGTATGCCAAGTTCATGATTTTTTAATAAAGATTCAATCATGGGTCATTTTTCACTGTCACATCATTATATTTCAATATAGTACATTTTATATTATTATGATAAATATGCATCATAGCTATGTAACATTTATATTGAGACAACAATGATGTTACTGTTTAGAATAATAGTTCATCATGGAAATAATGACTTCTGTTTCACCTATGGAATGATATAGAGCTTACTATACAGTTTTGTATCCTTTTAAAGGAGAACTCCAGTGCAAAATGAACCTTTGGTCTAATAAAACATCAGTACCTAGTCAACCGTTCTCTGAGATTTGTCTTCATGGTAATCGAACGTAAAGTGTTTGATCTCTAAAAACTGTTTAGCGTATAGTGCTAGTACTGGGGGCATTTACTAAGTCAAAAAGAAATCGCTAGTTTATACCACTAACAATGCTCAAAATAGTCCCACAGTAACATAATAAGGCTCCATACATGCAAAACGAAGCATTGAGAAGTGTACAGACCGTTCAATAAGAAGATATTTTATAAAGACAGTTCACTTCGTGTATACAGGAGCCATCTTAGAAAATAGTCTCGATAAGTCGATCCCCGAACGCCGTTCATACAGTTCAGAAGTTCGCTGAACTTCATACAGTTCAGCTCACGGAGCACGTCGTTCGTGGTTCGACTTATCGAGACTTATGTTTTTCAAAGATGGCGCCGCCTGTATACACCAAGTGAACTGTCTTTATAAAGCATCTTCTTATTGAAAAAGCAACGGTCTGTACACTTCTCAATGCTTCGTTTTGCATGTATGGAGCCTCATTATGTTACTGTGGGACTATTTTGAGCATTGTTAGTGGTATAAACTAGCGATATCTTTTTGACTTAGTAAATGCCCCCAGTACTAGCGTTATACGCTAAACAGTTTTTAGAGATAAAACGCTTTACATTCGATTATCATGAAAACAAATCTCAGAGAACGGTTAACTAGGTACTGACGTTTTATTAGACCAAAGGTTCATTTTGAATCGCAGTTCTCCTTTAAATAAAAGTTTTGAAACTATTTGCAAAAGTAAATATTTCAACTCATCTCATTAAACTGTACGCTTGACAAAATTGCATGCATGTGACTTCTACTACGCATATAGGAAATAAGAACTGTCATTTTACATGTGGCGAGCAGGACGAGGCCGAGGGTCGTGAGAGCGGCGCGAGGCCGGTGACGTGAGTGATTCTGTGGCCAGCAGTCGTCCGTGAGGGGCTGCTGGCTTTACTTTAATTTTGCAAGCATTTATTTAATTATTAAAGTCTTGAATGTTTGCCGGTTCCCGCCACCTTCTTCCCATAACAACGAACCCCGTTACATTACATTTTTATAAAGATTTGTCAGCATGGGTCTATATGGTAAATTTCACCTCTCTCAAGTTTGAGGATGTGATGTGTATGAATGAATATTATCAGCACAACTCTGTTATACTTAGAAAGAATACATGGGAGAGACACATTTGTGCCTGCAACCGCATGAGTTGGCCTGCTCAAAGCACTTTAACTATAGCTACTCTGCAAGATATGTGCACGCGTGTCAGTCGAGTGAATTCCCTTATCGAGTATGTGCCATGTCTCCTGTGCCGTCTCCCTCTAGATGGTGTAACATCTTGATTGAAAGTTGTCTGATACTGTCTGTCTGTTTCTGTCCTTGTCATTAGGGGCGCCATGATTGCTGACTACATTTACTGGCTGTCAAGAGGCAACAACCGGCACATAAGCAACCTCATCAAACTGTATTGGCAGGTGAGGACGGATGGGCTGCTCGGTGCCCACTGCGGCCCAGAGCCCAATCAAAAGCTTACTGAATGATTATTGCTTAAAAGAGTGCCGACTGGGGTAAATCAGTGCTTATCAATCACAAAAACGTCTGTGTGTAAAACATCAGCGCCTTCGACGAGAAGGAACACTATTTAGTGTTGTGTAATGTTCTTTTCTCACACTCATTTTCCTGGTTTATCGCACAACAAACTCATTTCATTTAAATCTGCATTGTATATACACTTTATTAAAAATGTGAAGATAGTGGAGACTGTGGAAATATTCATTCTGATATAAGTGCTCTTAACTCTGGCTCTCTCTCTCTCTCATCCGAACTCAAGGGAAAAGCACTTTTTTCTAATTTACAGCATATAAAATGAATACATTTTGACCCTCTTAAAGTCGGTTGTATCTCCTGCAACCGCCTCAATTTGCATTTGCTTGAAGTGAGTTGAGTGTGGGGTTGCTCTCAGTGTACATCAAGCCCTCTCCTTTTTCATTTATCTATTTTTTTTTTTTTTTCATTTTCATCCCTCATGGATTGCAGTTCAACTCGTGTGTTTATTTTGATGGCCCACAATAAGGGTGAGGCTTTCATCTTCCCGAACTGAACCTGCCCTGAGTTTTATTTATTCCTATTGAAAGGTTTTCACATACAATAGAAACACGTTTACCACTGATGCCATAGAAAATGTATGTGCTATTTTGACACATGTAAACACTTTTAACAGTGTTTTCTACAGCATGTAGAAAAACGCAGCATCCTGAAGATGTTGTTGCTGTAAATTCAAACGAAAAGTTGCAACGCAGATGTGTGAAAACAAAGTGTCTAATCTAAGACATTGCCAACTTTTTTTCATGGTCAAATTGCATAAATCGTTTCACAGAACTCAAATAGGTCACCATGGGTTCAAAAATGTTATTTATGTTTTTTTATTTATGGGCTGCAGAGAGGAAGTGGTGCAAATTGAAAGATCCAACTGACCTTGGTTTGTACAGTATCAATCCCTCTCTATCTTCTCTTCTAATGTCTCTATTGCTAAAATGACTTTCAACTACCACAAAAATACCATTCCTCTGATTATCTCATGCTTTGCAAAACATTCTCATTTCTTCTTAAACCTTCTCCTCATTCATCAGCCCTAACAGCTGACAACTTTGCCACATTTTTCAAAAAATAAAACCACCTCACACCTCAATTTGACACATTTCCCCCTCCTTCTCTCAGCTCTCAGAGGCAGAAGTCTTTAAAACTCATCCTTTCCACACCTCCTATCACTTTTCTTGCACAGAAAAACCTCCTGGACAACAACCAAGTGTGGTTTCAAAAGCGGACACTAAACCGAGACTGTCCTGCTCTCAATATATCCATTGAAGCTCTAGACTGGGAAGATCTTGCTGGATCTGTCTGCTGGCTTAACCACTAGATCCTCCTGTCAACCCTCAAGACAAAGGGCATCTCAGGAACCACACTCCAATTGTTCAAGTCTTATATCTCAGGTAAGTCCTTCAGGGTGTCGTGGAGGGGTGAGGAAGTCGCAACATCTAGCTAGGGGGTACCTCAGGGCTCATTGCTTGGACCACCTCTCTTCTCCATCTACATGTCATCACTGATCTTTCATTGGTGTGCCGATGACACACAACTCTACCTCTCATTCCAACCAGCATCTCAGCTTGCCTGACAGTAATTTTTTGCTGACAACCATCTTCAACTAAACCCTGCGAAACCAAACCTCAACGCTCCGTCACAACTTCTCCATTGTCAACTTCTCCATTGTCAACCATAACTTCATCCAGATCAGAACAATGGAGTTGATTGATTAATGATCAGTTGAACTTCACAGACCATATTGCTAGAACTGACCGGCCCTGCAGATTTGTTTTGTACAACATTAGGAGATTCAGGCCCTTCCTATCGGAACATGCTACACAACTCCTTGTCCAAGCTCTTGTTCTATCCAAATTGGACTATTGTAATGCTCTCTTGGCATGCCTTTCCAGGTCACACTGTCAAACCTCTGCAACTGATCCATAATGGTCTTTAACAAGCCGAAGAGAGCAAACGTCACACCTCTCCTTATAAACTTGCAATGGTTGCCAATCACTGTTCGCATCAAAAGCAAGAAACTGATGTTTGCCTACAGAGCAACCACTGTTTCGGCACCCCATTCCTAAACTCACTACTTTAGACCTATGTGCCCTCCAAAAGCTTGCATTCTGCAAATAAACAGCGCCTTGTGGTGTCGTCTCAAAGAGCCACAAAATCACTTTCAAAGACCTTTAACTGGACTAGTCCCTGCTGGTGGCATGACCTGCCTAACCCGAGCTGCTAAGTTTTAGCCATTTTCAAGAAACTGCTGAAGACGTATCTTTTCATCAACACTTGAACCCATTTATACTAACTTACTATTATACTATCTACTTTTTTAAAACAAAAACAAAAAATTGCTTCACTAACTAGGGACTGGCATGCACTTGCATATTGCTGCCCTATTGTTAGTTTGATTACTTCTATTGCTCTCCTCATTTGTAACTTGCTTTGGATAAAAATGTCTGCTAAATGATTAAATGTAAATGTATTATGCTACTTGCGATGCCTTCATTAACAACGTTTTCAAAGTTTCACATTTACCATGGTTTTTGTGAATACTAATAATAAAATTAGTCTCAGCCTCATGTGGCCCACAAGTCCATTCGCTGACTGTCTGATACAATACATGTACAAAAATCAACTGGCTGAAATACAAGTCCCTATAAGTCCCTGAATGCAATGTGGTTGGTTGCTTGCTTTTCATGTCCGGCCATTTTCATTTTCATTATTTCTGAAAATATGCTGAAAATGTAAACAAGATTTTGATATTACAATGCATAATACATAACGGCTTTAAGTAAAGTGTTTCCAAAAACATTTTTAATCAACTTAAATAAAGCTGAAATAAAATAAAATGTAAATAGTGATGTAAGAAAAGGTAACTCAAATAAAATCAATTAGATTAGATAAAAAAAATTACACTGAAATATATTAAAGCTAAAAATACAAATGACAAAAGCAAATTACTTGAACTTAAACTAAAATCTTCAAATAATTAATACTATAATAGCACATAATAAAACTAAAATAACTGGTCTGTGTGAGATTTGTACTTGAAGCTGAATACAAAGTCAATTCAAAGTTTTTATAAAGATTAAAATCTGTCAGTCCATCTAATTCAAAATGGCATGACTGTATATAACGCAATATTTTCAAATATCACACACTATCATTTTCTATTTGACACATTATTGAAAAAATTACAATTGTGTGATATTCTGACTGGAGGTGACTGATTATCTTAAACAGTCACACACAAAAGGCTTGAATAAGAAATAAATCATAACTCTAAATAAAACCTGACACACCTTTTTTAAAAGAATAATTATGTTTTGCTTAAAAATTATCAAAACCATATGCCAGTCTTACATAAGTGTCAAAACAAAATATTAAAGGGTAACTAAACCCTAAACCAACTTTTTTTTAGTTAATGATCTGTAAAAATGGGGCTTTTTTAATGCTGCTTATTGATTCGAGTAACTTTTTTGACATTTGGGTATAAAGTGTTTTAATTCTTTAATATATGGTGTAAAAACGTCTTAGTGCTGCCCTCTTCAGTGTGAATGGTGGCTACTGCAGTTGAATTTTTTCTATTGGATGTTTGCGGTTCTTCGTGACGTATGCAGGTTTCAGCTCACCACGCCCTTGGGACGAGCTACCAGCTCATCGATCTTTTTACTTTTACCCGTCGTTGTTTTATGAGCAGGTGCTACTCGAGAAAATGGCAGTTTAGGTTGTTTCTACGCCATTAGCACAACTGCGGCACACCGCCAATCTTGAGTTTCGTTTGAACGATGGTACGCGCTAAGTGATCAGTGCATACACAAGCGTGATTGACACTGCTAAGACATTCCTCCTGGCTCTGATTGGTTGTTTCTGACCGGGAGCAGTGTATTTCTGCAAATGGCAATAGGGCCACTGGGAGGAGCCAGAGCAGCTTGATTTTTTTTTTTACAGATTATCGGTCTCATATTCTACTGTCAGCACATAATGACAGTTTTAATAAACATGTAAAACATTTTTTTTATTTCGCAAAAGTTACCTACAGCAGCTTTAAAGCTAAATTATCGTCAGAAAGGGAATATAATAAAATCACATTGTGTATTTCAGTAACATTTCAGTAGGCATAAGTATTTATGATCTGATTATTTTTTAAATTAAAAACCAATCCCTTTCTCTATTTCCTCTCGCAGGGGCTTCTGGAGGAGGCGCTGATTACGGAGGAGAATTTCTCGGTCACGTTCGCTCCCTGGTTTGGAAAGCAGTCCTCAAACACGATCGAGAAAGCAGAGGAGGCCTTCCGGAAACTTCTCCCAGCCTTCACAGACTACATATTTACCGGTACGAGGAAATTAAGACACACTGAATACATCGTCTGCTTATTAAATAGTAAGAAAAAAGACCTTCAACAATGAAGCACTCGAGTAGGAAGGCTTCAGGTTCACAGGCATTAGATTGTGTCTAACTAATAGGTTTGTCTAAGGCGGATGTTGCCCTAGCAACAGGTTGTGAATTAGCGTGGTTTGCGGCGTGCGGGGATGTGAGGCAGCGCTCTTTGTTGTTCAAACACTGAGGCTTTGAGCCGCTCACACTGGCAGGTCAAGAGCGCACCTTCATGTTTCAATTAGCCTGCATCTTTTTCAAACACCCCCATTAATGAACAAATCTATAATCCAGCATTCGGTTTGTATATGTTGTCGAAATCCTGACCTTAGACCTAAATTACTTCAAATTACACACTTTGCAGCAATTTACCCAACCGTTTACAGTATACCGAATACGTTATTATAGCTCTGGGTGATTGTAGGGGAGAGCGGGGCACAACCGAACACATTTTGGTTTTGGCTCAGTTATTAAAAAAAATTCTAAAGTTAGATTCAACTTGTTTTTACACAAGCAAAATACACACCTCTGCTACAAATGAACACTTACTGTAGTTGTTGTTGTTTTTCAAGGACCTACCATTTTCGTACTGTTGCACTGAAAGTGACAGCAGTGCAAATGTTACAACTTAACCCATATGCGGGGTTAATTGTAACAGACAGAGGGGTTAGTTGTAACACTTAACACACATAATTCAGTACTGTTTTATTTGTATAGTTTGATATTGTTTGTGCATCTGTATAGATAGATATCCATACATCCATCCCTCATCCAATCATCCTTCTATTATGGATCAGTATCACAGATGGAGACATAGAAAAGGGCTGCACAGTTTTGCAATAAATAAATAAAATCATCAAATATTGTAATTGTAATTGAATTAGATTTGTGTGTGGCAGCTGCACATAAAATTATTATTATTATTAATAACAGTACTAATAATACAAATGAGGTTAAAATCAAAGTTTAAAGGGTTTATTGCATTAAAGGGGTCATGAACTGGCTTTTTTAAATTTTATTATATTGTTGTCTGAGGTCAACTTATGACATTCGCTTGGATTTTGCATTCAAAAACATTAAAATGAATAAGTAATAGGCTATTTTCCACCCTAGTTTTGATTCTAGCTTAAAAAATGCTCAGTTTTTATGGGCGTCTTGCACTATAGACTTGGAAGTAAACGCCCACTGCTGTGAGTGGATAACAGTTTTGCATATTATGATGAGTTTCAACTCACCCGTCGATGAACTTGCGGGGGACATTGTTCTGAAAACGTCCAATGTTGTAAAATGGCAACCGGAATGATTCGCCCATACATGTTCGATCCAGAGTCCGTGTGTTGCACCATTCCTGTCAGATCCAATGTAGACGGCACAGCACCGTTCTTTACTCTTAATCGGTCTGCAAATCCAGTCTTGTTTACAGGACAATCCTCAATGAAATGAAGCGAACAGATGGACGATGTTTTACCCTCATCAGCTGAAGTGGAATGTCATTAAAAATAAAGTTTATCCATGCAGTCCTATTGGAATCCAGAGGACTCATATGCAGCGACTGTCTTCTTCCACAACCAGGCACTGCACAATATTGTGTATTGCTAGCTCTGTAGCTCGATCCGGTTTGTCATCATGAGGTAGGCCTCTGAGACATGGAGATGAAGATCCAAACACAACTTTATTTGAGGGCAATCCAGAGGCATAATACAGTGTACAGGCAAGGGTCAAACACAGGCAGGCAGTCCAAAACAGATAAACAAAGAAAACAAACTAAACAGGCAGGGACCAGAGGCAAGAGAGTAATCCAGGGAACAGGGCAAGATATCCAAAACCATGAGAATGCTCAGAATTGCAGTGCAACACTTAAACAAGACTTTGCGGTGAGAGAATGAATGAACATGGTATATATATAGACAGACTAACAGGACAATAAGACACAGGTGAATGCAATCAGTGAATGAGGTACAGGTGAATGTGATCAGTGATAAGTGATGATGAGTCCAGGCAGTGAGTTATGGGAAATGTAGTTTGTGAGTGATAATAGTCTTATCTGGAGTGCCCTCTGGTGGCTCTCAAGGGCACTCCAGCTGGTGACCGTTACAATCTTCTTCTGTGGTGGTGGTGTTTTATCCTCTTTGACGTCACGTCATCGTTCCCCACTTTGAAAAACGAGTTATTTGCTGATCCTGATGTCAATAAAAGCTTTTATTGGACTAACAAGGACGTTTTAAGTTCTGAAACTTACAGGATATTTTTATAATATGATGACCTCTCAGATGTCAAAAGCTCAAGGAAAATTTGATTTCTCAGTTCATCACCCCTTTAAAAACAGGCCAGATTTTTTATAAATAAACAAGTTATCAATCCATAGTAAACTAAATTTTAACCCTCTGATGGTCTTCAAAAAAGGTAACAACTCTGGTCTTCGGGGTCTATTGGACCCCAGACAATAATATTTAATTTTGTAACAGATTAGTATTTTTTTTTTTAAATATAATTTTACTCTGTTTATTAATGTTTTTACTCAACATTTGTGTAGTTTTTGGAGGATTTATGATTTTTTTTATTTATTTCTATAAATAAATATTTATTTAAATAGGATTTTTACAAAAAAAAAACAGCATTTTATGTTAAATAAACTTTATAAAAGACCCAGATTTCTAACTTTCATTCCTGGGGATACCATGGATAATTTTACAAGGTTGAATGTAAGATTTTTGCCTAATTTTTGGAAAAAACAGGTTAAAATTTGTAATAAGTCACTTTATCCACTAGATGGCTATTAGAGCTCCACTAGATGGCTATAGAGCTCCACTAGGCATATTAACTATTTGAATTACTGAAAGATATAGTTTCTAAAGTTGGATTCAGTTGGATTCATATCTAAATATTGTAAAATCACACTTTTAACAAAAATAAAATACTTTTTGTCAAAGTTTAGCATTTGTTTTTTTTTCTGAAAAAACAACAGTTTTTCAATAATGTTACATTATGATTAGAATCAAACCTGAACATGTTACAAAGAGAAATGTTGGAGTCTTACGATTTGATCATTTATTTCAACTGAAAAGCAATAACAAATTAGCAAATAAAGCAGTAAAAATAAAATATTTGAAAAAAAAAAGTAAATTGGGTAGAAAATCGAATAACTAGGAACAATAGTTTGGAACAATAGAACAGATGGTCTCATCTCTTTTATTTTTTTTATAGCCTTACAAATGTATTCCTGTGTGTGTGTGTGCACATTTTCAATGTGTCTTAGTGTTACCAATTTATTTTTGCGGTGGTTCTGCATTTTAGAGTATTTTATTTTACAAATGATAAGCGAATAGTTTTTATAGTCTGTATGTATTCCTGTATATTGTATTCCTCTATATGTGTGTGTTTGTGTGTGTGTGCATGTGTGTGAGCATGATAATTTTGGATTGTGGATGTTTTTTGCATTGTTGGAAGTGTGCCACTTAATTTCTGTCATTTCTGTCTGTGTTCTGCGTTATTTCTGATTTTGATGATGAATTGTGTCTATTTTGAGTCCAATGATAAATAAATATTTATTTATTAATTTATAAATATTTAAAAGATATCATAAATCCTCCAAAAACTGCACAAATGTTGAGTAAAAACATTGATAAACAGTAAAATAATATTTGTATACAAAAAAAAAACTATTGTTCTGTTACAAAATTAAATGGTATTTTTTGGGGTCCAATGGACCCCGAAGACCACGAGTGTGACTATTTTTGTCACGCCTACATAAAAACAGATAGAATTCCATTTTAATTTTTTTTTTTTTTTTTTGTAGATCTTGACAGTGTCGAGAGCCGTAGCAAGTTTCATACCATTTGGAAAAAGAGAAAAAAATTTTTAATTCAAGCAAAATTCATTTGGGGTCTAACAGACCCCGAAGACCATCAGAGAACATTTTAAATTCCAACATTGTTTGTGTAAGTCAAACAAAGTTAAATATAGAAATACATACTCAAACCTGAAAGTTGTGTGACTGTTTTCATTTGATTATCATTGTACACTTGGCAGCTTAGTTGTAACACTGTGCTACAACTTACCCCGCTGTGTAAAACATATTTCAAGTCTAGCTAACAGTTGCTGACATGTTTCAAAATGGTGTTAGGTTTTAGCAAACAGGTGATTAAGGCAATATAAAGTTAGATTTGGAAACGTACACACCCAACTCAGAAACTGAAAAAACCTATGGTGAAAAAATGTACTTTCATGGTGTCAAAACACTCTTTGTCCGGTCTCTTCACGAAACATTATCAAAACTTTCCACAAATTCGCGGAAGACCGTCTTCTGGCAGCGTCTAAGTTGAGTCTCAGGGTTATGGGCATTAAAAGGGCAGAATCTGCGATTAAACATTTATTCTGGACTAATTCATTATGAAAAGAACTATTTGAAGGCTATTTTTTTTTTCTTTCAAAGCATTGCTTAATAAATACACACTAGTGACGCAAATGTTACGCCTTCCCCTGCTTGAATCAAACTATTCAAAGACACCTCACAGAGGCACAGTAGCAAAACATGTCTGAGATCATTCCACTTCATTGAACGTAGATTTACCATGAAAATTTCGGAACACCCTGACACAGCAGGCTGTCTGTCCCCAGGACACAATCTTATGATGCATTCACACCGCAGCAAAAACACTCTCCTGAACAGGCCACACAAACCTGGATATGATGAAAAGCTGTATATTGTAAGAAATAGTTTAGTTCTGTCCATCATTTACTCACATCATGTTTTTCTTCCCAAACCACTATGATTTCTATCTTTCATAGGCCACAAAATGAGATGTTAAACATGATGTTCGCATTGCAAACATCAAAGGGAAGGGTAATCAGGGAGTGCCATGCTTCAAAAATGATGCACACACAAAAAAAATGCATGCTAAGAAGAGGAGTGTGAACATTATGGAAAAATCTCCTTTTGAATTCCACGTGAAATGAGGGTGAGTAAATAATGGCAGAAGGCTATAATATAATGCTGAGTCAGTTTGTGAAATCTACAACACACTATACATTTGTAAAGATATTTTTTTTTTTAAACCGAGAAGAATTTTATAATCCACAAATTCCATGGAGGAGTCATCAATTCCCTGCTGTGCTCCATGTCTACATTCTCATTCCTCAGGGATGCAGTTTTTTT